>NC_088797.1:100213295-100891812 GCF_011386835.1 Chrysemys picta bellii
AATAAATGCTTTAGTTAGTATTTTAAATCAAATCCTAATAGTATATAGAGGTTTAACTTAATGGGCCAAATCCTCAGGTGGCATAAATTGGCATAGCCCTAGTAGGTAAAATATTCTTGCCTGTTATGCAGGAGGTCAGACTAGATTATCACAATGGTCAGGGCTAGTGCAAGGAAGTTTTGCACCCTAGGCGAAACTTCCACCTTGCGCCCCTCCCCAGCCCTGCGGCAGCTCCCCGCCCCCCCCCCGCACTGAGGTGCCCCCCCCCCCCGCGGTAGCTCCCCCCCTGCCCTGAGGCGCCTCTCTCCCGCGGCAGCTCCCCACCCCAGCTCACCTCTGCTCCGCCTCCTCCCCGAGCACTCCGCCCCCGCTCTAATTCTCCTCCCCTCCCAGGCTTGTGGCACCAAACAACTGATTGGCACCGCAAGCCTGGGAGGTGGGAGAAGTGGAGCAGTGATGGTGTGCTCGGGAAGGGTGTGTAGCAGAGGTGAGCTGGGGTGGGGAGCCCTGCGGCAGCTCCCCCCCCCCGCCCTGAGGCACCCCCGTGGCAGCTCCCCACCTCCCCAGCCCAGGGAGCCGTGTGACAGCTCCCCACCCCAGCTCACCTCTGTTCCGCCTCCTCCCCGAGCACGCCGCCCCCGCTCTAATTCTCCTCCCCTCCCAGGCTTGCGGCGCCAAACAGCTGATTGGTGCTGCAAGCCTGGGAGGTGGGAGAAGTGGAGTGGGGAGGGGGCGTAGGAATGCTGTAAAAAAAAAAATTGGGGGCACCGCTTTTTGGTGCCCCCAAATCGTGGCACCCTAGGCAACTGCCTAGTTTGCCTTAATGGTAGCACCGGCCCTGACAATGGTCCCTTCTGGACTTAAAATCTATGGAAGGAAAAATGTAGTCGATGAACCTACATTAATTTATACCAGCTGAGGACCTGTTCCTTTGTGGTTTATTAAAATGGTGAATTATTTTGTTACAATTTTTGTAGGTGCATCACAAACTAATGAACACTTCCCAGATAGAGGAAGACATACAAAGCTCCATCAGTTTGTCAGTCATTTATAAAATTCAAACAATAAAATCGTAAGTATTGGAATCAATCTGTCCTTTTGAATTTTGATTTCTGACAATAAATATGTAAAGCCAGATCCTAGCTCCTGCTCTGGTGGCACAAAGCAGCTTGTAAAGCCAGCTTAGCTGATCACTAGAGGAATCTTCTCGCCTAAAGGAATCCTAGAAATCTGGGTGGCATGAAGAAGCCATGATGAATCCAATGCCACCCCTCTCCCAGCACCTAGCACAAGGGAAAGAGGTGAAATGGTCCATTGGGACAATGTGCCATTGTGTGAAAATTATGCTGAGGCCCCAGAACTGAGGTAATTTAAAGATGTCTTAAAGTCATCATTGCATAAATGTAGCTGAGTACAGATAACTGTACATAAATCTTAAATGAGGAGAGAGAGAGAATTGTGGAAGTCACATCTTAACTATAGGGGGCAAGTCATAAAGGGAGAAATCATCACCTATAGATTTTAAAAATTTTAAAACAAAGAACAAAACACAGGCATCTAGACCTTGCTTTCTCTTAGCAACTGCCAAACACAACTGAGCCCATGGTCCCAAAAAGTTAACCACATAATTTTCCCTACTTCTCAACCAAAGAGCCATTCATTTAAGGGCAAATTCTCTTCTTATGTTGATAGAGGTAATTCTGGAATAACTTTTGCTTATGTAAATAAGAGCGGAATTGAGCACTCTTTTCTTTGAGCCCCTTTTCATTGCCCATATGTTCAGTTTCATGCTCCATCTCTAACATTTCTCTCACTCTGAAGTTTCCTTTTTGTTTGGGATTCAAAACATTTTTCAGATTCCATTTGAATCCAGATTATTCAAGATATCCAAGTGTATGCTGTTCACGTGGATATTTTCTTATATGACGTCTTGTTTCTTGGGAATCCTTAGCTATTTCTTGCCACGTTGCTACGTTTACTTTCATTTTGAATAATTCTGTTACAATAAGCAGCAGTACATTCCACTTAAATGATGAGGTAGAAACATTACTGTGATTAGGGTTCATACAATACATCTACAGAGAAAAAAAAAACAAAAAACAAAACCCACAGAAGTGAGCCTCAGAGCCTGGGTCAACTGACTTGAGCCCACAAGGCTTGCACTGTGGGACTAAATTTATCGGTGTAGACATTCAGGCTTGAGCTAAAGCTTGGACTCTGAGACCAAGTGAGGAGGGAAGGTCTCAGAGCCCAGGCCAAAGCCCCAGAGCCTGAAAGTCTACACTGATATTTTTAGCCTCATAGTGTGAGCCACACAAGTCCGAGTTACTCTGACTCGCTGCCTCGGGAGTTTTTTTGCAGTATAAGTGTACCCAGAGTGTTACAGAAGAATATTTGAAATATTTATTTTTCTGATTAAATAATCATTAGTATTTAATGTAATTGGCAGACAATTGGATACAAATGAGTTTCCAAGAGAAGCCGCCACAAGTCTGAATACCGTGTTTGAACTTTTGAAACAGTATGACGAGGATTCTTCAATTTCAGTTCTTGATGAAAAGTAAGTTTTATTGGTCATAGTCCTCTGAAAGCTCACGATGAGCCTGATTCTGCTCCCATTGAAGTCCATAGCAGAATTTCTATTGATCTTTGTGAAAGCAGTTATTCTTAATCATTATTTGCAATAGCACCTAGATGTTCAAATGAGGGATCAAGGTCCAATTTTGCTAGATTAAACAGCCCTGTAGTATCAAATATCTTTTCCCTGTGTGTAGGTACTTATAGACCATGATTAAATCTCCTTTTAACCTTGTCTTTGATAAATTGAATAGATTGAGCTATTTAGTCTCTCAATTTAATACAATTTTCCAGACCTAAAACATTCCAGCTCTTTTCTGAACCCTCCCTAATTTTTCCAACATGCTTTCTGAAGTGCAGACACCACACTGGACCCAGTATTCCAGCAGTGGTCTCACCAATGTTGTATACAAAGGTAATATCTTCTTTTTACTCTTCATGCTTGATATTCTCTTATTAATCCATCCAAGTACTATCTTAGCTACGTTAGCCATAATTTGCACTGGAATTTCATGTTCATTCAATTATCGTTCAGTCCTCCTTAGGGTCACAGCTTTCTAGAATGCTGCAGTCCCCTTCCTGTAAGCATAACCTACATTCTTTGTTCCAAGATATATGACCTTACGTTTGGCTATAGTAAAATGCATGACATTTGATTGCACCATGTTTGCCAACTGACCTGGATCGCTCAATATCAATGATTTGACCTCATTATTTGCCACCTTGCCTGTCTTTGTGTTATCTGCAAGCTTTATCAGCAATTATTTTATATTTTCTTCCAGATCAGTGAAGATGATGATAAGGAATAGTGTTGGGCTAAGAACCAGTCCCTGCAGGATCCCATTAAAACACCCTCACTGGTTGATAATTTCCCATAGACAGTTTCATTTTAGTATTGATCAGTTAGCATGCTTTTAATTAATTTACTGTTTGCTTATGTATAGTGCTAGTATTAAATCTCAATGGCTTGCAGTATTAATTCAGATACCTTAGAGAAATCCAGGTGAGATTTATCACCTTAATCAAGGAATTATATCAAGTTAATTGTATGAGACAAATGATCTTTTAATTATTTTAATTTTTGCAGAATTCCTTTGCTTCTAGAATTGGCTCGTCTTTCTTTGAAGTTAAATTGTATCCAACTTGCATTTGATTGCATACATGATTTGAAGAGAGCTGGGATTAAAGTAAGTGTTAGGATTACACTGCTCTAATACTTTATTGTAACTATGCTTCAAAACAATTCTGTATGCATTGAGGCCTATTCTCACATTGAGGTACTGATGTAATTAGCCCTCATTAATATGAATAGGAGTTACTTGCATAAATTTTCTATCCCTAAATTAGAGAAAAGATGAAGAAAAAGAGTTTAGCTCACAATAGTTAAAAGAATAGTTTTGTTAAATAAAATGTTAAATACAGATTCTTGTCCATATTTTGAAACTGTCTCCTGTGGAATGTCTTAATTGGGGATACCTCCAAAACTCCTCATGTGGGAGATATCTCTCTCTCAAAATGATGTCTGCAGTTTTAGAAAAGATTTAACCAGTCCACCTTTGGAAGATTCTGTCAGCAATCTATATGTAAGCTATAAAAGCAGTGATATTTTACTTAATATTCACGTCACTCTTTTTGAATAAAATATTGTGTAATCAATCTCAGTATACAGCAGGTGGATTCCAGCCCTGCTGAGAGGGAAGTGGGGCATTCATCTGTGCCAAGGTTAGGCTGTTGGTTAGGGTTAAGGTATGGGGCAGTTCAAGAGGGGCTTACCAAAGACATACCTCAGGTTATTCAGTCTTCTTGGTACTGGGAGGTTATAGGGTTATTCCTTCAATGAACGCACAAGTCTGTATAGGCTGTGAAACCAGCTGTTCTTGCTATCCCCTCCCATTGCTGAATTTGAGGGGTTGAGTCCTGCTCCTTCCCCAAGCCTCTTCTCCTGACATTTTATTGTTTTAATTATTATTATTCTGTAGTAATTAGATTATGGTGGCAAACAAAGTGTATACCTAGGGGATTGGAGCGGAGTATAGTGAGTATTGTGTGCCTGTCCTGCATGCTGTCACTATAACTGTTGGCCTGGGTGGGTGTTTGTCCCTGTCCACTCTCACCTCCAGACTGGCTGAAGGGGTCTCTGGTGTTTATTCTTTCTGTCCCTTTATTGTCTACCACTGCACATAGGGAGCCCTAAAGTTCTCAGACATTATAGTGCAGAAGATCTGCTGTTCCTGTGGGGCAAGAGGGGGGATTTACAGATTCAAAAACTATGTCCCTCTCCCCAAAGTGTGTGTATAGGGGCACGTGTCACAACCAATATTATTAAGGTTGCCTGGTGATTGCCATTATAAACCCCTGTTTTCAGTTGCTTGTAACTTTACCAAACTTTAACCGTTGAGGCTGAAATTGTCCATGTTAGCGGTCTACCTCAGGCTGATTGTTTTTTGGTGTTGTGTTTTGTTTTGTTTTTGATGTTTTTTAATTTCAACCAAAATGGTTTGGCCATTTCCAAGAATGAGGGTAGGGAAAAATAAAGTTTGCAAAGCTCTTGCACCCCTCCTCCCCCATGCTTTGGAATAGCGGCTTGAAATTTGGCAACAGGGGGTGCAGTCAGTGATGTGTCTTTTTACTGCCCCAAGAAAATCTGCCAAAATTTGGCCAAATCATGATTCACCCAAAGACTTTGAAAAATCATGGTTCATCCAAAATTGCCAAAGATTCCATCCTCACTGAGCATGCTTGAGCTTCTCACAGCTCCTAGTGCTGACTAAACTGTGCATGCACCATCCCCTACAGAGTGACTGAACATGCTCCTGCCCTTCATAGCTCCAGCATGTGAGCAGGTTGTAGCATGCACCATCGCCACAGAGCGACGGAGTATACTGCAGCCCAGGGATATGGGGCAAACCTGCACTTTCCTTGTACTGGCTGCTTCTGGCTACTCTGGGACAGGATGGGTCTGAGCACTAGATCTGAGAGCAAAGAGCCTGATCATCTATGCTTTCGGTGAGACACTTGCTGTCACTCAGGCAGTGCGGAAGAAAGTGTCTGATTTAAATGCAGTGGGGGCCAAGTGTCGGACCTAGGGCATTGTGGGGATGGACTGGGGGAGTATATTGGGAGCAGGAGCCTAGTGTATAAAGACTGATCCTGGTTGGGCAAGGAGACTGGGAGCTGGGGAGTAAAGTATGCTTGGTGGAGGGGGGCAATGAGCTAGTGGGCACTCGGGGGAAAACTGAGATCAGACGAAAGTTTGTTGAATCAGAGAAATTTCTGCAAAGCATTTTATTTTTGATGAATCAGTATTTTCTGTTGAAATTCTGTTTTGTCAGAAAATTCCTGATCTGCCGTACTATTGAGAGACCTATTGGAATAATTTTTCATATAGATTTTAATTTTGCACCTTTCCGAAGCAAACATCTGCATCAAATATCAACAATAGCATTGGAGCCCATCCAGCATGTAAAATCAGATAATTTTGTCCAGTACCAGCTCAGAAGCAGTCAACCATCATTCTTGACTCTTTTGTCTTACACTTGAGAATTGTATGTTTTAGATGTAATAGAACAGGGTTATCAGTTAAAAGGTTTAATTTAAACTGTCAAAGTAAAATCACAAAGTTAGGAAAACGAAAGTTTTCAAAATAAAACCAAATACCAGTACTCCTAAGATGTAAACTAATGGAAAAAGAATTAAATGTACCTGTCCTTTTCAATCAACACAAAATCTTTGGTGTTTCCGTTTGCTCTTTCTACTATACTTAGCAAACATAATGGGTTGAATTCTCCTAGTTGCCAAATCCTCTTTGTGAACCTTAAATAACTGGAGATGGCCACTTAAGAATTCTCTCTATACTAGCATGTCCATCTCCTGTGCCAGCTTCTCCCAAAGTCTGCAATTTATATGAATGGGGGCGTCGGGGGAGGGGGCGGGGATAATGTTTACTCCAGTGGCTCCAATCCTTCATTTCAGCGGGACAGCGTGGGACTTCACTAGCACATCTGTTTGCAAGATTGGGGTCTAAATCACTATACTTGTAATTAATTTTACAAATATATTTTATATATTTATATTTTATAGGAGCCTGGGAAACTGATTGAAATAGAATGCCTGGAATGTGAATATGAAGTCCAGAAACTTGGCACTAAAATTGCAACCTATACTAAAGGTGTTGTTGAGGTATGTTCTTTAATTAGAACTAATTTGTATGAAGGTGAACATTAACTTTCTGTTAAATTTGCCAAAACTTGCACATTAACTGTGTCTCAATCTCATGCAACTTTGTAAAAAAAAAAAAAACAACCCAGATCATTTTCAGTTTTTTCCATTAATTTTAATATATTATCTTTCTAATGGGCATGAAAAAAAGAACATTGGGTGAAATAAATAGAATCCTCTGTTCTGCCATGATATCTATAATTCGGTATAACAGGGCCATATCATATTGTTCCACAAGAACGAACCAAATTGTCTGGTTATACCAAAAGAACGATAGGAGACATTTGATATGGTTTTAATCATGCTGCAGCTCTATTAGATGTCTTGGACTACCTGGCAGATAAAAGTGTACAGTGGAGGTAACCCCATGTTTATAGAATAACTTCCCAGGGGGCTTCCACCAACCACCCTCTCTTTTTCCATCCAGGTCCCCTAGCCAACCCATTGCTGGCACCTTACCATCCACCCCCCCTTGTAGGAGGGTTAAGGTGGGCTATAAGAAAGGGGGTTTGGCTCCCTGCTGTACCATTCATCAGAACCCCAACTCCTCTCCATTCCCGTTCCATTCATTTGACCAACATCTCCTTTTAAAGTCTTTTACCAAGCCATTTATCTGGTCACTGTACACCTTCCCTAAGGAATACCTGCACTGGACATCTGCCCCACACTTACATAATGAGTTGTGACATATAGCCTAACTCCCTTCATGCCACACGTCAACAAAGCTCTCCCCGAAGCTACTGTGGGGAAGGCAAGAAAACCCCAACTTCACCTAGGCCAATTTGGTAATAAGAAAAAAATTCCTTCCCAGCCCCCCTAAAAAGGGTCTGCTAGCGCAGTGCCTATAACAAATCTAGACCAAACCTGGTACTTCACCACCTAAAGGGGAAGAAGGGTGGGTGCTGCCTCCATCTGCTCCATGTAAAAGGGGGCTTCACCACACAGGCTGTGCCTTTTAAGCCCTTATGTCCATCTGGTTCCCAGGAGATGAGTTAGTGTCACCATACTGGCCCCTTGTCCCCTTCTGCAGCAGTTTGACCTCTCCCTCGCCTCCCGTAAAGCATTGTTCCCTTCATTTGGCCAGCCAGCCAAATTCTCCCCTGCTTAAAGGCATGCAGTCACTGGCAAAAAGGGGACAAAGGAATGCTGTGTCATACTCATATTTTTCATCATATCTAGGGAAACTATTTGCATACACATTGTGATGGGTTTGGTCACAGAGACCCCCTTGGGACTGTCGCCTGACGTGCTGGAATTACCTCTTAGCCCGTTTTCCCTGTCAGCTCGGGACTCCAGAACCCTGCCTTTTTGAGCCAGACACACTGCTGCAACACAGACCCAGGTCTGGTCCACGCCCCCAAAGCTGCAGACTTTAATCAAAAACTGCTCAGCAAGTCACCTATCTCCAGCACCCAGACATCCACTTCCCAATGGGATCCAAACCCCAAATAAATCCGTTTTACTCTGTATAAAGCTTATACAGGGTAAACTCATAAATTGTCCGCCCTCTATAACACTGATAGATATGCACAGCTGTTTGCTCCCCCTAGGTATTAATCACTTACTCTGGGTTAATTAATAAACAAAAGTGATTTTATTAAGTATAAAAAGTAGGATTTAAGTGGTTTCAAGTAATAACAGACAGAACAAAGTAAGTTACTAAGCAAAATAAAACAAAAAACGCAAGTCTAAGCCTAATACATTTAAGAAACTGAATATAAGTAAATCTCACCCTCAGAGATGTTCCAATAAACTTCTTTCACAGACTAGACTCCTTGTTAATCTGGGTCCAATCCTTTCCCTGGTACAGTTCTTGTTAGTTCCAGCTCAGATGGTAACTAGGAGTTTTCTCATGACTGCAGCCCCCTTTGTTCTGTTCCACCCCCTTTTATAGCTTTGGCACAAGGCGGGAATCTTTTGTCTCTCTGGTTCCCCACCCCTCCTTCTAAATGGAAAAGCACCAGGTTTAAGATGGATTCCAGTTCAGGTGACATGATCACATGTCACTGTAAGACCCCCCAAGCCTCCATTTTTTCCGGTCTGACTCACAGGAATACAGGAAGACTTATAAGTAAACAGAGCCATTTACAACCAATTGTTCTAGTTAATGGGAGCCATCAAGATCCTAAGGCACCATTAATGGCCCATACTTTGCATAGTTACAATAGGACCTCAGAGTAATACTTCATATTTCTAGTTTTAGATACAAGAATGTTACATTTGTACAAATAGGATGAACACACTCAGTAGATCATAAGCTTTGTAATGATACCTTACAAGAGACCTTTTGCATAAACCATATTCCAGTTACATTATATTCACACTCATAAGCATATTTCCATAAGCACATGGAGTGCAAGTCACACACATTAAGAGCCAGATTTTGCAAATACATGCATAAAGGAGTAACTTTATTCCCATAGGTAATCACTTTGAGTTCAATGAGACTATACACGTGAGTAAAGTTGCTTCTGAATAGAAGTGTTCACATGTTTGGAACCTAAAATATCAGTCACTTATTTCAATTATTGAATAATTAGAAAAAGACATATCAGTGCTATTATCATTTGAATAAATACAATAGAAATTTAGATATATTTAAGAAGTATCCACAAAACAAATGGATGTAACTAAATTTCTTTTTAGTTTTTACTGTGTTAAAACTCAACTGAAAGCTAAGAACTTGTGAATTTCTGCGGCAGAGCCCTATTTATGTAGGCTGGGATTTTCAAAGAGCTCTGTGTTGGCTTCCCATTGAAGTCAATGGGAGTTTTACCATTGATTCGAATGGAGCGGAGTTAAGCCAACACTGATTCCTTTGGAAAATCCCACTTATAATGTTTCTTCTCTTCCTTCTACCCCATATTAGAACCTCAGCAGCTGATGAATCTACTAAATCCTCAAAATTCACAAATAATCCACAATCGTGGATTTCTATTATCATAGGCAATAGGGATAGACAGACAGGCTCCTGGCTGGGTGTGGCAGTAGCTGTAGCATTATAGAGTACCTAAAATGACATTCTTTAGCAGTCAAAATGAGACTTAAAAAAAAAAGAATTCATGTACTGTGCATGAAATACGGGGTACACGTGAGGTCCGTGAAAGTTTCATAAATCACAAATGATTTGCTAAATATTACTGTAAAACTGCAATTTTAGGTTCTTTCCAACAGAAAACAGCCTCTGTAGTTTCTATTATATGCATATATAATCAATGTGAAGTAAATTTTTATTTACAGACTCAGCTGAAAGTGATAAGAAGACTTGAACAAGCATTGCAACATGCAGTTCGACTGGGAGACCCCAATGTTATTCAGGTGGTTTGTGCTACGCAGTGGAATCTTTGCCTGCCACTGCTACAACACAATTTACATCAACATGTACGAAAACCATTAATATCTGTTGCTGATATCTTAGAAAAGATTGACAGGTAAGTTACTATGATATGTATGTTATTTGTTACTTTCAAAAATAGTGTTAATTTGACAGCAAATGTAAAGACCAAAAGGTAATTATAGGCATCAGTAAAAGATGGTTAAAAATAATATTGAAACAGAACACCTAAATAATATTGCATTCCTAGGATAGCCTTCCCTTATTTAGATGTCAAACATCTTTGAAAACTTTCCCAACAGATCATAATAAATGAAACTATCTGGATAATCTGTATCTCACCCTATCTACCACTAAAATGCAGCCTTCTCTCGAATGAAATATCACAAATGATTAATGGCATACAGAAACACAACAGTGTAGGACAGGAAGTGAGGAATAATGTATCCAATCGAAATTATATTGTGTCATCATAATGTGATGAAATATGTTGGAATATGGCCTGAATTCTGACATGAACATCCCTGCATTTGGGAAAAATTATGTACAATATATAGTAAGTCTTTGTTTGATTGCACATGTCCATTCCACCATAGGGGTTTGTGCACCCAGCTCACTATTGTTGAAGACTTTCTTCCCTCTGTGTCACCTGTCAGGGTGGAGTAAGCACACACTGCTGCCTTGTGCTACTATGCATGGGTAGAACAGGTGGAGTGGCCCTGAACCCACCCATCAATTCCTTCTTACTGCTCATGGTGGTTGTTAGAGGTGGTGTTCTTTGCCTTTGCAAGTCCTTCCCTCTTTCTTGTACATAGTATCTGTGTATTATAATTCTAGAGTAGAATTCAAACCAGAGTCTGAAGGTTTCTCATAGTTTTAAAGTTAGATTTAGAGTTAATTTTTAGTTTTTGATAGTTTGGAATCTGTGGTTCCTGCCTGGATATTGGGACTGTGTTGCGAAGCGCGACTTACCCCTGCGGCGCCTCCTGCTGGTACCTTCTGGAAATTAGCTCGCCAGCCCTGGAGCGCCCTCTGCAGGCCGAAGTCTCACCACTCGCTGCTTCTGGACCCCATGTCCCTCCCGGACCTGGTGTCCCAAGGCAGTACACCTACTCTCAGGGTCTCCCCACCCAGGGGAACCCCCACCCACTATTCCCACCTCGCTTCAGTGGGGCGAACTGGGGCGGACTGCAGTCTAATTGCCACTCATCACAGCCAAGGAGGGGTTTGGACCTGCTGCCTCTGCCTAGCCTTGGGCTGTCCCCTGTAACCCCAGTAACCAGTGTTTGGCCTTATACTAGGCCGCAGCCTGAGGGTTTCCAGGCTGTTTGCTCCCCAGCTCCCTTGGCCTTCCCCCAGACCTGCTCCACTCTAGGTATCTTCTCTAGCTCCCCAGCAGCCAGGCCCGTCCCTCTCTACAGGCAGAGAGAGACTGTCTCTCAGCCTCTGGCCCTCAGCCCTCTTATAGGGCCTGGTTGGGGCATGGCCCCCAGCTGAGGCTGCTTTCCCCAGTCAGGCCCGCTTTTCCTTCCCTGCCACAGCACTCTCCCTGGGCTGTTATAAGCCTTTTAAGGCAGGAGCGGGTGACCACCCCACTACAGACTGGTACCAGGGTCATGCCTTAGTCTCCAGATTGCAAGTCTTGTTGCTCTTGCAGCAAATCAGTGCTTGTGAGTGACCTCATGCCAACTGTCTTAAGTGCCTGGGGGATATTTTTCAGAGTTTTAAGCCCTGTTCCAAGAAAGACAGGGCTGCCAGACTCAAGTTTCACTTAATGGAGTCAGTGTGCCGACCACCATTGGAGCCTTCCTGCATCTATTAGGCATACTCTCCTGGTTTGTCTGAGTCAAGAGACAAGTCCTTCATCACCGGTACCAAAGAAGAAATGCTGTAAGACTACTAAGGATTTGGTACCAGAGAGTTCAAGATCCTCACCACAGATGTTGGATGCAGGCAAAGGCATGGAGCTGCACTCGAACAAGAGGCGCTCCTCGGGACAGTCCTGGAGTCCAGGCATGTTGTTATCCCGAGAGCCTAGGATGGGCCTATCAAGACTGAAACCTGAAGTGTCTGCCTCATCATTGTCAGCCCAACTTTTGGTACTGCAGGAACACGAGTCTTTCCTGGTGCCATCTACTCCTGAGGCATATGCTGCAGGTGGGAAGTTGATAGACTTGTCAGTACCGGTTTCCCTGGCTGCTCCAGACTCCCACCTGGTACTGGTGTCTAAAGTACCGAAGTCTACTGCTCCTATTCCAGCTCTGGCTCGCCATGTAGTACCATCAAAGTCTTCAGTTAACGTGCCTTTCAGATTGGTACCAACTAGAGGGAAACCGATTATGATTTCACTGGCAGTTCCATCTCCAGGCTCTGGCTGTAGCTCCTTGACAGGATTTGCCCCTTCTTGGTCAGAGGAAGCAGACTCTTCATCTGATTCTGAGTTTGGCTCTTACATGTCACAACCCAGGTATGTACAGCAGTCCCCAGTGAATGCCTACCCATCCTGGTTCCACCCAGAGCATCAGTATTGTCCACCACACAAGCATGAATGACTTGAGCATAATTGGGTCCCAATGTCATATCAGTGGCTTTTCTGGAACCCTTGGGGTTTTCCTCTGCAATCAAGGTCATCCCTGCATCCTTCACACTCTGCATCTTAAACTAGGCATCAGGACCATCTGCACCAGGGACACCATCTGTGCACCTCTGGTATTGGACCCAGTACTGTACACAAGGAAATTCCTTCTCAGGATCTTCCCTCAGAGGAGTCAGAGGAGGCTATACCTCAACAGCCTTTGCCTTCGCTTCCTCGCCAGATGAGGCGGTAGTAGCAGAGTCTGTTTTTCTCCCATCTGATGACTACAGAGCTTATCAGGAGTTGTTGAAGAGGATGGCTGCGGATCTTGATATCCAGCTGGAGGAGGTCCAGGAAAAGTCACACATGCTTGTGGACATTTTGACCTTGGAGGGTCCCTCTACAGTAGCTCTCCCTATTAATGAGGTTTTTCTTGAACCCAATAGGGAGCTTTGACAGACCCCATCTTCCCTTCTCGCTACAGCTAAAAGGGTGGAGAGGAGATACTGTATGCCCTCATGTGGGTTTGATCATGTGTATAACCACCCCCCTCTGGGCATCCTGGTTGTCATGGCTGCTAATGAGAAAGAGAGACAGGCACCAGGTGTCAATTCCAAAAGGGAAAGAGGCAAACACATTGGACCTATTTCGAAGGAAGCTTTATTCCACAGGAGGTTTACAGCTTAGATTTGCGAACCAGCAGGCTCTGCTGTGTTGTTACGATTTTAGTCTGTGGGGTAATATTTTAAAGTTTAGACAGGCTGCCTGACAAAATGAAACAAGAATTCCCTGTGATAGTGGATGAGGGTGAATTAGTTGCCAGAAAGGTTCTATAGACCTGTCTAGATGCAGCTGAGTCTGCAGCATAGGCCATGACTTCTGCCATCACTGTGCTGCAGTGTTCATGACTGCAGGTGTCTGGTCTCCCTCCAAGGTGCAGAAAACTATTCAAGACTTTCCATTTGAGAGTCCTTCACTCTTTTCAGAGAAAATGGACTGTAGGTCCATAGCTTCAAGGATTCAAGAGTGATGCTTAAGTCTCTCGGTATCTACACACCAGTGACAAAAAGAAATCAATTTTGCCCACAGCAGCTCCACCAATATCTGTCTTTTATGTCTTGTATCCAAGACCTGTCCAGAAAGAGGGGCAGAAGTCACAAGAGGAATCCACCACTTCCCTCCTCTTCTGCAGCGGTCAGTTCATCTAGACGAACTGGCTCTTCTAAACAAGTCAACAAGCGTGTTAGTCGAGGACAGCCTCCTAGTCCCTCTCCTTTCTCTCTATTTGCCAACCACTTATCCCACCTCTTAAGCGATTGGGCCCACGTTAACATAGATCAGTGCGTCGTAAGCACGGTGGAAGTGTGATACACTCTTTAGTTTGTTTCCCTTGTTTCCACTTCTCTTCCCTGTCCCTCTTCAAGAACCACTCTCACAACTTCTACTGCAGGGGGTGCAATCTCTCCATCATGTAGGAGCCATTGAGGAAGTTCCCACATTGCTCAGTGGAAGTGGTTTAGTTCCCGTTACATCCTTATTCTGAAACCAAAAGGGGGGCTTAGACCCTAATTAGATCTAAGAGAGCTAAACAAATTCCTGAAGAAAATACAATTCTGGATGGTCATTCTGGCTTCAATTATTCCTTCCCTTTACCCCGGGATTGGTATGCTACCCTTGGTTTAAAAGACACACACTTCCACATGGCGGCCCATCAGAGCCATTCGAGGTTCCTCAGGTTTGTAGTGAGCAGATCTCACTACCAATTCATAGTGCTACTCTTTGGCCTGTCAGCAGCTCCTTGCGTTTTCATGAAATGCATGGCACTAGGAAGGTTCCTATAAAAGTCAGGAGTCCATGTGTTCCCTTATCTGGATGACTGGCTGGTGAGAGACTGGTCCAAGTCTCAGATACCATTCAGTGTATCCATTATCCAGTCCAACTTCAATGCACTGGGGCTGCTAGCCAACTTCTACAAATTGATTCTGAATACTGTACAGAATATAGAATTCATTAGAGCAGTCCTGGACTCAACGAAAGCCAACACCTTCCTTCCGCATTTAAGATTCTAGGTTACTGCTCTAAAGGCAGAGTGTGAAACTGCCTCAACCTCCTATGGCACATGGTAGTGTGCTCTTATGTAGTACAGCACGCCAGGCTAACATCTCAGAAAATGTAAGGGGTGGTTAGTGTCAGTTTATTCACTGGTTTGTCATAATTTAAACATGGTGGCTCATATACCAGTACACATTTTATACTACCTGGATTCCTTACAAGTTTGTGTGAGATTCCCCTTTGCTCCACTCCACTTTAGTTACAGACACTTCAGTTCTGGATTGAGTAGCTCATATTGGATTCCCACAAACATAAGGGCTTTGATTGGCACAAGACTTGAAAATGCTTATAAATATCAGGGAATTGAGGGCTATCCATTTAGCTTGTTTGGCCTTCCTTCCGCACATCGAAGGAAGGAATCTGCTGGTGCTAATAGACAATATGGCAGCCATGTTTTATGTAAACAGCCCAGGAGGAAGTTGGTCCATTGGATTGTGCCAAGAGGTGAGTGCTCCCATCCATTATGTCCTGGACTATTTTTTGTTCCTGAAACAAGTGTTGGCTTTTAGTTCCATCATGTGTCATCTAGTGGCTATCTTGGCTGTCTGTCCTTCTATGGGTAACCTCTCTATTTTTTCCAGCCCAATGTCTGCAGGTGTTTAAAGAGTCTCAACAGGTTTTGCTCACAGGTAGAGGACCTTATGCCCCTGTGGGACTTATACCTATACTAGCAAAACTGATCCCTTTGAGCTGCTGGCATCCTGATTGCGGTTGTCAATGAAAGTGGCCTTTTTGATAGCCATTACTTCAGCAAAGAGAGTTGGGAAGTTATTGGCTCTGATATCTGAACCTCCTTACACTGTTGACTATAAAGACAACGTTTATTTTCACCCTTACCTGAAGTTCTTTTCTAAGGTGGTTTCCAATATTCATATTTCTCAAGCAATTTTCTTACCTAATTTCTTTCCAAAGCCTCATAACCATAAAGATGAGGAAAAGCTCTACACTTCAGACGTTAGAAGAGCTCTAGCATTTTATGTTGATCAAGCTAAGTAATTTAGCTCAACCTTGCAGCTGTTTTTATTGAGTTGCAGTCAGGACAAAGGGCAGTCCTGTGTCCTCCCAAAGAAACTCGTCTTGGATTTCTGCTTGCTCCAGCTTGTTTATACTACCAACTGGCTAATGTGACTCCCCCAAGTAGAATATTACCCCATGCAACCAGGTCTCATGCAGCTTCTGCAGCCTTTCTCGCTCATGTGCCCATCTTGGACATCTGCAAGGCGGCAACTTGGTCATCAGGCCATACGTTTGCCTCTCACTGTGCCATCTCTCAGCAAACCAAGGACGATGCCAGATTTAGTTGTGTGGTTCTCCAATCTTTGTTCAAGTAGACACCAAGCTCAACCCCTGTTTGACTGCAATAGAATGGACATGTGCAATCACTTGAAGAAAAAACAGTTAAACCTTCTTGTAAGTTGTTCTCTGAAATGTGCTGTATGTGTGCGAGCCACCGTATATTCCATGACTCCATCTTTCCCCACTTTATCAAAGTCTATCTGGTAAAAAGGAACTGAGGAGCAATCGGGGGGTCACTCTGCTCTTTATACCTAAGCAGAGTAGCATGAGGTAGCAAAGTGCTCATTGTATCCCAACAAGTATTGCTGAAGGAAGAAAGTCTTTGACAACTGTGTGCTGGGCTCACGCACACCTATAGTGAAATGGACATTTGCAACACATCTTGAACAACAGTTCTATAAAGGTTAGTAACTGTTTCTTCCAAGAGGTCAGAGCTTGACTATTACATCTCAGACAAAAGACAGCACTTCCTGCAGCCTAGTGTCCTCTAACACCACACTGGGGCATTGATTCATTAGTTAAAAGGGGGGGGGTGCCATGTATTGTATTGCCAGCACCGTTTTTTGTAGTAGTTGTGACATTGTCCTTAGAGGTTTCTTGTCCCATCCCTGATTCAGGAAGGTGCTTAATGACATGCTTAACTTTAAGTAACTGTGTAGTCACATAGGGTATGTTTACATGGCACTTTTGAAAATATGGCCATGTCATTTAGGTGCATAAATAGGAACTACTGAAAATCTGGCTCTTTTTTGAACAACTCTAGCAGTGATACAGAAGAAGCAACTCAACTGCAAGATTATACCGTTCTTTCTTGGTGTTGGCTCCTCAGGGCTAAGGAAAGCAAAATGTAGTAAATGGTTATGTTAGTTATTTCAGTATGATGATGTGACACAGAAAACATGCAAGGAACCGATAAGTTGAGTGAAGGAGTCTTTTTACAGACATTATTCATTTTTCAGACACATTTTTTTATAATTTTAATTCTAGACAGCTTTGTCTCTTACTGTTTTAAGAGTTTACCTATAAAATTGTCCAATTTCCTAGCTTGTTAATTTTGCTACGTTGCCAAGTTCATATGGAAATTGCTCATATTGAAGAAGATGAAGATAGAATAGAGGCTGCCATGGAACATTTTCAGAAGGCTATATATCTAGATAACAATGGGCAATACCAGGAACATCTGAAAATGGCTTTTCATCGTCTTCATTTATGCACTATGTTGTACAAGTCACCTGAGCGCCTAGAGGATCAAGCAATTATGATGATTGAACAGGTAATAATAAAAAACAATTTCATTTGTAGAAATATAAAGTTCGCTTATTAAACTTCTCCAAAGGAAATATTTTTTTATAATTCTATTTTAAGAGTTGTGTATATTCAAATCCAAGATTTCTAAGATAATTAAGTTTTGGCCTTTTGAGTAAATTCTTGCAAAGTTATTTAATAAATAACTGTTAATGTTAATCTTTACTGACAATATATAAAGGAGAGGGCAGCAGTTCTTATGCATCCAAATGGTAATATCATCCATACACCCATGTAGGGAGAGACTGCATTAGCAGGGCTTATGGGGAAAATATACTTGTGTATCGGCATACTGATAATATTCCATCCCATGTTTACGCTAAGAAGACTCATGTACAATAAAGGAGATAGAATGGCACATTAAGGAATGCTGCATTTCAAATCCCTCTGTGTTGACATACAATTGTCAATATTGGTGGACTGCTGTATTTTAGGTATAATTTGAACCACTATAGCACAGTTTGAGGACTCCAGCAACTTCTCTGATAACATCTCAGATAATTCAGCTGTGATAGTCCCCAAATAATCTGGTGTTTTAGGCACCAACAAAACCATATGTTTTGGATCACAGTACAGAACCATTTCTGTAGTCACTGCTGTTGACTATCTAGAATATTTCTTCATCCATTTTTATATTTAACATTTTGTTTCTCTCTAGAGTTTGTAAGTAGTCTGTTCATTAGTAACTAAAGAATCAGAAAAAAAACCATAAAGCCTTAATAATGTTAAAATCCATTTTATCCTTATGAATTGGATAGTGCAAGTGTTTTGCACTTTTACAGTATTTTCTGTTTACACTTCTCAAAGTACTTTACAAATGGGTCCATGTCAGTTTCCACAGAAACACATGAAAGGATTATACCCCAAATTTAAAATGACTTTATTTTGTATAAAAGAATATTAAGCTTCTTCCCCATTTGTTCTGCAAAAGTGGAGCTCAGCAGCTTACGGTTGGGTCTCTACATAGTTGTCAACTTTTAAAATTGTATTTCAAGGGTCAGTTGTCTAAATAAATTGAAGGCCTGTACCTTTAGAACCTAGCCCCTAGAGATTTTGTGTGGATTCTGGTGAATTTTAGCACTTATATTCTATTTTACAAAGATCAGCTGCTTAACCACCACAACCTCATGTGGGCCAGGTAATTATTTCCTCAGTTTTACAATTGGAGAAATGAAGACACAGAGAAGTTAAGTGACCTACCTAAAGCCACAGTGAGAGTCAATGTCAAAGTTGTGGATAGAAGACAGGAGTATATTGCTTCATCCGTTAGCCTGTGTTGCTTCTCATTTTACTGAGCTGCTACTGATGGTGATCACGGATCATAGTAGCTTGCTCAGCTGCAGGTTGGCTGGGAGGAAACTTGCAGCAGCCTTTGAACCATCAACCTTGGAGGCATTGCTTCCTGCAACTACAAACGAATTTGGGGTCTTCACAGAAATTCAGAGATCCTTGGCCATGGTTGTCATAGAACCTAGAATTCAGTGCTGAGCAGCTACAGTTGGGCTATGAATGTGATCTTTAGGACAAGTCAGTGACAAGCTTCCAATTCTAGTAACCAGTTTATATGGGGTTACAATTTCAAGGCTAGCTTCACAAGGAAGAAGTCTAGAAACATACTTTGTAGAGAAAAGATGAAAGCTGAGAGTTTCCTTTCGATCTGAAGGTCCAAATCAACGTGGGATGGATACATAGATGTAGGCTTTAAAGACCACAAAGATCACTTGTATATGTTGCTACTGGTCCATTAGTGTACGGATGTGCACACTCCGTACACTAATGGACTTCCCACATGTGGAACAGAAGCTGAAAATAATAATTTAATATTAAAATGCGAGGATTTCTGGCTGAAATTATACAAGTTTCCTGAAGGACCATATTGTCCTAAACATCTGCTCTCCCCTGGCAAGCCATGGCTCTCAGATTCCTGCAGACCACCAACCTGCATCATTTGCATGAAGGGACTTCCTTAGGCTGCATCCTTAGACCTGTTTTTGGAATAACTAATTTGCATTTGCTCCGCAGGTGCTGTGAAATGGACAACTGATGCTTTTTTGGTTGATATGTTGCATATTAATTCTCAATTATATTTGGTCATAACCAAACTGTTTTGTAGTTTTCTTTAAGTGAACAATTTTATTTTTGAGAATATATCATAGTGATAGTTCATACATTAAAAATTAAATATAAAATTCAGCCATGAATATGAGCAACATTAAAATGTAGCTACCTGCCTATGCTCTGAGTTACCCTCAAAATGTTCATGTCAAGGACCAAGGTTTCAGAGTAAGTCTAACCAATAATAACATTGTAGAACAGTACATAAGTGTTTCTGGATTGTAATGCAATTCCTGTGGTAAATAAGCCTGTGACCAGTGTTGTGGCTTATTTAATGGGTGAGATTTACAAACACCAATTTAATGAAAATGTACTTATTTTTAATACAATTGTGAATGTACCCATAACAGTTAGCCCTTCTCTTTATGTAGGCTAAAAAAGGGAAGCAGAAAGATAGTGTGAGGAAAAAGCGGTCTCTTTTGGTCAATGCAGGTCTTGCACTAGCTCCTGATGCATTTCAAATAGTCCTTGACAGTGAAAATGAAGCTAAAGGTAAGGTATGTTTGCTGTGATTAAAAAAGTCAAAAATTTGTCTGTTACTGATTCTTTACCCAGCCTGAAAGATAATTTGACCACTGGGGGCCAATGATAATGTTTAGAAGACTATATGTCTTTGGGTGAAATCATTGCCATAGTGGAAAAATTCCCATTGTCTTCAGTAGGGTCATCATGTTTTTGGAGGAAACCCTGTGCACATAACTGTGTGACGCTATAAACTTAGGCTCTCGACAAAAATATGATGTCTTGTATAATTTTATTTTAACACTTGTAACTGCAGAAGCTATTCCTAGTCATACATGGTAACTATTGAATGCTGTTTCAAGTTACTGTTTGACTCAATAATATTCTGTGGCATTGAAATACATATGTTCTTTATTACTTTCAGATTGTTGCCTCTCAATTTTGAGTGCTCTCTTATTTCTTTATTATGCAAAGAACTAAATATGAATTCACAGTTTGTCATCTAAAACACAGACCCCAGGATTTGAGCTCATTGCTTGTACATTATACCATGGACATTTTATCTCATGAAAGGCTACCCAGTCTTTCGTTAAACAATATCCATATGGAGATAGATTGTCCATACTATTCCAGCTGCTTTGTGCCACGCTAGCAGTACAAAGCACCTATAATATCAGTTTAAGCAGCCTTCTGTGGATTCCCCTCCTTTGCCACAGTGTAGAGATCATGTCCAAGGGAGAGGGAGCATAGCTAGGGAGTCTTTATGCCCTGGTGATCCCTGGCTGCTGGAGCAGGTGACTGGGACAATATTGGGCCCACACACACAATCCTATAGTAAACGCATTTCAGCCAAACCAGAACGTCCACCCCAGATTATTTTTATATGAAAAATAGAATTAATCTTTGAGTCAGTAATGACACAGAAGTAAGAGTGCCACCTACATATTCACTACTTCTACTTCCTGTAGCACCTCAGTTTCCTTCAAGCTCTCATCTTGTACTGACTATGCTTGGATTTACTTAATTTATTATACATGTTGAGATGATAGTCCAAAGTATTGTATCTTTAGTGTTTGGAAAACAGTCATACAGAGTATTAAACACCAAGAAATAATGTAAACCCATATAATACAATATCATTGCCATAATGTGTTGAGGCATTTTTTGAAGTGGGTGAGGGCTATCTTGTTCAAATAGCTTCTTTCACTTTATTTTAGATCATTAACTCTTGTAGGGGAAATGCAGAGGCTTGATCTGAGCTCTTGGCAGGTTAAAAGCTTTTCGATTAACATTTAATAAACTATTTGTATAAATAAGACATGAGCTTTAATTGAAGTAAATTCTACCTGCCATTGAACTGCAGCATGCATGCATCGTGAAGAGACATAAAGACACAAGTCATCTTAGATTTCCAGCGAATATATTTTTTTGAATTTTGGGTTTACTTGAGATTTGTAAATTTGTATCCAGAATCTCTCAAAATAAGTCACTCTTTTGCTTACATATTCATATGCTAGCCTTCAAATGTAGATAATCTGAATGATTAAGATCATTTTTGCAAAATATCAGCGTAGGCGGGTTGACTTTAAAATAAAATTTTGCAAGATGTTGTTTCTTAAAGGTTTACTTTTGCTCTTAACACTCAACAGAACAATGAGACTAACTTTTTGATAACAAATAACTAAACTAAATAATTTTAAAAGAAATTAACAAATAAATTATCTTTGTTTACAGAATGAGAGTATTCACACAACTGTGCTTTCATCAGCATTTTATGAACATTTTGTTCTCTTTTCAATGTGTGTATTTACTTGTCAGTAATTTTAATGGGATTTGTACTCACACAGCCAGAAGAGATTGTACTACTTGCCCACAGTTTACAAATTCTGCTTACATGATATTAGTGTAATTATTGCCGGTTAATCTACAGTTACCACAGTAATGGGGACCGTATAATTCATTGGATAAATTATACTGAAAGACTATTTATAAAGACATTAAGGGTATATCCCCTTTCCTTTTTCGTTTAATTTAACGCTAATGCTTAATCTGTTTGTTTTTTAAATGTCAGAAATGTTTATGCTTATGCATTTCTTGCAGTTACTTGGCAAGCTGCTCAAGGATCAAATTAAAGCTTATTCAGTCTGAGTTATGTCAGCAATGATAGTTCGACTCAAGTCAATGTCTTGCCTCATCAGATTTCCAGGACAGCCACATATTATACAAAGCATTTCTGCCTTGTCATTATACTGTAGAAATAATCTCTGATGTGTTTATATCGCTAAAGCTATTTTTCTCCTAGGGGTCCAACTCATCCCTTCCTTGTGTCCTGTCTCTAGCTCTCTCAGTTCATTTCTCTGTCTAATATTTTTGTGCCTAAAAAGAGTTCTACCTTTAACACCTCGTCTCTACAAAAAACTAATATTGTGGTGTTTGCAAACTGAACCTTCAATATCTATCAAAATACCCAGGGTTAGTGTTAATTTTTTTATAGATTATGCAAGTCGTTGTGGGTTATGGGTTAGAAACACAGTTTACATGTTATTTGTAGTTCCCAAAAGTGAAGATCTGTAGGTGATGCTTAATTTTAAAATGTAATGGGCATTTGACTTTTTTCAGTTACTCAGTGACCAGATACTCAACACAATTAATATTAACAACAAGGGGGAAGGAATGCAAGCCAAAATAGGGAAAGAACAGGTTAAAGACTGTTTAGATGATATAGGGTTACCATTCGTCTGGATTTACCCGGACATGTCCTCCTTTTGTGCGCTAAAAATAGCGTCCGGGGGGAATTTGTAAAGCACTCACAATGTCCGGGATTTCCCCCTCCCCGGGCAGAGCAGAGCGAGCGGCTGGGAGGGCTGCAGGAAAGTCCCGGGCTGGACTCCGGAGCAGCTTCCTCCTCCCTGCATTCTGAGCCGGCCGGCAGCTCCTCCTCCTGCAGCCTGCTCCGGCAACCCTGTGCAGGGCCAGGGACCGGGTTTTGTGTTGTGCAGGGGAGCTCAGCCATGTGTCCGGCTGGCACAGAGCCCAATACCCTGTTCTGAGCAGCAGGGTAAGGGGGGGCAGGAGAAGGGACAGGGAGGTTCTGGAGGGGGCAGTCAAGAAACGGGGGGGGGCTTTTGGAGGGGAGTGGAGAAAGTTTTAGGCAGTCAGGGTACAGGTAGGGGGTAGGGTCCTGGGGGGCAGTTGGGGGGGGGTCTTAGGAGGGGGCAGTTAGGGGACAAGGAACAGGGAGTCTTAATGGCTCTCCATGCGTCTCTGGACCCTCTCAGCTGTCGGGCTTGGACGGAAACATTGCCTGAGGGTAGTGAGAGAATGGGTTATCGGTGAGGTGGGGGTGGGCGTGAGCCCGGTCAATAGGGGCAACCCCTACCAAGATCTGAGCCTTTTCTCACACGCCCGTTAGAGCTCGACATTATGCTGTTTGGGACCCCTCTTTGAGGAAAGCCTCTGGATTGCAAGTCCAACCGCTACCTCCTCGTGGTGAGAGTCGGTAACTGGCTTGGATAGCCAGGCGGATTGCGGAGGACGAACCCACATCCCACGTTTAGTGGGGTGTGGGACGGGGTTGGGCAGCCCCATATGGTGCCACATGGATGCCCCCCTGGTAAGGGTAGCCTCCCCCAGGTACGGGTTGACTCCCCCTGGTAAGGGTTAGATTCCCCCTGGTAAGGGTAGTTTCCCCCAGGCACGGGTTAGTTTCCCCCTGGAAAGGGTTAGTTTCCCCCAGGTACAGGTTAGTTTCCCCCTGGAAAGGGTTAGTTTCCCCCTGAGAAGGGTAAATCTTTTAGCTATGGAAAAAAGTAATTTATATTTTTATACCGGATTGGCGCTGGACCGGGTTAATAACGCCCCCGCTGTTGGCTTTGATGCCCCGGCTGACAGTGTTAAATATATTAGGGGTGTGATCAGGGTCGCTGGACCAATGGATAAAATGGTGTGGACTATAATGAAGTCTCATGAGAATGAGAGTGAGAATCAAGTCCTCCCAGTGGAGCATGGAGAGGAGGTAGAGGAGAATGTTTGTGATGATCATGGTGAGGAGATTTTATCTATCTTACCGATGGTTTTTACAAGGGACACTTTTAATGATTTAACTATGGACAGTTTTAATCCAGATTTAAGTACATTTGATGATCCATATGTTAGGGAATCAAGTACTGATTTTAATAGGGATCGTAATAAGGATCTTAACAGTATTGGTAGTAATATAAATATATTAGAAAGTAGTTCATGGAAGGATGGGGTTTTTTATTTAGAGTATCCCGTTGATAGTTTTAATTGTCCAATATGTCCCCAGATATTACCAACATTTGGTAAATGGGCCAAACACATTAATGTGGTTCATAAAAGTAAAGCCATACGAGTTGTATGTAGTAAATGTGGAAAATCTTCTCAATATCATAATATAGCTTGCCACTACCCCAAGTGCATACCCAAGAAGGCGGATACCCCAATGAAGAGCCATACGTGCTCGGTCTGTGGGCTTGGTTTTCATACTAGATCTGGATTGAGCCAACACTGTAGACATAGACACCCTGCTGTGAGGAATGAGCAAAGAAAAGAAGATATGGCTGCTAAAAGTAAGATCAAAGAGGGATCGACTAGATCTCGTATATGGACTAAAGATGAGGTTGCGCAGCTTATACAGTTGGAAAGGAAATATATTGGGAAAAGGAATATAAATAAATGTATTGAGAGCGAGATGAGGACCAAAACGAATAAACAAATATCAGATAAAAGACGAGAATTAGCAAAGAAGAAGTTAGTGGTAACAGGAGATAGGGAGGAAGTGACTGAGGTAGAGGACATTAGAGTAAATATATTAGAAATTCCACCCCCAAGAGAGAGGATTTTCCCACTAAAAGGACATCCAGAAGTGGATTTAGTGGAGAAAATATGTAAACGGGGAAAACAAAGTAGGGAGGGAAGAGAAATAATAAATAGTTTAGGGGAAATTGAAGGATTATTAAAGGAGGATTTAACAAAAGCTCTCGGATGGGCAATGTTGGAAAAATTATGTTATTCATTAGTAGAGGGACAGGACCCTAGAAATGAAAGTCAAATAGAGTTGAGGAATAAAGGAAAAGGGAAGATTAGAAAGGAGGGGAGAAGGAAGCAATTTAATGCAATTAGGAGATATGCTACAAAGAAAGCTAAGTATAAATTCTATCAACAATTATTTGATAAGGATAGAAGAAGATTGACTCGCATTATAATGGGAGAGCCAGATAAGGCTAAGTGTGCTATCCCTATGAAAGAAATTGAGGAATACTATGTAAATATTTTGGGAACAATTGGACATGGTAATATGATAGGGTGGCCATCATCCACAGAGAATGCGGATAATGATATATTAATGAGTCCGATCTCTGTGGATGAGATTAGAATAGCTTTAACAGAAATAAGAAAAGATAGTGCTCCTGGCCCAGATAAAGTAAAAGTGAGCAATTTGTGGGATATTTTTAATTTAGACTCCTTAATACTTACAAAAATTTTTAATATATGGTTTCTAAATAGACAGGTACCAGATGAATTTAAGAAAAATAGAACGATTTTAATACCAAAGACACAAGATGAGGAGGAAATGAAGAAGTTAACATCTTGGAGACCATTGACAATTGGGTCAGTTTGGATTAGAATCTATACCAAAATATTAGCAAAAAGACTGGTGGAAATAGTTAAGATATGTAGTAGACAAAAAGGGTTTATATCCGCCCCTGGGTGTGAGGAAAATATTGCTATATTAGATAATTTGATTAAAGGGGCTAAACGAAATGGGAATGAAATTGCAATAGTGTTCGTAGATCTGGCTAAAGCATTTGATTCTGTGGGACACGGACATATAATAGCCGGGTTGAGAAGATTTGGTATAGATGAACATTTTATAGATATTATTAGGGACCTTTATGATAATTGCACAACTAGGGTATGGGTGGGTGATGAAGCTACTGAGTCTATTTTAATTAGGAGGGGGGTCAAGCAGGGTGACCCGTTGTCCCCAATTTTGTTTAATATTGCTATGGATCCCCTTTTAACTAGATTAGAAGTAGAAGGAAGTGGTTTTTATGTTAAGGGTAATAGTGTCACGTCATTGGCTTTTGCCGATGATGTGGCAATTTTAAGTAGCTCATATAAAGGAATGATTAAAAATTTGGGTATCTTAGAGGAGTTTTGTAAAAATACTAATCTCTCTGTTAATGTGAAGAAAACGAAAGGCTTTCATATTTTAACTAAACATAAAACCTATGTAGTTAATCCTAAGGATAATTGGCAGATAGGGTCAGAGAAGATTGAATATGTTCAACCAGGGGATTTTGAAAAATATTTAGGGGCTAGAATAGATCCCTGGATAGGTGTAGGGGGACCCATACTTAAAGAAAAATTGAAAGATTGGAGTGAGAATTTAATTAAGGCCCCATTAAAACCGGCCCAAAAAATATTAATTTTACAGACATACATCTTACCGAAGCTATTTTATAATCTTCTTTTAATAGAACCCCCTTTTAATCTTTTAGACGATCTTGATGTGTTAGTTAGAAAAATAGTTAAAGAGATTTTACATTTACCTCAGTGTACCACAGATGGGATATTTTATTCTAGAGGTAGGGATGGTGGTTTAGCTCTCACTAAGTTTAGTGTGCAAATCCCAAATATGTTAATTCGTAAATGGAGGAGACATATTGTCTCGAGAGATGATTGGATGGACCTGTCTTATCTATATGCAGGAGAAAATCTTGTGGATAAAATATTGTCATTTAGTGCAGTAACATCTCATCCCAAGAAATGGAGGGAAGAGGAATTTTTAAGATGGTCGGAACTGAGATGTCAGGGAATAGGGATAAAATATTTTAAAAATGATTTAATTAGTAATTCGATTTTTAGAAACTCTAGTAAAGTTAAATCGTCAGCGTATATCGCAGCATTGCAGCTTAGGGCAAATATTTATCCTACTAGGGAGACATTAGCAAGAGGAAGAGGAGGTGTGAATGCTCTTTGTAGATGGTGCGGTAAAGTGCGGGAGACTGTTCCCCATATCTCAGGACAATGTTATAAGACTAAGAATGCTAGGATAAAAAGGCATAATAGAGTAGTGTCTGCAGTTGTGGATAAGGTTGGTAAATTAGGGTGGAAGGCAATGATAGAGCCCCATTTGAGAAATAGTAAGGGTGAGTTAAGAAAGCCGGATATTATATTTATAAAAGGAGATACAGCAGTGGTGGTTGATGTTACAGTGCGATGGGAGGATAATGCCGGAAGTTTGGAACAAGCCCACAGTGAGAAGGTGGCTTATTATCTTGAGTTAGAGGAAGAAATTAAAAACTTAACGGGAGGTAAAAATATCCACTTCTTTGGTTTTGTGCTTGGGGCGCGTGGCAAGTGGAGTGAAGGTAATAATGATTTGTTACAATTATTGGGAATGGACAGAAGTAAAAATTTTAAGGAGAGTATATGTAGACTTGTTTTATATTCCACTATTGGTATGATGGCTATATTCAGTGACAGGTAAAGATCCCGGAGTTTCCATTCCGTGTATCTTGCCAAAACTAAATTTTAGCTATTTTGGTTTCCATGCTCTAAATTTTCAAATTTTTAATATTGTTTTGAACATTAACATATTTAGTGTTATTTAATATCTGCCCTTCAATAGAATGGTTTTAACTATAATAATAAATACTTATTAATGGATGAAATTCCAATTTAAATCATTAGTTTATTTATTTATTTATTTTAACTACTGGATGTGGATGCGGACTGGCCGCGTATAGTAACCAGGAAAGGGCAGGTAGTCACGCCTGTACATAAATAGGGGGTGGGGTTCTGGAGGGCAGTTAGGAGCAGGGGTCCCAGGAGGGGGCAGTCAGGGGACAAGGAGCGGGGGGTAGGGGGCTGGGAGTTCTGGGGGGGAGCTGTCAGGGGGCAGGAGTGGGGAGAGGGATCGGAGCAGTCAGGGGACAGGGAGCAGAGGGGTTTAGATGGGTTGGGAGTTCTGGGGGGGCTGTCAGGGGGCAGGAGTGTGGAGAGGGATCGGAGCAGTCAGGGGACAGGGAGCAGAGGGGTTTAGATGGGTTGGGAGTTCTGGGGGGGGCTGTCAGGGGGTGGGGAGTGGTTGGATGGGGCGTGGGAGTCCCAGGGGTCTGTCTGGGGGTGGGGGTGTGGATAAGGGTTGGGGCAGTCAGGGGACAAGAGGCAAGGAGGCTTAGATAGGGAGTGGAGTCCCGGGGGGCAGTTAGGGGCAGGGGTCCCAGGAGGGGGCAGTCAGGGGACAAGGAACGGGGGGAGGGTTGGGGGTTCTGGGGGGGCGGGAAGTGGGAGGGGCAGGGGCGGGGCTAGGGCGGGGCTCCTCCCGTCCTCTTTTTTGCTTGTTGAAATATGGTAACCCTAGATGATAAGATGGATGTATTCAAGTCAGCAAGGCCTGATGAATTAGGGTACTTAAGGAACTAGCTGAAGCAAATCTTGGAACCATTAGCAATTATCTTTGAGAACTACTGGAGAACAGGTGAGGTCCCAGAGGACTAGAGAAGGGAAGACATAGTATTTGTCTTAAAAAGGGAACAAAGAGCAGCAGAGGAATTATAGACCAGCCAGCTTAACTTCAGTACCTAAAATATACTGGAATTCATTATTAAACAGTTTGTAAGCACCTAGAGGATAATAAGGTGATAAAGAATAACCAGCATAGATTTCTCAAAAGTAAATCCTACCAAACCAACCTGAATTTCTTCTTTGAAAGGGCTACTGGCCTACTGGATGGGGGAAAGCACTTGACATGATATCTTGATTTTAGAAAGGCTTTTGACACACTCCTGCATGACATTCTCATAAAAAAACTAGGGAAATCTAGTCTAGATGAAATTACTAGAAAGGCACAACTCGTTGAAAACTGTACTCAAAGAGTAGTTATCAATAGTTCATTGTCAAACTGGGCAGGCATATCTAATTTTGCTCTGCAGGGTCAATCCTGGGTCCAGTACTATGCAATGTTTTCATTAATGACTTGGATAATGGAGTTGAGAGTATCCTTATAAAATCTGCAGATGACACCAAACTAGGAAGGGTTGCAAGCACTTTGGAGGACAGGATTGGAATTCAAAAAAATCTGGACAAATTGGAGGATAGGTCCGAATTCAACAAGATGAATTTCATAAAGACAAGTGCAAAGTACTTCACTAAGGAAGGAAAAATCAAATGCACAACTACAAAATGGGGAATGACTGGCTAGGATATACTACTGCTGAAAATGATCTGGGGGTTATAATGGCTCATAAATTGAATATGAGTCATCAATGTGATGCAGCTGGGGAAAAGGCTAATTTCATTCTGGGGAGTATTAACAACAGTGTTATACGTAAGCCATATGTGGCAATTGTCCAGCTCTGTTCAGCAGTGGTGAGGCCTCAGTTAGGGTACTGTGTCCATTTTTGGGTGCCATGCGAGTGCAGAGGAGAATGTCACAGTGTTCTCTATTCATCACTGGGGTGCCTCCTTGTGGCTACTTCTGGGAAATAGCTCCACCCAATTTGACACCCCCCTTCTGTCTCTCATTTGCACTGCGACCTCTCTCACACTCCAGAAGTTGCAGTGAATCAGGATGCTCCTTCTTCATGGCTTGGCCTTCTGGCCAGGTCACTATAGTTTTCACATTCTGGGATATCAAAGTCTCACCAGATTGCCTGTCCAGGTATTGTTCCCAGAAGTCCTCTAATTTCAAATTATGCCACTTCCCCAGTGGCTGGTAGGGAAACATGGACCCGCCCACTACTCCAGGTTCCAGGCTGGGGAACATACAATCAGCAGCCACAGTCTGCTGATTCCCAAACCTAGCTGCTATTTCCCTACTGCTTCCTGCTTTATCTCTGTCAGGTTTCCTTATCCACCACTCTTCTAAGTATACCCTTCCCACAGTTCCAGGGTCCTAGAGCTTCCACTCTTCTCCTGGGTTTCCTTCTTTCCCTCTCTAACCCCAGAGAGTGACTGCAGGCTTCCACACTGCAGACTATTTCTGCTGCAAACTTCCTGACTTTATACAAGCGCTGCCTGGTCCTGTCTAGCTGGGCTCCATCCTCAAACAGAGATTGTCTATCAAGCCTAACTATTTCTCAGATATGGTTTATCAGATTACTTAATCCCTTCTGAGCCACATTAACCTTTTCCGGGCTAGTGTGGGGTGAACAGCCTATCACAGAGAGCATGATGATAAGACGTTTAGAAAACCTAACCTATGAGTCTTGAGAAAAAAAGACTGGAGGGGGACCTGATAACAGTCTTCAAATATGTTAAGAGTTGTTATAAAGAGGATGCTGATCAGTTATTCTCTGTGCCCACTAAAGGTAGGACAAGAAGTAATGGGCCTAATCTGCAGCAAGGTAGATTTAAATTAGCAGTTAGGAAAACGATAAGGGTAGCTATGCTCTGAAACTGTCTTCCAAAGGAGGTTGTGGAAGCCCTATTTATTATTGGAGAATTATCAGAGCAGGCTGGACAGATACCTTTCAGGGGTGGCTAGGTTTACTTGATCCTGCCTCAGCTCAGGAGGCTTATGATAGTAGCTGCAGGGGTCCTCCCTTGAACAAATATTTTAGGGGTTGGTTCTCTCAGCATTATTAACAAAAAGTCTGTTCCAAAGGCAGTTGAAGTTATTGAAAAGATTCTTGTTGAAAATTCACAGTGGCCAAGCAGCTGGGAATTACTTTGCTGCAGCCACCACTGTCCAGTTTGTCCAGTGCTGGATTGGGGCATTTTGAAGGAAGCTCTGAGAATTATAAAAGGCAAAATTTCAAATGTTTCACAAATTTTGTTGTGAACCAGTGAGTATACTTTTCACTGACTCCATATAGATTGCTTTATCAATGAGATTTCAAATATTATTCTGAATTCCAGTTAGCACACAAAGTAATCCCATATACCCACACAAATCACTTATACCCCGTACAGCAGAGGTCTCCAATTATAGAAACATTTCTCCTTTTAATTAGGCTGCATTGAATCAAACTATTTTTTGCTGACTTGGGAAATTATAGAATATTTTGTTTATACTAATTCCAAACAAATTGTTAGTACAGAATAACTTGTTTATGTTTTATTTTAATATAATAGTATAGTATTTAGTATAATATAGATATTTTAAAATATATAAGGACCTACTTAAGAATGATGTTATTGTAGTGATGAAAAACATGCATTGTAATGCTTCAAAATTGCCTGCATTCCTTTGTCTCCATTAAGTTTCCTCAGGTAAAAGTAGGAGTCAAATAAGTTATCTCTGTGCAAAAGCACAGCATCATACTAAGAGTGTGGAGAAAACTGATGGTCATTTGAAACGATTAGGACATGGAAATGACAAGGAGAGGTAATTACTGTAAAGAAGGTGTATATATATTTTTTTCCATTTTAAAAGTGGCGTATTGCTATTGCCAAAGGGGAAAGTTTTGCTATTAGGACTCTGCAAGGTGCTGAGCACTCTGGTACAGATCCATTGTAGCATTTAAGCATGTGCTAACCTTTAAGCAGGGGATCAATGTGGCCATATCATGAGCCATCAAACTTTGTTATGGTTATTTATTTATATGCTGATATAATTAGAAATAACAGCTTTATTCCTTTATTTCCAATGTATAAGGAATCTTCAGTAACTGGCATCCTCCTTCTGCAATTGATGCTTGATGCTGTATGATTTATAAGTTATCTTTATTAGTGATAAAAATTGACCCTAAATTTAGTAACATTGAAATAATTGTTACCGGGTTTTAAAGTCTGTATTATGATGAAGGATATTTTCAATTAACCTGAAGTTTCAGCCTGAATCTAGAATTTAGGAAATAAATCTGTTAATTAAAGAGTTTTATATGTGCTTTTTGTGTGATAGAATAAGACTTTGGGCAGATTTGGCAAAAGTTGCACGGAAACAAGGAGTATGGGATGTGTGCCGGGCAGCATGCAGATTCTGTCTCTTGTATGATGATGCTCAGATGAGGAAGGTACCAAAATCTAAAAAATGTAAGTCAACACATTACTTACATTGTAACTTTCCTTAACTGATATTTTAAAAATATTTTTTAAATGAAAACTCAGTGTCATACACTGTAAATAAATTACTTTACATTTGTTTTAACCCCAGCGGGATAATTTGATTATTAAACAATTCAACACTTCTGATTTGGTAAATTAGTAGTAAAATAAAACTTTAAATTAGTCTGCAAAATTTTGAGATAGTCTATTATTTTGCTAATTTACAAGGTATTAGGTACCTGTAATATACTACGGTATTATGTTACTCAGCAAAGAATTAATAACACATCATCAATTTAAAAATTGGAATTCCATCTGAGAATGTTTTATGTACTATTATAACTCCTGAGGTTCCTATCACTGAAAGAGATTAGAGCGAATAGAGCTTCTCTTTTTTCAGTAAAAAGAACAGGAGTACTTGTGGCACCTTAGAGATTAACAAATTTATTTGAGCATAAGCTTTCGTGGGCTACAGCCCACTTCTTCGGATGCATAGAATGGAACATATATTGAGGAGATATAGATACACATATAGAGTACATGAAAAGGTGGGAGTTGTCTTACCAACTCTGAGAGGCCAATTAAGTAAGAGAAAAAACTTTTGAAGTGATAATCAAGATAGCCCAGTACAGACAGTTTCATAAGAAGTGTGAGAATACTTACATGGGGGGATAGATTCAATGTTTGTAATGGCTCAGCCATTCCCAGTCTCTATTCAAGCCTAAGTTGATTGTATCTAGTTTGCATATCAATTCGAGTTCAGCAGTTTCTCGTTGGAGTCTGTTTTTGAAGCTTCTCTGTTGCAAAATTGCCACCCTCAGGTCTGTTATTGAGTGACCAGACAGGTAAAAGTGTTCTCCTCCTGGTTTTTGAATGTTATGATTCCTGATGTCAGATTTGTGTCCATTTATTCTTTTGCGTAGAGACTGTCTGGTTTGGCAAATGCACATGGCAGAGGGGCATTGCTGGCACATGATGGCATATATCACATTGGTAGATTGTGGATACAGACTAACACGGCTGCTACTCTGAAACCTGTCTTTTTTCAGTGTATTTATTTTGTGCTGTGATAGCAATTTGTGTATAGATTGTCAGCAGGTTTTGAACCTTGGAACATTCAACTTCAAATTGCAGAACTCTACAACTCGAGCTAAAGGAATAATTCCATTAGATGATAATAGCAGTAGGTGTTTATCCACTATTAGTAGTAGTTAGTTTCCCCTATTGTTAGTTTGTGTCTTTCTCTCAAAAACATGGGAGAGAAGAAGCATTTTAAAAAAATTAAGTAAATGTGATGGTAAAATTCATAGATTTGTCAGGGAGGACTTACAGGGTGTCTGAAACCACTTTCAAGTCATTTCTTTTTAAATCAATGATGTCCTTTTAAAAGTTAATTTTTAAGCCTGATTATTTTTCCATTATGTGGACAATTATATATTTAAGGAATATATAGCCTATTGCTCCCCAAAATCAGGCAGAACTCCATCAATGGCAACTGTAAACATGGATTGAGGGCACTATATACTCCAAAAGTTTTCATTTCTAGTGCCTTTGATTTTTAATTGAAAAGCTGTTTGAGCATGAATAGTTTTAAAAGACATCAGGAATGCAGAAATAGAGAAGCTTGGCCAAAGCAATCCTATTTATTTAGAGCTATGCAAGTGTGTTAATGGCAATTTTCAGAAACTTCATCTTTTTAAATTAGTTGAACAGCCGTGTCCTTTTTACAAGTCAATGCCATCAGTAATGTTTCTCATGATTTTATGGATATAATAAAAGTGCATTTTGAACATTCTGAACCAAGCACATTTCCAATTGCACAGCTGTTCCTTATACTAGTTAAATCTCTGAAGTTACATTATGTTAAAATCAAAACAATTTGTGTTAGAATAAGTTTATTTGTTCTCTCTAGTAATTGAACTTAGAACAAGATTGCAGGGTGCAAATGTGTACTTTCTTCCTCACACCACGCGTACATGTAGAAACCTACAGATACTCCCAAATAAGGCTTTTCCAAGAGCAACATTACAGTTGTTACATTGCAGAAGTACTATTTACTGTGCTGCAACATGAAATCATGGCAGTTGGAAAAGGGTCAGCATACTTGTTCTTATTCATGTTTATCATTTCCTTAAATAACATCTATTTGTGTTTTAGGGGGGATAATTGTAGGTAAAAACACAAATATACGGTTAGGTATACATAATAATAATAATACGTAGGTCTTGTATAGCACTTTTCATCAGTAGATATACAGAGTCTACTTAAAGTTATACAGGTAAATGTTAGAAAGAGGAAGTAACAGGAATAATTGGTCAAATTTTCTGTGGGTGTTAACTGGTACAGTGTCATTTAATTTATGGAATTGTACCAGTTTTTACCCGCAGAGAATTTGATGGTATAACTGTTCGTTCCACAGTTAGCAGTGCTGTAAAAGGGTGATATTTGGTGCAATTAATCAGTTGTTAGACAAGTAGCAGGCCATGAAACATACATTTCATTTATATGCTGGAAAATATGTGGCATTATTATTCATTTAATAGTTCATAGGATGTTTAGTTAAAGCTACATCATTGTTCAGTTGGGAGGTTTGTATATGGATCAGAATTGTTATGTGCATATGTATACAAATCATTTGTGTCTTGTGCACAAACAATATTACATATCCTGTAAATTGGAATTATTTTGTCTTAGTGTTCTGTTATTTTAATGCAGGAATATAACATGCTGGGCTGGTATTTTTAGTAAACAAAATCTCAAGAAAAAAGTAAGGGGTCAGTCTTAAATAATAATATTTTATAGTTGAGGATAATCACCAGAGAGAATAGTCTCTGTTTATCTAGAAATTGGTCAAAAATCTGCAACTTTACTAACTCACACTTAAAAGGATAAAACTGAGTTAAATTGGTCCTGGGAGGAAGTCATGGCCTCCCTGCCTGTCACTGGTCCACCCCTTAACACTGATGGGACACTGAATGCTACATAGATTATAAAGCCAGAAGGGACCGCTTAGATTATCTAGTCTGTCCTCCTGCATAATACAGGCCATAGATCTTCTCTGAATTAATTTCTGTTTGAACTAGAGCATAGCTTTTTAGAAAAACATCTAATCTTGATCTTAAAATTGCCAGTGATGGAAAGTCCACCACAACCGTAGTAAATTGTTTCAGTCGCCACAATGAATTGTTCTGTACACAAACAGGTTTACTTAATCCCTGTGCCCAAATAGACTTGCCTAAATGGCCCTACAGTACCACCCTAGCTACTTCATCATGACGTTCACAATTTTACACCAAGAGTTAGGGCACAACACAGGACAGAACTGCCATGTTCCAGGATGCTGGGTTAATGATTACTCCAAGGGAAAAGAGAAATTTGCTTTCTCTTCATTACTGTGGGGTTGACACACCATCATTCCCCTTCTTGACTGTAATACCATTTGAGATTTCCTCTTCGCTGCCAGGACACGATGCCCAGGTTTCCAATCCCTATAAAACAATGAAAGAAGTGAACTGGAAAATGTGAGCTGCGCTCATATTTGTGAAATCCAAACATACACACTCTGATTGGAGCAAATCTTGAAAAGTTCACTCCTGCACAAACTGAGCAAAATCTCAACTGTAATGCTTACAAAACATAAAGCTGCATGTTAACTAGGGTTGCCAGCTGACTGGGCTGTTAAAAGTCCAGTTGGCACAGGGCTGGCAGGCTCCCAACCCAGCTCCATGCAGCTCCTGGGAAGTGGCCGGCATGTCTCTGCAGCTCCTAGGAGGAGGGGTGGCCATGGGGGCTCCGTTCACTGCCCCCACCCTGAGTGCCGGCTCCGCAGCTCCCATTGGCCAGGAACTGCAGCCAATGGGAGCTGTGGTGGTGGCGCCTGCAGGCGAGGGCAGCATGCAGAGCCCCCTGGCTGGCCCCTCCTCCTAGGAGCTGGAGGGACATGCTGGTCGCTTCCTGGGAGCCACCTGAGGTAAGTGCGGCCCAGAGCCTGCACCGCTCACCCCCTCCCATACCCCCGGCCCTGAGCCCCGCCCCTCACTCCATAACCCTCAGCCCCAACCTGGAGCCCCCTCCTGCACCCTAAACCTCATCCCCAGCCCCACCTCAGACCTGCATGTGTAGTCAGAGCCCTCACCCCCTCCGCACTCTGAACCCCTTGGCTCCAGCCCGGAGCCCCCTTCTGCACCCCAAGCCTCTTATCCCCGGCCCCACTTCTGACCCACACTATGGTTACCATACGTCCTCCTTTTCCCGGACATGTCTGGCTTTTCGGCACTTAAATCCCCATCCGGGGGGAATTGCCAAAAAGCCGAACATGTCCGGGAAAATGGCGGCTCTGCTCCTCCCCTGACTCTTCGGCTCTGTTTAAGAGCCGAGCTGCCCGAGCGCTATGGGCTTCAGGCAGCCCCCGTGCCTCCGAACCCCAGCTGCCGGCCGGGCACTTCCCCTCCCAGGCTCCAGCGGCGCAGGGTCCGGAGGCACGGGGGCTGCCCGAAGCCGGTAGCACTCGGGCAGCCCGGCTCTTAAAGCCGAAGAGTCAGCGGAGGAGCAGAGCCGCGGAGGCTCTGCTCCTCCCCTGACTCTTCGGCTCTGTTTAAGAGCCGAGCTGCCCCAGCGCTACTGGCTTCGGGCAGCCCCCGTGCCTCCGGACCCTGCGCCCCTGGCTGGGCACTTCCCCTCCCGGGCTCCGGCGGCGCAGGGTCCGGAGGTATGGGGGCTGCCCAAAGCCCATAGCGCTCGGCTCTTAAACAGAGCCGAAGAGTCGGGGAGGAGCAGAGCCGCCGCGGCTGGAGGCTCTGCTCCTCCCCTGACTCTTCGGCTCTGTTTAAGAGCTGAGCTGCCCGAGCGCTACTGGCTTCAGGCAGCCCCCGTGCCTCCGGACCCTGTGCCGCCCGGGAGGGGAAGTGTCCGAGTGGGGGCGCAGGGTCCGGAGGCAAGGGGGCTGCCCGAAGCCCAAGCGCTACCGCCTTCACGGTTTGCCGGGCAGCCTCCAGACCCTGCGCCCCCGGCTGGGCGCTTCCCCTCCCGGGCTCCAGCTGTGCTGGGGAAGCGCCGGCCGGGGACACAGGGTCTGGGGGCTGCCCGGCAAACCATGAAGCCGGTAGCGCTTGGGCAGCCCTTTCCGCGTGGCTGGGAGTGGGAGGGAGGAGGACGCGGAGTTAGGGCGGGGAAGTGGCGGAGTTGGGGCGGGGCTGGGGTGGAGAAATGGGCGGGGCCCGTGGAGGGTCCTCTTTTTTTATTTATTAGATATGGTAACCCTAACCCACACCCCAAGCCAGAGCCCTCACCCCCTCCCACACCCCAACCCCTTGCCCGAGCCCTGAGCCCCCTCCCACATGCCGAACCCCTCATCCCCAGCCCGGAGTCCCCTCCTGCACCTCAAACCCCTCATCCCCAGCCCCACTTCTGACCCACACCCCTAGCCGGAGCCTCACCCCACACTCCAAACCCCTCAGCTCCACCCCACAGCCCAGAGCCTCCTCCTATACCCCAAATCCCTCATCCCCCAGCCGGAGCCCTCACTTCCTCCCGCACCTCAACCCCCAGCCCAGAGCCCTGTCCTGCACCCTGAACCCCTCATTTCTGGCCTTACCCCAACCCCCTGCCTCAGCCCGGTGAAAATGAGCAAATGAGTGAGGGTGGGGACAGCAAGTGACGGATGGAGTGAGTGGGGGTGGGGCCTCAGGGAATGGGAGAGGCCTTTGGAAGGGGCAGGGCAAGGGTGTTAGGTTTTCTGCAATTAGAAAGTTAGCAACCCCAATATTAACCAATTTGAAAAAGTAATAAACTGTAATTTGTCAGCACTCAAAGATGTCTAACCTATATGACCCAATTGTGGAAGAATGATAGATTCAGGAGGCAAAAAGTGGAAGCACAAAGGAGCTGCTTCTGTCCCTCTGTGCTTTCTGTAGTCACAGCTTCATGTCAGCAATCCAGAAATGTGAGAAAGGTGCTTGGTTTGACTAGTGAAGACTCTTTAAAGCTGCCATTTCCTGGCCACTGCATGCTGTCCCACTTACACCACTGTCCATCTAACTGATTTACATACCTTTCTTCCAGCACTGCCTGGAGAGAGGTATTTTCAGTCGCAGGAAACTGTAATGAATAAGGATTTTGAAGGCAGCAATTTTAAATCTGAATTCATTCTATCCCTGTTATAGATTTTAATGTAACTAGGCATTTTTCTTATTTAGGAGTAAAGTAAAAAGTCTTTCTAATTTACATAATAACAATAATAAAAGTGAAGCTTCCTTTCTCTTAGTACAAAAGAAGAAAGCTAGTACAATTGTGATGGATGATAATCGAGGTGGCAGCCTACAAATGGAATCATCCTTGCCCATTAAATCATTCTCTCTTGAAAGAGATTTACTCAGAACATTAGCAGAAATAAGATTCATTAATGCAGAGGTTAGTAAATTGTACAGCTGTGATATTCATTTTTTGTCTCCTCCATCCTTGGCTTTATCTACAGTGCTGTAATACATTCATTTTAAGGAATGATGTGCCAGTTATTAGAGATTGTAAACAATAATTAATGTGTTTGCAGAGAAACTAAAAAAAATGTAGAGTTTCATGAAGCTACTGTCTAAGAAGTTTCCATTCAAAGTAAGTATACTAATGTTTTCCCTGTCAGTACAGATAATGTATTTCTCAGTGATTTTATTGCAAATGTTTGACAACTACCCATAGAGCCCTGGAGCTTTAAAATTTCACTGAGATAAAGGTTTGTTTTTTTTTTGGGGGGGGGGGTTACAGGAATTATGGTAAATTCATTCTGCAGGATCTAAGGAATTTGAAGGACTGTATTTAATATGTTTTGTGATATATTGCTATATGCCTACACAGTATTTGACAAAATTGTGCTGCTAATATTTTAGTGTAGAATGGAGACTGTGACTTGAGCAGAAGCCAGTCTCTCTTTTCAATGTGATACGGTTTGATGAAATTGAAGTTTCATATATATGTTTTCTATATATTTCTAGGCGACTATTCATTTGTTAAGATTGGAGGGTATTCAGCTGAATGATCATGCTGTCCCACCTGAAGATACAAGCCAGCATCCCACAGGATATATTTCCAAACTTCCTGAACGTGATCCAGACTGGATAACATACAGGTGTTTTTCTTTAATCTGTACCAAACCCTGGGTCCTTTGGCAAATTCTGTTTGATTATCACGCCATGAAGATATTTTCAAAAGTTGTTACTTCTTAAAATAAAATCCATGGTTATCAGATGGTTCATTTTCAAAGGCATGGATTCTAGTGGGAAAAGAGAGAGAAGCTAAAGGAAAAGGTTTTAAGTGGCAATTGCTGAGTTAGCTCCATTATGGAACAGCTACTGGCATACACTCTTGCAATGAACATTTTAACTGTCAGACCTAAGAAGCTTATAGCCACACAAAAACTCTTTAAAGACAGAGTTAATTCTTCTTAGAATGATTGTTCATGTCCATTCCAAGCAGATGTTTGTGCGCATGCCAGCCAGAAAATTTTCCCTTAGCAGCGTCGGCCCTGGTGCCCCTTGGAGTGGCACCTCCATGGTTCCTTCTTACCACCGGTGACAGCTAGCTGGAACTTTGCTTGCTCTTATATCATAGAATATCAGGATTGGAAGGGACCTCAGGAGATCATCTAGTCCAGTCCAACCCCCTGCTCAAAGCAGGAACAATCCCCAGACAGATTTTTGCCCTAGATCTCTAAATGGCCCCCCTCAAGGATTGAACTCACAACCCTGGGTTTAGCAGGTCAATGCTCAAACCACTGAGCTATCCCTCCCTCCAAGCATAGCAGTGTCCTGTTTAAGTGTATATACTTGTTTCCTCTCTCATAGTTTAGAGCCCCACTGGGACATGCCCAGGTCCCCCAGGTTTAAACTCTGCAAGGATTGTGGGAAGTTTACGCCGAAGAGTGACCCGCACTTTTCCTGCTTAAGGTGCCTCGGGGAGAGCCACCAAAGAGACTGGTGCAGTATCTGCAGGGGATTCCATCCCAGGACCCTTAAGGACAGAGAGCAGAGACTCAAAGTGCTCCTGATGGAGGCAGCCTTATGGCCACACTCGGACCCTGAGCCTGCCAATCCGGCGCCCAGCACCTCATCCTCGGTGCACAGCACCCTGGCACCGCTAACAAGACAGGAGGCCCAGTCTAAGACCTCTAAGTCCCGGCACCGGAGAGAATTGGGACATAGAAAATCTGTAAGGCACTGATCACCATCTCCGGTGCCCGCGAAGAAGAAGAGGCCGGTGAGGGGCCAATCACCCCACCAGGACCTTAAAAGGGCGGCGGCGTCCATGAGTTCGGTGGGACAAGCCATGCCACAGCCGCATCCTCCCAAGGTCTCGTTGACTCCCGCCCCGGTGGTGGTTTGGTCGAGTCCAGACCGGTCGAGATCCCCGGACCTCAACGAGGATGTGCGTCTCCCATCAACGCCGGACGCGTTTGAGGCCGCCTCTGATTTATTAAGCCTCCCGGTGCCGGCCTCCCCGCACCAGTGGAAAGAGCCGCCGAACACGGCCCGACTCCCGATCCAATCAAGGGGCAAGCCGGCCATGATGTTGCCCCAGTCCCCCCCTGCGCCGCTCCAGCGGCACCGGCGCAGAGAGAGCGTTCCCCGGCCCCGTGGCACCGCTTCCCGGTGACAGTGGATACTGCTCACCCCCACCCCACCGTCCTCCTATTTGGAGACCTCGGACTTGGAGGCAGAATCCTACCGCTCCAGTAGATCGAGGAGCAGGAGGTCGGTTTCACAGGCGAGCCAACAACCTTACCCGGCGCAGTGGCAGCAACAGTGGCAACTGCCCTCCCAGTGGCTGTTCTGGACTCCGGGCCCTACCATCAGACCCTGGGACAGGTACACGGCCCGCGCTCCAAGTCTGTGTCAGTCTCCACTGGCACCGCCGTCTGACAGGCCAACACGTCTGTCCCCCTTCTATCGTGCCTGGTCCCGAATCACATCGGACAGCTGGGTGCTCCACACGGTAGAGAGGGGATATTCTATCCAGTTCTCCTCCCTCCCGCCCCACTAGCCCTCATCTCCGTCCCTCTTCAGGGACCCCTCTTACGAGCAACTTCTAATACAGGAATTGCAGTCCCTCCTCATTGTAGGGGCAGTGGAGGAAGGAACTCAGGGGCAGAGGTTTCTACTCCCGGTATTTCCTAATACCGAAAGTAAAAGGGGGCCTCAGACCCATTCTGGACTTGCGGCGTCTGAAGAAGTTTGTAACGAAGCTCAAGTTCCATATGGTCTCCCTGTCCTCCATCATTCTCTCCATGGATCCAGGGGACTGGTACACCGCCCTCGACTTGAAGGACGCGTATTTTCATATCATGATAATCCCCCAACACAGGCGTTACCTCAGATTCGTCGTGGGCAATGCCCATTTCCAGTTCGCAGTTCTGCCCTTTCGGCCTGTCAACGGCCCCAAGGGTCTTCACAAAGTTCATGGCAGTCATGGCAGCCTTTTTGTGCAAGCACGGAATTCAGGTGTTCCCCTACCTGGACGATTGGCTCATCAAGGGCCACTCCAAGGCACAGGTGGAGGCTCAGGTGGTCTTTATCAGACTGACCTTCCTCGAGCTCGTCCTCCTGCTGAACGAGGCCAAGTCCACCCTGTCTCCCGTCCAGAGGATAGAATTTATAGGGGCAGTTCTGGACTCGACGCAAGCCAGAGCATACCTACCGGAGTCCAGGTTCCGGTCCATGTCTGACATCATTCTCGGTCTCCAACATTTCCCGACCACCACAGTGAGGCACTGCCTCAAGTTGATGGGACATATGGCTGCGTGCACCTATGTGGTGAGCCACGCCAGGCTCAGGTTGCGCCCTCTTCAGTCCTGGTTAGCAACTGTGTACCGACCAGCCAGGCATGTGCTGGACTCTGTGGTGACACTCCCCCGAATGGTGCTAGATTCCCTCCAGTGGTGGCTCAACCCGCAGGAGGTCTGCGTGGGAGTAACCTTCGCCAGCCCCCAGCCATCCCTATCCTTGGTAACAGACATGTCGGATCTGGGGTGGGGGGCGCATCTGGGGAATCTCAGGACCCAAGGCCTTTGTTCCCCAGAGGACCTCTCCTTGCACATCAACGTCAGGGAGCTATGGGCAGTGGGTCTCACCTGCCTGACCTTCAAACCTCGCCTGGCAGGCAGGTGTGTTGCAGTCCTCATGGACAATACCTTGGCGATGTTCTATATCAACAAACAGGGGGGTGCACGCTCCTCTCCCCTGTGCCGGGAAGCCATTGCGTTATGGGACTTTTGCATACAGAACGCAATTCACCTGACGGCATCCTACCTCCCGGGGGTGCAGAACGGACTGGCGGACGCCCTCAGCCGCTCGTTCCATGGTCATGAGTGGTCCCTTCGCCGAGATGTAGCATGCTCAATCTTCCGTCCCTGGGGCTATCCCCAGATAGACCTGTTTGCCTCGAGGGAAAACAGGAAGTGCCAACGGTTCTGCTCCCTCATGGGGCATAGTCCAGGGTCTCTAATAGATGCCTTCCTCCTCTCGTGGGAAGGCGGCCTGCTTTACGCCTTCCCCACGATTCCCATGGTCCACAGGGTACTCCTCAAGATCCACAGGGATCACGCTCGCGTCAGACTAATAGCACCAGTGTGGCCGCGCCCACATTGGTACACGTCGCTGCTGCACATGTCCATACAGGCGCCCCTCACGTTGCCCCTGCTCCCAGACCTGATCACACAGGATCGGGCCACCTCTGCTACCTGAACCTGGTGTCGCTCCACCTCAGAGCCTGGATGCTCCATGGCTAAACCCGGTGGAAATGCAATGCTCACAGCAGGTCAGGCAAGTCCTCCTCGGTAGCAGAAAACCCTCCACTAGGGCCACATATATGGCCAAGTGGAAACGCTTCTCCATCTGGGCCGAACAGCAGGGACAGGCACCATTGCTCGTCCCAATCCCTCTCATCCTGGATTATCTGCTTCATTTGAGACTTTCCCTCTCTTCGGTTCGGGTCCACTTGGCGGCCATCTCCGCGTTCCACCCAGGAGCTGAAGATGGTTCAGTCTTTGCGAACCCATGGGTTTTTCGATTCCTCGAGGGCCTAGATAGACTGTTCCCGCATACTCAACAACCAGCCCCAGCTTGGGACCTCAATTTGGTCCTCTCCACTCTCACAGGTCCCCCCCTTCGAGCCCCTGGCTACGTGCTCTCTGCTATACTCTCATATAAGGTCGCATACGTAGTGGCTATCACCTCGGCCAGGAGGATGTTGGAACTCAGAGCACTGATGTCCGAGCCTCCATACACTGTCTTCCACAAAGACAAAGTCCAACTCAGGCCACACCTGGCGTTCCTTCCTAAGGTGGTCTCCCAATTCCACATGGACATTTTTCTCCCTGTGTTCTATCCTAAGCCACACTCATCCAATGTGGAGCGCAGGCTTCATTCCCTGGACGTTCGCAGGGCACTGGCATTCTATATTGAACGAACCAAATCGTTCAGGAAGTCAACCCAACTCTTTGTAGCTGTGGCAGACAGGATGAAGGGGCTCCCAGTCTCTTCACAGCGTATCTCCGTATGGATCACGGCTTGCATCCACGAATGCTACAATCAGGCCAATGTGCCTGCCCCGCCAATTACAGCCCACTCCACAAGGGCACAGGCCTCCTCCTCGGGTCCCGACACAGGAAATATGCAGAGCTGTCACGTGGTCCTCAATCCACACATTCACGTCGCACTATGCCATCACGCACCAGGCCAGAGACGATGCAGCCTTTGGCCATGCAGTGCTCCAATCTGCAGTGAACTCCGACCCCACCGCCTAAACTCAGGCTTGTGAGTCACCTGCTTGGAATGGACATGAACAATCACTCGAAGAAGAAAAAAACGGTTACTCACCTTTTTGTAACTGTTTTCCTTCAAGATGTGTTGTTCATGTCCATTCTAATATCCACCCTCCTGCCCCTTTGTCGGAGTTCTGACAAGAAGGAACTGAGGGGATGGAGGGTCGGCGGGCCTCTATATAGGGCGCCATGGAGGCGCCACTCCAGGGGGTGCCAGGGCCGACCCTACGGACACTGCTAAGGGAAAATCTTCTGGCTGGCATGCACGCGGCGCACACACATCTGCTTGGAATGGACATGAACAACACATCTCGAAGAACAACAGTTACAAAAATGTGAGTAACTGTTTTTTCTGGTGTCCATTTAAAAAAATAGGATTTCATAGTAAAAAAAACCCAAAAAACCATAATTGCCAAAACTTACAAAATTTTCTGTTAAAATTCCAAATAATAATATCTGAGCATCTATGTAAATACATAATGAATGATTTAAGTTGAAAAAACTTCCTCTCTATTCCCTCCACCCAAGGGGAGTGAATTGAGGAGAAACTAATTTCAGGTTTCTCTTTTTTCTCCCACCTCCATAAATACTGTTAAGTTACTTATTTCTGTGTAAAATCAGGGGAGGAAGGGGTCCATGTAGTAAACTTTACCTTTGGAACTGAAGGCCTTTCAAGGAGATTATAATGTTCATGAAGGCCACCTCTAATAACTAGTAAGTTGGCATTCAAACTTCGGGGGAAAAAACAACAAAAATGTGTATGCTCATACTCCTTGAGAATTAATGAAAAAAGCATATGGAATTTCTTAAAGTAAGTTGGTACTGAATTATGATTAGACATTAAAAAGGATAAAAATCCAAGTGAAGAAACATCTTTTTAAAAATTCTTGCCTCAAAAATAGCTGTCTGCTTAAGAGCAAACTTTAAAAGAAAAGTTCACCTTTGGGCATAGATTACACAAGAGAAATTGTCAGTAGAACAGATTTTTTCCCAATATTTTTAGAGGGGGTTGGGTGGGGAAACCTTTATCATCTGTTTTAAAATGGAACTTTGACCATGGCATTACTATCATGACACCATAATGAAGGAATGGGTACTGAGGTAGAAAACAAGACAATCTTTCTGAAGTTCTTTGAGATCCTCAGATGGAAAGCTCTGTAGAAGTTAAGATTATCATCATCATTCATTTTAATATATTATTATGTAATTCTGAAAGTTTTAGGCTGAGGGACAGTAATTTCCACTACAAATTTTATATATTATACTCTGAAAAACTGAGAGAGAAGAGTAACCATTTCCTAGCAAATATATCCCGAGTAAATCCTCTTCTTCCCTTCATTTCCTTCCCTTTCTTCTGTTTCTGTTCTCTTTTTAAAAAAAAAAAACTTGGACTGACACATTGACCCTGTAGACTGATAATTTGCTGCAGAAATTATGGTTTCCTGTTGAGTATCTGAAATCACTATCTTTAATGTGCCAATGTATTGCAAGATCCTTTGTGCTGGCTGCTATTGAACATGAAAGGAGAAGATGCAGTAGTCAGCTGAAAGGATGCGGAGGTACATCATGGCCCTGAGAATACTAGTACTTGTTGCAACTTAGTGGTAGGAACAAGTTGAATACAGTACGTTAGTCCTTTCTAAAAAGAAATGGATGGGGGAGAAAGGAGTGAGGGATTTTGAGACCGATTTACTGCTGCCATCCTGCTTTTATCTCTTATTCTCTTCCCTGCTCCAATCACAGGATAGAGCAGCGCAGGGGATAATCCAATGTGCCAGCTGACTATGGTCCCCAGGGAACAATCCACCAGTTGGGGAATGCTTCAGCCATACTAACTCTCCACCTCTCCTTGGTCACTTCATGCCCATTCACACCCCCTTCTCCTATAGTTTTCAGGAGAGAGACTTAGGAACTCTGTTGGATGTATGCTTGATGGGGGGCTTGTGACCAGTCTCTACTCCCTTTGTACTGCCTGAGCAATGCACAGGGAGTAGAGGACAGCAGAAAATCTGCTTTTATTTTTGATACTGGTGAATATTTAAAAATATTTTGACTAGTGTGCAGATTTGGAAAGAGGCCCGTAGTAGGGGATACAAGAGAGCTGGTTCTCTTCCCAGATCTGCCACTTACCTGCTGCGTGACCTTGGGTAAGTTGCTGCATCTCTCTTTGTACCATCCCACCATTTGTCTGTTTTGTGTAATTAGATTATTGCAGAAGGGACCGTGTCTTATGCTGTCTGTCCATACTAGCATAGTAAGACCTTGATTTCAGTTGGGGGCTGTAGGCATACAGTAGTACAATTAACAACAATGAAATGTTTTGGTCAGATAAATCAAGCAATCAGATTCCATGTGGCCATATAATGCTGTATAAAAATGTTAGCTGTATTTTGAGTTATACTGCCTTTAGATTAATAGGTGGAGTGTGCAACCTTAAAACTGATTTTATAGTTAAAAGATTTGTTTTATTATTGTATTACCCTGAAGCACTTGGGAAAAAATGTTATAATCTTAATTAAAAATGAATCAAAGAATTCCAAAACAACTGGGGATGTTTTAGAAGTCATGGAGACATGCATTTGTTAAATAAAAAATATGTTTGATACATGGGACATGACAGTGTGAACCCTTGCCACTGAAAATACCGCTTGGGGTTTCCGGGCACCATGTATCAGGTTTGCTGCAGGAAGGTCAGAGTGGCTCAGCAATCTTTCATGTAGTGGAGAGACACTCTCAGTTCAGATAAATTAGCATAGATCCTGAAGAAGCTAAAGGATGTGGTAGGTCCTTATTAAAATCATTAGGGCATCTTCTGGCTTTCTTTATTTCAATATGCTTTCAAGAAAAACTTTCATTAAAGGACCTAAAAAGAAATAATTAAAGACACACCAACTAAGGGATGCTAATACTTCTACCCACATTCAATTTCATCATGATTTGAAGCTTAAAGCCTCTGTGATTAGGTAATACTTCCTTCAGGATAAAAAGTTGTTGTTCTACTTTTAGGAATATATGCGCCTTGGTGCCACACGATTGCAACTAGAAAGTAGTGAGCATTTGGCTACAGGTAGAGCCCATCATGGATAAGAGTGTTTGGTGAAAGGAACCATGTCCCAAACCAGCCTTAGTTCCTTTCCTATGTCATAGGCAATAGGTGTCAGAAACATCTTCTGTACATCCGTTGTCTTGACCTTGAACTCATCTGTCCTTTTGTTATTTTGAGGATACTTGTGTTTATACTATGCAATTATGCAAAGAATAATTTTTAGAAGTATGCTGTTGCAAGTTCCAAACTACTTGCTAACTGTGCTGCTGTAGAATTCTCCACAGTCGTCTTCATGCTATCAAGTGATTTTGGACTGTTCCCCTCTGTGGAGTTCTGTGGTTCCAAGACAGTTTTACATCAGTTCCTTTACTCCTCATTTTCAATCAACTATATGGCACAAGGGGGGGGGGGGAAAGGCAATACAAAGATGTGTGTCATGGGGCACCAAAATGTCCTGGACAGTTCCAGACACATGCCGAGCAGTTAAGCTTTTTCACCCCACTGTCCCCAGACCAGTGACACTAGAAGTAGTGGGAGAATGCTTTCCTAGGCAGCAAGCACTTAGCTATGTCCGACAGCTGCCAGCAGGATGTGCGTCCATGCATGTGCTCAACCTAGAGGCAACAGTAATTATGAGCCTGCTGTATAGAAAGTACAATAGTTACAGGCTTGATGCAGAAATTACTGGATGGATTCTATGATTTGTGTTATGGAGGAGGTCAAGATAGATTATTATAATGGTCCTTTCTGGTCATAAAAATCTATGAATTCTTGATAGATGTGCAGCATTGAGGTGCCCTCCTGTGCACTTTAACCTAACTATCCAGATAGGCAAGCTAGGGATGTGCTGGAAAATTAAATGGACACTAAAAATCTATATTCAATTATAGTTTTAACCTGAAGTTTGTAATGAGCTCTGGGACTGAGGCATGGACTCATGTACACTTTATAAGGTGTCCTGGGGATAAGACATTAGATTTGGATTATGGAACACGCTATTTGCATTATTTTGGATGACAGTAGCGTTTTAGTGTCCTGGAGACTGATGTTCCTTATGTTGATTTTCCTTCTTCTCTCCTCCCCCCATCTATTTCTTATTTAAAAAACAAACAAACATCTAGAAAATTCCATACGAAATGCTATGTTTAAAAAATGCTTTGCTGGATCAAGAAAGAGTGCTTGTAAATTCTAGCTCTTACAATATATTCATTTTGGTTTTGTAGTTTTGGAATAATAGCTTCTTAATATTAATTTTATAGCATCTGGGTAGACCACTTATCCCAATATGCTATGGAAAACTTTCTGCGGGCTGCAGAAATGGGAGAAGAGTTGAATGAGGCCTGGATTGTTCACAACACAGTGGTGTATGTCTTAAATCACAATAAACATCTTATAGCTTCAGGAAGACAGCGAGAGATTGTTGAGTCCCTGCAGAGTCTTCTCAGTGCAATCAAGAATACTGGACACAGTGGGTAAGTATGATGGTTGAATTTGATTATTATCTTTCTCTTTCCTATTAAGCCTTTTATGAAGCTAAAAATAAATTCTAAAAGTAAATCACTTTTTCATTGTGCCATATCCCAGTAGCACTAAAAAAATGTTGTTAGTGTTTTATTTGATTGGGACTTATTTGCTTTGATTTGTGCATGGATATTTGAGATGGTATATTGGATTAGTTGGTTTAAAAATGAAGTCCCCCAGTCTAACACTGTGTGATATTCAATCTACCTAGTTTAAACCTTATTAAAGAGTGGCTATGCAAAGCTGATATGGTCTTTTTAGTTTGGAATAGCAGCAGGGCTACTGTGGCTAATCAAAAGGAAAAACTTACTCGCACTGTCTTGCCAAAGCAGGATGCCCTGAAATGTATTCATTTGATGTGCATCTCTCTCAAATTTAATACATTATATTCATTGTAAATGTTTAATAATCAAAGCAACTGTGGTCTATTATTTTTTACTACTGTTAAAGCTTTGTAAAATTTAAAACGGGATAAGGGAAAGAAAGGAAAAGGAAAAACACACAGTAGTTGGTTACAGTCCAGGGGATATCCATAAACCTGTAACTACCATTAAGTCATTACTGAAGACTGAATAATTAGTATCAATAAAAATCCCAGTCAGGCTTCACTGAATATGACAAGGGGAGGAATGCAGTGTACGAATATCTTCTCTTATAAGATCTGGTTTAAAGAATCCTCCTCAAACTGAAAACTCAAGAATGGGAACATAAAGTTAGTGATTAAAGCTTTTGTACAATCTCTTTGCAAAAAATGTTTTAACTCTAACTAGCACCTTATGTAGTTACCATTCTTAGTTTTGAGCTAATCACTTAAAATCTTGGAGACCCAGAAGAAAGTTTTTCAATAAAAACAAACAGATATTGTTGATAGTGATCTGGAGGAAGTGAGGATGCTGTTGATTATTGGAGAGATGGAATTTTGGATGATGAATATGGCAATCCCAGTACTGCTAGCATTTAGGAAGAATGCAACAATGATGACGGGGACTCCATCATTGCCAGTAGCAATACTCTATGCACCACCACAGGTGGCAGAAAAAAAGGCTGCCTGACTTATGGCAAAAAGTCAAATAAAAAAATTAAACTCCCTTTACTACTTCTGGTACTCACTTTCTACAATATGTGCCTTAATATTGTCTCCAGTAGTCTACACAGAAAAACATTTTTTCATGTTGTCAGATTAGTGAGTATTCCAAGGAAGCAGTAATCATCTCTTGTTTTGGAGTCACTTTTGCCAGGACCCTTATGTAGTTATGTAAAATGCACATTAACGGGGAAAGAAAAGTTAATAATGAGGGCACCATAGCTACTGTGAGATACCTCAGTCAGATGTTGATCTATGCTTTACCAGAAGGGATATCTGCTATAGCTGTTGCTAATCTGCAACTCAACAATTGATTGTTGTGGAAATTAATGCAATGTTACAAATAAAGAAGTATGATTTCATGTAAGAGGAGTCGACACAAGAATGTTTTAGTGCAAATACTCTTATTAATACAAGTGAGAGTGTAGAGGAATAATAAAAATCTTGAACTGATACATAGGCAAAACATTTCATAAATAGAATTTTTTCCAGGAGGCAATGGCAGATCTTAATGTAGAACACCTTGGAAAGAACATTATGAAAAAACATGAAGGCTAAATTTATCTAAGCTTAACTTCAGTATATTTTAACTTTTTCTCCAATGTGAAAGTGTTTCTTTAGGGTTATTTTGCAAATGTTTCATAAGTTTACTTTCCAAGGGAAACTTAGAATTTAGAGAAGTGTTAATCGTCTTTCTGTGCAATCTTTATTTTGCTCTAGGGAGATGTTTCTTACATGTAGTCTTTTTGTTTTGTCTTTCAGAAATACTGTTGTTTTGGTGATGTTATGTAATGCTTTGGCTCGAGGCCTAATTCTTTGTTGGATTCCAAAATCAGTTTTGAAAACTGATGAGAAGAAAAAGATAGATGCAGCAACAGACAAAAGTAAAAGGCCCTCAATAAGGGGGGTTGAAAAAACAAACATTGTCCAACCTTTGTCCGTGGATCCAAATGGACTCCCTGATATTAAAGCGGCCTTAGAGGTACAAAGTTCTCATTGCTCTGTTTCCTATCAAACCACTATATTTGGAGGGGGAAAATACCTCTCCCCACCATACACACACATGAGCTGTGCTCAGTAAAGAACGTGAGCATGTGCCTAAGTTGGAGAATTGGAGCCTTTAGCCTTTGACTCAGTTGCCTCATAGAGATGTTAGACAGATAGATATGTGGTATTCTCCGCATACCCTCTGAGGAATGCATTGTATTCATAACAGGTGCTGGGCTATGGATTCATGTTCTAAGTTTTATTTTATTCTTGGATTTTAGGTTTGTGAATTTGCCCTGAATTTGACAAATGGAAACATACCTAATGAACTGGTACCTATTGCTGTACGACAACAGATCATTGCTACCTGGGTGAAAGCGAAACAGTTACTTCAGCAACAAATTTGGCATAAACTTGGAACTGATGATGAGGTATAGATTCTGTGAAATCATATGTGAAAAATGAATACATATAACATGTACACTTTTTGAATGCAATATGGAAAATAAGATTTAGTTGTTCCTATTAACACATTACAAAGGACAACTAGTTTTTTGCATGGGGTGTAGAAATGACATTCTTGAGTTTATTTAATTTCTACCTTCTGTTTTTAGCTACAAGAAATAATTAGTGGTAACTCTGTCATATGACGACATCATAACTACACCATCATTTAAAGATATACATTTATAGAGTTATAAAATGCTAAGAGACCTCAAGCATATTTCAATAAATATATAATATCATATTTTCATTATATAATTAATATTAATTTGAATTTATGTTCTTGCTGATGTATTTCAATGGGAATGCCTGTTTTAAATAAAAACAAAAATAAAATATATCTAATAAAACCATGATCTCAGAATTTTGTAGCATATGTATTCATTGTATAGTTGCTAATCTCTTTCATATTGAAACTATTGGAGTTTTGATTTGACAGGAGTTATGAATGAAATGAAATAAATAAAAACTATCAAAATTTACATTTTAGGGACACAATAAAAAAACAGAAAGTTAACAGTTTTTCTTGTAGCTAAATGACCCTTTAATGCCAATGAGAGTTCTACATATATATTCCCAAACATAGTTAAAATATATCCTTTGTCTACTTATTGATTTTACATTATTTTATAATGTTTATATATGCATAAAGTTTGGAATAAATGTGACATTTCTTGCTTCTCAGAATGGCGAGGGACAAAATCCAATCACAAAAGTTCTTGTTGCTTTGGAAATGTACTCATGTAATGGCTTGGGTCTCATGGACTTTACTGTTCCCAGTTTGTCTCAGGTATTTAGCTTTATTTTAACTAGGTTTTTACTTGTGATAATATGTAGGTCTACATACTGTAGATGTTGCTGGTATCTTTCTGTAATCTCTGTTTTGCATAGTTGGATACAAAATTATTTCTGCTGGAAAACTATACTGTTTTTTATTTTCTTTTAAAACTTTTTAAAATTAATGTAATGATCATAACAGTTAGTAAATTGACATCCCTGGAGATTAAATCTCTACATTTAACCACAAAATGGGTCCAATAAGAATAGTGGGAGTGCAAGATTTCCCCTGCTATTCTACCAGCTGGGAGCTGCCAGATTCTGGTAAAGATGCATTCAACATCAGACCACACTTCCAGCCACTCATCTCTGTGGCAAAGATGACAATTTAACAGATGCTCTGTGCTGAAAATACTGTACAAAAACCCTAGCCAACACATACCTCAAGTATTCTCTAGTCACTTCTTGAGGTCTTGAGAGTGGGCACAAATAGAACCTGTGGCCATTTAAGGGAACATGAAGAGGTTTTCATTATTTGTGTCTCAGGAAGGCAGTAATACATAACTATCCACAATTTCTTTAGTATGTGACTATTTGTTTTGGGACAGATTTTGCCACCATTATTCATATTGATTAGTGCCATTCTCTAAATGTAACCCTACTGAGTTACTAAGCATGAGTCAGGGTGACAGAATCTGGCCTATATCCCAACTGTCAAAGTTGCCTTTGAGTTCTGTCAGTCTGTTTTGTAGTCATATCTGTATAACATCCACAGTGCAGGGTATCAACTATATCCCCCAGTTTCAGGGCATCTACACCTATATTCCCCCTCCATGATCCACGAAGGGCACTGACTTCAGGCTTCTGGCTCTCAGTAATTACCTCTTTTGGGTGGAAACCCACATCTCTCTCCCTCCTGACCAGGGACTTAAAGACTGCACAGTTCCCTGCTGTACACTTGTATATCCCCATCAAGCCAGACTGCCCAAAAGGCCTGTGTCTTCACTTTGCTTTCCCTTGGAGGGTTATGACTAGTGTGTTGCCTGCAGTTTTAAGCTCCTTTAAGCAAGCACATTTATCCTTGAGGTAGAAGCATTACAGAGAAAACATTAAAACAATAAAAAAACTACATGCATGCTAAAAAGCTTACCAGAGGTCACCCTCAATTCCAACCTCATGCTCGGCTTTCAAAAGCCACAAGTGGGTTTTCTTGTGGTTACGAGTACATATCCATCTTAGAACCAGAACCCAGACTGGGCAGATCAGCCATTTTTTTATATACAGCTTGGGCCTTTAATCGTGTTCTTGTGTAACAGGTAATTGGCAGACAAACCGTCTTCTCAGGGCATAACTTCAAAAGTCTTGGTTTTTGCATAATGAGAGTTGGGGAATTTGCATTATCCTTGCCGTAGGTATTGCCCAGGAAATCCAATTAACACTTATTGTCCCAAAGTCCATACATGTCTAGCACATTTTCAGTGTAGTCATTTGAATTCCCAAATATCACATCTGCCCCCAGAGAGGTTACACATGATCACAGCCCACAATAATATATAAACTTAGTACAATAAGGTCTTTTATGGATACCATGATAAATTAAGAACATAAGAATGGTCATACTGTGTCAGTCCAATGGTCCATTTAGCCCAGTATCCTGTCTTCTGACAGTGGCCATTGCCAGACGTTTCAGAGGTAATGAACAGAACAGGACAATGTTGAGTGATCCATCACCTGTTTTCTAATACCAGCTTTTGGCAGTTATAAGTTTAGGGACACCTGGAACATGAGGTTGTGTCCCTGGCCATCTTGGCTAATAGCTGTTTATGGAGATATTCTCCATGAACTTACCTAATTTTTTTAACTTTTTTTTTTTTTTTGGCTTTCACAAGATTCCTTGGCAGTGAGTTCCAGAAGTTGACTGTTGTATGAAGAAGTACTTCCTTTTGTTTGTTTTAAACCAGCTGCCTATTAATTTCATTGGTGACCCATAGTGCTTGTGTTATGGAAAGGGATAAATAACACTTTTCTATACACTTCCTCCACACCATTCATGATTTTATAGACCTCAATCATATCCCCTCTTAGTTGTCTCTTTTCTAAGCTGAACAGTCCCAGTCTTTTTTTCCCCTCTCTCCTTGTATGGAAGGTGTACCATATCCCTAATCATTCCTGTTACCGTTCTCTGTACCTCTTCCAATTTTAATATAGCTATTTTGAGATGAGGCAACCAGAATTGTATGCAGTATTCATAGGGAGGGTGTACCATGGATTTATAGAGTGTCTTTCTGATATTTTCTGTCTTATCTATCTCTTTCCTAATGGTTCCTAACTATTAGCCTTTTTGACTGCTGCTGCACATTCAGCGGATGTATTCAGGGAACTATCCATGATGACTCCACGATCTCTTTGAATGGTAACAGATAATTTAGACCCTATAGTTTTGTATGTGTAGTTTGGATTACATTTTTCAATGTGCATTGCTTTGCACTTATCAGCACTGAATTACATTTGTCATTTTGTCTCACAGTCACCCAGCTGGGTGAGATTCCTTTGTGAATCTTTGCAGTCATCTTAGGACTTAACTATCTTAAGGAATTTTGCATCATTTGCAAATTTTGCCACCTCACTATTCAGCCCTTTTTCCAGATCATTTTATGAACATGTTGAACAAGACAAGTTCCAGTACAAAACTTTGGGAGACCCTTATGTTTACCACTCTCCATTGTGAAAACTGACCATTTATTCCTACTCTTTGTTCCCTGTCTTTTAACCAGTTACTGATCCATCAGAGGACCTTCCGTCTTATCCCATGACTGTTTAGTTTGCTTAAGAGCCTTTGGCGAGGGACCTTGTCAAAGGCTTTCTGAAAGTCCACATACACTATATCAACTGGATCACCCCTGTCCACACGCTTGTTGACTCCCTCAGAGAATTCTAATAGATTGGTGAGGCATGATTTCCCCTTACAAAAGCCATGTTGAATCTATCCCAACATATCATGTTTATGTGTGTCTGATAATTTTGTTCTTTACTATAGTTTCATCCAGTTTGCCTGGTACTGAAGTTAGGCTTACTGGCCTGTAATTGTGTGGCTTTTTAAAAAAAATTGACATTACATTAGGTACCCTCCTGTCATTTGGTACAGTGGCTGATTTAAGTGATAGGTTATGTACCCCAGGTAGTAGTTCTGTTAGTAGGGTTCAGAACTCTTTGGTGAATATCATCTTGTCCTGCTAACGTATTGCTCTTTAAATTATCATGTTTTTCCAAAACCACCTCTGCATCTCAGTCTGGAACAGTTCCTCAGATTTGTCACCTAAAAAGAATGACGTGGTTGTGGGATCTCCTCCATATCCTCTGCAGTGAAGACTGATGCAAAGAATTACTTTATCTTCTCTGCAATGGCCTGGTCTTCCTTGAGTGCTCTTTTAGCTCCTTGAGTGCTCTTTTAGCACCTCGATCATCCAGTGGCCCACTGACTGTTGTACTTAAAACAATCTTTGCTATTAGTTTTTGTGTCCATAGCCAGTTGCTCTTCAAATATTTTTCTGCACCTGCCTTATTATACTTTTACACTTGACTTGCCAGACTTTATACTTATTTTTATTTTCCTTATTTGACTTCAGATTTTTAAAGGAAGCTTTTTTGCCTCTAACCACCTGTTTTACTCTGTTTTTAGCCATAGTGGCATTTTTTGGTCTTCACTGTTTTGTTTTTAGTTTGGGGTATTGTAGCGGTACGGCGACTCACCCCTGCGGCGCCTCCTGCTGGTCTTCTGGGAATTAGCTCTTTTCCAGCCGTTGGAGCACCCTCTGCAGGCCGGTGTCCTGCTGCAGCTTGGCCCCCGTGTCCCTCCCAGGACTCGGTGCCTCTTGCAACCCCAGGGTGCTTGCCCCTGGCAGTAACCCCTCACTCTTAGGGTCTCCCCTCCCCGGGGAACTCCCACCCCCTATCCCCACCTCGCCTCAGTCGTAGGCTACTGCCAGTCACCAACTAGCCCCCGGTCCCTGGAGCAGACTGCAGTATAAGCCACTCATCACAGGCAAGGGGGTTTTAGACTTGTTGCCTTTCTCTGCAACCCAGTACCTCCATGGGCCTTGTACAAGGCCCTGCAGCCTGGGGAGTTGCTGGCCCAGAGCTCCTCAGCTCCTCTGGTCTTTCCCCAGCCCTGCTTCACTCCAGTACCCTTTAGCACTCAGGCAGCTAGGTCCATCTCCCTCCTCAGCTAGAGGGAGACTCTTGCTCCTGGTCCACTGCCCTCTTATAAGGGCCAGCTGGGCCCTTATTAAGCCAGCTATAGCTGTGGGTGCTTTCCCAATCAGCCCAGCTTTCAGAGCTGCAGCCCTCTCCAGGGCTGCTTTTACCACTGCAGCCTTCCCCAGGGCTGCTTGTCCCCTTCCAGGGCCGGAGCAGAGTGATCACCTCGCTACAGGTATACATTTAGTTTGAGTCTTTATTAAGGTGGTTTTAGAATAGTGTTTATGCAGTTTGCAGGCATTTAACTGTTCTGACTGTTCCTTTAAATTTACTTTTAACTAGCATCCTTGTTTTTGAAGTTAAATGCTTTTGTGGTGGGTTTCTTAGGCATTTTTTCCCGTACAAGGATGTTAAATTTAATCACATTATGGTTGTTATTACTGAGCAGTTGCCGTATGTGTCACACAGGGGTTTTTAATATTTTACATCCTACTGTAAAGAGATTTTTTGAAAGCAGTGGCACATATTTTCCCACCTATTTGTAATCTTTTTTCGGGACTTGAAATTTACCACTTATGAATCTGATGAAATTGTTATTTAAACTTTTAGCAGATAGCTTGTTGTATCAACTGTCCCTAAAGATTGGATTCTTAGTAGCCATAAGTCTCTGCAGAGTTCATGAGATCTAGGTCTTGATGGCTGAGCTCCCATACACAGTTTCATAAACTAAAACAACCCTGCAACCCCCCAAAATCCTGACTAAATTTCCCCTGTACCAATCCACCAACCAACTCAGTCATTTTCACTAAGCTTTACTCAAATACCAGGGAATTCAGGTTATATGGTCTATATGTTAAGAAGACCCTTAGCTACTATCTAGACATAACTAAGCCTATATATAAGTATCCTTGCTGTTTGCAGAAATGTTACATATCAGTAACTATAGTTCTTTGAGTAAATTGTCCTACAGATCCTCAAGGCCAGCTAAAGGTTCAAATGATAATTTGTTATTTATTATTAGTTTCAGAAACAGAATATAATGTTGAATGCACCATTTTAAAAATCTGATTCCTCTTATTTGGCTCTAATAGAGGTTCCAATAGGTGAAAGAATTAAAAATAAAGTTGGAAACCTCAGTCCTTCTGTTTGGCATTCAGCACCAAGCCCCAAATTTTTTTAGAAGATTCTGACTCAATGGATGGAGTGCAGGCATATGCCAAAAGTGGGAATCTATGCCAACAGTGTTCTTCAAAACTATAGTCATCATAAATAACCTTTCTTTCCCAATTCTAATTCTGTAGGTCACATTCCACATTTTTCTTTGCCTGTAATTAGTAACTTTTTGTTTGTGTAGTGAACACAGTGTGTTTGATATTATACAAGATGCAAAGATAGATGGGCTGTGTTCCAAAGATTTTGCGATGTAAAAGACCAACAAAGAGAAGATAGGATAACTTTAAATTACTATATATACATTTTTTTAACATTTGTATTTGTGTGAATCAGGCGGATTTGAATGAAAAAAGATGGTGGCTCTGCAAACTGCTATTTGAATCAGGGCTTGTCTTATACGCTGATCATGAGAAAGTCATATCATGTACAGGGCAGTACCAAGTGAAGGACAGAAATAGAATTATGTAATCATACCTTTATATATGTTGTTTTCTTTGAGTCTTTACAAAGTTGTTGGGTGACATATAAAATATTTAATATATACTTGCATACTGTTTATGAAAAGTGATTGACAATCAAAATTATAGCATAAGAGAACATATTTCTTTTGCTATTATTTGCAGTTAGTGAAAATGACTTTAGAATGCAACTGGTCAGATCCATTAGTGGAATTGCAGACATTGACACGACTTACACATTTTGCATATGCATCACATGACCATGAAATAGTGATGACTTGTTCCCAAAGAACCTTGCAACTAGATGATGCAGTTTTGTATGATACAGATGCGAAGAAACATGAAATGTAAGTATACAGAATTTTCAATTATAACATAAAATAACTTTAAAGCATTCAGTAATATAGGTACATTTTTGTGATAATATAATCAAAATTGTTAAAGGTAAGGATCTGTTTTAAGAAGTAAAAAACTGTATTTAAGAGTAAAAGCTGAAGCTTCCCTCTTACTCACTTTATTGCGATTAGCAGTTCCAGCACTGTTTGAGCATTGAGGGCTAGATTATAAATTTACAATGCAGCTTGAGAAAGGGGCAATGCAGGAAGCAGATTGTGAGTCCTTGACTCAGTTCAGGAAAATGTGTAAACACATGCTAAAGGCCCATTGAAGTGAATCATATGCTTAAAGTTAAGCATGTGCTTTCTTGTTCCTGCTTTCACTTCATTCCAGGGGGAAGGTAATCTGTGCTAGCCGTTCTGGTGATGCAGGATTGTGTCCCTGACTGCACTGGGTTTAATGCATGGACTGAATTGATGCAGTTTGGAGGTGGTGCCAAGACTGCCCACATCTCTGCTTATCTATTCCCTGATCACTTCTGTGGGAGGAGGAGGAGTAGCCCAGTGGCAGCTACTCTTTCCCCACATGGGGGATGGAGATGGAGGTAGCCCATATACGATGGGCTTTTTATGTTCCCTTATTCTCCTGTGCAGTCATGCAGCAGGCCCATGATTGAGACCTGGATTATTGTATATGTCATTTATGTTGTAGTACCTAGGTGCAATGAAAATGTTAAGAAAAGAGTTGCAGTCTCAAAACTGGCTTTATATCTGGGATTAAGGCAACTTCCACACTAGGTTGAGGATCTCCTGATACGGTCCTATCATCCAGAAAAGAAGATCCCCAGATTCTCATAGACTCATAGACTTTAAGGGCAGAAGGGACCATTATGATCATCTAGTCTGACCTCCTGCACAACGCAGGCCACAGAATCTCACCCACCCACTCCTGTAACAAACCCCTAACCTATGCCTGAGTTACTGAAGTCCTCAAATCATGGTTTAAAGACCTCAAGGTGCAGAGAATCCTCCAGCAAGTGACCCGTGCCCCACGCTGCAGAGGAAGGCGAAAAACCTCCAGGGCCTCTGCCAATTTGCCCAGTAGGAAAAATCCTTCCCTACCCCAAATATGGCGATCAGTTAAATCCTGAGCATGTGGGCAAGACTCACCAGCCAGACACCCAGGAAAGAATTCTCTGTAGTAACTCAGATCCCACCCCATCTAACATCCCATCACAGACCATTGGGCATATTTACCTGCTAATAATCAAAGATCAATTAATTGCCAAAATTAGGTTATCCCATCATACCATCCCCTCCATAAACTTATCAAGCTTAGTCTTGAAGCAAGATATGTCTTTTGCCCCCACTACTTCCCTTGGAAGGCTGTTCCAGAACTTCACTCCTCTAATGGTTAGAAACCTTTGTCTAATTTCAAGTCTAAACTTCCTAATATCCAGTTTATATCCATTTGTTCTTGTGTCCACATTGGTACTAAGCTTAAATAATTCCTCTCCCTCCCTGATATTTATCCCTCTGATATATTTATAAAGAGCAATCATATCTCCCCTCAGCCTTCTTTTGGTTAGGCTAAACAAGCCAAGCTCTTTGAGTCTCCTTTCATAAGACAGGTTTTCCATTCCTCGGATCATCCTAGTAGCCCTTCTCTGTACCTGTTCCAGTTTGAATTCATCCTTCTTAAACATGGGAGACCAGAACTGCACACAATATTCCAGATGAGGTCTCACCAGTGCCTTGTATAACGGTACTAACACCTCCTTATCTTTATTGGAAATACCTTGCCTGATGCATCCCAAGACCTCATTAGCTTTTTTAACAGCCATATCACATTGGCAGCTCATAGTCATCCTGTGATCAACCAATACTCTGAGATCCTTCTCCTCCTCTGTTACTTCCAACTGATGTGTCCCCAATTTATAACCAGATTTCTTGTTATTAATCCCTAAATGCATGACGTTGCACTTTTCACTATTAAATTTCATTCTATTACTATTACTCCAGTTTACAAGGTCATCCAGATCTTCCTGTATGATATCCCGGTCCTTCTCTGTATTAGCAATACCACCCAGCTTTGTGTCATCTGCAAACTTTATTAGCACATTCCCACTGTTTGTGCCTAAGTCAGTAATAAAAAGATTAAATAAGATTGGTCCCAAAACCAATCCCTGAGGAACTCCACTAGTAACCTCCTTCCAGCCTGACAGTTCACCTTTCAGTCTGACCCGTTGTAGTCTCCCCTTTAACCAGTTCCTTATCCACCTTTCAGTTTTCCTATTGATCCCCATCTTTTCCAATTTAGCTAATAATTCCCCATGTGGAACCGTATCAAATGCCTTACTGAAATCGAGGTAAATTAGATCCACTGCGTTTCCTTTGTCTAAAAAATCTGTTACCTTCTCAAAGGAGGAGATCAGGTTGGTTTGGCACAATTTACCTTTTGTAAAACCATATTGTATTTTGTCCCAATTACCATTGACCTCAATGTCCTTAACTACTTTCTCCTTCAAAAAATTTTCGAAGACCTTGCATACTACAGATGTCAAACTAACAGGCCTATCGTTACTCGGATCACTTTTTTTTCCTTTCTTAAAAATAGGAACTATGTTAGCAATTCTCCAGTCGTACGGTACAACCCCTGAGTTTACGGATTCATTAAAAATTCTTGCTAATGGGCTTGCAATTTCATGTGCCAGTTCCTTTAATATTCTTGGATGAAGATTATCTGGGTCCTCCGATTTAATCCCATTAAGCTGTTCGAGTTTGGCTTCTACCTCGGATGTGGTAATATCTACCTCCGTATCCTTATTCCTATTTGTCATGCTACCATTATCCCTAAGCTCCTCATTAAAGACTGAGGCAAAGTATTTGTTTAGATATTGGGCCATGCCTAGATTATCCTTAACCTCCACTCCATCCTCAGTGTTTAGCGGTCCCACTTCTTTCTTTGTTTTCTTCTTATTTATATGGCTATAGAACCTTTTACTATTGGTTTTAATTCCCTTTGCAAGGTCCAACTCTACATGGCTTTTGGCCTTTCTCACTTTATCCCTACATGTTATGACGTCAATAAGGTAGCTTTCCTTGCTAATCCCTCCCATCTTCCACTCCTTGTAGGCTTTCTGCTTTTCCTTAATCACTCTCTGAGATGCTTGCTCATCCAGCTTGGTCTACAACTCCTGCCTATGAATTTTTCTCCCTTTCTTGGGATGCAGGCTTCTGATGGTTTCTGCAACTTTGACTTGAAGTAATTCCAGGCCTCTTCCGCCTTTAGATCCACAAGTTCTTCAGTCCAATCCACTTCCCTAACTAACTTCCTTAATTCTTTAAAGTTAGCCCTTTTGAAATCAAAAACCCTAGTCCCAGATCTATTTTTGTTTATCCTTCCATCTAGTTTGAACTGAATTAGCTCATGATCACTCGAACCAAGGTTGTCCCCTACAACCATTTCTTCTATGAGGTCCTCCCTACTCACCAAAACCAAATCTAAAATGGCATCCCCTCTTGTTGGTTCTTCAACTACTTGGTGATGTATATATGCAGCCCAAAAAGGAAATGTAGTTTGACCAAACCTGGATGAAATTAGCCCCGTTAATAATATTGTTTTTATACAGTCAGGGAAAAATGTAATTCTGGATGGAAAATTTTGAGCATAACTAAATGCTGACCTTAACTGGAAAAACATGTGCTCTTTATCATCTGCAACCATTCACTAGGAAATTGGCTTTCTACCTTTTTTTTCAAATCTTTCAGCAAAATTAGATATTCAAATATATAGAGCTTTTGAATATCCTAGAGAACAGCTCTCTGAATAAAACAATGAATGGATAAAATATTTTCATCTTTGACACACAGCTTTAGTCCAGGATTTGTCATAATTTCTCCAGTATCAATACACAAAATGAAAAATGACTATTATTTGCATGGTAAAGAGCAACATTAGGGTAAAATAGGGCTTAAATTTGCTTTAATTTTCATTTTTTCAGTGTAAAAGTGAACTGTGGAACACTGGTAACCTCTAGTGGTCATAATCATTATTGCATAATAGTTTTTGCTCTAAAGCAGGGGTTGGCAACCTTTCAGAAGTGGTGTGCCGAGTCTTCATTTATTCCCTCTAATTTATGGTTTTGTGTGCCAGTAATACATTTTAACATTTTTAGAAGGTCTCTTTCTATAAGTCTATAATGTATAACTAAACTATTGTTGTACGTAAAGTAAATAAGGTTTTTAAAATGTTTAAGAAACTTCATTTAAAATTAAATTAAAATGCAGAGCACCCCGGACTGGTGACCAGGACCCGGGAAGTGTGAGTGCCACTGAAAATCAGCTTGTGTGCCGCCTTTGGCACCCATGCCATAGGTTGCCTACCCCTGCTCTAAAGGGTAGGTGGTAGGCCAGGTAGACCTGGTAATGCAGTAAAAGTAAGTTCACTTTGAAATTTTTTCTTTTTATTCTCTTCTTTGCATACAGTTCGGTTTTTTAAAGTTTGCATAATATAGATACAACAGAATTTATTTTCCCTGCAAAAATCCTTTTTCTTTTAAAAGCTTTGAGATCCAAATGTCTCAGAATGGAACATTTTTACCTGATTTATTTCTTTCCTTAAACTGACCTCCTTTTCATTCCACCCCACCCTGAGTAAATTCACAGGGAGAAGATCAGAAGTGGAGTCATCTGGAGCCTTGTACATAGTTCTATTGTTTAAAATTGCTGCCTAAGTCTAAAGTTATCACTAACAAATTTCAGTGTTTTATAGAATCATAGAATCGTAGGATGGGAAGAGGCCTCATATAGTCCAGTTCCATGCATTCATGGCAGGACTAAGTATTACCTAGACCATCCCTGACAGGTGTTTGTCTAACCTGCTCTTAAAAATCTCCAATGATTCAGATTCCGCAACCTCCCTAGGCAATTTATTCCAGTTCTTAACTATCCTGACAGGAAGTTTTTCCTAATGTCCAACCTAAATCGTCCTTGCTGCAATTTAAGCCCATTGCTTCTTGTCCTATCCTCAGAGGTTAAGGACCATAATTTTTCTCCCTCCTCCTTGTAACAACCTTTTATGTACTTGAAAGCTGTTATCCGGTCCCCCCCTCATTCTTCTCTTCTCCAGACTGAACAAACCCAATTTTTTCAGTCTTCCCTCATAGATCATGTCTTCTAGCCCCTTAATTACTTTTGTTGCTCTTTTCTGGACTTTCTCCAATTTGTCTACATCTTTCTTGAAATGTGGTACCCAGAACTGGACACAATACTCCAGTTGAGGCCTAATCAGAGCAGAGTAGAGCAGAAGAATTACATCTTGTGTCTTGCTTACACCATTCCTGCTAATACATCCCAGAATGATGTTTGCTTTTTTTGCAACAGTGTTATACTGTTGACTCATATTTAGCTTGTGATCCATTATGACCCCTATATCCCTTTCTGCAGTACTTCTTCCTAGGCAGTCATTTCCCATTTTGTATTATGCAGCCTTGGAAATACTTTGCTGTGGGAGGTCTAAAGATTGTGTCCTAATCTTGGAGCCCCTGTAAAAGTCTGAATAGGGTTCTGCATGTGTGTGTGTGTATGTGTGTATATATATATATATATACACACATACATACATGCATACAATATATATATTGTGACAAAGTTCCTCCTCTGCCTTGGTGGGTCCTGCGCTTATTGGCGGATTTGCTTGCTTCAGAGATTCACGGCAGCCCTCAGTTTGGCCACTTTTGCTAGTGGCTCAAACCTGCTGTTCACTCAGCTAACCTCATCACTGGCCAGCATGGGGAAAGGAAGGAGAACAATCCCCACAGTCTCTGCTGACCCACCTAGTGGGTCGGGGGGATAGGCCAGAGACCTTCCCCTCTGGTGGGACCCACAGTCCAGGTCACCTCCTCTTGTCTCAAATAGGGAGTTGAGGCGAATGGGGGGAACCCAGGTGCTCCCTGGGTGCTCCCTCTACTCCAGGTTCCAGCCCAGGGCCCTGTGAATTGCAACTTTCTACAGTATCTCTTGTAACGGCTGTGTGACAGCTACAACTCCCTGGGCTACTTCCACATGGCCTCCTCCCAACTCCTTCTTTATCCTCACCATAGGACCTTCCTCTTGATGTCTGGTAATGCTTGTACTTCACAGTCCTCCAGCAGTATGCCTACTCACTCTCAGCTTTTTGTGTCTCTTGCTCCCAGCTCCTCACACACATGCCTCACTGGCCTGGTCTACACTACGAGTTTAGGTCGACTTTAGCAGCGTTAAATCGAATTAAGCCTGGACACATCCACACGACGAAGCCTTTTTTTTCGACTTAAAGGGCCCTTTAAACCGGTTTCTTTACTCCACCTCCGACGACGGGATTAGCGCTAAAATCGGCCTTTGCGGGTGGGATTTGGGGTAGTGTGGACGGAATTCGACGTTATTGGCCTCCGGGAGCTATCCCACAGTGCTTCATTGTGACCGCTCTGGACAGCACTCTCAACTCAGATGCACTGACAAGGTAGACTGGAAAAGCCCTGCGAACTTTTGAATTTCATTTCCTGTTTGCCCAGCGTGGAGAGCACAGGTGACCACGCAGAGCTCATCAGCACAGGTAACCATGATGGAGTCCCAGGATCGCAAAAGAGCTCCATCATGGACCGAACGGGAGTTACGGGATCTGCTCGCCATATGGGGAGATGAATCAGTGCTAGCTGAACTCTGTAGCAGTAAACGAAATATTAGAAAAGGTCTCAAAGGCCATGAAGGACAGAAGCCATAACAGGGACGCACAGCAATGCCGCGTGAAAATTAAGGAGCTAAGGCAAGCCTACCACAAAGCCAGAGAGGCAAACCGACGGTCCGGGGCAGAGCCGCAAACATGCCGCTTCTACGCGGAGCTGCATGCGATGCTAGGGGGTGCAGCCACCACTACCCCATCCGTGTGCTTTGACTCCATCAATGGAGAAACACGCAACAGGGAAGCGAGTTCGGGGTATGATGATGATGAAGACAATGAAGACAGCTCACAGCAAGGAAGCGGAGAAATCGGTTTCCCCAACAGCCAGGATATGCTTATCACCCTGGACCTGGAACCAGTAACTCCCGAACTCACCCAAGGTGTGCTCCCAGACCCTGAGGGCACACAAGGGACCTCTGGTGAGTGTACCTTTGTAAATATTACACATGGTTTAAAAGCAAGCGTGTTTAATGATTAATGATTAATTTGCCCAGGCAATCGCGGCCAGTATAGCTACTGGAAAAGTCTGTTAACGTGTATGGGGATGGAGCGGAAATCCTCCAGGGACATCTCCAGAAAGCTCTCCTTCATGTATTCCCAAAGCCTTTGCAAAAGGTTTCTGGGGAGGGCTGCCTTATCCCGTCCACCATGGTAGGACACTTTACCACGCCAGGCCAGTAGCACGTAGTCTGGAATCATTGCATAACAAAGCATGGCAGCGTATGGTCTTGGTGTTCGCTGGCATGCAGACAATATCCATTCCTTATCTCTCTTTGTTATCCTCAGGAGAGTGATATCATTCACAGTCACCTGGTTGAAATGGGGTGATTTTATTAAGGGGACATTCAGAGATGCCCTTTCCTGCTCTGCTGAACAGAAATGTTCCCCGCTGTTAGCACACGGTAGGGGGGAGGGGTGAAGTGATCATCCCAGAGAATTGGGGCGGTGGGTAGTTGGGTTTGTGCTGCATGTTAACCCGGAAACCGCAGCCCCTCCTTTTACATTGCAAACCCATTTTAAATGGCCAACCCAACGGGTGCTTGGTATGGGAAATGAGGTCGCTACTGTTTGAAACCATTCCCACATGTTAAGAAGGTTAAAAAAGCCAAAAGACTGTGGCTTACCATGGCTGCCTGCAAGCCGAAATCTGTTGCCTAGCACTGCGTGAGTGATCTCTCACACCAAACCGGCAGCCCTCAATATAAGAGGAAAAATGCGACCTTGTAATGAAAGCACATGTGCTGTGTAATGTGAACAGCAAAATTTAACGTGAAAGAGTGTACCCATTGTTCTCTAAAATGTGTCTTTTTTAACCACTTCTCCCTTCTCCGCCAGCTGCAAATGTTTCTCCTTCACAGAGGCTAGTGAAGATTAGAAGGAGAAAATGGTGGACTCGGGATGATATGTTCTTGGAGCTCCAGATGTCCTCTCACGCTGACAGAGCACAGCAGAATGCGTGGAGGCAGTCAATGTCAGAGTGCAAAAAAGCACAGTATGAATGAGAGGAGAGGTGGCGGGCTGAATCGCGGGCTGAAGAGAGCAAGTGGTGGGCTGAAGAGGATAAGTGGCATCAGCTTGCTGACAGAAGGCAAGAGTCGATGCTCCGGTTGCTGGAGCATCAAACTGATATGCTCCAGCGTATGGTTGAGCTGCAGGAAAGGCATCAGGAGCAGAGACCGCCGCTACAGCCCCTGTGTAACCAACAGCCCTCCTCCCCAAGTCCCATTGCCTCCTCACACAGACGCCCAAGAACACGGTGTGGGGGGCTCCGGCCACCCAGTCACTCCACTCCAGATGATTGCCCGAGCATCGGAAGGCTGGCCTTCAATAAGTGTTAAAGTTTTAAAGTTTTAAACTGCAGTGTGTCCTTTTCCTTCCCTCCTCCCCCCACCCATCCCGGGCTACCTTGGCAATTATCCTCCTAGTTGTGTGATGAATTAATAAAGAATGCATGAATGTGAAGTAACAATGACTTTATTGCCTTTGCAAGCGGTGCTTGAAGGGGGGAGGGGAGGGTGGGGTGGTTAGTTTACAGGGAAGTAGAGTGAACTGGGGGGGGGAGGTGGAGGGTTCATCAAGGAGAAACAAACAGAAGTTTCACACCGTAGCCTGGCCAGTCACAAAACTCGTTTTCAAAGCTTCTCTGATGCGCACCGCGCCCTGCTGTGCTCCTCTAACCGCCCTGGTGTCTGGCTGCGCGTAATCAGCGGCCAGGCGATTTGCCTCAACCTCCCACCCCGCCATAAATGTCTCCCCCTTACTCTCACAGATATTGTGGAGCGCACAGCAAGCAGCAATAATAATGGGGATATTGGGTTCGCTGAGGTCTATCCGAGTCAGTAAGCTGCACCAGCGTCCAAATGCACATTCCACCACCATTCGGCACTTGCTCAGCCTATAGTTGAACAGGTCCTGACTACTGTCCAGGCTGCCTGTGTACAGCTTCATGAGCATTAAGGGGTAGGCTGGGTCCCCAAGGATAACGATAGGCATTTCAACATCCCCAACGGTTATTTTCTGGTCTGGGAAGAAAGTCCCTTCCTCCAGCTTTCAAAACAGACCAGAGTGCCTGAAGACGCGAGCATCATGTACCTTTCCCGGCCATCCCACGTTGATCTTGGTGAAACGTCCCTTGTGATCCACCAGGGCTTGCAGCAACATTGAAAAGTACCCCTTGCGGTTTATGTACTCGGTGGCTTGGTGCTCCGGGTGACAAGATAGGGATATGGGTTCCGTCTATCGCCCCACCACAGTTTGGGAATCCCATTGCAGCAAAGCCATCCGCTATGACTTGCACGTTTCCCAGAGTCACTACCCTTGATATCAGCAGGTCTTTGATTGCCCTGGCAACTTGGATCACAGCAGCCCCCACAGTAGATTTGCCCACTCCAAATTGATTCCCGACTGACCGGTAGCTGTCTGGCGTTGCAAGCCTCCACAGGGCTATCGCCACTCACTTCTCAACTGTGAGGCCTGCTCTCATCCTGGTATTCTGGCACTTCAGGGCAGGGGAAAGCAAGTCACAAAGTTCCATGAAAGTGCCCTTACGCATGCGAAAGTTTCGCAGCCACTGGGAATCGTCCCACACCTGCAACACGATGCGGTCCCACCAGTCTGTGTTTGTTTCCCGGGTCCAGAATCAGCGTTCCACGGCATGAACCTGTCCCAGTAACACCATGATTTGCACATTGCTGGGGCCTGTACTTTGTGAGAGGTCTATGCCAATGTCAATTTCCTCATCACTCTCGTCACCGCGCTGCAATCGCCTCCTCGCCTGGTCCTGGTTTTGCTTTGGCATGTTCTGGCTCTGCATATACTCCAGGACAATGTGCGTGGTGTTCATAGTGCTCATAATTGCCGCGGTGATCTGAGTGGGCTCCCTGATCCCACTGCTATGGCATCTGGGCTGAAAAAAGGCGCAAAACTAGTGTCTGACGGAGGGCGGGAGGGTGGGGTGAGTGACGACGTGGCGTACAGGTACAGGGAATTAAAATCAACAAAGGTGGCTGTGCATCAGGGAGAAACATAAACAACTGTCACACAGAATGGCCCCCCTAAAGATTGAACTCAAAACCCTGGGTTTAGCAGGCCATTGATTTCACAGAGGGAGGGGGAAAGCAAATAAATACAGAACAAATCTGGTCCATCTATTTTTACATCTTAAGCTGGCAGCAGACGGTGCAGCATGACTGATAGCCATCCGCATCTTCTGGGTGCTTGGCAGAAAATGCTGTATTACGACTGCTAGCCATCATCGTCAAGGCGGTTCAATAGGACTGCCTGGTCTCCTGGAGACAAAATGAAGAATCAGATGCCCAGAGTGGAAAGTTTGGTTCAGTATTTCTTAGAGGAATCTGCTGAAGAAGTTTCCCAGGTGCTTCTGATTGAACTCACTGAGGAATATGACGATGACGGATATCAATTGTAATACACCATCCACTGCCAAAAGGCAAGGAGCTGTGCTGTGTAGCAATGCAGTACCACGTCTGTCGGCACCCAGATGACATATGGTGACGCTGAGCTGAGCTGAGCGGGCTCCATGCTTGCCGTGGTATGTTGTCTGCACAGGTAACCCAGGTAAAAAGGCGCGAATCGATTGTCTGCTGGGGCCTGACGACATGTACCCAGAACCCCCCGCAACACTGTTTTTGCATCATCAGGCATTGGGATCTCAACCTAGAATTCCAATGGGCAGCGGAGACTGCGGGAACTGTGGGATAGCTACCCACAGTGCAACGCTCCAGAAGTCGATGCTAGCCTTGGTACTGTGGACGCGGTCCGCTGACTTAATGCACTTAGAGCATTTTATGTGGGGACACACACAATCGACTGTATAAAACTGATATCTATAAAACCGGCTTCTATAAATTCGACCTAATTTCGTAGTGTAGACATACCCACTGATTGAAGTGAGGTCCTTTTTAAATCAGGTGCCCTGATTCGCCTGCCTTTATTGATTCTAGCAGCTTCTTAATTGGCTCCAGGTGTCCTAATTAGCCTGTCTGTCTTAATTGGTTCCAGCAAGTTCCTGATTGTTCTGGAACTGCCCCTATTTCTTACCCAGGGAAAAGGGACCTGCTTAACCTGGAGCTAATATATCTGCCTTCTACCACTCTCCTGTAGCCATCTGGTCCAACCCTGTCACTATATATATATAATATAAAAAGAGAGAGAGAGAGAGAGAGAAAGCTGCATTAGTGTTAGGACATGTCTACACATATAGTGCTGCAGCAGTACAGTATATCGATGCAGTTGCGCTACTGCAGCATGTCTGGTGAAGACGCTCTAAGCCGACAGCTCTCCTGTCAGCATAATAAAATCACCTACGTGAATGGCAGAAGCTATATTGGTGGGAGAAGCTCTCCCACCGACATATCGCTGTGCACACAAGCATTCATGTTCGTGTAACATATAGGGCCCTACCAAATTCGTGGCCAAGAAAAATGCGTCACGGACTGTGAAATCTGGTCTTTTGTGTGCTTTTACCCTATACTAGACAGATTTCATGGAGAAGACCAGCGTTTCTCAAATTGGGGGTCCTGACCCAAAAGGGAGTTGCAGGGGGGTCACAAGGTTATTTTAGGGAGGACGTGGTATTGCCACCCTTACTTCTGTGCTGCCTTCAGAGCTGGATGGCCAGACAGAGATGGTTGTTGGTCGACTGCCCAGCTCTGAAGGCAGCACCCTGCCAGCAGCAGCACAGAAGTAAGGGTGGCCTGGTATGGTATTGCCACCCTTACTTCTGTGCTGCTGCCTTCAGAGCTGGGTAGCCAGAGAGTGGCAGCTGCTGACTGAGGGCCCAGCTCTGCAGGCAGCATTGCAGAGGTAAGGGTGTCAATACCATGCTCTGCCATCTTTGCTTCTGCAGTGCTGCTGGCAGTGGCTCTGCTTTCAGAACTGGGCTCCCAGCTAGCAGCCACCACTCTCCAGCTGCCCAGCTCTGAAGGCAGCGCCGCCGCCTGCAGCAGCTCAGAAGTAAGGGTAGCAGTACCATAACCCCCCCCACACACACAATAACTTTGCAAACTCCCCACCCCCCCAAATCCTTTTTGGGTCAGGACCCCTACAATTATAATACCATGAAATTTCAGATTTAAATAGCTGAAATCATGAAATTTATGATTTTTAAAATCCTATGACCGTGGAATTGACAAAAATGGACCATGAATTTGGTAGGGCCCTGTTTATGTCGCTCAGGGGGGTGGTTTATTCACATTTCTGAGCGACATAAGTTATGCTGACATAGGCTGTAGTGTAGACATAGCCTTGGAGTTGACGAAGGTCAGTCCCAGAAGGAACAAGAAGGATAACAAATTTTCCATACTGGTTTGTTTTGTTTTCTAAAAAACGCACACAAGTTTTAGGCTAACTATATCACCAAAATCCTGAATTAAGTTTTTGTTTGACTTGGATTTTGATTGTGCGTAAGGTGATAAACCCTAACATATTTTATCTCTGTAATTAATGTAAATGTTGTTATCCCTAATATGATTCCAGTATTATTTTATAGAACCAGAAAGGTAGAGTATAAAAAGTATAGAGTAATGTTTGTTTTATATTAGTTTCATAATGTTGTATCTGATAAACTAAATTTGAAAACCTTTTTAATTATCATGTTAGTAGAAACTGAATAAACGTTTTTAAGTACAAAGTCTGTAATACCACCATTTTGTAAAAGACAAAGACTTTAGACATCAGTCAATGGGAATGGATGCATTCTCACTCTATAAACATTTAGAACACATCATGAATTATTTGTCTTTATGCAGAGATGATTACACAGCAAGACAAGAAATGTTAAGCACTGCTGCTTGTATACAGGGGAGGAGTATAATGGAAAATTTGGCTGGAAAAAAACATTTGCGCTTAGCAGCATCGAAAGCCTTTGTTCAAAGTGCAAGGTATGTTGTATTTTGATGGGGCCCAGCAGAATAATTTAATGCAGCTTTAATTTTTGATATAATTCCTGTTTTGGAACCAGATCAACATGTTCTTCTTTTCCAAGAAGTGGCTTAAGTGCAAAATGTTGTGGGCTGAAATACTTAACGAAGGATCTGGTGGAATCTTCCAGTTCAGAAAAATCCTGAATACTCATGTCTACCATATAGCTGGATACTGGAGCTTCAAAATACTATCTTTAAAGTCACTACTGATCAATGAAGGTGAAGCCACAGATCCAAAGTGAGGGAGAACCTATTATCTAATACCAGTAGGAAATAGCAGTACTGGGGACAGTAAAAAAATATCAGTCTTCCAAACAAAAGGAAAAAATAATTGGTCCCACTGGCAGTCAAAAGTAGATAGGATATGAATTTTTGATAGATGAGAATCTGAAGGTTTAACCTGAGACTGCCAATATTCCAGCTCTTTTTTAGAAGTGTGTGATAAGATAAGTTTGAGGAAACAGTGTAACAGAATCATTAGAGGATATCCAGTTAAAGCGAACAATTCTGTGCCTCTTTAAATGCAAATGATGAGACTTCTTCATAAGTAATAGAGTATTCTGTACTGAGTTGGGCATAGCTGCACAGAGATTCTAAGAGGGAAGCAAGAAATATTGTTTGCAAAATATTGGCTATAATAATAAATCCAGTGACAAGTTATATGAAGGGAAATACAAAGTTTTTAAAAATGCTAAAATTGCATAACTTTGTCAGACACCATGACCATTCTGGTAAGCATAGTGAGCAAGCCTTAGGCATCATCATCTGGTAACAGTCTGTTATTTCAGAAGATTCCCATTTACAGCTAGATGATGCGATTTAAGCCACTGAGTAGAAAGATGGCATGGTACCACAACTGGGAGAGAATTATTAACTTCAGGACACAAAAATAGCCATTGCATGGAATATTGAGAATAGACCTATTCTTGTACGGAACTAGAGACATTGAAGTTGTGTCCTCATATTACCTTGGTACTTCATCATAGTGTGTGAAACCACATATTAGCTTAAGGGTTATTTTTAAAAAATGATACTGTAATGAGAAATTAACATGGTTGGGGGAGAAAATACAATAGCTTAAAAATAGAGAGTTTTATTATGAGTCCCAAGTACAATTTCAACAGTTTTAGTAATAAAGAATCTTCAAATGGGTTACAAGTAAATATAACACAAAGATATTACTGGTATCATATAAAAGTATATTTTTTTACGTATTTCTTACTGTGGCTGTTTGTGAGTGTGAACATATTCTTTACCCAAAATGGAAAATGCTTTCTATAGTGGGTTAATTCAAAAGCCCCTCATCTGAGGGGGACATATATAAATCCTGATTAGGACACAAAGGGAGCTGAGTTGGGTGGTTTCATGGTTATGCTTAGCAGACATTGACTACAACATGCAGTTTAGCATGAATGGCAGTCTTTTCTCAGTTTAATCATGCTTTTCTCCCTCAGATATGCAGGTGAAACAGGAAACTGTACCCTTGTAATACTGGCAGCTAGACACTTCTGGAATGCATGTTTACCTTTTATAGGATCTCCACAAGACAGAGAACAGCTTAAAGAGCCCACAGAAACAATTCTCAAAAGCATCACTAAAGCAGAATCTAAAATTAAGCAGGTAAGATTATCTAATAAGTAGCAACATTTTAGTAGAATTTACTGACCGGTTGTGATTTTGAAGCAAAATTTTGCTTTACTTTGAAACTATGGATATTTACTTCAGGATTTTCTTTCCTGTGGGAGGGGAGAAAACTCCAAGTTTATCAGTCTAGCACCTTTTATGAGCACTTACATTCTCTCTCATCTGCACACATGTTGACCTACCTCATCAATAGCCTCTCAACAGGAACTGTTTTCTTCAAAAAGATTTGCTGCAATTTACGACTTTCAGGTGTCCCTTTCTGAAGCTTACAAAATGGTATTAATAGAAAATATTAATATAAGAAACTAAGGGGAAAATCAGCCAGTAACTTGCAGATTGGTGGTGATAGTAGGTCATATTGCTCTTGATCTACAGGACATATATTCAAAGAAAATCTCCAGTAAACGGAGGTTCTTCAAGTGCTTGTTCATGTCCATTCCAATCAGGTGTGTGCGTGCCGTGTGCACACCAGCCAGAAGATTTTTCCCTTAGCAACGTTCGTAGGGTCGGCCTGGGCGCCCACTGGAGTCGTGCCTTCATGGTGCCAAATATAGGGCCCTGCCGACCCTTCACCCCCTTAGTTCCTTCTTACCACCGGTGACGGCTAGCTGGAACAAACTGTTGCTCTTGCATTGCAAGCGCGTTTGGGCAATGTCCACTCTTCATATTTATAGTTTGTAATAGTTTCTAGTGTTAGTTAGTTAGTAATAGTAGTAGTAGTAGTTCTTAAGTTTCCTTTTGGGGACCCACCCCCCCTCCACCAACATTTCCCCGGTTCCGGGGTATGCCCCAGTCCCCAGGGTTCAAGCTCTGTGAGGACTGGAAAGTTTATGTCTAAGAGTGACCCACACTCCTCCTGTCTGCGGTGTCTTGAGGAGAGCCACCAGAAGGCGAAGTGCAGAATTTGCAAAGGGTTCCACCCTAGGATCTTAAAGGACCGAGATCAAAGACTCAAGATCCTTCTAATGGAGGCAGCACTCTGGCCACAATCCGACCCGGGGTCAGCAGAACACCCACCCAGCACCTCCTTGTTGGTGCGCAGTGCTCCAGCACCAACAGTGTGCGAGCTGGTGCCGAGGAAGGACCCCAAGGAATCCCAGCTCTGCCCATAGACAGTCTTCTGTGAGGCACTGATCTCAGTTCCCAGTGCCCCACAAAAGGAAAAGGCTGGAAAGGGTCGCTCTCTCCCCTCCAAACTCAAGGAGCCTGCGGGAGGGAGACCTGATTCGGGCCACGTCACCTCGGCTCTTCCACCTCCCAGAGTCTTGTCAACTCCTGCCCCCACCTGGGGTCCAATTGAGTCCAAACCCTCATCGCTCTCCGGACTGACATGGCAGGCAGCTCCAGCTCCCCTCAACTCCAGAGGCGTTCAAGGCGGCTCAGAACCTTATGCGTCTCACGGCACTGTCCTCCCCGCTGAGGAGAGACAAGTCGCCAGTGACCACCCGGCCTCCATTCCCATCAAGGAGCAAACCAGCGATGACGGCGCGCTGATCCCCATCTCCAGCATGCCTCTCCCTGGCATGGTCCGCCATGTGGGGGAACCGTACCAGTCCCCTGTTTCTCGGCCCCGCTTGCTGGCACCGCAGAGTACCGCTCCTCCATGGTCCTTCTTCTCTGAGACCTCGGAGTTGGAATCCTACCGCTCTGATAGGACCAGGACCAGGAACAGAAGATCCAGGTCCCGCCATGACCACCAGCCCTATCTGGCACCGTGACCATCTCAGTGGCAACCTTCGACTCAGTGGCCCTTCTGGACACCCTGGGCATATCATCAGAGCCAGGGACAAATCCAAGGATCAAGGTCCAGGTCCTCATCGGCGTCCTTTGTCCCTCTGCAAGCACCATCGGCACCGCTGGCAGCGGCGCCACCAACACCCTTACCTTCGCCTGTGGTGCTGGCCCCGACTCCTCCGATATCAGCACCACCAGCAGCCGCAGTCTTGACACCACCAGCATCGGTGACCTCAGCACCGCCGGAGTCGGCAACCTCGGCACCGCTGGCATCAGCATCAATGATCACGGTTCCGGTGGCCCCAGCACCACAGGCTACGGACCGGGTGGCACAGCAGTACTGGGTGCTGCGTGACCCCCTGGGCACTGAGGGGAGTGAGCAGGACTCATTGTCAGGACTTTCCTCCTCATCCTTCCCCAGATTAAACCGTGGCAGGGACATAGACAGCCTGGCCTTGGAGGACAACAGGGTTCTGCAACAGCTGCTACGATGGTTGGTCCAGAACCTGGGGATCCAGGCAGAGGAGGTGGTAGAGGACGCCAACCTGATGGTTGACATCCTCACTCCCTCTGGATCCTCTCGTATTGCCTTGCTGTTAATAAAGACTATTGCTGAGACCACAAAGACCTTGTGGCAGACCCTGGCCTCTCTGCCCCCTATGGCCCATAAAAAAGAGAGGCAGTACTTTGTCCCTTCAAAGGGTTACGAGCACGTATATACCCATCCACCTCCCGATTCTCTGGTGGTTGATGCAGCTAACCAGCGTGAGCGCCAGGGCTACCAGGGGCCCTCCCCTAAAAATAGGGATGCTAAAAGACTAGACCTTTTTGGGAGAAAGATCTACTTCACTGGGGGGTTGCAGCTCTGCATATCAAACCTGCAGGCCATCGTTAGCAGATACTCACATAACACCTGCAGCCCAATGGCCAAGTTTGCTGAGCTGCTGTCACAGGAGTCTCCTGCGGAGTTCTCAGCACTGGTGGAAGAAGAGAAACTAATTTCTCGAGCTTACCTACAGGCCACATTGGACGCAGCAGATGCAGCCTCCCATACAATGGCCACAATGAGGAGGAGTACCTGGTTGCAGGTCTCTGGTCCTCCCTACGAGGTCCAACAAACCATCTAGGACTTCCCCTTCAAGGGTTCGGCCCTCTTTTCTGATAAAACGGATAAAAGACTCCACAGTCTAAAGGACTCAAGGGCCACCCTCAAGTCCTTGGGCCTCCACACTCCCGTCGCTCAGTGCAGGCACTTCCAGCTGCAGCCTCCCTCGCGGTTCTACCAACCGCAGAACCAACAGGACGCTCCTTGGAGAAGGAATAGGAGCGGCAGGAAAAGACCACACCCATCCTGGGGCCAGGGCTCTGGCCAGCCCAAGCCACCTCCTGGCCCCAGACCAGCCTTTTGAGGGTGCAGTCGAGGACGGCACACCAGTACAAGAACTGGATCTATCCAGCCTTACCTTTTTGTCCCAACTATCCCCTTTCTACTGTGCATGGTCCCATATCACTTTGGACCGCTAGGTACTCCGCACGGTAGAGAGGGGATACTCCATCCAATTCTGTGCCCTCCTGTCCTTCCAACTCCCTTCCCCGTCCCTCTTCAGGGACCCCTCTCACAAGCAAATCCTTATACAGGAAGTGCACTTGCTCCTCTCACTGGTAGCAGTGGAAGAGGTTCCTCAGGAGCAAAGGGACAAGGGTTTCTATTCCCGGTATTTCCTAATAGTGAAAGCTAAGGATGAGCTCTGGCCCATCCTAGACCTACGACAACTCAACACATTTGTGACGAAGCTCAAGTTCCGCATGGTCTCTTTGGTCTCCATTATCTCCTCATTGGATCCAGGAGACTGGTATGCCACCCTTGACTTGAAGGACACGTACTTTCACATAGCAAGCACACCATCCCACAGAAAATACCTCAGGTTTGTTTTGAACAACAACCACTATCAGTTCACAGTCCTCCCTTTTGGCCTGTCAGTGGCTCCACAAGTGTTCATCAAGTGCATGGCAATCGTGGCTGCATTCCTGCGCAAGCGGCATGTACAGGTTTTCCCTTACCTTGACGGCTGGCTGATTGAGGGCCACACCAGGTCTCAAGTGGAGGCACAGGTCAGCTTCATAAGAATGACATTCAGCGACCTGGGTCTCCTTCTAAACGAGGGGAAATCAACGCTGTCCCCTGTTCAGAGGATAGAGTTTATATGGGCAGTACTGGACTTGACACAAGCCAGGACATACCTCCTGGAAGCAAGGTTTTGATCCCTGGGTGACATCATACAAGATCTCAGGCAGTTCCCCACCACTACAGCAAGGACTTGCCTGAAGCTCCTGGGATACATGGTGGCTTGTACCTACAAAAAAAACCTGATGAGGTTCAACAAGGACAAGTGCAGAGTCCTGCACTTAGGACGGAAGAATCCCATGCACAGCTACAGACTAGGGACCGAATGGCTAGGTAGCAGTTCTGCAGAAAAGGACCTAGGGGTTACAGTGGACGAGAAGTTGGATATGAGTCAACAGTGTGCTCTTGTTGCCAAGAAGGCTAACAGCATTTTGGGCTGTATAAATAGGGGCATTGCCAGCAGATCGAGGAACGTGATCGTTCCCCTTTATTCGACATTGGTGAGGCCTCATCTGGAGTACTGTGTCCAGTTTTGAGCCCCACACTACAAGAAGGACATGGAAAAATTGGAAAGAGTCCAGCGGAGGGCAACAAAAATGATTAGGGGTCTGGAGCACATGACTTATGAGGAGAGGCTGAGGGAACTGGGATTGTTTAGTCTCCAGAAGAGAAGAATGAGGGGGGATTTGATAGCTGCTTTCAACTACCTGAGGGGGGGTTCCAAAGAGGATGGAGCTCGGCTGTTCTCAGTGGTGGCAGATGACAGAACAAGGAGCAATGGTCTCAAGTTACACTAGGGGAGGTCTAGGTTGGATATTAGGAAACACTATTTCACTAGGAGGGTGGTGAAGCACTGGAATGCGTTACCTAGGAAGGTGGTGGAATCTCCTTCCTTAGAGGTTTTTAAGGCCTGGCTTGACAAAGCCCTGGCTGGGATGATTTAGTTGGGAATTGGTCCTGCTTTGAGCAGGGGGTTGGACTAGATGACCTCCTGAGGTCTCTTCCAACCCTGATATTCTATGATAGTACAGCATGCCAGACCCAGACTTCAGCCACTTCAGTCATGGCTAACGTAAGTGTATCGGCCAGTCCAGGACAGTTTGGACAGGATTATAACCCTGCCTCGCCCGGTACTCAACTCCCTCCTCTGGTGGCTCGACCCACAGGTAGTAGGTGCAGGGGTCCCCTTCACCAGCCCTCAGCCATCCCTCTCGTTAGTGACAGATGCGTCAGACTTGGGCTGGGAGGCACATTTGGGAGACCTCAGAACACAAGGCCTCTGGTCTCAGGCAGCTCTCGCTCTACACATCAGTGTCAGAGAGCTGAGAGCGGTGCGCCTGGCATGCCAGACTTTCAGAGCTCACCTAGCAGGGAGATATGTATCAGTCATGACGAACAACACAACGGCAATGTTTTATATCAACAAACGGGGGTGCATACTCCTCCCCCCTGTGCCAGCAAGCCCTCATGCTGTGGGTCTTCTGTGTAGAGCACTCGATACACCTGCAAGCATCGTACCTCCCTGGAATACAGACCGAGCTCGCGGACCATCTCAGCAGGTCGTTTCACGGCCACAAGTGGTCCCTTTGCCCGGATGTAATAAACGCAATCTTCCATCCGTGGGGTTTTCCCAGATATACTTGTTCGCTATGCGACACGATAGGAAGTGTCAGCAATTCTGCTTCTTCCTGAGTCACAGCCGGGGCTCCATCAAGTGGAAGAGATTTTCAGTCTGGTCGGTGCAGCATATTCCGTCCCCCACGCTTGCCTCAGTGCCATTTATACTGGTCTATCTTCTCCATCTCAAGCAGCAGGGACTGTCCATGTCATCAATAAGGGTTTACTTGGCCGCCATCTCTGCCTTCCACCCAGGTGCAGAGGGCTGCTTGGTCTGTGCTAAGCAGATGGTCTGCTGTTTCCTTAAAAACTATATCCACAGGTCCGACAGCCTATCCCGGTTTAGGACCTCAATCTGGTCCTTTCCAGACTTATGGGACTGCCGTTTGAGCCCTTGACGATGTGCTCCCTCCTTTATCTCTCACAAGGTGGCGTTTCAGGTAGCGATAACCTCAACTAGGAGGGTGTCTGAGCTCGGGGCCCTAACACAGTATTCCATAAGGACAAGGTTCAGCTCAGGCCTCACCCAGCTTTTCTACCATAGGTTGTCTCCCAATTTCACATCAACCAGGACATCTTCCACCCTGTATTCTACCCCTAAGCTGCACTCCAGCACCAGGGAGCAGAGGCTTCACTCATTCTTCACTCAGCGCAGTCAACTTGTGGAACTCCTTGCCTGAGGAGGTTGTGAAGGCTAGGACTATAACTATAACAGCGTTTAAAAGAGAACTGGATAAATTCATGGAGGTTAAGTTCATTAATGGCTATTAGCCAGGATGGGTAAGGAATGGTGTCCCTAGCCTCTGTCAGAGGGTGGAGATGGATGTCAGGAGAGAGCTCACTTGATCATTACCTGTTAGGTTCACTCCCTCTGGGGCACCTGGCATTGGCCACTGTCGTTAGGATACTGGGCTAGATGTACCTTTGGTCTGACCCAGTACAGCCGTTCTTATGTATGTATTGGATGTCTGCAGAGCACTAGCCTTCTACATCGAGAGAACGAAACCGTTCCAAAGGTCTGTCCAATTATTCGTGGCAGTGGCAGACAGAATTAAAGGTCTTCCTGTCTCCTCTCAGAGTATCTCGTCATGGATCATGTAATGTATTCAGGAATGCTATAGCTTGGCAAAGGGGCCCACTCCTTCAATCACCGCGCACTCCACCAGGGCTCAGGCCTCCTCAGCGGCATTCTTGGCGCAGGTTCCCACAAAGGAAATCTGCAGAGCAGCAACATGATCCTCCATACACACTTTCACCACGCACTATGCAATCACCCAGCAAGCCAGAGATGATTCGGCCTTTGGAATGGACATGAACAAGCACTTGAAGAAGAAAAAACGGTTACTTACCTTCTCGTAACTGTTGTTCTTCGAGATGTGTTGTTCATGTCCATTCCAATACCCACCCTCCTACCCCTCTGTATGAGTAACCGGTGTGACAAAGTTCCTCCTCTATCTTGGTGGGTCCTGCACTTATTGGCGGATTTTCTTGCCTCAGAGATTCACCATGTGGGTTGGGGAACAGCCCAGAGACCTTCCCCTCTGGAATAACCCACAGTCCAGGTCAATTGGGAGGTTTGGGGGGAACCCGGGCCCGCCCTCTACTCCGAGTTCCAGCCCAGGGCCCTATGGACTGCAGCTGTCTATAGTGCCTCCTGTAACAGCTGCATGACAGCTACAACTCCCTGGGCTACTTCCCCATGGCCTCCTCCAAACACCTTCCTTATTCTCACCACAGGACCTTCCTCCTGGTGTCTGATAACGCTTGTGCTCCTCAGTCCTCCAGCAGCACACCCTCTCACGCTCAGCTCCTTGCACCTCTCTTTCTCCCAGCTCCTCACACTCACACCACAAACTGAAGTGAGCTCCTTTTAAAACCCAGGTGTCCTGATTAGCCTGCCTTAATTGATTCTAGCAGCTTCTTCTGAATTGGCTCCAGGTGTCCTAATTAGCCTGCTTGACTTAACTGGTTCTAGCAGGGTCCTGATTACTCTAGTGCAGCCCCTTCTCGGGTCACTCAGGGAACAGAAAACTACTCATCCAATGAGCAGTATATTTGCCCTCTACCAGACTCCTGTACCCCACTGGTCTGGATCTGTCACACCGGCAAGAAGGAACTAAGGGGGTGGCGGCTGGGCAGGGCCCTATATTGGGCGCCATGAAGGCACGACTCCAGTGGGCTCCCAGGCTGACCCTACGGATGCTGCTAAGGGAAAAATCTTCCGGCTGGCATGCACACACCTGATTGGAATGGACATGAACAACACATCTCGAAGAACAAGAGTTACGAGTTTTTTCCTCAGAACTGCAAAATATCTGATTTCTTTTCCACCTACCTGAAAGAGTTTTTATTGCGCAAACTTTCTTCAGTGGGGGCTGGTATTCAACAAAATATTCAACAGTTTTGAGGGGGAAACTATAACTGAAAGGGTGTTAAGAGTCAATAATAAAATGAAATACTTTTTAAACTTTTTCAGTAAAACCCTTTACACAATGTGGAAATAGGCACCTTTCCAAATACCATCTAGTAGATATAGGTAGATAGGAAATACTTGCAGCATAATAGATGGTATCACATTAATTTTCTTCAAATCTCATAGAGCCCTGAAGTTTAAGGCCGGAAGGGAACACCAGATCATTTCCTGATATGTGCACACTGTCATGTTGAAACATAACCATCTATTTATTGAGACAGTTTTCTTTTCTTTTTGTACTTCAAGTTTTTAGAATTCTCTCTTTAGAAAACTAATACATTTCTCATTGAAGTCTTTCCTTTCACATCAATGGGTTTTGCATCAGGCCTTTAAAATCTTGTTCATATCTTTTGCATTCAGGCTCAGTAATACCAGAGTGTACCATTTCAGTCTCAGGCTGTATCTTAGATCATGTAGTAACAGAGTGTATAATAAAGAACAAAAAACTGAATTTTATTTCCTCCCCGAGTAATATATAAATCATTAATAATCAGAAGCGTGATGACTGGTCTGCTGTTTCAAAGTGATTAAAAGACAAAATTAATGAGTGTTACTCTGTACTTGAAAGTATAATGATGTGAACTGTTATAAACTTAAAAGAGTTTTGATGGCTTATAGATAAGGTAGTGTGACAAAGCTCTGTCCTTGTCTCCGTGGGTCCTGCGTTTCCTGATGGATTTCGCTAGCCTCAGAGGCTCACTGTGACCCTCCACTTAACCCTTCTCTCTTTAGAGACAAGGGTCACAGTCTACTGAACCATTTTCATCATAAGCCAGCAAGGAAGGTGAGGAGAAGCTATCCTCCCTTGCACAGTCTCTGTTGTCTCCCAGTCTCAGTGATTAATCAGAGAGCCAAAGGGGAGGAGCCTGGGCCAGCCTTCTACTCCAGGCTCCAGCCCAGGGACCCTAATAGTATCAGCTATGGTAACTGACCTTTTAGGAACAGGACATGTACAATTCCCTGGGCTACTTCCCCACAGCAGCCCCCACTTCCTGAAACTTCACTTCACCCTTACCTCAGGGCCTCCTTCCTTATGCCTGATATGGTGTGTACAGCTCAGTCTCTCCAACAGCACAACTCACAACTCCTGACATGCACACCCACCTGACTAACTGGGAGGCTTTTAACTAGTTTCATCCAGCCCCTGATTGGCTTCAGGTGTCCCAATCAACCTAGCATCCTCCCTGCCTTCTGGAAAGTTCTTAATTGGCTCCATGTGCCTTAATTGACCTGGAGCCGCTGCCATTTACTTATCCTGGTACCAGGGATTTGTTTAACCTGGGGCTAATATATCTATCTCCCTCTACTTTTCTATAGCCATCTGGCCTTGCCCCGTCACAGTAGCTACTGCCACTAGACACTATTTGCTAAGGGTCTGGTTATTTACAGAGCTTAACAAGACAAGAAATTTAAAAGTGATAAAAGGAAATGCTTTTTATACAACACATAATTAACTTATGGAACTCATTGCCAGAGGATATAATTTGGACTAAAACATTAATAGGAGTCATAAAAAAGATTTAAATATTTATGTGGATCATGGAAACATCCACACATATGCATTAGACAGAACAAAACCTTTTTTTTTAGAAAGGTTATAAACCCTCATGCTTCAGCCACAGAGTGATAGTGGTTAGTTGCCCTTACAGGCAGGTCAGTCCATAGATGTCCACTTTAGGATTTCTTTGAAGCATATTGTACTGCCTACTATCAGAGACAGAAAATGGTGTACGCTAACAACTTGTGTATACTGATTCAGTATAGTAATTCCTATGTTCCTAAGATGAATGTCAGGTGGGCAGGGTAATACAATGATCCAACACTGCAAAGGCACAGTTGGCAGCTGGTTTAAGATGTGTACCATCCTGGAAAGGTGAGTGGTATCTGAATCAAAACAAAATTTGAGGATAAGGACCAACTCTGCTAAGTACTAAGAGCTTTAAAAAACCAGCGTCCTGTTTACTGTGAGCTATGTTGGCGTTCTCCTCAACTCTCAGTGTAAAACCTAGAGATTCCATCACTTCTAGGAAGACGTGTGTTGGCCTGTCCAAAACCGATCAGTTGTCCAATAGCTATAACTCTAGTTTAGAGAATTTACTAGTGTAGTCCCTATGTAATTTGTGGTCTGTATACCAGCAGAACCATACCTTTGGGGTTTGCATGTGGAAACAGCCAGGTGCTTAAAGAATATTATCTTTGGGATTGGTCACACTGGATACAAGATAAAAAAAATCCATCCAAAAATCCCTTAATTCTGTGATACTTGTGGTCATCCAGTTACATAACTAAAGCCAGCTAAGCTAGAACAAAACTGACAACATATAGTTACCTCAAGCAACATTATGGTATGGGAATGTATGATGTAGCTCATTGTATTAATCAGTGCAATTGTGTAATACACTATGCCATTAGAAACATTGATTTGTAGGAAAATAGTTGTAGTTTTCAACTCCCATATGCTTATTAACTGACATAATCACCCTCTCAATTAATGATTATTACACTTAGTGTATTAATAGTTTAAATATTATAATTGCATTTATCCTATTTATACATAGAAAACAATACAGAGCTTGAAGAGTTGTGCTCACAAAAATGTATGCACTACTTTTTTTTTCTTTCTTTTTAGGGAACAGAAAATATGTTGCAGCTTCATCAGTGGCCTACAAAGGATTTTCAAAGTAGTGGATCATCAGAAGGTCATTTTCTCCCAGGCATTTATTTTATTCTTGTCATGCAAAAATGAATAGTCTAATATTTCTGTGAGATGGCTGCATTAATTTCACCATGTTAATATATCGTTTGAATGTATTTCAAAGGTACTGAAGAGGATCTGACATTAAGAACATCCCTGTATGGGTTATTATTCCATATGTATGCTGATAAAAGTGATTGGGAGACAGGGCTCAAAGTGTTAGATGAAGCCATTCAAGTTCTGCCTCGAACTAAACATAGACTGTAAGTTGGTTGATCTCTTTTTTTACTGAAATATTTTAAGCATCCTGACTCTTGAGAAATATAAAAATATGGGTGACATTTGAATATATATTTTACATTAATAAAATAGTATAGAGGTTGCCTTTTTATTGAGCTGACAATTTTTATAACAGAAGACAATATTGTATCTTTTCCCTGCTTCTTCACTGTATAAACTTTTCAACTATTTGATTATGGATCTTTCTTTGCTCTGTTTCCTTCTCTTCTAATTACTATCTGAAGTCCAGACTTTAAAAGCAAGATGTTGTAAGAAAAGCTTTTTAGATGTGATCACAGGATGAGTTACGATTCAAATTACCCATTGAAATGAAGTTGAGCTAAGGAGCATGAGATCTCAGGCAGCTTAGTCTTCCCTCTCTATGCATGTGTACCTCTAATTTAGACTTTTGATCACTACTGTAATAAAACAATAATATAAAATATATGATCATAGTTATTTCCTTCCGATGTTGTTATCCTTGCATTTTTCAATGAGAGTTCCACACATATTTTAACCTCTCCAGCTCCCCTCTTTATTATTTCTTTGTCCTGACTGGTATTCATGACACCTGTCTATTTTTATATCATCTGCCAAAATAGGAGTTTGCTAGTGATATGTTACTTCTCTAAGTAAACCCTCCAGACAATGTTGACAAGCAAACACTGTGGCTTAACCAGTTAAGATAGTATCCCATCAGAGGTATATTTCATATTTCTCCGTTAAGTTCTTGTGTCTCTTGTTCCTGACTTTGGGGTTAGGTCTCTTCATTGGTTACAGTGGATTTAGCTGAGGCTCTTTGAAGGGGGTGACTCCTCACATAGCTTATTTCATTATTTAAGTCAAAATACTATAATAAAACATTATATTTATTTTTTATTTTATTTAATGACCGGGCTTGTTGAACATCAAGGCATGCGTTGTCTGGTTGAAGAACGTTGTTTGGCTGATACATTATTAAAATATATTTGAATGATTAGTTATTATTCAGTTTGTTTTGCATAAAATCCATGGCAACATTTACATCTAAATGTGTTGCTTGGAGCCGGGCTACAATTTCACATGTCTGAATCTCTATTTCATGTTAGATGAGTGAGAGAACGGGGGAGGAGGGGGTACTACCACCTTTTAAGATAAATTAACAGGAATTTGGACTTTTCCCAGCTCTAAATCCAGTTAGGATAAAACTCTAAAACTAGACTACAAGCAACCTAAGGCTCTGATTCTGCAAAGACTTACACATGTGCAAAGATTTAAGCACAGAGATATGACGATTAACAGTAGTTGAGGATTTCCCCTATGTGTAGTCTCACGATGTCAAAGAAACTGGTCACAGTGCATAAGGTTACATATGTGCATCTTTGCAGGATCAGGGTCTAATTTATTTTCTAAAGTTAAGGTTTGTAAATATCCAGAGGAGCAGGCAATTTGACTTCACTATAAAAGAAAGATGAGTAGTGAAGTGCAGTTACATTCACAACTGTAACATACTGTAAGATACAGTGCATAATTGTACAGATAAGAAATTGATTAATTTCTAAACTTTTTTTTAGCCTGATTTTCAAACATATGGTTATAGTGAAGGCAAGACTTGGACGTAACTTTATGATGGACATTCAGAAATTCAAGGATGAAAGTGAGGACTATTTGTCACATATGTGGCATCGTCTAGCACCAATCTCCAAAGACATTGTTGGGCAGTTAACCTGTTATCAGAATGCTATTGAAGCTTTACAGGTCTCTATGTTGTTAATTTTAATAGCCTCTTAATAGAATATAATTTTAAGTGTATAGTTTGAAAGTATGTGACAGTATATACCTATATCTTTAAAGGTGGTTTGTGAGGTAATATTCCAGGAGGTATGCAGACATCCTTTTCTAAAGCAAGTAATACAAGATTTATAATTGTTAGCTTTTTCTTTATTTAATTTGAACTTTGAAAGGCACAGTGTTCAAAAAACACCTGATTGAAATGTGTGTATAAATGGAAAAAGGGATAGCATTTTACATGAATAAAATGCATACCCTGCAAATATAATCAGATACATTTCCTAAAAGATAATTCTCCATCAGTTTGCCTCTGCAGATCATCATTTGAGGCCTAATTCAAAGTCTTTTGAAGTTATTGGAAAGACTCTGCTTGACTTCCATAGATTTGGATGTGGCTGTTGATGAGATAGTTGACTCACAAGCCACAAAACCTTTATTAGAAATAAAAACTACTAGGGGATGCATGCATTGCCCACCCTCAAGAGCTAAATAATCTATTGCAAAGTGGATCAAATGTTTATTGGAAAAGTATACATAGATGCTGCCAAAATTGTGGCCAAAGGCATTGAGACCCGTTCCACTGTACTCCTGGCAATATCCTGGTCAGAACCAGATTTAACACCAGTCAGGGAGCCTTTTAATGCAACACCTGGCCATTGTTAGTTTCAATTCTTTATCTTCCATTTGTAATCTTCTTCTCTCAGTTCTCCATTCTACTGTCTCACTGCTTAGCTCCTTCCCAATAGTGATGGACTGATAATGAGCAAAAGAGAAGAATGTTTGTACATAATTTAATTTCTTTGATATCTCCATCACTTTAGAATTACACATAAGCGTAAACCATTAATTACATGTTCATTTAGCATTATTTTTCATCAGAATTTAAAATAGTTCAGTTTAATAGAAAGAATAAATGTTGTGCAAATTATTTTGTCAGTTTGTTAATTTGGTGTGGATTATTTTTCACAACTTTGAAATTACTTTTCTGATAGAAAACCAAGTGGATATAGTTTGTCTTGGGACTCTGTGTCAATACACTTGAACTGTTGCCTGGCCTTTCTCAAGGAGGAAAAGGCCCAACAGTAACTAATTGATGGAGACTTTAATAAAAGAAAAGAAATTTAACTAATACTGATTTTTTTATTACATTCAGTTATACATTTTCCCTGATTAGGCAATGTCAATAAATTGCCTATTTAAAATTAAATTTTTGCTTCCAAAAAAATTAATGACAAATCTATATAGATCTTAGTATCAGTAATTTGATGTTACAAACTACAATATATGAACTAAATCATTCTGTCTTTTGTGTAGAAACAAGAAAGTGAGTGGCAGAAAGTTGATTATCTAATGGAATTTGCAGAATGGTTATACTGCAATCAGTTTCCTCTTAATGATGCTATTAAACATCTGGACTGGGCAGTAGATATCTTGCTACATTTGAAACTTGCCAAAGGACCTCTTGAGGAAGAAGGTGTGTAACTGATGTACTTATCCTTCAAAATTATTTCAGTACATGAATATAGTATATGCTTTTTGTCTTACTACCTTTTATAGGATAAAAGCACATGATCATTTTTAGAATATAAAAAGACCTTATATAGTACATGTTTCTTCATCTACAAAAGACTTAAAGAGGAAGTCAAAATGAAAAACCCGAGCTTCTTCACTTAAGGCCTGATTCAAAACTCACTGACGTCAGTAACTGCAGAGAACTTTGCATCAGGCCCTTAAACAAATCACAGAAGGAATGGAACAGGTTGACACAAAGGTGCCAGAGACTGTCAAGAACTCTCAAGTGTTGATGTGGTAAATAATTGGTTTGTACCCCTTTTACAGATAGCAAAATGGAGGCATAGAGAGACTGTCACTTGCCCATGAATGCTCAATGCAACGACCAGAGATAGAATCTGGTGTTCTGACTCCCAGTCCCTTATTAAAACTATGAAGCTACACCCCATTTCTTTATCCCTATACCCTATTTCCCTTAACTTTATGAAATCTCTGGGTAAAATTTTCAAAAGTGCCTAAGTCCCATTGTAAAACACGATTGTCAATGGGACTTCAGCCTCCTAAACACCAGCCTGATTTTTGAAAAAGCAACTCAGGCTCCTAAGTCACTAGGCCCTTTCGAAAAGTTTTTACTCTTTGTAGCATTTACATTGCTAATGCCTCAGTAACTAGTTTTGATAGAATGTTCCAGTCTAATTGAAGAAAGCAACTAATTTCTAGAATAATGTGTGACATTAACTCACATCTTCTCCACTTGTGTCTTATTTTTATGTAGATAGATGAGATGGGTCAAAAAAGAACAAGTGATGAGATACAGTTGTGAAAGATGCACGATTCCTCTGTTAACACTGCATAATTTAAATGGCCCTGAAAATGTTCTATTCATGTGTTTTTTCCTTTAAATATTACTTACCATTGTTTGTGTAATGGCAATTTAAAATTAATCTCTATTCTTTCATGGTATTTCCCTTCCATTCCACACCATCTTACTGGTTGTTGATGAATGCTGGGCCCCTTTAATGAGTTCTCTTTTAAGAAGAAAAGCATTAACCATTTTGTATAAAAATGTGTACATATAGATTTTCATGGATTTTGAGAACAATAGAAGAAAAACAGTAGATCAAATTATGAACTTATTAAAGTTGCCTCTGCCCCTTTAGGGGAATATAGATATTTTTGTTAAAATCTCAGATCCCACAATCTTCCACATTTAACTAGTAACAGTTAGAGCAACACTCTTAAGGGGGCCCAGAACAGAAAGTTAGAATATCCACCCCATGGGCTGCTTTAACCAGGCACAATTAGATGAGGGTGCCCTTACTCTGCATTTCTTTGCTTTGTCATTGCTTAGGGTTAATTTTAAGTATATTGTTATGTTTTTATTAATAATTAAAACTATGATAGAAGTAATATTATTCTATCATGGCAAGGTCGTCTTTGGTAAGTTGGATTTCCATTTTTCTAATAGGGTCATCTTGCTATCAATGTATTCTTTTTCATTTCCACCTCAGAAATGCAACTTTAAATAAGGCTTGAAATACTGTATAATGTCAGACCATTGACATTGTTTTGTTGTTGTTTTTTAACAGAGAAAAACATCAAACAAGAAATACCATCTCCAGCAAAGCTGAAGGTGGATTTTGGGGTAAATGTTACAATTCCCCAAATTGCTAATGAAGATTTAAAAAACATAAGGCAATTGGAAACTTTGTTTAGAGCACATACTTTAATGGCTGTAATTTCTGGCCATAGTTCACCTTATCATCAACAGCATTGTTTGATGGCTTATGCTTACATCATTCGTATCTGGCAGGTGAGAAGATCAGAATTTACCAATCACATTTAATTTATCTAATATATGAATACATAGCGAGACAGTATTTTGTTATTTTAACTGTCTTTATTATAATATATCAAATTTTACAATATTGTTATGATATAGTTTTACAATTTCTAAGCTTTAAATTAGAAAATTATCACAAGAAACTAGAGAGCACCTCTGAGTAGTTCAAATTCTTCCAACAGCCATATGAGAGAAAGACAGTGCTCAGTTAAAGCCATTACTCTCTATTGGTGTGTATATTCTTTGGAGCCTGGGGATCCACTTTTTCTTCCAATGGTATCTAAACTTTACTATCTAAATAGCTAGGGTAGAATAAGAACCATGATTGATGATTTACAGAATTCACAATATTGTTGGTGAAGAACAATAATTACAGATAGGTAGTGACTTAGATCATTTCAAAGGGTATGTAATTTAACTAAAGGAATGATCTGACTTAGTTAAACCCTGTGAATTGAGTAGTCAATTACATTTTGTGATGAAACCATAACACTAATATTCACTGAGTGTTGTTAATTCTCTAAAGTAATCACTTCTGGCTGTTCTGCAGCATTTCAAATCAAATTGAATGAACCTCATTAAATGTTGTATTTTTTCATTGATGTGGCTGCCTAATTTCCAGTGACATTTATGGAAAACATCAGAAGGACTGAACTGCATGTTAAATGTTTTTAATTTATTTAAATCTTTGAAATGGTGAAAGCTGTACTTGAACTCAATATATGCCACATGCCATCGTAAGTGCCACCTGAGTGGTGTGGGTGAGAGATCTGCAGAGTGAAGCTGGTATCCAAATCAGTATGTTCCAGGTTGTATTATTGTTTTTCCAGTGATTACAAATGCTGGTAATTGCTTAATATAAAAGCTTGTAGCTGAACCCTACTACATACATATGTTGCTAATTATCAGACATTCATTGTTACATTAATTTGGACTATATAACACATAAAATTTGGAAAATAGGAATTTTAGAAAATAAAATTCTGACTAACATTTCCAAATTTCACATCATCAGAATTTTTAATATTCTGTACTTGACTAAGAGAAACAGGATGATTTCAAGATAATGATAGTAGATGAATAAACATCAAAGTTAGCTAGTGCAATTGTCAGTGTCTGTTACAGGACAATGGCAGTAGCTGTCTGTGGGCTAATACTTATAGATCAGTGCTACTCAGGCCTCAGCAGTTCAGGAGCCAAATTAGCGAACATTACCCAAAAGAGCCACAGTAGTCTGAATTCATTGTTTCATTTACTATAGTATTATATATTCATATTTAAACAGTATGATGGGAAATATTTTGTGTGTGTGTGTGTATATATATATATAAATTCTCACAGCAAAATGACTGACCAAGTATTATTATTTTATCAACTACAATTGGTTAATACTATAGTAAAAGCATTTTGAATGCTTAATAACTTAGGTTGATTCATAATCAAATCACACAGAGTTTTAATATGTGCTGTAAAGAGCTGCAGGAGACACATTAAAGAGCCACTTGCGGCTTGTGAGCTCCAGTCTGAATGTCACTGTTATATATTAACATTACTGTGAGCTTCAAACTTTTCATATAAGGCATTTTAGAATTGAAAGTAGGTTGTTTATAAAGAGAAACAGGAAAGCTTGCTAAACTGTGTGATGTGAAGCTTGTTTGGGATTTAAAATAGAGCAGATTTGATTGAAGATGAATGAGAAGGACATGTTTAAGGGTACACTTACCTCCGGGTCCGGCGGCAGGCAATCGATGTTCTGGGATCGATCCCGGAAGTGCTCGCCGTCGACGCCAGTACTCCAGCTCGGCGAGAGGAGTACGCGGCATCGACGGGGGAGCCTCCCTGCCGCGTCTGGACCCGCGGTAAGTTCGGACTAAGGTACTTCGAATTCAGCTACGTTATTAACGTAGCTGAATTTGCGTACCTTAGTCCGAAGTGGGGGGTTAGTGGGGACCAGGCCAAAGTCTTTTGAACTCTTCAGGGATCCTGATGCTTGTTTTCATTTCCAGGTGAGACTCTAGAATCTTAAAACTCTTCAGTAACTATCTGTTAGGCAATGGAGTAATTTCTGAAAGCTTAAATAAAACCATGAAATGTTAGATGCCTTTAAAAAAATACACATAGGGCCATATGGTAAAGACCCAGTGTGAAATCTTGATAGATTATGGAACATGTAGCCAGTGTTCCAGTTTTAGTCCACAGGATGTCTTGTGGACTTTGATCACCTCTAACAGAAAGTATTGTTCAAATAGCCTACCAAATTACTATCCTAATTATACTTTAGTCAAGATCAATAACAAAAAGAGTAAGGAGTTCTCTCCTTCCTTGAGAATCAGGACATCAAAGCTTTGCTGCTACAAGACAAAGAGAAAGAGAGAGATTTTCTCCAGATACTTTCACATTCTGGAGCTTCAGTTAATGCAGCATACACTGTGCTACACTACACTTTTGCAATAGGGCAGACCTGGAGGAGCATATTATACTTGTCTTTCATCTGTGCACAGGCTCCCCATTCATGGTAGTGTGAAAGTAAGGTGATGGTTGTAAAGTCCTAAATGATCTAGGTATTTATTTCAAAGACTGTCACTTTCTGTACCCAAACTGAACATCTGTGTTCAATAATAACACTTGAGCTGTTTAAGTGCACTATGGTGACTTCATAAATGCTTGTAGAAATAATCATAATGTCAGGGGTCTAGGAGCCTTTGAAATTTTCTGTCTCTGTGAGAGTAGTCTTGAGTCAACATAATGGAGTGTGATTCTGTTTCTGGTAACTAAGGACAGCACTTTAAAGTTAAATAATTGTAATTATTTTTGTCTAGGTTTCATTGTCTGCAGCTGGATCTGTTATAAAAGCATTACCAAAATCCTCACCATCTACTGCTTCCCAGAATGCACAGTCAGCCACACCTAAGAAAGATAAAGGCAAAAAGGATGCAAAACAAGTAAGGCACTCCTCTTTATGAAAAATCTAGATATTTTTACTTCAGTAAATAGTGTTTCTGAGGTCAGTTCTTCAAGCACAAAATTATAGAAATTGGCATTACAGTGCCCTCATGTGAGGGTCATTCATATCATTGAATTTTTGTTTCTGTGGGAGAGAACTTTTGAGTCCATGTAGTAGATATGCAAAATTAGGCATGTCGATCTGCAGAAGACATCAGTTTACAAATACCTTTTCTTCTCTTTTTTCCCTTTTGTGTACGTTTCTTTGGCTAAAACCCACCACCTGCTGCTTTCCAGAACCCACAATCAACCACCCTTAAAAAAGACCAAGCCCAAAAGGATGCCAAACAGGTATCTTTCTTTTTCCCTCTTTGAAACAGTTATGTTTAAGTAAATATATAATGCCTATAGAAAAATAAACTCTCTAAAGAGTTCCTTTAATTAAAGGTCCAGTCTTCAGTTATGAAGGAGAAGCCTAAACGAAAAGGACCAGTTGAAGCATTACCAGCGAGTGTGGAGGAATGGGCTAGCTATGACTGCCCTGATGAAGTTAGAGATGCTTTTAAACAGGAAACAAGCTGTTATGTTATTAACCGGGATAATATTCTGGTACCTGTGAGTAAACATTTCAAAATCATTGCTCTATTGTAGGAAAATAAAAGCTGAGACCAATCCTAGACATTAGTTTTTGTGGGTATATAGTCAATGCTTTTTGCAAACAGTTTTTAATAAGATTTTTTTTCTTTCCCTTGTCTCCTTTTATATTATGAAGGTGCTGTTTGCAACTCCATAATTATAATGTTCTGAAACAGGCTTAAAAGGGGTAACACATTCCTTTTTATTCTGTAGGTGTTCTAACATTATGTGAAACTTTACATAATGTTAGATTTTGTGCCATTTGAATTTTTTTGTTTAGATTTGGGTTTCTTTAAATCAAATGTTATTAAGTAAATGGTCTTTAGTTAAAATTCCTTTATGCCAGTTGGACAAGGTGGGTGAGAGAGACAAGCTTTCAAGCTTACATGGAGCTCTTCTTCAGGTGTGGGAAATATACTCAGTGTCACAGCTAAATACAAGGTGAAACAGATTGCTTAGCATAAGTAGTTAACACATATTTCAAGGGACTGACGTTCAAGGTGAAGTGGTCTGTTAACACCCCTCTAGTCAAAGGGGAGAAAGAAAGGGGGGGGGGAGTCAGCGAGGTAGGGGGGTTGTCAGTGGGTTAGATTGTTGTAATAAACCATAAATCCAGGGTCTCTATTCAGTCAATGATTTTTAGTGTCTAGCAAAGTTATGAATTTAGCCTCGTAGATTTGTCTTTTGAAACTATTGTGCAGGTTTCCTTTGTGAATGAGGACTGATTGGTCAGATGTAGAGTGACCACTTTGTGAAAAATGTTCATGCCAGTTGCATATTCTTTTGTTGATATGTATCTTTAAAACAACCCTGTATTTCCTCAGCTGATGGTAGAGGTGAATTTTGAGTGGATCTGGTATGCTGGCAGTACATAACTGAAAATGTATGTACAACAAATAGTCGATGCATAAGATTTTCTCGATCAGATATAAATCTCCATCAGCTTCATTTTTCTGGCAGATTTTATCCAATGTCAGAGAAGATGTGAATGCAAAACATAATGAACCAGATTGGGACCCATTATTCCCACTGATGAAACCAGTGGGACTGCCCATGTGAATAAGTGCTCATCAATAGCAGTAAGAGGCTCACAAGCTAATCCATGGGAAATTATGCACATCTATAAATGCTTTATAGTAATTATGAAAATTCTAATGATAACAGTCATTTTGGCCTGAGGATCTTTTAATTCTTCTTCAAGTAGCATCCCTCTGGGTGCTCCACTTCAGGTGATCTACACCCTCTGCCTTTGTTTGGAGATTTTTGGTAGCGGTGTCTGTTTGGCCTGTGCATGCACTCCATACATCCTTGTGCCTCACACTGAGGCTATATGGGGCCACTCACGCAAAGCATCCAAGTTCCTTCTCAACTGCCTTTGGCCTGAGGTGGAGTCTACAACTGTGCCTGTTCTCTACTAGCATTCAGAATTTAGTTTGTTAGTTAGTATATAGTGTTTGCAGTTGTTGGAAAGCCTTTCCTTCCTTTGAATTTTGTTTTTTAATTTGTTGTTCATGCATATTCTTAGATAGTGTTAAATGTATTTTGCCTTCAGTAGGGGACAGTTTGTTGTTAATTTGCTCGGGAATGTTGTGAGGCTGTCCGAGTCAGCAACAGGGAATCCCACAGTGTTTTTGCTGTTTGGATGATACCCATATTCCTAATAAGTGCAAGATCTGCACTTCGTTCAACAGTAGATCCCAAAAAAATAGGGAGCTCAAGTTTAAATTCCTGATGATGGACGTTTGGTGGACCTCCCTTTACATAGGCATCCCACTATCACTAGTGCCCCCATCCACATCCACATCTGGGTCCCTAGACAAAGCTAGAGACATAGGTGGTACCATGACACTGAGTACATTTACGGTACCAAAGACTTCAGCAAAGGTAGTTTCAATACCTGCCTCTAAGTAGAAGGGAATGAGTAAAACTCCAAGAAAATCTCAATCATTGACACACAAGAAGAGTATGGAGACCTCAGGTCCCAAGGGGAATTCCATTCAGACTCTGAACCATGTCGATACCACAAAGACGAAGAGGAGTCAGTTGTCTAAGACAGACACGGTACCAAGCTCGGGTACCCCTACACAGAGCAGCAGAGACAAGGTGGTGAAGAGTTCTAAGCTGAGCCATAAACAACATTCAGTACCAGTAACAGGAAAGTCAGGAGTAGCAAAGACCACTCAGGTGCTTATGGTACTAAGGGAATTGACACTGACTCACTCCCATGCCAAGGGCTTGGTACCAGCTTCTTCAGTACCATAAGAACAGCCATACTCGGTCAGACCAACAGTCTATCTAGCCCAGTATCGTGTGTTCCAACAGTGGCCAATGCCAGGTGCCCCAGAGGGAATGAACAGAACAGGTAATCATCAAGTGATCCATCCCCCAGAGCCGTCCTCCACAGTTTCTAACTCAACCCACTCCTGGACACCATCGTTACAGCACGAATTTAACTACCCTATAGACTGATAGTATCTTCGGAACCGAAGTCGCCTCTGTTAATGAGTGCTAGGGGTATGTCAACATCAAGACTCTTTTGGTCATTGATGCCCCTACTTCCTAGACCACCACATTCACCCTCGTTTTTCTTGTAAATGAAACAGCTATCTCCACCGTTGGTGTACGTGGAGGAGGAATCTTCAGACTCTCAAGTATCCATCTAGGGTTCCCTTATCTATTCCAGGACACACTGCTGTCCCTCTTATACTGATGTACTACAGCAGGATAGATCCCAGATGGAACCCACATGGCATGAACACACATGAATGTCTCCATTTGGGCCCCCTCAGATATGTAAAACAACAGAAATTCAGGATGGAGACCAGTGTTCCCTCTAATTTTTCCCACGGATGTGCAGAATGAATTTTGTTCACCAATATGGAGGTGATGTGTCACACATCACCTCCATATTGGTGCACATACTAAAATTCATGTGATGGGGTGGGGCCAAGGGGTTCGGAGTGTGGGAGGGGGCTCAGGGCTGGGGCAGAGGGTTAGGGTGCAGGGGCTTAGGGCTCCGGCTGGGGATGCGGGCTCTGGGGTGGGGCCAATGATGCGGGGCTCAGGGCTGGAGTAGAGGGTTAGGGTGCAGGGGGGTGTGGGCTCTGGAGGTTGGGACTGGGGATGAGAGGTTTGGGGTGCAGGCTGCCCTGGGGCTACGGCAGGGAGAGAGGACTCCCTCCAGCTCTCTCTCCCCACAGCAGCACTGGGTTGAGTGGGGAGAGGTGCCTCTCCCCGCCGTGGAATCTTCGGGGCCAGGCTGAATTGGGGCTGGGGGGGCTGGTTTATGACTCTCAGGCCAACAAGGCCCACACACTTTCATATTGTTATTTACCCTTCACACAAAAGTTTTCTTCAATTTTTGATCAACAACGAGCGCTGCCCATACAGGGTACTTTTTTTCAGTCTATCTTCTCCCCGAGAATATCCTCAAAGATTCTAGTGGTAGTTGCCACCCACCTATATCATTTGGATATAGTAGTTTTCCCTTATCTTATGATTGACTGATTGGGACACATCATGTCAGGAAGTGTTGGCAGCAATGAAGATGATGTATACTTTTTTTTGGCAGTCTGGGCCTCCAAATAAATTCCAGAAAGTCCATTTTCACTCCAACACAGCATCTAGACTTCATAGGAGCTTTCCCGGATGCACTGACAGACAGAGCAGCAGACTTCTTGCTCTAACAATTCTCATCTCCAGGATTCAGTGCAGTCCTCAAGTAACAGTAAGAGATTGTCTTCAGCTGCTTGGACACATGTCAGCTTGTGTCTTTGTAGTGTAACATGCCAGACTACATCTCAGAAGTCTACAGGGATGACTGCAAATGGTGACTTATACAAACACTCAACTGGTGGAAGTACCCAGCTCAAACATGTGCAGGTGTTCCGTTCTTCCAGAATCCGTCTATGATCGTCATAACATCAGACACTTCATTTTGGGGTTGGAGGATACATCTGGTTCAGAGCAAATGGTGACTACAAGAGCAGCTTCTTCATATAAATCTGGAATTGAGAGCAGTCAGATATGCTTGCTTACACTTCCTACTGCTAATTAGGTCCCAGTCTATAAAGATAATGACAGACAAAGTGGCATGCATGTATTACATCACTGTCAGAGAGGAGCACGTTCCCCCTCTCTCTGTGCTGAAGCAATAAAATTGTGAAATTGGTGTATAGCCAACTAGATAGTTATCTTAGCTTCATATCTCTCAGGTATTCAGAACACCATGGCAGATTACCTCAGCAGACATTTCTCTTGAAATTACGAATGGAAATTAAACTCCCAAATCCTCCACATGACATTCCTAGTCTGGGGACTCTTGGAGGTCAATCAGTTTGCCATGTTTGATAAAGCAAAATGCATCAGCTATTGTTCCAGAGGGGGTCTCAATCCCGAGTCCCTAGGAGATGCTTTTGTCATCTCAAGGAAGAAGGGACTTCTCCGTGCATCTCCACCAACTCTGCTACTGTTAAAGATCCTCAACCAGGATCAGGTCAGGGTCATAGTGATTGCACCAATGTGGCCAAGACAAGTTTGGTATTCCTACCTAATCAGACTAATCTCTTGCCCTCAATGGAGACTTACGATCACTTCTCTCCTCCTGACTCAGGATACCAGTTGAACACTTCACTGCAGCCTGCATGTTCTGAGGCTCCAAGCATGGTTCCTCAATGAATCTAGGAATAGAAGAGGTATCCTGTTCATCAGAGGTACAACACATTTTATTAAACAGTAGAAAAGAATCTACAAGAAATACTTTATCTCCAGAAATGGAAGCAGTCATCAGATTTCACCAGTTCTTTCCCCCCTTCTCAGAGTATTGGATTACCAGTTGGAATCGGAAACATTGTGTCTTTTCTGTGAACTCTATTGGGGAACCCTTAGAAGCAATAACAACCTTTCATTTCTACACAGGTTGGTTTTTTTCTCGCTCTTCATCACCAAGCCACGGTAAGATTCCTAAGAGGTTTGTCAAATCTCTTCCCACAAATCAGAGGCCCTGCTCTAGCTTGGACCAGAACATAGTCCTTAATTGCCTATGAGCCACCAGCTATATATTCTTTGTTAGATCTGTCAATGAAGATGGCTTTCTTGGTAGCTATAACTTCTGCCCAAAGGGCTGGAGAATTGGGGGCTTTAATGGGAGACACTCCCCCCCCCCCCCCTTTTACAGTATTCACCAGAGAGAAAGTGTCACTGCAGACCCATTCCAGATTTTTACCGAAGGCATCCTTGGAATTAATCAAACCATTCATCTCCCAGTTTTTTCCCCCAAAACCATATCAGACTTGTCAAGAAACCATGTTCCATACCCTAGATGGTTGGAGAACCTTAGCTTTTTACTGAGATAGGACCACAACTTTTAGAGGAGCTCCTTGACTATTTGTCCCCATTGTGAACAGAAGTAAGGGTTTGGTTATTTCAAAACAGAGGTTATCAAAGTGGGTCTCTGGATGTATTAAGATCTGTTATGACCAAGCTCAGCTTCAACTCCCTTCAAGAGTGACAGCACATTCCACTAGAGCACTTTCTACTTCTGTATCCTGACATAAGGATGTATCCATTGCAGACTACTGTAAAGCAGAAACATGGTCCTCTTGCATACCTTGTCTAGTCATTGTGCCATGGTGTCTGCTGCAAGATCAAATGCAGCTGTAGGCAGTGCAGTTCTCTCTTCTGTATTGGACTCTGCTCTGAACCTTGTACCTGCTTAGAGGGGGTATTGCTTGGGAACCACCTGAAGTGGTGCACCCCCAGGCACACTACTCAAAGAAGATTCTGTAATAAACCAGAGCTATTAGACCCAGGGAGTGGGCCACCTGTTACCACTAGCATTTTGATGAAGAGGTTACTCACACTGTGCAGTAACTGGAATTCTTCAAGATGTGTGTCCCTTTGGGTGCTCCGCTACCCTCCCTCCTTCCCCTCTGCATCAGAATCTCCTTTGTGAGACTTTGCAATGGAGGAGGAACTGAGTGCAGCTCGCCCACATAGCCCCATGTAGCCTCAGTGCGGGTCATGAAAATGTGTGGGCTGCTTGCCTAGGTCAAATGGGCACTGTTACCCGAAATCTCCAGTCAAAGACATGAGTTCACCTGAAGTTGAGCACTCACAGTGACACACATCTTGAAGAATTCCAGTTACTGCACAACATGAGTAACCTCTTCATCAAAATGCTAGCGGTAACGAGTGGTCCACTCCCTGAGTCTCATAGCTCTGGTTCATTATAGGTCAGAACTTCAAAAGTCATCTTCCATACCAGGAGGAAGCATATGTTTGCTTTCTTGTGCAACTCATTACCAAATAACTCTCATTTCTCAGTCCCTCTTTGTCTGCAGTTGGGTTCAGAGTTGCATTCAGTTACTGCTCTCTACAAATCTTTTTGACATCAGCTGTTTGTGGGGAGAGATAGGGAAGTTAGTGATTGTCTGCCAATTCCTTACCTAAGTGCTAACTATTTTCTTTAATACTCTTTTTGTCTTTTAGAGTAGTAGCCAGTGCTCTGCACAGGAGCTGTAAGTGAGGTATTTCAGTGGCTCAAAACTTAGAATTGTAAAATTCTGATCTGTTGAGCATCAAAGACTGAAGATCCAATTAAGCATGTCTTAATACAGCCATATATATGTCTGGAGGATAAGATTTATGTTGGGATTTTTTGTTTAGCTTGTACAGTTGAAGAAAGAAGAACTAATAGTTTGAATTAAAAATACCAACAATTGGTACAGAATTTATTATTTGTTTTTTATTTTTAGACTTACACTTTATATTTTATGGACCTTTTGGCTAAGGAGCTGCAGAAAATTTCTTGCAACCACTTTACTCTTCCCGTCTTTCAGCTGGCTGAGGTTATTGCTCATGATGTTGTGGAAAGTAAAAGTCTGTCTGATCTCTACCATCTTCGGTTTGTATAAGTTACTTGGTTTGGCTAAATGGAGATGTTTATGAAAAGCCACACCAGCCCCCTCCGTTTTGTACACTGATCCTCAATTACACTATGTAAACCATCCCTTTTATGATTTACATTGTTTTACCTTGTTCATCATTTTAAAATTGATTTGTCCTCTTTATTAACATACATAATGTTTAACAATATTCAGTATGGTTTGTTTCTTTCTTTTCTGGCATGAAATCCAATAAGAGTACTTATATTATTAAGTGGTAAGTATTTACAGGATTTGGCAAATCTCCCTCAAAATGAAAAGTGTTGGTAATTCTTTTAACACCGAGGAATTAGGAAACAACCTCACTTTTTAAAAAAAGAGACGTACCGGTTAAATAGTTTAACATAGTTTGAGGCCAAGCGTCCCTGCTTGCACCCCCACAATGTATTGAGCAGTTGTGTCTTTTTCTCCCACTGCTGTACTCAGATTTGCATTCACAGTTGAAGCAACAATTCTCTTTTTAAGGGGTACATTTTCAGATGGCCAAAATTCTCAGCTCCCCACTTATTTTGTGTTTCTGTTAAGAGCATAAAATCTGTTAAGGATCTAACATGTTAGATGTTAAAAACTTTCTCAAAAATGTATTGAATTTTTTCCAGATTTAAACTTCACAGAATTCTGTTGTTATTGGCTATATTAGTCAAAATTACCAAAAAAGAATGGAAAGCATAAAAATACACTTTTTCAGAAAGTTTGTTTTTTGTAGGCAATATTTTCATTTTTGTGATCATTATGCACACTAATCTTTTTATTTTCACAGAATCAACCTGGTATGTTCCGATATAAAATTGAGTCAGGCATTCTCATATCACGAGAAAGCAGTTGGAGAAGCATACGTTAATGAAGTGGAACAGGCAAAGTATGTGTTCTTATTGCAATGCACTTTGTGTAGCTTTGTTGTTTTCATAGAATCATAGGACTGGAAGGGACCTCAAGATGTCATCTAGTCATCTGGTAACATGGAAACTATGCAGCGCATTATAAAGTTAGAATGATAATAATTTTATTTTTAAAACACCATCTCCTAGCACCACATTGTGTATGAAGCATTTCACACATATTTACAGAATTACTGTCATAAATCTGTGTAGTATAATAACACTTCAGTTTAAAGATATTTTTAAACAATATTTTTAATTTCCTTCCCTCCCCCCCCCCTACAATTTAGGTATAGACAAGAGATTGCATTAAAAAATGGAAAAAATGTGCAACCTAAGGAGGAGGAAAGAAATGGATTATCTAAATGTAGCAAATCACATAATAATGGATATAAGAACTCACTTACTGCAAAGGAAAAGGTTGTTTAATTCAATTCCACACATACTATATTGAGCAAAGTTTCTATTTTCACTGTGTTTTTCGAGACAGAGTATGATACATTATTGATTTCAATCAGTTACAGTTTTAAACTGTAGAAACCATATTTCTTGAACCTTAGCTGTTCTTTAAAATATATGCTACTTAGGTTCCTCTGACCGAGGTTATCAGCATGTGAGTTGAAGTTATTCATCATCAGGAACTGATGCAGAGCAAGAAAACCGGAAGCTGTATTCACTGTTGCTCTTTCCAGTATCTGGCAGTGATATTTTTTCTCTAATGCTAGCCCACCTCAACAGCAAAGATCGAGGAACAGGAAAAGGAGGTCCAGTCTCTAATATCACTCTTCTCTTCTTTCTTTTCCCTCCACTGACATCATTGGATACTCCCCCTGCAAGCAGCGCTGAAGAGATACATTCCAGCTCTAATTCTCCTCTCCCCTACTTTAGTCTTACAAGATAATTCCATGTTTTCTTGTTGCTTTCCTCCACTCTTTTCTTCGTTTGCATTTCATTCCTCTTTTTCCCCATATTACTTCATTATCTTCCTCTTGCCTCTCCCTCTGGTCCCACGAGTTCTTCCATCTTATTAATGACTTCCTCCTCCACCCGCTCTTTTAACTCTCACATAGTCTTCTCCTGTCTCTCTCTTAATTCTGGACAAAATAAGTCAACTCCTCCGATCTTAGTTTTGTTTCCGGACAGTACAGAAATTATTTTCACTACCCAAAAGTCAGTTACAGTATTGCATTTAGCTTATACATTTGTTATGCAAATTCTTTTTGTTTTCTGTGAAGTCCAAATGCCCCAGGAAACACGTTTTCTCCTATAGTTTAACTTCTAATTTCTAGGTTAATAGTCAGAGATGAATATGAGGTATAATATTAAGTCGGATTTTAAATATTAATTTGGATTCAATCTAGTTTTCTGAAATACTGTAGTAATTTAAAGTTTTATTATTTTTCAGATTTTGGAGTTAGATGCAGTAACTGAAAAAGGGCTGAGTGGACTTTCTTTCCCTTACTTGTGGATTGACAAAGCTGAAGTACTAATTCAGCTGGGCTTATATCAACCAGCAAGGTTACTTCTTTCAGAGGCACACAGTGCAACACAGGTAGATCAGAAATAATTCAAGTCTGTGAAAACAAAATTAGTAAAACAGGCAATAATGTTTAGCATGATTAAAATGTCACTTATGTTAATGGTAGTCAAAATGCAGAAACACTGTCCAAAGGCTGGAAAATTACCTCTCAGAGTTTACCTTGTAAAACTGAGAGTATATATCCTATACTTAAAGCTACAAAATCCTTAAAAGAACACTGAAGTTACTTTAAAAAATACTACATCCATTAGAAGCCGAGGTCTTGTACTTGAACTTAAAAGAAACCCAAACATTTGAAAGTATGGAGATTCAGAGTTATGGCACCCAAACAAGGTTAACTCTTACCTTCTTGAGGCTGTCCTCACAGCTGAGAGGGCATAGGATGGAGCATGCCATGCACCCTGTGAAGTAGCGGCAGCATCTGTGCATGCTCCTCTAGTAATACCGAAGCAATGTATCAATTCAGGATCTGCTTGTTTAGCTATTCCACGGGAGTTCAATATTTGCTCTTGAGAGTTGTGACCTGCCCCTACTCATCTGTGTGTGTGATGACTCTGAAATCTAGTTATGGCAATGTGAAGTCAATATTGCTAATTGTTTCACTACTGGTCTTTATTAAAAAAATAACAACAACAACAAAACATCCAGTTATGCAGGAATAGTGTGTGTGCAAGGGCCAGGGGGGGGTGGCTTATAATTTTGGGCAGAGTTTAAGTACAGTGCCCTCACCAGTCTGATCCCTGCCAATTCAATATGTAAAGGATCTGCATGAAAGATATCTTTAAGTCCTGTCTTGTTAGATCCTGTTGCTCTCCAGTGTGCAGTGTGGCTTTCCTCATGAAGATCATGTTAATCTGTAATAGTTGTTCCTGCCCTTCATCATCATTTCAAATAAGTCTTTATATTTTTAGACAAATACAAATATCAACTAATACTTTTAATTATATTTTAAACAAATATTTTTTCTTTTACATACAGCATGAATTTAGTATTGGGCAGTGAACAAAGTCCAGTGAAATGAAAAAATATCTTCTTATACCATAAAAGATACTGGGCCAGGTTCACAACTGGTATAAATCAGCGGGGCTTTATTGAAGTCAGTGAAGCAACGCTGATTGAGACCAGCTGAGGATATGGCCCATTGAAACTCTTCTCTGTGATCACATTTCTTCTGCCTCAGATACTGACAACAGAACGTATAATATCTAATAAAAGGGGAAAAGAGGATTTGTTTTACCAATGGTGTAGAAGAATCCACTTGGGGAGATAAAGGAAAATAGACAATAGTTTGGAAATAGAAAATATGCTTAAAATGAGCTGGCAAATTTTTGTAGTCTGAAAAAGCACTAGGAAGTAGCATGAATGCTAAAGAGCAAATTCTTCTGCCAGATACATGCACAAAACTGTCACTGATTTTGTGCTTCAGTGCCTATCCCAGTATTTGTCTCTAAATGTTAATAGGACAAGGTAGGATCTCTGCTTTTAAATATATCTGAAATGTTTTTTTCCCTAGGAAATGAATGACATACATGCTGTGTCAAGATGCTTGTACCTTCTTGCTGTACTAGCTAACCTGGAAAAGAACCATGGGCAAGCTAAGGCACTTCTTGAGAAGGCACAACTGATAGGAGGAAATGAACAGTTTTGGTACAATAGCACTCTGAGTCTCATACAGGCAGTTCTAGAGGAAGATAAGGAAGGAAAAGAGAGAGTGGTAAGAAAATAAAATGGATATTGTTCCCTTTCCCGGTACAGTATGTAGCTCTAAATTATATTTAAAAATTGTATTATATAGCCTTCTGACTTATGTAATAAATATAATAATATTTAGTGCATATAAAATTGCTGTTCTCTAAGGGTATGTCTACACTGCAGTTTAACACCCATGGCTGGCCTCTGTCAGCTGACTCAGGCTCCGAGGGGTTGGGCTATGGGGTTGTTTAATTTCAATGTACATGTTCAAGCTAAGCTCCAGCCTGAGCCTAAATATCTACACTGCATTTAACCAGCCTCGTAGCCCAAGCCCGGTGAGCCCACCTCAGCTGACACAGGCCAGCCATGTGTGTTCAATTGCGGTGTAGACATACACTGATACACATTCTTCACACTTCCAATACATCTCCTTTTACTGATTTCTTGGCCGAAGCAGACAGGTGATATTTAGTGGTTTTAGCAGAAGATAAGCTTACAGCTTGTGCACTGGAAATATTGTATCTTTTCAACTAAATAACAACAGTTATAATCTAGCATGAATAACTTATTCGCCTGATTTTCATACTTAGAAATCCTGTGCAGTAGAAATCATATAAGAGAGAAAAAAGAAAGGTTAGGTAGAAGGAAGGTGTTTTACTTACATGTCAAAAGTACTAACAATACCAGTGAGTTACAGTTAGACAAAGTATTTTGTATACATCCATTTTCAAAATATAACAAGTTGCAATTGCAATTTCAGGAGTCCATTTTCTTTTCTATATGATGCATGTGACTAATTACATTAACTTAAATAGAAGTTCACCTAGTTCATGAAATGGAAGTCGTATCCCTAAATCTCAGGAGGTACTTTGTTTTGTGATTTTTTTTTTTAACCCAGGAAGGCATGTATTACAATGCATACAGTACTTAGTTAATGCTTTAAAAAATCCGTTTACTATTTAACCCTCTGCACATGAGCTACAATTTCATGAAGTTAAATGCTAAGGCAGAAATAATTTGGTCTTTGAGTCAAGAGCTTCTAGTCATTGACATTTAGGGGATAATGTTTTAAATAATATTGGTTTTCTGTTCATGAGAAACTGAAAAAAATCTTTGTAAGAGAAAAAGACTCCCTGATACTTCTATATGCTTAGTTACATGCTAACTGATTAAAAATTGAACAGTTCTTCAAATTGTTCCATAATAGTTTTTGTCAGGTTGCAAAGTGCTACATTTTGGCGCCTCTAATCATATTAAGTTATATTAAGGCTTGTCTATACAGGAAACTGTTCCAGAATAGTTCTTGATTAACTCCATGTGTGGATGCTCTTATTCTGGAATAAGAATGCTGTATTCTGGGGAAAGAGTGTCCACACATGGAGCTAATTAGGAATAGTTAATCAGCTTTAAATTCACACCCTATCTAAGGGTACGTCCAGACTACCCGCCGGATCGGCGGGTAGCGACCGATCTATCGGGGATCGATAGATCGCGTCTCGTCTAGACGCGATATATCAATCCCCGAACGCACTGGCCGTCGATCCCGCCCCAGGAGGATGGGAGGTAAGTCAAAATAAGATACGTCGACTTCAGCTACGCTATTCCCGTAGCTGAAGTTGCGTATCTTACATTGACACTCCCCCTTCCCCCTCCCCCCCCAGGGGAGACCAGGCCTAATTCTGGATTTACTGCCATGTGTAGACAAGCCTTCACTCTGCAAGTAGTCTTATTTAACCCAGCGTGGCTAGTGGTGGAGTAATGTGCTACTCAGTGAGCATAAGGGCATCAGAAGCTGTCCCTATATGAATATTTGTAGAATAATTAAATCAGTATAGTTAATTAAATTTTGTCCTGTCTATACTGTTACTTTTTAAAATTCTGAGCAAATTGTACAAGATAAGCTTGATAATCTTGAAGAACATTAGGAAAAAATAACAAAGTTTTTCTTCTCAATTGTGTGTTCTAAAATAATGGTTAACATTGTATATAGAAATATAAAAGGACAGTTACATAAATTATAATGTTATCTGCAGGCATGCAAAATTCTGCAAAAAACTGTAAAGGTGTTCAGATCTACATTAGAGGAGAGACCTAACAGAAAGTCTGAACTGGGTTTTATAATTGCATCCCTTGAAGCCAGGTAACTTTTTATATAGTAATATATATATATGCATTATGTCTGTAGTATTTGTTTTTTGGGGGATATGCTACTCGCTATATGTGTTATGATTAGTAAAGAAGCTTCTTTACTTTAGATGTAAATTTTAAAATTATAAAGTTGTTTCCCTTTGCTATGGACATTCTGTTATCAGAGTTTTTTATACAATTTACTATTCCCTGAGTGTATCTGTCATATTTATTTTGTCCAGCTACTACTTTGTAACTATATAATGTTTTTCCTCCAAGAACCTAAAAACATCTTAAAGATATTGTCTCAGTACATCATGTTACATTTTTTTATACAGATTGGTTAATATTTCTGGTAGAAACAGGATTCACGAGTCCTGACAACCAATGTCGTGATCTAATCAGTAGGCCTTGCTTCTTTCTTTCTGCCAGTTTTGGCATTTAAATTATTATATATGAGTCACAGGTTTGTGTTTTTTGTAGACGTCAGTGTGCTGTTTAACACAAAGTGTTATGGTAGCCACAAGCCATCAAGCAATGATACTCACAAAACTCACAGTCTAGAATTTTTCCTCTGGGGAAAGTTGTCAGTCTGAGAGAACGTTTTTTTAATAAAGGCAAATTTCAAAACTCATCCTCTGATTGGAATGAAGGTCTGAGTTCTTAGTTTAATGATGCCGTTTTCCTCATTGGGAAGCAAATAACAGTTTACATTGTGGGTTTGACTACTGTCCCTTCTCAAATTCTCCATGGCAATGCTGGTCTATTCTAGCTGAGGATCTAGCCCAGAACATTTGTGTAAGAAATAACCTATTTTATGACTTTTAGATAGGAATATGGATGTCATTTATCATTCAACCCAACTTTACTTTGATATTTTCTATGTATGCTTAAGAGTGTTTTCTTCTGATGGTGTTAATCTTTAACGCCTAATTCTCCTTTCCTAATTTTGTATATTGCATGTAGCCCCGTTAAGTGTTAAAATCTAAGGGTATGTCTATACACAGGGCCGGCTCCAGCATTTCTGCCGCCCCAAGCAAAAAAAAAACAACAACAAAAAAGCCACAATCGGCAACGGCAGCAGTTCAGCGGCAGGTCCTTCGCTCCTAGAGGGAGTGAGGGACCTGCCGCCCCCGAATTGCCGCAGGTGCCGCCCCTCTCCCTTGGCCGCCCCAAGCACCTGCTTGTTAAGCTGGTGCCTGGAGCCGGCCCTGTCTATACAGCACCTGGATGCATGCTTCCCAGTGCTGGTAGACAGATATGCATTAGCTCTGTTTAAGCTAGTAGATTAAAATAGCAGTGCAGCTGCAGCAGCCCGGGCAGTGGCTCAGGCTAACACCAAGTACAAGCCTGCATACCCCCTGAGGTAGCTAGACATTCAGTTTTACTGCTATTTTGAGTGTGCTAGTTCGAGCAGAGCTAGCATGTCCATCTATGAGAACTGGAATGCACCCTCCCACTTGCTGCGTAGACATACCCTTGTGAATCTTACGTTTTTATATCGTTTGCCCTACCTGCCTGAGGCTGATGTGTTTAAACTAACAGAAGTAATAGTCTAAAATCAGAAATATAGTTTATTAGGACTACCTTTGGAATGTGCTACCGAGCACTATAATCTAACCTAAGTTAGAGGGATCCAGGAAGAAGCCCTTTGCCCTGTGCATTTAAACCCTAGCAGAATGTACATCTACATTTGAGCTGGGAGGTATGATTCCTTGCTCACATAGATGTACCCACGCTAGTTCTGCTAGAGCAGGCATGCTAAAAATAGCAGTGTAGCCAGGATAACCTGAGCAGCAGCTCAGGCTAAGCACCCAAATAGAAACCCATCTGGACACCCTGGGAACATACACTGGATACTAGTTTGAGCTGATGCCCATGCTACTACCCAGGCTACACTGCTATTTTTAGTGCAATAGCAGAGTTTGTCTACCTAAGCTGGGATTCACATCTCCCAGCTCACATGTAGACATACCCTAAGGGTTAATTTGGTGATAGTGAAACCCATGTTTATTTTACCCTCTGTTATATATTTTAAATCATGTTACTTGAAAGGTGTTATTTGAGATGTTAAAATATGAATTTGGGTGGGTAGGAAAAGGAGGGATGTCCATAATATTCAGATCAATAACATTTTTTCCAAAGTCCAGTAGCATTGGGATTATATGGGCAAGATATAATGGACCTATTAACTGGGTCCTTTTCTTACTTGATTTTTTTCAACTAAGAAGATACATACATCTATCAGCAAAGCCATCCCTTGGGTGGGGCGAATCGGGGCGACCGCTCCGGGCCCTGTGCTTTGCAGGCCCTGCTGGCCAGTGCGATTGGCTGGCGCGGTCAGTCCCGGAAGAGACGAATCCATCACTTCCGCCCTGGGCCCCGCGCCCCCCTAGGGACGGCCCTGTCTATCAGACTAAGGGCTATCTCTTTCCAATTTACTGCTCAGTTGTCTCCTTTTTCTTATAATTACAATTTCACTCCAGTAGTTTTTATTTTAGCTGAATATGGACTTCTCAATTTAGCTATCTTTTAAATGACTGCTTAGACCTAGGTAAATGTATTAAATGAATATGCATCTAATAATTGGCACCATGGCATCACACAGATGATGTTGAAACCTTGTTTCTGAAAGCCATGCTTTGTGTATTCTATTTTAAAACTACATCTAATTGTTAGAGCATATTAAGGTTATATAAAGAATTAGAAGGGTTCCTCCTCCAGATCTATTACAGACAGAAAAAATAGAAAGGGAGGCAGAAAGAAAAATAATACAGCAGTTTTTGGACACAAATATGAGGTTGATACTTAAGTTGTTTCTCACAATTCTTAACCCCATACTAGCATATATTCTATTATTCTCCATAGGAGAACACTTATTCAAATAAAACATGCCCAAAATTTCATGAAGGTTAAAGCTGAGTCCTCTCAGTTATCAAGTATGCTACAGGAACTATATGATGAATTAATTAAAATTGAGGAGGACTTCCTTCGTTATGGATATAAAGATCACAGTGCTGAGATCCTGCTGGAACGTGCAAATATTCACAGGTAAACTTACAAATTTGCTGGAAATGTTTATTACACCTTAGTTAAAAAAATCTTCAGGTGTCTGATTTAGAGTAAGATTTCAGCTGTCTGGGAAAAAAGTACATGAGGGTTAATAATATCACCTACTTCTATATCCTGATTTTGGATTCATATTGTCATTCTTGATGGCATATATCAACAAGTGTTCTGTAAAATCAAGGATTTACTGTTCCTATGCCTGTAGCAGCTGTTCTCACAAGATTTATGATTATCTGCACTACCTTTGAGGTCAGAATAAAGCATCAAGGATTCTTTCTATTTTAGGGCCATTTGATTGCTGAACCAGCCCTTGTCATAAATTAAAGTAGCCACAGGATTCCTTTAATTTATGTCTCTTGAACAATTCCCTAGGGGCTCTTGTTATGGCTAGAGATTGCCAGAGCACAGTGTACTCCAACTTCCAGCTTTTCCCAGGACACCCCTATTCAGAGACTGGGAGAATGGGAAGCGTAAAGCCAGCTATGCTAGTCTTATGCCATTGGGGCATACCTTCTGGCAGAAGACTCTCCACCTATCCATTTAGGGCATCTTTAAGTCCTCTTTATGTTGCTGTACAGTGCAGAGGGGACTTAACTTGGTCCAAGAATCAGGCCTTTAAAAAATTAATGCTTAAATATTTACTTTTTGTATTTGAGTCTTAAACAATATACACAAACAATGCAAGTTAGTTCTTCATTGAGCATTTTGAATATTTATAGCATTATAGAAGTAATAATATTTTATACTACTACTCTTGTAAAACTCTGTGTTGCTTTTTTACAGAACAATTGCAACACATACAGAAGATGAAGAAGAAAAACATAGTCGCTATCTAGATGCGTACAAGTTAGCTCAGAGAGCAGTATCTGAAGAAGAAGAAGTGTTTAACAATATCTGGAGCTTGCTTCCAGTTCACGAGGTAAATGGATAAATACTTTTACTGTATGCAAGATTTGTTCAATTAGGATTATTATTAATTGTATTATAGCAGTTCCTACAATCCCCATCTGAGATGGTGTCCCATTGTGGCAGGCAAGGTACAAGGTGAGAGACCATCTCTGCCCAAAGGAGTTTAGATTCTATATAGGCAAGACATAAAAAAGACAGAAGGGAAAATGGAGACCCAGAGGGATGAGATGATTTGTCTAAAGTCACACAGGAGGCCATTGGCAGAGCTCGGAATTGAATTTAGGTCTCCATAGTCCCAGTCCAGTGCCCTGTCCACTAAGCACCATTGCCAATCCTGTTTACTGAATCATGTTGTAAATATTTTTACACCAATAGCATTCTTTGTAAAATTTGACAAAAAATCAGATACTAGAATTGCAAATATATTCTTTCTTTTGAAATAAGCTAATTTCCCACTCATTTTTTCAGCATTTAATTCCAATATTTATCCAGACACTAAAGAAATCAATCAAAAACAGAACTACCTGAATTTGACATTATTCTCATAAACATTCACTATAAATCCATCATAAATTTGAAACCCTGCATAATAAAGTACAGTAAACTTGAGGAAGAAAAAGCAAATTAGGAATGCCAACTAATAGACATTCTAAAAGATAAACTATGGTTTCACTCAAACCTTACAAAAGAAAAAATATGACATTACGATGAAAAATCATCATAACTCAGATTAAAAAACACTATAAGGAATTTGTATTGACCGTTTTTGATCAGGCTGTAAACCAGTTCACCAGAGTTCAATAAATGATTTGTCAGATAATGAAAATAAAAAAAGTTGGAATGAAAATAAAAAAAATACCTCAGGATAAATTTGTCGCAAAATTTAAAAGACTTCTTTTATTTCATGCTTCATATAATGCAGAAAAGAAAAATTTCCCATATAAAATTGAATTTTCCATTTATCCCAAATATTTTAAATATTATGGGCCAGATTCTCCAGCCCACTCTGCTTCCTTTGTGCCACTTGAGTAGCACAGTCTGAGCAGGGCTAGCCATAACTACCAGCTAGAAATACATGCTAACGGGCATGGAGCAGGCATAACTAGTTCCTACACCTCCCTCCCTGCAGCCTCCAGTGCAGGCCAGGAATCCCAGCTAGCAGATCTTTGGGGACTACTTACAGCTGCCAAAAGTTAGAGTGGTCCCCAGGCTGTTGTAACCTTCACTGGGCAGGGGCAAAAAAAAGGGAGCCCAAACTTCCCCCAGTTCCCTCCACTGTAGATTATCTGCCCTCTCCTCACACACCACCTTCTAATCTGTGAGGTGAACCATGTGTTTAGTTAGTTCAAAGGAGTTTATTACATTTACCTAGCCCAGTGTTATGGCCTCAGTTTGTTTGAGACTCAGAAGCTTTTTACCAGCAGAGCACATGAAACCAAGTTTTCCTGTTAGATACCATAACTTCCCTTTCATTGTGAAATGAGAAATGTCATTACTTCCCTTTCATTGTGAAACGAGAAGCCAAATTCCATTCTTAGTTTACTTCTGTGCAACTCTAATGAAGGGTCCACACAGAAAGTTAGTGCATGGCACTCTAGTGTGAGGTAGATTGAGTTCCCTTTGTGCCACACACTGACTGTTTGTTTAGACAGCACTTAGTGTTGCACATGTGTAATTGAGAGCAGAATTGGCCCTTAGTACAGAGTAAATATTTAGGCCCTTATCATGCAAATGGATCTATATGAAGGTAAGAATCCTCCCCCGAACTCCCACTTTCCCCCCCAGAAGTCTGACATACTGAGATCAGTTGTCTTTTGCTGGTACTTCTAAAAATGGTACAGATAGCATATTTTTTAAGGATACCTGTTTTCATTTTCCAAGTTGTTTTTAGCCCATAGACAAATTTCTGCTGCTTAGTAGTCTGTCTAAATGATAAATTATGATGGACATCACAGCTAGCTGTTACTTGGCTAAAGCACTTACCTGCCTAAGACAGTACCAAGAAGAATTGTGCTTCCCTGCTGTGGGGGCTTACTCTGCTAAAATTGTCTAGATCGGCTAGAAGTGAAATGGCAAGGAAGGGAAGTAAGCATTATGTTAGGTATTAGGAAATATATATCCCTTTTCTTTTTGAACTAGCATACAGTAAGTTATTAGGTGAGAAATATACTCTTCTGTATGGTCTGTGATGATATAAAAATAATACCTAGATCTGTCAGAAATATACAGGATAAGGAAAGACCATTATACAGTTACCTAACTAGTCAAAAATGGGTCACTCCCTAATACTATGAATGCACAGTGGGATAAACCCTAGAGTAAGATACAGATAAGAACTAAAGACCGTTATAAACTTCACCACTTTCTACTCCAAGTGCAAGGTCCATTTCTTTGACCTTACTTTCTCTAACAAATACAAAGCTGCTGAAAGGCGCTCAGATACTACAGCGATAAACAATCTACCCAGAATAGAGTAGGACACATTAAAAAAAAACCAAAGATCTGAGTTGAAAAGGGATGCATGTGTGTATGTCAGTCCCTTCTACTTGGCCAGTGATACAGCTCTGGATACCCTACTTGTCCAGTTCTCCCACAGGTTTCTCCATGATTTTTCCCTTGTGACTTCTTACATGTGGAAAAACTTTTGTGAGCTGGTCTGAAATGCCACTATCCTCGGACCTCGCCTGAAGATCCACTTCTACTGTGATGCAAATGATTTTGGCAAGGATGTGAAGAATTTCAGAATAGTCTGTATATATTTGTGTATAAAAATAAAGTAGGTTGTATTTTCTGGATGAGGGCAGTTGCCACCTGTCAACTTTACTTGTCTATTGTACCCTTATTTCTTTCCCTGCTTTATTATTTTAATTGAAATATCACAGTGTGCTATAGTGTAGTAATCACATTATTGTTTATTTAAAATGTGTGCCTCAAATAATTAAGAGTTCTGAAATTCTAACTTTAATCCAATAAATTAGCAAAAATATTAACACTGCATATTTAAAGATAGATCGGGCTGGGTGGCGCTTGTCTGTAATCCCAGCTGCTTGGAAGACTGAGGCTGGCGGATTGCTCGGGGGTTCTGGGCTGTGGTACGCTATGCTGATCGGATGTCCGGAGCCACTGACCGCCTGGCCAGCAGGTGGCTGAAGGACTGGCTCCAACAACATGACTGATGTGTTGTGATCAGCGCTCTCTCTGTGAGGGCTGATGGACCGATCGATTAAGGTGATTTAAGGATAGACTTCCACTCAGTTTTCTTATATTTCAGATTAAAAATATTAGTATTCCATTAATGAGACGGCTTGCTAATATGAAGCTAAGTTTTGTGGAAATTAATTTGGATATTCTTCATCTTGTTAATGTGGAAAAAAAGCTGAAAGAACTGAGAGAGGGATCACTTAATCAAGTTGTTGAAGAATTTGTCAGGTTAACACCTGATAGTGCTTCTGTGGAACAGGTAATTACATATGATCCTTCCTATGATTTAGCTATAAATGTTATATTTAAAAAAAAATCCTTGTGCTAAGCTAGAGGGATTGCTTTAGCAGATCTTCCTCTTCTGATTAATAACTGCTAAACAGGAGAAAGGGCTGGCAAACCTTTCATTTGAATACTGGGGCACAGAACATTGAAGTATGGGTTTTCACTAACTTGTTATGATGTTGGCCATTCTCTGTACCAAAAAGGCTCTTGTCTCTCCAAGGCAAAGACTTGAGGATGATTGTCAGAAGCAAAAGTTGAGTGAAATTGAGCTGTGTCTTCACTGAACTTCATTTTCTCTATTAAATCACACTCTTTTCACCACCCATACACATACTATGACTGCAGCATTGTACTTCATCCTTAAGGCCCTTCATTTTCAGTTTTTACTGAGAAATTCCCAGGTTTTAAAAAAGCGATTTGGTTTTTTTACAGATTTTTCACCTGAATTTTTGACCACTCAACAACATGAAAATACTGATTATTTTAAGAAAATCCAATATATTTCATTAGGTAGTTGTGTTTGTTAATAATAAATTAGTCTTAGTGTAAATGTAAGGGTGTTTGTTAAAGTAAGGCAATGTAATGGAAGATACACATGCATGCACATGCATATGTGTATGTTCTATTGATATACTTCATGAAATAAACCACAATATTTAACTACTTTTACTTTCAGAGCTGTTACTTTTTTGTATATGTTGCTTTTTTTCTGTCCTCCCGTTCACCAGTATTAACCCCAAAATTTACCTTGAAAACCGTGAAGTTAACTTTATGCACCGATTTTCACTCATTTTTCAATATTTATAATAAACCTAAATAGAAAGGGCTTTGCTCATCTTTCAACAAATAGTCCCAATCAACGCTCCTGCTGTAAGCTGTCTGCAATGAATCCTCATAAACATTGTATCACTGGGCACCCAGTATGTCCGGGTATAGTGCTTACTATAGTGAGTTTAGAGGATCAACCCCTAGATTAACTCCTGCTCTTTTGGCTAGGTTCTCTGGATGGTGTAAATGGGCATAGCTCCATTTAAGTAGGTGGATCTACACTGGTTCACCATAGTTGAGAATCTGACCCTCTGACACTTTCTACTTTTACTAGTCCACTAGTGTGTGTATAAAGTTAACTTTGCACATTCCACCAACACATGTAGTTATTTTAGAAAAAAAATCCAACGGTTCTCTACATAACAAGAGAAGGATTGTTCTAAGAAACTAATGCCTGGAAGCTGAAGCTAGACATACCAGAAATAAGGTGCAAATTTTTAATAGTGAGGGTAATTCATCATTGAAACAATTTACCAAGAGATGTGGTGGATCCTCTGTCACTTGAAGTCTTTAAATCAGTATTGTATGTCTTTCTAAAAGACAGGCTATAACTCGTCCAGAAAGTATGGGCTTGATGTATGAATCGCTTGGTGCAATTCTACTCCCTGCATTATGCAGGTGAGCTCAGATGATCAAAATTGTCCCTTTTGGCCTTGAAAATTAACGGAGCCCTTGACATGCTTTGGAAAAGCAAATAGTGGAAATTAGTTTCCAATATTGATAATTTTGGAAATTCTCATATTTATAAATTTTAGTATATTGAATTTCAACATTCAAAATAAAACAGATTTATTTTCTGTTTTCATTTTCTATTATTGCTTCAGGGTTCAAAAAAAGGGAGGAATAGAGCTGAAACTATCTTTATTTTTTCAGAGAAAAGAAGGTTAAATTACGTTGAAGAATTAGTTATTAGGTTTCACATGCAACCCCAAAACCCAATATTTCAAGCTAAAGGGCAATATAAATCTATGAATCATTGATTCATTCATGATGTTTAAGAGAACATTTCTTTTATATATGAAAATGTGACTTGATTTAACATATTTTTGATTTTTCCAGGGATGGATAAACATAGGACGGACTGTGGGTCACACTGCACTGGCTCAGTTAGCAAGTCTACAAAGTCTTCATACAGGATGTCCTGATATCAAAGCCAAGTACCTGTATCTGACTGGGAAAACTCTGCGTTTACTTGCAGTTAATGTGGACCCCTTAAATTCAGATATTTACTGGAATGAAAATGTTATGGTATGAATTTGGTTCTAAATTAAGATTATTAGATATATATTGATGGTAAGTGCTTACTAGACTGTTATGTACTATTAATGCTTTTTTTAATTGAAGGATAGATTGTGCAAATTGCTCAGAACCCATAGGAAAAGGAGCCTTGCCTTCCCCAGAGCTCCCAGGTGCACACCTTCACTGTGTTCTACAGCCCCATGTGGCTGGCCACCTCTGCTGTAAGCCCTGCTTCCTCACTCCCTTTGAGATGTGTTCCTAGGGGCTTGTCTAAACAAATGGTTAGTGCATGGCAAGCTGAGGAGTAAATCTGCAACACAGTAGCATGCCACACACTAACTGTCCATGTGAACCCTGCTACTGCACACTAAAAGTTCTAGTGCACTTTGATCTAATCCACTTTTAAATGGGAATAGGTCATTGCACACTAGGGAACTTTTAGCCAGGTCCACATGAACAGTTATTGAACAGAGCATTAGTGCTCTGTAGATTTACATCCCAGCTTGCCATGCACTATCTGTGTAGACAAGCCCAGGGAGGGACTTAGCACTCCCAGAGCACAGAGTGTAAAATTTTGTATGTCTTTTGTATAGGCTGTACAGTGAGAGGGAGACTTCTGTGCATGTCTGTATGGGCCAGGCAGAATCTGATTCTGAATGAACATATATAAAATACAATGAATGTGATTGATAAACTCAAGTTTACATCTTTTTACAGTATTTTGACCACTGGGAGAAAAGAGTTGAGCCTCTTCAAATCCTGAATAAAAATGTTCATGAGAGCTGAATTGAGCAGAACATTTACCAAAATGTCAAAATAGTGATGTCAGGGACTGGAGGAGAAGGTTTTCTTTAACTCTTTCACCGCTGCTTCCCCACTACATTATTGTGTAGCACAGTGTTGCCTACCCTTGTGATTTTTATCATGCGTCTCATGATATTTGGTGCTTTCCTTAAAGCCCTAGCCTCTGGAATCAAGGGAATATGTGAGAATCTCAGTTTTTATTTAAAAATATAAAAGTAAGGTTCTAGCTCTCATGGTTGTAGAGAGAAACTTGATAATATACCCTAATTCTCAAAACCCAGAAGGCAAATATAACCCCCTTCCCCAATTATTTTTTTTAATATCATTCTATTTAAGACAGTTTCATGTTTTCTGAGAACCTGACTCAGGATTTTTGAATGCTTGAGGATAGAACTACTGTTGGCATTCCACTGACACCAGTGAAGTTACTCCCTCCCCACCATCCCCTAGTGTACTCTCATTCCCGCTTGTGGGAGGAGGGTGAGAAGATTCAGAGATGGGCTAGATTCCAGGGATTAGCCAAGGAGACAACCCTTGAATATTAGTTATTTAGTATGAGTCCTTTTAACACTGCACTGTACCTGAGTAAATACCTCATGCTTTGGTGGGCAGTTTATGTCCCACCATTAAAGTTAATAAAGTTGTGGTCTCCTGCTTAAAAATCCATCCCCATGTCTATGTTTCATTTTCCTGTGTCCTGATTAATGTTAGGTACTTAGCAGATTCATCACTATCACATGCTAACCAGAGTTTAATGCCTCATAAACTTGCTAATTCACTTGATATTATATAGGAATTATTGTGGTGAGATACACCCTCTCTCCATTTTTAAGGCTGAAACTAGCTTCCTCTTTATCCAGCTGAATTTCACTCCTCCTAACTTTAAGCACAATAACTAATCCACTTACATTTTAGTGAGATAGATATATTAATGAATCCTCTCTGTTACTGGTGGGTAGGAAGAAACTCCATTGAACACCATGAAGCCTCCCACAACCAAAGCAGAATGCAATGAACATGAAATGACAAGTAGCAGTTCTCCAATTAGTAAAAAACAACATCAGGATCAAAGGAAGAAAGCAAATGAATTAAAGGTATTTTACATAGATATTTATATAAATAACTTGATGGCTTCCTTTTTATGCCTGGGGCTGATTAGCCTTATGGGTGAGATGTTTTTAGCAAATGGAATCTGAGGCTGAAAAATGAGTGTTGTACAGAATTCACTCTTACAGACAATTAACATTTTAATATGAAGCTTTTAATTAAATATCCAAAGTAAAGAAGCAAACAGAAAATGGGGCCAACTGTTTCAAATACAAGTTACAAAACCTGTTGGGCTCTTCTTTCTCATCATCTCCCCTTTTCTCCCTTCACATTTTCCTCTTCTTTCACTCTTACCTCTTTTCCCCATCTCCCTGGTTGCTGCAGGTTAGCTAGCCTCTTCTTCCCTGACTAGCTGTCATTTGGTTTAATTTGTATTCAGAACTGAGTTGGGAGAGAGTGTCTGGGATTTGCACAATGTACAGTAAATAAACAAGGCAAACTTAAATGTGCCTGTTCCTCTTGTAAGAACTTTGAATTATAGGAGAGGAAAGCCACTTGAGGAGAAGCGGGAATTGAGAGTAAAGAGTTTTTAACTTGCCTGAGTGTGTACAATCCCATATTCTTTACTTTTGGCATATTTTTGGTACATTCTTGTTCTTGAATATTTTGAAGTTTTCTGCTGCAGGTGACTGGATCAAGAAGCTGAACAGGTGTCATTATTGCTGGCAAACAGCTTGAAAATTACACAAGCCAGTCAGAGTAGGAAGTTACTCTCATTCACAAGTGATTAGTGAGAAATAACTATAGTGATTATACATATGCAAACAGTGCTGATTGGCTAATAATGACTGGCATTTTGGTATAATGCTAGCTAGTACATATACAATTGTAGATGTTTTATTGTAGACAAAATTTCTCTTTTAAAAGAAAAATATAAACTAGAAGTTTAAGATTAGATGTTTTTTAAAAGAATAGTTTAATCGGGATAGCTCTCCACTAACTGGTCATTCAGTCTAGTCTCTTGATTGCACACCATTAACTATCACTGATGTTAATAGATATTAAATGCATTCCTTACAAGGAGACTAAACCCATACCATTTTTCATCAAACTTTAAAAAAATACCATTATACAAGAACAAAACCAGATTTATCTGCCAAGATTGTAGTGATCAAAAATGCATCAATAATGTATTTATGTAATTTAACAAATATTTTAACGTAGAACATTTTTATTTTTATTATTTAGAGAAAACGGATTTTGGCCCAAAGATACCTCTCTCAATCCAGTGAAGTTTTGCTTCAGTGCATGAATGTTGCATTCAGTAACAACATAATTGATATTCTGGCTGCTGCTAGTCTTGAAATCATTGAATGCATTGGACAATTTGATCCAGTTTCAAGTAGCCAGTTTTTGGCCCTTCATCAGGTAACACAACTGCTGCTTAAGTCCCTTTACAATGTAAAATACGAGCTTTGAGTACCATAAGTAAATTTGTCTATTTGGATAGCATGACAACTGACCACTAACCCACTATGTAAGAGCTAGGTAGTGGTATTATTATTCATAATAATTAAATATACAATATGTTTTCTGATTTTAGTGGTTTTTGTCAGTGTATTATTGACATATGACCATCGTAAAACCTTGATAATTTTCATAGTATGGACTTCAGGTTTTCACTAGTAGATGCCATTATTGTATCATTTTACTCTGTATAAAATATCATAATAAAATTAAATTAAAACTGTACTGCAATAAAAAGTGCAATTCTGCCCTCTAAAGTGAGTGTAAAAATGGCTGGGTTTCTAGGATTGTGAAAATGATGCCCTGGGTTTCTGCATTCATTGTGTTAAAGCAGATTGGAAAATTTTACCTCTATATTTGGTTTGTCAGATTTATCTGATCAGTACGTCCAACCCTTTGAATTGTTGACCATTTTCCAGCAACTAATTTTCAGGCTTCCTAAAGGTGTTTTAAGCTGTCTTCTTCTAGTTACTTTGCGTTTATAGTTACTAGATACTGAATTGCTGAAATAAATTTCCGCATACCTTTGGAAGTACTCTTCTGACACAATCCCAGTGGGCCTGATTTGGAGGCCCAGGCTCCCATAAACTCATTAGAACTCTCCCCAGCTCAGTGCAGGGGGGAGCATTCCAGCAATCAGGACTAATGGAGAGATCAATTTCAGAAAGGAAATTAATAGCTAAGAAATCTTCCAGTCTTCATAATTTATCGCCAAAGCTTTTACACTGTTTTGTAGCTGTAAATAATGGTAGTATGTTTGCCATTTCATTTCACCTTTATATGACAAGCTTTTTCAATAACTATTTGTATGAAACATTTGGGAAAATAAACAAATATTAAAATATTACAGAGCTGTTCATCATCTATGATGATGAAGGATATCCTGCTAGCAGCCACTTCTAACACTAGCAGCTCTCAGCTGGCAGCACTATTGCATCTTCAGCATCACTTAAAACAAAATGGGGACATAACCAGTAGTCTTCTCAAAAATGTGGAGCAGAGGCTAACTGCTACCTCAAAGGTAACTTTTTGAACCGTACTATGTATGAGTGGAACAAAGTTGTTCTGGAGCAAAATAATGTCCCATAGCAAGTCAAATTTTATATTATTATGTATAATATTTGTACGTATGTATTAGAGACGATACAGTTCCTTTTACAGAGGAGTATAAATGATCCAGGTGTATATTCCTATGGAAATGCATGAATTGCTTTTAGAAAATATAAATGTTGAGTTGAAATATTTTGCTATTCCTTTCTACTGATAATATTAATCAGTTTCAACATTTGGTAGTTTTTTAGCATGATATGCAGTATAGTAGGCAAATAACTCATGTTAGTGTTAGCCATGAATTATTGCTTTAACTTCATTTATTGTGCACTACATTATAATATTCTTTTCTAAGTGTGCCTTTTGCATATAGCAGTGCCTTCGTTTTTGGAACTATTATAATCAGTCTCTTGATAAAAGCACTGCACGTGTTGTTCATAAAAAGATAGGAAAAGTAATGTCAGTTTTAAATTATTGTACAGGCATGGGGAAATCTCTGTGTTCTTGCACAACATTTTAACATCGTAAATGAATTGCCACCAAACTTCCATATACTCATTCTCCAGCATTCAAACGACAGGTATAAAACTTTATCATTTTGTTTTGTACAAACTTTATTTTCCTTTGCCAAGTTATTTTGACTTTTACTTCTAATTATGTTGATTTTGTAATCTAGGGTAAGTGAACAAGTTCAGAAAAAATAAGAAATGACCAAAACTCAAACATGAACCTAAAGTCATTTTTAAGTTTCCACAATTCTCTCTCTTTCTGTTCCTCAGGGTAGACAGGAGAGACCCAAAATCTTAAACATGGTCTACAAAATTATTCTTTACAGCCCCCATGTTTCATTATACATCCCTATAGAGATGGTGGGAAGAGTGACACTTAGTGATTGAAGGACCAGATATGTATTAGCGAAAGTCTCTTAACAGATGTAGCAGCAAAAGAACCTTCTCCCCAAGCTTTCACACATATACTTGGTGATGTTTGCTTACAACTCTGCAGGCTTTCTTCTGCTCCCTGAAAGCAGAGATTTTTTTCTCTCCTTCCCCAATCCCATAAGGGCATATGCATACAGCATTTGGGAGAATGCTTTCCAATGCCGATAGACAGGCTTGAGCTATCACACTAAAAATAGCAATGTGGCCATGGCGGCTTTGATTAGCCACCCAAGTATAATCCCACCCAACCCCCTGGTTACATACTAAGTCAGCTAGCCCAAGTTACTGCCCGTGGCCACACTGCTATTTTTAGCATGCTAACTCAAATAGAGCTAGTGCATTTGTCTACCCATGCTAGGAAGCATCCTTCCAGCTGTTGTGTAGACATAGCCTGAGAAGGTGGAGGGGGCGGACAAGAAAATTAGTGCAGCAATTCAAAAACCACCAGGATAGTGGGTGGATTTAACAGTGCTCATTGATCTGGCTCCACATCTTAACAATTTTGAGTAAGTGTGGCTCATTGTGCTTTGTCTCATCAATTTTCCTGCTCTGACGAGATCACATGAAGCAAGCTAGGTGCCAGTCAGCCACTTGTATATAGATCTTTGCAGTAGTAGCCAGCCACCCCAACAGCCTACTTGAGGGAGCAGCCCACAAGATAACCACTCCATGGTTCAGTCCATTTTTTTCTGTGTCTATTAGATCCCCTACTGTTTGAGGATTATATCCCTCAAAAGCAATCAGAAGCAGATCTGAACATCTGGCAGTCTCTGATTTACCAGCTCTGGACTTGGTCTGCAAGATTTGGGCACTTGCCCAAGTTCAGGAGTGCTTAATACATCTCGGGGCATGTGAACATGTAACATTAGAGGGCAATAATTACTTATTTGAAAGGCTGAAAGGTCTGAATATGTGAATAGTCAAATATTCCATTCTGTTTTTTATTGCTTTCCATAGATCAATGTTGTATAGTGCAATGATTGATAAGCAAAAACTCAGTAGCGGACAACAGAAAGGAAAACCAGGTCAGCCAATGGGTGAGTGTCTCTGTTTAGAAATAAAGTGATCAAAATGGTGATGTTAGTAGATCCATAGCTCTCACTGTTGCATTCAGTACAAGAAAATCTAATTCATGCAGTCAAACAATTGATATAATTTTAAGACAGAGTGCTAAGGAGTATAGTCTTACCTTGATACCTGGAAATTTATGTACATAATTCCCATTAATGCCAGTAGAAGTTATATGCATGACAGATGTACTGTTTCTGTGCTTATCACTAGTCTAAATTTACAATAAACTAATCGCGTTGTTTATGAGGGCCAAAAAATGGTCATAGTCAGAAAAATGGTTATTGTAAGCTTTTTATTGTTATACCCTTTTTATAGGTGAGGCATGATTTGTGTGTTTTAAAGTATTATGTGTCATAATAATAAAATGCAAACGCATCTTTAATAGCATGGGGGGGGAGAATCGTTTTTCTTGCCGCACCAGGGAATGTGCTTTTAGATACTTGTTTCTCTTTCTGCCACTGTGTTTCCAAGTTCAAGATAAACGTATATTACTGTTTTTTAACTCGATATTGACCATACCTAAATAATTGTGCTGTTATTTAATACTATATTTTATCACTTTATATACTGGAATTATTCAAAGTGAAATATAAAAAATATGTGGCTATATGGAAATTATTTTTTTAGAAGGAAAATGTTCTCAATTACTTTTTTTTCTTTTATTAGTGCGGGCTAAAGTTTATCGTTTTCCTGTGAATCCTGATACAATCTTGATTTTGTTGGAAAAAGTACATCTTTACAAACAGGAAAGGATGAATAATCTCCTCAGACAGGAATTACAAAAGAAATTCCATGTAGAGAAAATTGACTTTCGAAAATGGCAAGAAACTACTCCCAGAATAGATATGGTAATATATTTGATTCAGGATTTTTATTTTTAAAAGAGACATTAAAATATATATGGAAGATAAAACAAAAAGCTGTGCAAAATAGCGCTCATCTATAATTCTTAACATTTATTCTTCTTTGAGTGATTGCTCAGGTGTATTCCACTATAGGTGTGCGTGCTCGCCACGTGCACCGGTGCCAGAAGCTTTCCCCTTAGCAGTATCCGTAGAGGGGGAGCACCGCTGCGACCCCTGCAGTGGCACCGACATATCGCGCCATAAAGGGGGCTGCGTGCCCCCACCCCACCCTCAGTTCCTTCTTGCCGCCAGTGAAGGTAGTCAGAACTTGTTCCAGTTTAGCTTAGCTGCAGCGTTTCTACCTTAGTGGTATCCAGTTTCACTGATCTCTTCCCTCACTGGACTTTCTTTCGCGAGTTCCTGGTTCGGGGCATGCCCCGTGGCCCAGGCTTCAAGTCATGCGACTCCTGTCGCAACTCCATGCCCAGAAACGATCCACACAATCTGTCTGGGCAAGTCTCACGTTAGTGACAAGTGCAAGATCTGCCACTCCTTCAAGCCGCGGACGAAGAAGGAGCATGAGATCCGACTCCGAGCTCTTTTAATGGAGTTGGCATTGGCCCCGGCACCGGCACATTGAGCTGACACCACGCCGGGCTCCGCGTCTTCGGCACGTGGCGAAGCGCCTCCGGTGCGCCATTCCGAATCGGCACCAGGTACCGCGTCCTCAGTGCGCAGCGAGGCGCTGTCGACGTCCCGGCACCGCTCCCCCGCTAAGAAGCCAGGGAAGTCTCAGTGGCGCCGAGAGAAGGACAGGGGTGAGGCCAGACCCGAGTTGGGCAGCCCGCGATGCCCATCGGGACAGAGACCTCCAACTCGGGATGAGCGGAATAGTCCAGTCCCGTCCGCGCAAGCCTCGCTGGAGGTACGCATGCCTTTGACGCCAGAGGCAGCTCAGGCCGTGTATGACATCTTAGCACTTCCAGTGCCGGGAGCGCCACCTCAGTCGGACCCCCAGTCCCGTGGGAAGCTGCCTTTGGGCGCCCGTCAGCCCTCCCCGGAGGTGTTGGGGGTCGAGGCACCGTCCCGGGTCGAGGTGCCGAGCAGAGCCCCGAGATGCATGTCGACTCCGCGTCCGGACTCTTCGACGAGCAGATCCCACTCCTCCGCTCTTGGATGCCGTCGCGGAGGCAACAAGAGATGGCACCGTTCCTCTTGCAGCCGCTCCGAGAGGAACAGGTCTCGACGCCGTCGGCACCGGCGCTCGTACTCAAGCGCCCGCCATCGCAGAGGCCATGCCCGGAGCGCGTCTCGAGAGTCCCCGGCACCGCGGCACAGTGGCCACAGGCGCCACAGGGAGTCCAGAGACAGTTCCTCAGACATCTACCTATCAACATTGTCCCGGACGAAGTCTCGGGGCAGGAGCCATCACAATAGAGACTGCTCCAGTCGTTCCCACGGTACCGTGCGCTCTTCCAGGACTTTGGCTTCGGTACGCAGCCGTCTCTCCCTGGGCCACACCGCGCCGCAAGAACAACCGGTCCTGCCACCCGATGCGCCTCAGTTCCAGGCCGTGCCCTGGCAGGAACAATGGTGCCAGTGGGCACCGTGGCGTCAGGCACCTGCGCAGCCAGGACCTCGCTCCATGGCGGGAGCCTCTCAGGACCGACCCGCATCACCTCCCCAGCACCGGGATCAGGCCGTGGGCACCGAACCCCCAGCACCGACTCCAGCACCAAACCCAGACGTGGAGCCCACAATGCCGTTGGCCGCTGAAGGCACTGCACCGTCCACCCCTTCGTCACAGGGTGATTCAGTTGCGGTACCGCCTCACTCTTCCCAAGAGGACTTTAAAGCACATCAAGAGCTGCTTCGGAGGGTGGCAGCCAACCTCGAGTTCCGGGCCGAGGAGATGGAGGAGCCCTCCGATACTCTCTTCAATGTCCTTGCCTCCTTGGTACCGGGGCGTGTGGTGCTCCCTTTCCATCAGGGAATCGCCAACATCACCACTGGCCTTTGGCAGACCCCGGCTTCTCTTGGGCCAATTTCCAAGAAGGCCGAGAGAAAGTACTTTGTCCCGCGAGGGGTCTCGAGTACCTTTACACCCACCCAGCTCCAAACGCCCTGGTGGTAGAGTCAGTCCACCACCGCGATCGGAATGGTCAGCCTGCACCCACGCCAAAGGACAAAGACGCACATAGACTTGATATCTTTGGAAAAAAGGTTTATTCATCAACGAGTTTCCAGCTCAGAGTGGCCAACCATCAGGCGCTTCTGAGTCGTTACGAGTTTAATCTCGGGGGATCCCTCCCCAAGTTTGAGCCCCTCATTCCTGACAAGGATGCGAAGAAGTTCCAGGCGCTGATTGAGGAGGGTCCGACCGCCCCAAAAGCGGTTCTCCAGGTGGCTTCGGATGCGGCAGACACAGCCGCTCGTTCGATGGCTTCCGCAGTCTCCATGCGACGGGTGTCGTGCCTCTGGCTTTTGGGGCTGTCGTCAGAATCCCAGTCCATAATGCAGGACCTGCCGTTTGATAGCAAGGCCCTTTTCGCGGAACAGACAGACACCACTCTGCACGGGATGAAGGACTCCCACACCACCCTGCAAACGCTAGACCTGTACATCCCACCTGCCAAGGACAAGCCCAGGCCTCAACCCTCTGTTCTGCAAGGTAGGGGCAGATATGAACCCCCACCTAAGCGGCAGAGGGAACAAAGGCGTTGGTCCCAACGCCAATCCCGCTCAGTCCCACGGCCTGGGTCCTCGAAGGCCAAACGGCCAGGAAAATGGCGTTTTTGACTCGTTGAGGGGGGTCACCGGGCCTGTTGCCAGTGTACCTCTCACCCAGTTAATAAAGTTACCTTTTCTAAACCATTTATCGGACCTCCGACTGCAGTGGTCCCATATAACATTGGACCAATGGGTCCACAGCACCATCTAGCAAGGGTACAGCTGCAGTTTGTTTCAACCCCTCCCAACTGTCCCCCAGCCAGGAGGTAGAGCGCCTCCTCTCTCTGGGAGCGGTGGAAAGGGTACCACGGGAATACCAGGGCAGGGGCTTTTACTCCAGGTATTTCCTCATCCCCAAGGCGAACGGCGGGCTTCTGCCCATCTTCAACCTGCGGAATTTCAACCAGTTTCTGGTGTGTGGCAAATTCCACATGGTGCCCCTGATCCATCCCTAGACCAGGGGGATTGGTTTACGGCACTGGACCTCCAGGATGCGTACTTTCACATCCACATTTTCGAGGGTCACAGGCGCTTCCTCTGTTTCCTGGTGGGTCAGGACCACTTCCAATTTATGGTCCTCCCCTTTGGCCTTTCTAATGCCTCCAGGGTATTTACAAAATGTATGGTGGTGGTGGTGGCGGCCCATCTCAGGAGGAAAGGGCTGCAGATCTTCCCCTACCTCAACGACTGGCTGCTCAAGGGCCAGTCTCGTGCTCTGGTGTAGCAGCAGACGAGCTTCCTGCTAGACACCAGCGGGGCTCTAGGCCTACTGGTAAACAAGGAGAAATTCATGTTAATTCCGGTTCAGCGCATAAGCTTTATAGGGGCGCTGTTAGATTCCCGGGTAGCCATGGTCTCCCTCCCACGCACTCTCATCGCCTCGGTCACAGCCTTTCCGGTAACCACAGCACGGGTGTGCCTCCAAATCCTAGGCCACATGGCAGCTTGCACGTATGTGGTGAGACATGCCAGATTTCAGATGCGGCCCCTTCAGCTCTGGCTGGCCTCCCGGTATTCCCAGGCCAGGGACAGCCTGGACAAGATGGTCACAATGCCGCCCAAGGTGGTGGCAGACCTCCAATGGTGGTCCCTCCCGAGCAACATGCTTCAGGGTATTCCCTTCCGAGAGCCCCCTCCCTCACTAGATCTAGTGTCGGACACCTCGGACCTGGGCTGGGGAGCCCGCGTGGGGGACTTCAGGACCCAGGGGAACTAACCCTGCACATAAATGTCAGGGAGCTCAGGGCCGTACGCCTGGCGTGCGTGGCATTTCGCCAGCACATACAAGGGAGGGTGGTCAGAGTCCTCACGGACAACACGACCGCCATGTATTACGTCAACAAACAGGGGGGCACGCGTTCCCGGGCCTTATGCCAGGAAGCCCAGCTCCTGTGGGAGTTCTGTATAGCCCACAATATACTTCTGCGGGCTTTTTACCTGCCCGGCAAGAGCAACATGCTCGCGGACCGCCTGAGCAGGCTATTCTCCCAACAGCATGAGTGGTCCCTGCACAAGGAGGTGGCCAGGTGGATCTTCCTACAGTGGGGTGGTCCCCAGGTAGACCTGTTCGCCACCGCCCAGAATCGACAGTGTCCTCGATTCTGCTCCAGAGCGTGAGAGGGCGACAGGGCGCTATCGGATGCGTTCCGGTTCCCATAGTCGGGCCCCTGTTGTACGCCTTCCCGCCCTTCCCCTTAATAGACAGGATCCTACAGAAGGTGAAGTCAGACGGGGCAAGGATTATCCTCATAGCCCCGGATTGGGCCCGTCAGCATTGGTCCGGATCCCTGCTGCAACTCTTAGTGGCCCCTCCTCGCAGGCTGACGCTACGCCCGGACCTCTTCTTCCAGGAGGAAGGTCGTCTCCTCCATTCCAATTTAGCCGCGCTCCACTTGACAGCGTGGCTGGCTCATGGTTTAAGGAGGAGGAGGGGAGGTGTTCTGAGGATGTAAGAAGGGTCCTGCTGGAAAGTAGGAAACCCTACACGCGGCGAACCTACCTGGCTAAGTGGTATAGCTTCTCTATGTGGACGAGGGATAGAGGTTCCTCTCCCTCTTCTGCATCTATCCAGCTTGTCCTCGATTACCTCCTGTCCCTTAGGACCCAAGGCCTGGCGCCCTCGTCCATCAGGATGCACCTGGCGGCCATTTCGGCTTTCCATCCCCCGGTGCAGGGCCTGTCTGTGTTTTCACATCACATGACAGGCTGGTTTCTGAAAGGGTTAGATCGGGCATTCCCTTACGCCAGACCCTCGGTCCCACTCTAGGACTTAAACCTGGTACTCTCCTGCCTCACAGGGCCTCCCTTTGAGCCGTTAGCCACGTGTTCGTAGTCCCACCTGTTGTGGAAGGTGGCGTTCTTAGTGGCTATCACCTCAGCCCGCTGGGTCTCCGAGCTCAGGGCCCTGACCTCTGAACCGCTGTATACGGTCCTTCATAAGGACAAGGTTCAGCTCCGCCCTCACCCTGCCTTTTTGCCGAAGGTAGTCTCGGCTTTCCACATGAATCAGGATATTTTCCTCCCAATCCTCTGTCCTAAGCCCCATTCCTCTAATGAGGAACGCCGCCTGCACATGTTAGACGTGCACAGAGCGCTGGCCTTTTACTTAGACAGAACCAGGCCATTTAGGAAGTCCCCCCAGCTTTTTATTGCTTCAGCTGAGTGCATGAGGTTGCGACCGGTCTCCACCCAGTGGATCTTCCGCTGGATCACTTTGTGCATTCGCACCTGTTACGACCTGGCAGGGGTTCCCCCGCCTCCTATTGTGAAGGCCCATTCGACGAGAGCCCAGGCCTCGTCAGCGGCCTATGTGGCTCACGTCCCTATTCAGGACATCTGTAGGGCTGCTACGTGGTCCTCTGTCCACACTTTTTCATCGCACTATGCAATCGTCTCCTAAGCAAGGGATGACGCCGGGTTTGGTAGGGTGGTGCTCCGCCCGGGTAACCCTTAAATCTTTACACTTAAACTCCTACCCGCCTCCATCAGGGATAGCTTGGAGTCACCTATAGTGGAATACACATGAGCAATCACTCAAAGAAGAAAGGACAGTTACCTGTTCCGTGACTGGCGTTCTTCGAGATGTGTTGCTCAGGTGTATTCCACGTCCCGCCCTCCCTCCCCTTTGTCGGAGTTGTCTGGCAAGAAGGAACTGAGGGTGGGGGGGAGCACACAGCCACCTTTATGGCGCGATATATCGGCGCCACTCCAGGAGTCGCAGTGGTGCTCCCCCTCTACAGATACTGCTAAGGGAAAAACTTCTGGCACCGGTGCATGTGGCAAGCACGCACACCTATAGTGGAATACACCTGAGCAACATATCTCGAAGAATGCCAGTTACGGAACAGGTAACTGTCCTTTCCAAATGCAACTTCTTATAAGCTCTGTAACTGTTATCTCCTGTGTATGCTCTACTTTGAAACTTACCGTTATTTTCTTTGTTCTAAATAGTAGTTTGTTGTTCTGATGTTGTTGTTATGGAGATTTTTTTCCAACAGCTTTGAACTTCTTTAACAATTTAGACTGATGGAATTTTGATGTAAAATGAGATTCATAATTTTTCCCCAAATGGAATATTGTATATCTTAAGGGTTTGTCATTTATACTTATATATAAAAATTAGAGGGAAAGTTTTGAAAAGAAACTATAGGAGTTAGGCACCAAGCTCCCCATTGGTTTTAATTCCCTTAGGCATTCCTGAAAATCATTAGGTCTCTATTAAAACCCAATCCTGTGAAGATTTACATAGTGCTTAACTTTACATTGTCAATGGAACTGCTCACAGTACATAAAGTTAAGCTCTTGAATAAGTAATTGCAGGATTGGGTCCTTAGTATTTATTCACTGTGTTTAGATTGCAAGATCACAGGAAATTGATGTCAACTCAAGAACTCTGGCTTCATTAGATTAGATATGCTTTTACACACAGTAGTTAATTTTCTCACAGGCATACAATATGTGATGTTCAAATGCCAAACTTGTTTCTTAACTTATAGCCTCCTAACAAAAACACTGAAAAACAACTATTTTTTTTTCATTATTATTTATCTATAGCAGGGGTCGGCAACCTTTCAGAAGTGGTGTGCCAAGTCTTCATTTATTCTCTCTGATTTAAGGTTTTGCGTGCCAGTAATACATTTTAAAGTTTTTAGAAAGTCTCTTTCTATAAGTCTATAATATATAACTAAACTACTGTTGTATGTAAAGTAAATAAGGTTTAAGAAGCTTCATTTAAAATTAAATTAAAATGCAGAGCCCCTTGCACCGGTGGCCAGGACCCGGGCAGTGTGAGTGCCACTGAAAATCAGCTCGCGTGCCGCCTTCAGCACACGTGCCATAGGTTGCCTACCCCTGATCTATAGTTTAATAAAAAAGGTTGATCAAATAATTCTTTGTCTGAACTGGAAATGATTATCAGTGTTTCATGTCCTGTGTACTGCATAATAATGTGAGAAGACTCCGTGCTTGTAAAGCTGAAATGGTGGTTTATTTTAAAGCATCTATTTACAGATTTGCTGCAATTGCAGCTAGCATTCAAGTCATTTGCACACAGACTGACTTCTTGGTGCCTCTTCCAGACTCTTCTTTCCTGCAATCAGCACTTCTCCAAGTTTCATGCAGGTTGCTACAGTCACTACTAGTAAAAGCAGGCCTCTAGTCATTAGGTGATGATACACATGTAACTGGGTGATAAATAACATATCTGAGAAGAGAACCCTTGCTTTTTAAAAACTTTAAATGCTTATTTTTGCTTTAAAACAAATCTTTGAACGCTGCCAATTATCAGGAAGGAATTTTAAAACTAAAAGGAGAACTTTATCTTTTCTATCCCAGTGTCACTCAGCAAAAAACCCTGATTAAAGCTGGTAGGCAAAATATTGATGATTTTGTTTGTAGCCATAGCCAGCCTTAGTTGTTATGGAGAGGTATGTGATAGTTATTTTGGTTCCCTCTCCTCTCCCTTCCTTTTGACCAATAGGGAATTGCAATAGTGTGATAACATAAGTTAGAATGAACAAGACCAGAGTTTTAAAACACTGGCCTCCATGTGTGCATATGAACTGAATGTATTCAGATACCTATAATGACACTTAAAAGGCTAACACCTGCCTGTTCAGTTAATAAATGCTGTCACTTGCCTGCAAACGATAGAATTTACTTCACAGAACCCATCTGCTGCATGTGGATACGATAGCATTTATCAGCTGTACATTCAGACATTTAGTACTTCACAACTGCATGTGTAAGTATTCGCGCGCACACACAGTTACACCCACACAAATGGAGACTGTGGTGAGATAGCTATAAAAAATGGACCTTTCAATGTAAAATTAAATTTGTATGTGTTTTTAACTTTTCCTTTCTATGCTATTCAGTTATTTCCCTCTTCCTTTTATTTCTAATCTACTCTCTGTCAATTTCTTCTTTCACCTCCTTTCATCTTTGCCTGTCAGTTCTCTTCCCATCTGTTTTCTTCAACTTGTTTGAGTCCCTCATCAGTCTCTCTCCCTCTGGGGCCATACCTTTTCTCTACCACTCCCATCTACTATTCCTTGATTTGTGCCATCACTTTACTTCTCTCTTTTCCTGGTCTTCTCTCTTCTTCCTCCTCCTCCTCCTCCCCCTCCCAGCTAGCTTCTTTACAGCAATCACTTGTTTTCAGTATAAAGTATTTGTGGCTAAAATATCCCATTTTATATCCCCAGGCATTATTGCACTGATTCTTGCATTAGAGAAGGGATTGTCAACAAAATGCTGACATTAATAAAGCGTTCAGAGAGAACAATTTTGAAACATAATTAATTCAGTGATTTAAGGAAAATTGTTTATTTTAATTTTATAATGCTTCAATTATAATTATTCAATTTAGCCCTGATTATCCTATTGTACTTCCCATCTTTGTTGTCATTGAACTTTGTAAGCATTCTAATGATTTTTTTATTTATATGATAGAATCTAACAGAAAACATAAATGAAAATGAGAAAAATTTTACATCAGATTTCTCTGATATTTTAAAAGCCATGGAAGAATATCTGAAACCAGTTTTGCCAGTATTTGATTTTACTGATTTTAGGTAAGATTTTTACAAATGTTTTTTCATCTCCTTTCCTAAATCATATTAAAATTAACATTAAAAATATTTATGAAGTTAGTTCCTGATCCTTCAAAAACGTACACACATGCTTAGTTTTAAGCAGGAATAGACCCATGAAAGGAACTACTTATGTTCTTAAAGGTAATATATGTAAGTCTTTGCAGAATCAGGTCTTAAATAGGACTAATGGCCATCACTGTTAAATGTTATTGTATAACAAAAGTTATATAGTGTTAAAATCAGTGTTGAAACATAATCATTAAACTATTTAAGGCTTGCATTTACCAAGGAACCTAAGGGAGTTAGGCCCTCCAACATTCACTAAATTTCAATGAGATTTAGACACTTATTTCCTTTACAATGCTTTGAAAATCCAAGTTTGCCATGATATATGTAGTATTTTGAGACATAATTCTTATTTTCAGATCGCAGAGTCCATCAGTTTCAACAGCAGAATCAGGAAAAACAAAAGCCAAAGATAAGGAGATGAAACATACTGGATTACAAGGTATGTCATATCTAGAAAATAATATGTAGGGACAGATTTTGAAATACTGACACGCACACCCTGCCCCCCTTCTTTCCTCCCCCCCCCACACATACACCCCACCCCGGCAACAGTTTGTAAGTACAAATAGTTGTAAGTGCAATTTAGGACATTTACTCTACATGTCCAAGTATTTGATTATGCCTGCAAAATAGCTGCTTAGATTATCTACCATCTTCAAAGCTGCACAAGCCCATAGTAAGCCAATCTGTTTGGGAGAAAAGATGACCCATTGCAGAAGGTCAAAAAGAGAGAACTTTCCTGGGGTCCATCAGTCTCCTTATTCATCTTCTCCTCCGCTCTTCTAGGCTGTGGGGGTTACTACAGTCCTAGGCTTGGTCTATACTGAAAAGTGACATCAGCATAGGTATTTTGGTCAGGGGTGTGGAAAAAAAAAAAAGAAACACCCCTGACCAACATAGTCCTGCCAAGAAAAACCCCAGTGTGGCTGCAGCTATGCCGATGGGATATAATCTTAGCTAAGTAGATGGATGCAGTGTTTACACAATGTTGGAACCTAATTGCCTTCTATGATGAGATAACTGGCTCTGTGGATGAGGGGAAAGCAGTGGATGTGTTATTCCTTGACTTTAGCGAAGCTTTTGATACGGTCTCCCACAGTATTCTTGCCGCCAAGTTAAAGAAGTATGGGCTGGATGAATGGACTGTAAGGTGGATAGAAAGCTGGCTAGATCGTTGGGCTCAACGGGTAGTGATCAATGGCTACATGTCTAGTTGGCAGCCGGTTTCAAGCGGAGTGCCCCAAGGGTCGGTCCTGGGGCCGGTTTTGTTTAATATCTTTATTAATGATCTGGAGGATGGTATGGACTGCACTCTCAGCAAGTTTGCAGATGACACTAAACTAGGAGGCGTGGTAGATACACTAGAGGGTAGGGATCGGATACAGAGGGACCTAGACAAATTAGAGGATTGGGCCGAAAAAAACCTGATGAGGACAAGTGCAGAGTCCTGCACTTAGGACGGAAGAATCCCATGCACTGCTACAGATTAGGGACCGAATGGCTAGGTAGCAGTTCTGCAGAAAAGGACCTATGGGTCACAGTGGACGAGAAGCTGGATATGAGTCAACAGTGTGCTCTTGTTGCCAAGAAGGCTAACGGCATTTTGGGCTGTATAAGTAGGGGCATTGCCAGCAGATCGAGGAACGTGATCGTTCCCCTTTATTCGACATTGGTGAAGCCTCATCTGGAATACTGTGTCCAGTTTTGGGCCCCACACTACAAGAAGGATGTGGAAAAATTGGAAAGAGTCCAGCGGAGGGCAACAAAAATGATTAGGGGTCTGGAGCACATGACTTATGAGGAGAGGCTGAGGGAACTGGGATTGTTTAGTCTCCAGAAGAGAAGAATGAGGGGGGATTTGATAGCAGCCTTCAACTACCTGAGGGGGGGTCCCAAAGAGGATGGAGCTCGGCTGTTCTCAGTGGTGGCAGATGACAGAACAAGGAGCAATGGTCTCAAGTTGCAGTGGGGGAGGTCCAGGTTGGATATCAGGAAAAACTATTTCACTAGGAGGGTGGTGAAACACTGGAATGCATTACCTAGGGAGGTGGTGGAGTCTCCTTCCTTGGAGGTTTTTAAGGCCCGGCTTGACAAAGCCCTGGCTGGGATGATTTAGCTGGGAATTGGTCCTGCTTTGAGCAGGGGGTTGGACTAGATGACCTCTTGAGGTCCCTTCCAACTCTGATATTCTATGATTCTATGAATAACTTATGTCGCTCAGGGTTGTAAAAAAAGCACTCCCACCCCTATGAGCTACATAAATTACACTGACATAAGCACCAGTGTGGACAGCACTATGTCAGTGGGAGAGCTTCTCCCACTGACATAGCTTCTGCCACTCGCAGGTGCTGGAGTAGTTAAGCCAACGGGAGAGCTGTTACACACATGCTTAGTTTTAAGCAAGAATAGACCCATGAAAGGGACTACTCGTATTCTTAAAGGTAACATATGTAAGTCTTTGCAGAATCAGTTCTTAAATAGGACTAATGGCCATCACTCCTGTTGGCTTAGAGCGGCTACATTAGAGAGCTTACAGCGGCACAGCTGCCTTGGTGTAGCTGCGCTGCTGTAAACTCTAGTGTAGCTGTGCCCTAATATCATTTGGAGAGGTGGTGTTCCTACAGTTCCTTTCAGTGCAGGCTGCATCTATGCTAGGGGGCTACACCGATATAACCATGGTGGTACAATCTCTGTAGTGTGGACACACCCTTGGTGCTTGAGTTTCTCCCCTAAGAAGCTCTAAGAGGAGAAAGCGAGAGGGAGATAAACAGGTCCAGGACTCAAATTACGGACTGCTTTGTTCTGTGGCTGGGGAAAGTTACTCAGCTAAAAAGAGGATTGAGGGCTACATTAGAGATAGTGACAGCTCGGACACCTGATTTAAATCAAGGATGAGGAAGAGAAGTGCACTTTAGACACCATCTCACAGAGTCTGCTCTTCGTCCAGTATCAGAGTACAGTCGGTCTGTGCAGGGGAGCTCATCCACCACTCCTTTGAGGAGTGCTTTCTGGGCCTTACCATCTGACAGATACATGAGGAGATCTCCTTCACCAGAGACATCCTCAAAGAGGCACTGTCAGTGACCAGGACGTGGATGGTCATGCTACTGGTTGGACCAGGAGTCAGACCTAATGCTCAAAGCAGGACTCAGGCCTAGTGGTTAGAATAGGAGTCAGTAGCCAGGAATCAGAGCCAAGTATTACAGCTGGAGTCAGAGGCCTGGTGCGAGAGCCAAGGGTCAGGGTCAAAGTCAGAGGTCAGGAATCGGAGCTGTGGATCAGAACCGGGTTACCTAGAGTGAGGCAAGGCAGAAGCAAGGCTGGGTGCAGAAGAGGAGCAAGACTGGAACAAGGTAGGAGGCAGGCTGGAAACAAGCATGCACAGAAGTATCTGTGAGCAAATGCTTTGAGCAGCCACTGACTTCTGCTGCTGGCCTTACGAGCCAGTCTTCTGACTGTTCCAATCAATCAGATGGCAAAGCCAATCAGGCACCATACTACAGGCCAGCTGCACTTATCTGGTTGCCTGGAGACTAGCTTCTTGCAGGCCCTGATTCCTGACAGTTTGTATATATGTGACCCAGCATGCCAGGCTCCATCTCCAATGTATGCAGGCATGCTAAAATTGGTCTGCTGCCCTCAGGTATGCCATCTGGACAAGTTGGTACACATCCCAGACAGAGTATTGTTAACCCTGGATTGGTGGATGAACCAGGACAATGTGTGCTGGGGAATCCCATTCTCACCAGCTCTCCCTGCAATGACTAGGATAACAGATGTTTCTACCATGAGGTGGGAGGAGCTCATTTGGGTTATATACAAGCTCAGCGCATGTGTCCCATTCACAAGGACAGAGTGGAGTGGAAATGAGTATCTAAGCACCAGATAATTGGGTCTAAAAATTATTTAAAACATCAAAAAAAATTCTCAGAATGGATAACTGGGAGATAGAACAATTAAATAGATGGAATTATTGATACAGCCTATTCAAGAGACTATCTCAGGAAGTGTAACTCCCACTAATTTCGTCACAGGGTTCTTTTAATGCAATAGCTGATGTCTCAAAATCAGCAACTGAACTTGATGTTGAAATAAAGAGAATGTTTATTGAAGTAACTAAAATAACAAGGAAAAATATACAAAATCAATCAATAATATGCAAATGATTTCAGTATAACAAATGAAACATAAATGAGCAATAAGTTATTAATAGTTAAAATCAACTTCTAATTAACTATGAAATTCTAAAACAAAAGAACAAAATCACAACAAAATTTGATTATCTATGACCGAACTAGTATCATAGAAGGGTAAAACTCAAAAAGTCATGAGAATCAACAACCATGCTATTCAATAAATTACTCAAGGCACTAAACTTACCAAAGAATATTTGTCTCTTACTGAGAGAGGCTAACAGCTAAGTATTGCTACAATTCAGTGCACACATTAAGTAAGATAATATCGAATAACCAAGGTAAATTCAGTGAAAATAAACTAGGTTACAACATTAACTCAACTTAATATAAAAAATCTCTTAAACTGAAGAAAAACAATTATTATTAAAAACTAATAAACTAAATATACTAACAAACAAAGCTTGCAAAACAACTAATAATTCGTCTCAATTTTGTCATAAGAAACTAGAATTCTAGGACTAAGCATTAGATGTAAAAAAAATAAGTTTGAGGTCATATGACAGTTGCAGTTCAATATTAATCAGCGTTCAGATACACATGCCTAGCTGGAAAGTGTTGCGATAACACATAAAAGTTGGGGCATAATGGAGAGCAGGTAGCATCCTCTTTGGGTTGGTGGAATTAATAGGCTAGTTTGGAAGTGGTGAACAACAAAGGAGTCTAAAAAGTAGCGTATAAGGGTATGTCTGCACTACACACCTTTTAGCAACACAGCTGTGCTGCTACAGTCGTGCCACTAAAAGTCACACAGCGTAGCCGCTCTTTGTCGGCAAGAGAGAGCTCTCACGCCAACAAAAAAATTCCACCCCCAACGAGCAGCGGTAGCTTTGTTGACGGGAGAGTTCTCCCACTGACAAAGCACTGTTCACACCAGCGTTTTTTGTCTGTAAAACTTTTGTCATTCGGGGGGGGAGGTGTTTTTTTCACATACCCTGAGTGACAAAAGTTTTACAGACGAAAGTCCAGTGTAAGCAAAACCTAAGGTGATGCTTAAATTGAATCAACATGAACAGCTTAGAAAATAGGAGTTAGGTGTGAAAAGGTGTTTGTCTTTCAGTTAAATTGCATAACAAACTTTTTAGGTTCAGGTAGTCATAGACAAATCACAAATATATGAGGCAGTATAAACACTAGCAAGATTGATATGCAGAAAAGTAAATAAAGGAGCACAGTGCTCTTAGTAATTGGAATAAAACAAAGGTAAATCTGTAACAATTTAAATTTCCTGGCACACAAAATGGAAATGAGGCTAGTTTGGAGTGTGGGATATTAACACATTCGATAACTCTGTAGTTAGAAACACACAACACACAGTGTAAAAGTATTCTAAAATTTATAGCAGATAAAGTCTGAAGTGAGATTTTTAAGTTAGAAGATAGCTTTTTTTTTTTTTTACTCTCACAGTGTAATGTAACAAAGGAGAGAGATGCAAGATCAGGCGCTTCTCTGGCTGGCAGGTAGTTCTCTTTCACACACTCAAAGACAGCACAGCTGCAGGAGGGTGAGTGTGTAAGATACGGGGCAGAGCAGTCATTTAATGAAGTTGCTAGTTCTCAGTAGAACTTTAGAAACTGAGTTTAAACAAGATAAAAAAATTAAACATCAAACAAATCCATTTGAGTCCTTAGCCTCTTACTCAATGTAACATCACTTGGCTATGATGGCCTTTTTAGTAGCCAGGAGAGTGAGGTAGCTGCATTCTCTGGTAATAGACACTCCTGATATGGCATTCTTCAAGGACAAGTGCAACCTGGGCCTCACCCTAAGTTCTTATCCAAGGTACTATCTGATTGTCACTTTAATCAGTCATACATACCAGTCTTTTTTCCAAAGCCACCTGCTCATAAAGTTGGGGAAAAAGCGGTATTCTCTAGATGTGCACCGATCCCTTTGCTTTTTACATAGAACAAAAACTTTTTGGGTTTCTTCCCAACTCTTTGTTTCCTATATGGAAAGAATGAGAGGCCATCCTATTATGGCACAACGACTTTCTAAATGGATTACCAGTTGCATTGCTATGTTGTATGCTGCTGAAGGTCTGATGCCTCCTGAGAAAATGCCAGAGCATTCAGCTAGGGCACATTTGGCCTCTGCTGCCTTTATGGGAGTGGTCCCTATTGTTGACATTTGTAGAGTGGCCTCTGTATGAACATTTTCTAGACATTATACAATTACTACAACATCAAGGGACAATTCAAATGTAGGGAAAGTAGCCCTCCATTCCCTTTTCAGATGACACTCCTTGTCTCGCCTTCATTGAAAACAGTTTGGGAGTCATCTGCAGTGCAATGAACATATGAAATCACTCAAATAAAAAATGGTTACTTACCTTCTCATGACTGTTCTTCTTCGAGTTGTGTTGCATATGTCCGTTCCATGACCCACCCTCCTGCCTATCATCTAAGATTCCAGTATGAGGGAACTGAAGGACGAACAGGACAGCTTCACCCTTTATACCCTCAGTTCCAAGCATAAGGGAAACCAGGGCACATATGTGGCTGCCCTTACAGGGTCCTCTAGGAAAAACTCTCTAACACCAGTGCACAAATGCACACATGCCTATAGTGGAATGGACGTATGCATGCATCTCGAAGAACAGTTACAAGAAGGTAAGTAACCATTTTGTTTTGTTTCATACAGAAAGATACTGCTGTCTTTGGTTAACAGCTCCTTTAAAAGTGTACTCTGACTGAAAGTCATTTAACTTGCCTTTTTGTTAGGATGTTGCATGTCAGAATGGGGAAGTCAGTGCATTTCCTAATATTATTCCCATGGTGGAAACTGCATATATGTCAAATTCATGTGACATTGTTCAAGGGACAGTATGGTTTTTAATGAGCTACTTTCTCCTCTGAAGGAGGATTAGGCTCCACAAATGCATATCCTAGGAAGTTTGCAGAGCCTCTCTTTGGATGAAGGGAATTATCCAGAATATGATTATTAAATTATTAATATTAAAATATAATATAACGTTATTTAAAAAGCATTTTGTGCAGTGGGATAAAGAAGAAACTCCATATTCCCAGGTAATTTTAATTATTAACATATTTCTGATGAATTACTAAATATCTCATTTTTCTTATACCAGGTGGACTTATGGATTTAGGTGATTGTGTGATATTACTAGCAGACAAACTACTTATGGAGTTACCTCTGGAAGCTCTAAGTACCTTTCAAGAGGAGGCAATAAGTTCTGTATCCAGAGACTTTTCTCTCCAAATTCTCTACAATCGAATACATGTAGAAGAACCAGGTACAATTACACGAATATTCTTTGCATTCAGAAATGATATCATAAAATCAATTATTTATTATGTTATTCATTTCTTTTATGTTGAATATACTTGACTATGAGACAAGATTTCATACCCAAAAGTTTCCTAGTAATATTGGCTGGAATATCTTTTGAGAAAAGTATATGAAAACATACTATAGTTTTTCAGTAATGTCCAAACTTATAATACCATTACAGTGTGAGCTATTCTTTTTCTAAAAAAAAAAAAAAAGTCACAAATACTGAATCCACGCTAGGAGTCTGTCACCTCTCTGTAACCTACATTTTGACCATACAGCTGAAAGACTTATCCAAGTTCTATGTACAGCCACTTTATCTGCATTTCCTGCATGACTGATTTTGCAACATCTTTTGCAGCAGCTGTTAATGCTCCCATGTCCAGCATTGCCAGCCCAGTGCCAATCTCAGATGAATAAAGGCATATCAGGACTAACAGCTATGTCCTCCCATTGTGGCAGCAACTCTGGGATAGAGACAGGCATGGTGACGAATTTCAGAAGCCCTAACTTACATCCTCCTGTTTGTAATGTGGTATGTGATCCTGGACTAGACTTAACAGGCTAGTGACTGGAACAGCCAGAGTGGCTGTCACAATGCAGAAATTTAGCTTCGCCCAAACTTCACAGTGTGACTGAAGGGTAGCAATGAGGATGGTCAAACATGTGGTGGAGAAGTGCACAATTCAATTAGAAGATTGGAGGGTGGATTGCAACACCTTGCTGCCCTCAATATTCTGCCGTCTAACTGCTGCATCAATCTAGATATTGACATGTGATGTATATGAAAGAAGAAAGTGTCAGTACAATATCTGCTTCCAAGGCCTCTAATTTAAAATATCCTGGACTTCCTTAAAGCGCTTGTAAAGTTTGTTGGACTTTAAAAGGTCTTGCAACATTTAGATTACACAAGTGGTTCTAAGAGCTGTAACATTTGAAGTGGCTGTCAGAGCAGAGAACAGAACAAAGAAGCTAAATTGAAAAATTCAGATTTAGCAAAGCAGTCTAGTGCACAGCAAGCCAGGGTGTGAATGTATAGGACACTAGCTTGCCACGTAGTAACTTGTCAGGGGGACCCTATTGCCATGCACTAAAGGGTCTGTGTCAAAGAACACTGTGGAACTTTAGTGTGCAGTAGCGGGGTCCATGCAGCCAATTAGTGCATGGCAAGCTTTTTCACTGTAGATTCACACTCTCCGGCTTGCAACACACTAACTTGCTGTACAGACAAGCCCTAACATAAAACAATAAGTGAATAAGTTTTAAGACATTACTTCAAAACTACTGAACCATTTTCCTTTATATTTAGCTGAGATTACACTGAGAGCTACATATTTCTTTTGATCCACTGAGCTATTGCTGCAAAATCTTGATCAGAAAATATGGGAGAATTGTGTGAAAAGGATGGCTTGTATTACATGCCCAGAGAACTCAAACCCAGTTGAGAAGGCTTTGTCAGTATGTCCATAAACAAAATTTGTTTGAATGGAGATCAAGCTTGTAAAGTTTCATATACCCCTGCCTCCTCTCCATTAGAAGAGGGCTTTTTTGCTTTCTAAGGGTACTCACTGAATTAGATCATCTCCTGATTGATTTGCATATCCCTCTGTGCAACCAACATTCATAGAATCATGGAAATGTAGGGCTGGAAGGGGCCTCCAGAAGTCATCAAGTCCAATCTCCTGCTCTGTGGCAGGACCAAGCAACTCTAGACCATCTGTTACCGGTGTTTGTTCAACCGATTTTTAAAAACCTCCAATGATGGGGATTCCACAGCCTCCCTGGGAAACCTATTCCAGAGCTTCACTACCCTTATATTTAGAAAGTTATTCCTAATATCTAACCTAAATCTCCCTTGTTGCAGAGTAAACCTATTACTTCTTGTCCTGCCTTCTGTGGACATGGAAAACAATTGATCACCATGCTCTTTATAATAGCCCTTAACATATTTGAAGACTGTTATCAGGTCGCCCTCAGTCATCTTTTCTCAAGGCTGTCAACACTGCATCATGGGGATCCAGACCTAATAGTCAGAGCCAGAGTCTGCAGTCACAAGACAGGAGTCAGCTGGGTCAGAATTCCAGGAGATCAGAAGCAGGAGACAAACTGGAGGTCCTGAACCACAAGTCAGATGCCAGAAGTCAGGCTAGTTCAGGATGCCAGGAAATCAAGAAGCAGAAGGCACACAATACAGAGCAGAGTGGAACCCAGTTGTTCAGAAACTTTCCTGTTCCTGCCACTGGCTTAAGTAGGGCTAGTGGACCAGTCACCTGCTCTGGGGCTCTGCCAATCTGACCTCAGGGGCAGAACCTCACCTTGGGGCTGGGCTTCACGGGTAAGGCATTTTTAGCAGACTGTTAGATGAAGGGTTGGAATATGGTTTCTCCCATAGACTCTGAGGACCTGGGTTTGAGACCCCTGAGTCATGACTAATACTAAACATGCCCCATTTTTTAACCTTTCCTCATAGGTCAGGTTTTCTAAAAATTTTATCATTTTTGTTGCTGTCTTCTGGACTCTCTCCAATTTGTCCACATCTTTCCTAAAGTGTTGCTCCTGGAACTGGAAACAGTACTCCAATATAGGCCTCACCAATGCTGAGTACAGCATTGTTACGTGCCATGTTGTTGCATACAACACTCCTGTTAATACACCCCAGAATGAAATTGGCCTTTTTCATAATTACATCACATTGTTGACTCATATTCAATTTGTGATCCACTATAATGCCTAGTTCCTTTTCAACAGTACTAGCCATTTATTCTCCATTTGTATTTGTGCATATGCTTTTTCCTTCCTAAATAATACAGGAGAACATCAGAGTTATGGATACCTCAGGAATGGGAATGGAGGTTGACACACCAGGCCAGGCTTCAGCAGCAGCTGAGCTCCCTCCTCAGCTCTGGCAGGCAGCTTCTTTCCCTGGGTCAGACTGCAAGCGTGTGTGTGTGTGTGTGTGATGAGTTTCCTGCTGGACACCTGCACAGTTCTAGGCCTACTAGTAAACAAGGAGAAATCCACGTTAATCCCCGTTCAGCGCATAAGCTTTATAGGGGCGCTGCTAGATTCCCGGGTGGCCACGGCCTCCCTCCCATGGGACAGATTTGAGACGCTCAAAGCTCTCATCGCCTCGGTCACAGCCTTTCCGGTAACCATGGCACGGGTGTGCCTACAAATCCTAGGCCACATGGCAGCATGCACCTATGTGGTGCGACATGCTAGGCTTCGGATGAGGCCCCTTCAGCTTTGGCTGTCCTTCCAGTACTCCCAGGCCAGGGAGAGCCTGGACAAAGTTGTCACAGTGCCGCCAATGGTGGTGGCACACCTTCAATGGTGGTCTCTCCCAAACAACAGGATCCGAGGTATTCCCTTCCGAGAGCCCTCTCCCTCACTAGATCTAGTGTCGGATGCCTCGGACCTGGGCTGGGGAGCTCACGTGGGGGACTTCAGGACCCTGGGTATGTGGTCGCCCAAGGAACTGACCCTCCGCATAAATGTCAGAGAGCTCAGGGCCGTGCGCCTGGCGTGCGTGGCCTTTTGCCACCACATTCAGGGGAAGGTAGTCAGAGTCCTCATGGACAACATGACCGCCATGTATTATGTCAACAAGCAGGGGAGCGCCCATTTCCGGGCCTTATGCCAGGAAGCCCAGCTCCTGGCAGGGTTCTGTATAGCCCACAATATACTCCTGCAGGCCTTTTACCTGTCTGGCAAGAGCAACACGCTCGCAGACCGCCTGAGCAGGGTTTTCTCCCAACAACACGAGTGGTCCCTGCACAAGGAGGTGGCCAGGTGGATCTTCCTGCAGTGGGGTACTCCCCAGGTAGACCTGTTCGCCACCGCCCAGAATCACCATTGTCCCCGATTCTGCTCCAGGGTGGGAGAGGGCGACGGGGCAATGTCGGATGCATTCCTGCTCCCATTGTCAGGGCCGCTGTTGTACGCCTTCCCGCCCTTCCCCCTAATAGCCAGGGTCTTACAGAAGGTGAAGTCAGACGGGGCGTGGGTTATCCTCATAGCCCCGGATTGGGCCCATCAACATTGGTATGGGACCCTACTGCAACTCTGAGCAGGCCCCCCTCACGGGCTGCCGCTCTGGCCGGACCTCCTCTCACAGGAGGAAGGTCGTCTCCTCCACCCCAACCTCGCCCCGCTCCACCTGACAGCGTGGCTGCTCCGTGGTTGAATGAGGAGTGCTTTTCATACAAATATCTCAAGGTGCTTAGTTGTAGTCCACTCCTGCATGCATTTTCTCATGGGCTTCAATGGGAACAGGATTAAGCCAATTGTGCTCCCTGACACATCCCAGTAACCCAGTTCTTGACCTTATCCTCAGCACCCCCCGTAGATTTCTCTTCCCAGTATCTGCTGCAACCCCTGCTTTTTGCTCTTTCCTATGACCTCCATTGTGTGTTGCTGGGACAGAATCTTCTGCAGCCCTTCTAAACCCCACTTTCAATAGCACAGAGATTCACAAGGCTCTGTGCTTAAGGTCATACTCTAATAAATAATCAGATATCAGCCAACCAGCACCACACGGCTAGATTTAGCTTTTTGATACCTAGAAAAATACTGGAACAAATTATTCAACAATCAGTTTGTAAGCACCTAGAGATAATAGGGTTATAAGGAATAGCCAGCATGTATTTGTCAAGAATAAATCTTGCCAAGCCAACCTAATTTCCTTCTTTGACAGGGCTACTGGCCTAATAGATGGGGGGACATTATTATACAACATAGACCTTGTTTCGACAACATCTCATATTCTGTTACCCAAATATAGTTCTGTGTGTTGCAAAAATCAGTCTTCACAACATGATCTGAAAACAATTACTTCTTTGTCAGTATGAAATATTAGTGAACAAGAAGAATCATAAGCCTTTGCAGACTTTTAAATAAAAGATCTATTAGCCTATAAATATTTACATTTAATAATTGGGCCACACCATTTGCAGTGCATACATTCAACTTCATCCTTTTCTCTTGTTTTTTTTTTTTTTAACTTTCAAATACTTCCTTGCATTCTGAAACTTATTCTGATACAGATTTTTATTTTCTTCCCATTTTAGTATGTCAGATCTATAAAACATTATCTGCTAACGGCTTGAAATGTGTATGTGGTGGGTGTGAGATTCATTAGTACATTCAGATGCATATGCACTTCAGAACTTGCGTGGGTGCCTGTTTGCTTATTGTGTGTATCTTATAGACCAGTGTTTATTCATAGATTCATAGATTCTAGGACTGGAAGGGACCTCGAGAGGTCATCGAGTCCAGTCCCCTGCCCGCATGGCAGGACCAAATACTGTCTAGACCATCCCTGATAGACATTTATCTAACCTACTCTTAAATATCTCCAGAGATGGAGATTCCACAACCTCCCTAGGCAATTTATTCCAGTGTTTAACCACCCTGACAGGAACTTTTTCCTAATGTCCAACTTAGACCTCCCTTGCTGCAGTTTAAGCCCATTGCTTCTTGTTCTATCCTTAGAGGCTAAGGTGAACAAGTTTTCTCCCTCCTCCTTATGACACCCTTTTAGATACCTGAAAACTGCTATCATGTCCCCTCTCTGTCTTCTCTTTTCCAAACTAAACAAACCCAATTCTTTCAGCCTTCCTTCATAGGTCATGTTCTCAAGACCTTTAATCATTCTTGTTGCTCTTCTCTGGACCCTTTCCAATTTCTCCACATCTTTCTTGAAATGTGGTGCCCAGAACTGGACACAATACTCCAGCTGAGGCCTAACCAGAGCAGAGTAGAGTGGAAGAATGACTTCTTGTGTCTTGCTCACAACACACCTGTTAATACATCCCAGAATCATGTTTGCTTTTTTTGCAACAGCATCACACTGACAACTCATATTTAGCTTGTGGTCCACTATAACCCCTAGATCCCTTTCTGCCGTACTCCTTCCTAGACAGTCTCTTCCCATTCTGTATGTGTGAAACTGATTTTTTTTTCCTAAGTGGAGCACTTTGCATTTGTCTTTGTTAAACTTCATCCTGTTTAACTCAGACCATTTCTCCAATTTGTCCAGATCATTTTGAATTATGACCCTGTCCTCCAAAGCAGTTGCAATCCCTCCCAGTTTGGTATCATCCGCAAACTTAATAAGCGTACTATCTATGCCAATATCTAAGTCGTTAATGAAGATATTGAAGAGAGTCAGTCCCAAAACAGACCCCTGCAGAACCCCACTCGTTATGCCTTTCCAGCAGGATTGAGAACCATTAATAACAACTCTCTACGGTTGTTACGGTTGTTACGGTTATCCAGCCAGTTATGCACCCACCTTATAGTAGCCCCATCTAAATTGTATTTGCCTAGTTTATCGATAAGAATATCATGTGAGACCATATCAAATGGCTTACTATAGTCTAGGTATACCACATCCACAGCTTCTCCCTTATCCACAAGACTCGTTATCCTATTGAAGAAAGCTATCAGATTGGTTTGACGTGATTTGTTGTTTACAAATCCATGCTGGCCGTTCCCTATCACCTTACCACCTTCTAAGTGTTTGCAGATGATTTCCTTAATTACTTGCTCCATTATCTTCCCTGGCACAGAAGTTAAACTAACCTGGGACACCGCTTGTGTAGGGAAAGCCCCTGGCGGGCTGGGTCGGTTTGTTTACCTGCCGCGTCCACAGGTCCGGCCGATTGCAGCTCCCACTGGCCGCGGTTCACTGCTCCAGGCCAATGGGAGCTGCTGGAAGCGGCGCGGGCCGAGGGACGTACTGGCCACCACTTCCAGCAGCCCCAGTTGGCCTGGAGCAGCAAACCGCGGCCAGTGGGAGCCGCGATCGCCTGGACCTGCGGACACGGCAGCTAAATGAACCAGCCTGGCTCGCCAGGGGCTTTCCCTTCACAAGCAGCATCCGAAGTTTGGGAAACACTGTTATAGACTAATACATAGCCTTACTTCAACAGGCATGTTTGCACATATACACAGATTAATGTATTATTGTAATACATATATCTCATGCAATGTATTGTATTTTCCTAATAAAACAAGTTATTTTTATATATTTGAATGATACAAAAGTAGCATGAAAATTGGGAAAAAAACAAATAACATTTATTGTAAAACCCGGAATGTTTTGGTAAAAATCGGTTTAAACTGAAAACAAAGGGGCTTAAGTATGGGTAAGGTCCGGAAACCTAGCTGCAAACCAAGAAAGCAGAATGTATTCTATATTAATTCTAATACCATGATTGTCACTGTAGTATCCATGTGCCTTCCACTAGTGCATTAAGCAATGTGATTGGAATCTGTCACATTTCTTCTCTTAACCTCTCCCCGGGGTAGAAGTGTTTTGTTTTTTCAAATGTTTGTATAATACACAGATACACAAACACATTGCCATATGTTTGTTAGAAAGGCAGTTTTAGAAAATGTCTCTCTTTTTTTTATTTCTGTTTTCAAATTTTCATAAATGACTGGAGGTCACTGCCCTGCTGCTTCTGATGGTGCTGGCAACATGTGGGGGGCCAGCTAGAGCTGGTGCCTGCTGCTGCTGTTGTGTTCCACTGGTGGGAGGGAGGAGAGAGTCACATCCCCAAAAGCACACTTCAGAGTCCATAGAAAGCTATTTTCATGGGTGTTGAAGGGATGTAGTCTGAAGGAAAGGTCTTGGTTTGTGCAATTATGGAAGCAGCCATTGAGAGTGAGGAAAGAGGAGTAAAAATCAACCAGTGAGTAATAAGGGGCACCTCAAATTATCCCCATGCTGCAGTGTGCTCCATCAATACCTGGCTGCTGTATAACCACTTGGGACAATAGCTAATTGTTCATAGTTTAGAGCAGACTCAGGTAGTTGTTGCAGAGTGCACTGAGAAATGAAAGCTCTTTTCTCCTGATTCTTCAAAACCACTTAAAGAAAAAATGCAATGCCTCTTATAAATACAGGCAGTCCTTGTTTCCTTGTTCTTCACTTTAGTTCTTTCACAAAGGCTCCAGTTCTTTTTAAAAGGTTGTAGTTACTCCAGGGATAGGTACTGGCGCTTGGTCCTATAATAAGTCTAGACAGTGCTTCTACAATTCTTCCCCAGCCCACCACTCCTAAATCTACAGTACAATAATCAATGAATATATGTGTTTTTTCTTGGAACTTTTGTATGCCTAGATGATCACCTTTCTCACTTCTTTTCCCACTTGGCAAGCATCAGCCTTGGACAAGTGGGTAGTAGAGATAGTTCTTCATTTGCTGGAATGAAATTGTTTCCTGTTTTTAATCTATTCTCTCAGAATAGACCTTCAAAAACAACAAGTAATCTTTCAGGAAATGTTTCTTCTTCTAAATCTTTTCTGCAGCCCCGTGTCTCCCACAATTTGTTACCTATGAACTAATCCTCAGTTCCTTCTTGTCGCCAGTGACAGTGCTAGAACATCTGCTGCTTTGGCTAGCATTGTTTCGTTCTCCACCAGTGAAGAAAGGTGTCTTCACATGCTGGACATCCAAAGGGCCTTGGCTTTTTACTTAGAATGTACCAAGCTTTTCTGTAAATCAACTCAGCTCTTCATCACTACAGCGGATAGGATGAAGGACCTTCCAGTGTCCTCTCAGAGGATTTCCAATTGGATTACCTCATACCGCATAAAGACCTGTTACGACCTAGAGGGGCTTCCACCGCTGCCGCCGATTGTCAGAGCTCACTCAACTAGAGCGCAGGCATCTTCGGCAGCTTTCCTGGCACACATCCCTATCCAGGACATCTGTAGAGCCGCAATGTGGTCCTCTATCCACACATTCACAGCTTATTATGCCATCACTTAGCAGGCTGGGGACAACGCTGGGTTCGGCAGTACATATTCAGATACAAAACATTCCATATATTGTCTTATCTTTTAAAATCATTATGTATTTTTTTTCAATGAAGGCGCATTTGCACAGCAGTTTAGCAAACACCACCTATATTTTAAAGTTTTTATTCTTTGAACTTTCACAGAGAATGAAGTAAAAAAAGACCCAAAAAGTTCAAAGGAACCGAAACCAAAAGTGGATCAGAAAAAGAACATCAAAATGGTAAGCAAGAGAAATTCATACTGCTTTACATAACAGTGTAGCGAGATGTTAATCCCTATGTTAAGGCCATAATCGCAAGCTATCTCACAAACAGGTGGAGCGTAGTTGTATTTCAACTTTTTTAAAAAAAATTATTTCCTTAAATTTTTCCTAAGACACATGAGGTAAGAGAAGCAATAGGGTAATTTATTGTTCTTATCAGGGTCTTTGTTACACACACTGTAAGTGTGAGATGGAGTGAAAACCACAGAATTTGTTAGAATCTTTTTTATTAATCTTTGCCCAATAACTGCTGAGCTAGTTCTTCTTTGAGTGCTGGTGCCTATGTGTATTCCACACCTGAGTATGCATGAGTGCCATACACCCGAGTCCAGAAATTCTAACATGCAGTGTCCATTGGCCCACATGTGTGCAGTGGATCTCCTTGCCCTCCCGACTGAGGGCATAAAAGGCAGCGCGGGCTGACACCTCTCCAGTTCCATCTTACTGCCGCATGGCCTGAGTCATAATCCCTGTGTCCACAGAATTCTGCAGCTTTTTCTCTTGATAGAACCTGTACATAAATATTTAATAGTTTCTGTTTCATAACTTTTATATTAGTCTAGTTAGAGTTTTATAGGATTGTTATTATAGCTTGTTTTTCCCTGTATTGGAGACTCCCTCTATGTCCAGAGTCCCAGGGTTGAAGAATTGCATCTTCTGCCCTTGTTCCTTCTCCATGAGTGACAATCACCTCCACTGTTTGAGTGAGACGTGTATCTCTGCAAAGTGCAGACATTATTAGCTAGTTCAGGCCTCTGCTGCAGATGCAGCTGTGTGAACTTCAGTACTGCAAGCATCTTTGCTTCCAGCTTCTTCTCACTCCCCTCCAGTCTAAGCACTGCTTGTCAATCCATCCACATATGGAAGAAATTAAGGTTACTTACCTGTAACAGGAAGTTTTTTGAGAGTTGTGATCCCTATCTGTATTACACAAATCTCACCCTTCGTCTCCTCTGCTTCAAATCCTGTTGGATTTGCAATCAGAAGAGGAACAGGGGAGGTGTTGCCCCACACTGCCTCTTATGCCATCAGTCACGTGTGGAGAGATCTACTGCACGTTTGTGGGCCAATGGACACTGCTGTTTAGGATTTCTGGACTCAGGCTCATGGCGCGTATGCGTACCCACATGTGAAACAGAGACAGAGACCACACATCTTGAAGAACATCTAGTTACAGGTAACTAACCTCCATTTCCTTTAAATTCATATTCTGTATATGAGCAAAGTATCCAGCATTAGATCAAGGTAAGCAGCTTCAAACAGACTTGAACTGCTTCTCCCCAACAAAAGATGCTTATGTTTTTGGTTTCAGTTGGCACTGACATATTGTAACGCTTTTGGTCTAAGCCCCCAGACTTCAGCAAAGCATGTCGCTCATTTTGTCGGACATAATGTTGTGCAATATTGATATAACTACAGAATTTTTTTGCATGGCAAAAAAAATAATCTTTGTTATTTAATTGTAGGTACCCATTAATCGTGTTCTACCTCCTAACTGCCTGTCCGTTGATACACACAATTTTAAATGTATCCTTTCAAAAGGAACTATTAACCGGAATGTATCGGATAAGATGATAGATTTCATTGTTTACATCTCCTTAGCTATAGGTCAGATGTTGTGGATCCATATAATGAAGCAAGAGAAGCAGGTAATATATTTAGAAAATTATTTTCTCCACAAACTAAAGGTTTTGTGGATTTGGAACATTTTTATAGTAAGTGATGAACTTAAGACATGAGGTAGTTGACATAACAGCTCATCCTCATAATGTTGCTTATGTTTTAAAAAAAAAAAGTCTCAGCTTCTTATAAAAATAAAAACCTGTTTCAGATTCAGTCAAATTAGGCTGCATTCTTCCTTCTTCATATAAGTAATAAAATATGGAACCAACATCTCCAAGAAAATAATTATTGAAATAATCTTTCTCATTGTATTTTCCCCACAAAATGTACAGCTCTTTAACAATAATTTGTTTTGCTATTTTTGGATTAAAAAGGTAAACTTAAGGCCCTCAGCAATACTTAAGCATGCATTGGAGGTCCCTGGGGAGCCACAGGAATGAGTGCTGTGTGATTTTTCCTTTGTGTTGCAGAAGAGATCAGCATAGGCTAGAACAGACTAAGGCTCTTGAGCTGCAACTGACACTTGAATGTGTCTCCTGCAGCTCTTTCCAGCACATGATATTAAAACTCGGCGTGATTTAATTATTAACTAATCTAAGTTATTAACCAATCAGGCTGCTTTTACTATGTTATTAATCAATTGTAGAATACTTGGTCAGGCATTTTGTTGGGAGAATAAAATATATGTTATATAAAAATAGTAAATAAAACAATGAATTCACACTACTGTGGCTCTTTGGGGTCATGTTGGGTAATGTTGATCACTAATTTGGCTCCTGAACTGGGCTAGAGCAAAGGGTAGTGGGGGGAGTGGGGTAGAGGAGAGGCAGATCTACATTGGGAGCCAGTCATACTTAGATAACATGCAACTGATACAGAGGAGCTCTAGCTGCTACTTCAGTTCATAAGCTGCAGTGGAGATCTGTGCTGCAACTCCATACCTTTGCATCAGGTTGTGAGGGCAAATTTCAGCACCCAAACCCACTGTCCCTTGGCGTTTCACCAGCACAGAGCCTGATCACTCTGACTTCATGTTGGTGATGAGAATTTCACTCCATGGGAATAAGCTGGACTTTTTTCTTTTTTAAATAATTAATGTAAAACTGAAATTCTTACAGTATTTAGTATGTAGCTCTTTTCCTCCCTTAACAATTGGTGTTAATAGTTTCACATTTTCTAAATTTATAGAAAAGCAGTATTTCATAAGTATCAAATTGTTATCTACAAGTGGCAGCAAATAGTGAATCAGCACATTTCTAAAAATCGGTATTTATTCTGCATTCTTTGAAATGTAATCATATATAAAAACTTCTATGACCCTGAGTATTCATTCAAATTACCTGAAATGTTTGGTATAATAATGTAACTCTATCACTTAAATCCAGCCTGGAGGTTTGACACTTAAAACCTGTGTGAAGAATTGGAAGACAAAAAAAATCAAATTGTCTGGTTTCAAACTTACATAAACACCGGAAGTAAGATTTTCAAAAGCACTTAGGCACTTATCTCCCAAATAACCTCCCAGAAATGTGATACCACTTTGCTGTACATATGGAAATTTCATATTTGTGATTTAGAACTAATCATTTAAAATTGAAAATAAATAACAAATAGAAATAACATTTTCTAGTTAAAGTTAGAAAAACAAAATTCTATGCATTCTATTGATGAATAAAATCCATTATGCTAGAATTCTGTATATATTTTATCACTTTTAACAAGAGTTATATTTAGAAGTCCTCAAGCCAAAGATTATAAATAAAACTCATGTAGTGATTAAAGCCTTGAAGTGGCATGTTATCTTGTGATTCTTTGTAGGAGGTCAAGGATACAACGATAATCAAGAGTGTCAATGTAAGGTCATTTAAAAATGACCACTTCTTTCTTGTGGAGTGCATTTACCAAGGCTACATGTATCAGTTACTGTGTTTGTACAGTATGACACAAAATATTTTCATAACTACCACCTATTTTCACCTATTTTCCCCCTGAAGACAATAATTTAATTTAATTTTTATTCAAATTTATTAGCAAAAGCTAAGTTATTCAGCATGCTCAAAATATACTTAAATTGGGGATTTGAACCAGATAAAGTTATAAAAAATAATCTTTAACAAAGGGGAAAATATTGTTCCAGCCATAGCATATAACAAATGTTATGACTTTGGGACACATTGTTCTACCTAATTTCTCTTTGATAGCAGAGCAGAAATAACTGATTCTGAAGTTTTGGAGGAGCTCCACGTAAGTGGAAATTATAGCTGCATGAGCATAGAAAATATAATCAAGATGGAAAAGACTAATTAAACTGTAACTAAAACTGAAGGGTTGTTTGTTTTTGAGATTAGTCTTGTGAAATGTGTTAAACTGAGAGCTCTGGAAATTGAATTCCATTATGTATAGAGGTGCTATATAGTTCCCATCACCACAGTATCTGAGCCCCTAAAACGGGAATCGTACGAGCAGTGCAATGTTATGTTAACTCTTGACACAGAAGAACCACCTTTAGAGCTCATTTTTATACCTATTCTATCCTTGACTTCTCTCCTAGGTTATCTTTTCATCCCTCTCAGTCACAAAATATGCCATCACACTTGTCACTAGCTGGCACCTTTAGCTTTAGTCAGGATTAAGACCTACAATTGCCAGGGCATGGCGACTGGACTTTTCTCATGAAAAACTTTAGATTGAATGATGATAGAAATAAAAAAATTGTATTGCCAGCCTCTGCATGTTAGAAATTTAGGCTGCATTGCATACTCTATATTATGTTAAATGATTAAATTCTTATGTTACAGAAGCAGTAAGTCCTTCCCACAAAATAAAGGAAATCCTAGAAAAATACCATGAGCAATTTACACCACACTGGGAAGGAGTTATTGGTAGCATGCATGTCCCAAGGTTTGTTATGGCTCTTCTATATTTCTCTCTTTTTTTTAAAGAGGTATTTCCCAGAGGCCCCAGTCATGACTAGGCCCCCATTGTGCTAGGTGCTGTGCAAATGCATAGGAAGACATCTCCCCTACCCTAAGCATATCTACAGATTTATTGATGGAAGAATTTAAAGAAAGAATCCAGAAGACATGCCTGTAATACATTTTGCCATATTGATCACAAGCAAGGCTAAAGTATGTAGGGGTATTCTGTTGATAGCAAAATGGCACTGTCCTTCTTGATTGTAATAAAATTATCATAAATGGAACTTCAGAAAAATCTAAAATAATGGAAAACTGGAGAAGACATATACAATGAGTTTTTGAGAGAAAGTTATAAAGTATATACATAGACAAATTTATAACATTGGCACTCTAGCAATATCACTCTGACAAAATAACAGGAGGTTACAAGTTCAGGTAATTCCGATCACTTCCCTGTCCATCTTACAAGTACTTTCATCTTCACTGAGTTAATAAATCAACAATTTTGGAAACACATATTTGAAAACTATAGCATTTTCATGCTCACTATAGGATTGTAATATTGTAGCACATACTTCTGAAATAAAGTAGTGAAGATTCATCCTGTAGTTTACAATTTCAAGACCTGATAATGTAATTAATATTGTTTCATACAGTTGGTTCACTTAGCTTCATATATAATTACTTCAGTTTTAGAATCATCTCTTCCCACACCCCAATTTCTTAGCTCCCTAATGAGCTCTCTTCTAGTCCTTGAGCATTCCCTTTGAATGTTAAGATAAATACTGTATCTCAAAGAAATGGGGATTGCACAGTATATACTGGCTTGTTCCTCTGTAGAATAGTCCCTTAAATCTCAAAAGCACCGTCCATGTCTTATTTACTGTGAGGTGTTATGTTACTATGGTAAAGTATACAATTTAGCTAAGTAAATTATTGTATAACAGTTCACACACACTGCTGTTCAAATTCTGTCCCATAACTGAAGTCTTCTCCCTTTGTCTTTTTACTTTTCAAACAATTGTTTGTTGAGTAATTAACATTGAAACATTTTATATAGATGTATCCAGAAAAATATTACTGTAAAACAGCTGCCTGGTCTAAATAGCTTACCTTTCTTTGCAGCCAAGCTGAATGGGAGCAGTTACTGAATAACTGCAGTGCGTTTCTGTTCTATGGAATGGAAAGATTCTTGTCTCATATTTTACTTAACAGATTTATTGCTATGAGCATCCCAGGTGAGATAAGGAAGCTGAAAAAACTATATTTTGTGTTCTCTTCCCTTGCAAAGCATCATAAAATTCTATTCCATGCCAAATAATTATGAGAATATTAGGGTTATGCAATGAAAGGTACAGTATAACACAGAGCTAAGGGACCATGCTCTTCATTCAAGAAGTTCTGCATTCAGGATATGGAACAAAAATTCTTGTTGTTTGCTATCTGTTAGAATAGTCTTAGAATTTAAACAGTGGGAATCTAACACTACTTTTGGCAAGGGGGAGTTCTGTCAAATTTACTTGACTGTTTTTATTGTTGGGCATATTTTTCTTTCTCCTGAAATTTGGTTTCTTCCCATTGGGTCCAAATTTCTCAAAAAGACATATTAAAAGGTTAGGACTCAAATTTTCAAAAGTTGCCTCAGAATTTGGGGGCCCAAGATCTGATATTCAGAGTTTCTGAATGCTGACAGCTCTGAGTTGAGTTGAATTAGAGTTGGAGATGGTATTTATAAATTACACCTTACATATTTAGAGTTGGGCACTGAAAATTAGAGGTCACTTTTGAAAACATGGGCCTAAATGATATGTCTCTGGTAGTCTTGTTTTATAGTCCCCTATAGCAGGGAAATACTTTTCATGTATGTGTCTAGACCAGGGATCGGCAACCTTTCAGAAGTGGTGTGCCACGTCTTCATTTATTCACTCTAATTTAAGGTTTCGCGTGCCAGTAATACATTTTAACGTTTTTAGAAGGTCTCTTTCTACAAGTCTATAATGTATAACTAAACTATTGTTGTATGTAAAGTAAATAAGGTTTTTTAAATGTTTAAGAAGCTTCATTTAAAATTAAATTAAAATGCAGAGCCCCCCCGGACCAGTAGCCAGGACACGGGCAGTGTGAGTGCCAATGAAAATCAGCTCGCGTGCCTCCTTTGGCACGCGTGCCATAGGTTGCCTACCCCTGGTCTAGACTGATGATGCTTCTTGAATGCTGAATCAAATTTCAAGTGCTAGGAAAAGTCTAGACCCCCTATTTTATCAACAGGAAATTCTAAACATGTTGACAAAGACACCACTGGAACAGAAAATATATGAGACATATGCTGTGTGATTTCCAGCACTTCTCCATGGACAGAAGTCCATAGTGCAGGGAGAACACAGAGGGTAGTGATACAATATCTAATATTTTCTTAGAAAGCTTTGGTAGGTTTGTTAGTTACTCCAATGCATTTTTACCAACGTGAAGATGGCTTTCACCGTCACTGGAAAAGAAAACAAGTCTGTTAAATTTCTCTGAGCCTTTGAAAGAGCAAAGTCTTCTATTTTCAGAAGCACCCAAGTGTCTTAGAAGCCTAAGTCCCATTTTCAAAAATAACATAAACCCCTATGCTACTAAGTGCTTAATGTCCTTTTCATATAGCTATCACTTCTATTCCTTTAAAATATAGTTATTCCTATTAGAGGCTGCACAGTATACATTTTACAGGGAATTAATCCTGACAGATCCATTAGGGGCATGGAATATTTAAGGATTTCAGGCCAGATTTTTAAAGGTATTTAGGCACCTAAAGAGACAGTTAGGCACCTAGTGGGATTTTTTAAAGGACTTCGGCACCAAACACCCATTAATTTCAAGTATCTTTACAAATCTGGCCTTAAGCCCTTAAATATACCCTGTACATAGTGGATTTGTCAGGGTAGCTGCACAGTCTTTCCACTTCCTGGTCATCTACCCAACTTTCCACAGGTTGACACCCCATGAAGTCATTTAATGTTACCTGTAGGCTTAATCGGGTACAGAGCTAATTTTCATGGGACCTAATAAATATTAATTTTTGAGAGCCTCCACTGACCTATATTTGCAAACATGGTATTATAATTCTCTATCACTAAATTTTCTGAAAGCGGAGATTGTTTCTTGCCATCCTGGCTACAATTATCCACATTTCATAGTTTTCCAAAGGACATTAATATTTATTTAGAAAGGATAAGTTAGCTATTCGAATTACAATAGCTTCTTGTGTTTTTCCTTAACAAATATTCAAAAACAGTACAGAAAAGGCATTGGTAGTGAATTAGTCTGCTGTATATTCCTTGATTTGGTCTCACTGACCATGTAAATTAACTGATCGCATCTGGAAAAATCACATTTGATTTGCAAAACGTGATTATCTATCAGAATAGTATAAATATTCATAAATCTCACTTAAATTTAATTTGCTTTCAGACAGACAACTGACAAATGAAGCAGAGATCCCTGTCATTTGTTTGTAAGACTATATGGGACCCTTCTCGATAAAAATCACATTGGACCAAATTTTGCAATCTTTACTTAAGTAGTATTTACTCATGCAAGTAAATCCTACTTGAAATCAGTTCTACCGAACTTGAAAGGGTTGCAGAAATGAGTCCTGTAAATTTATTATTTATTATTATTTGTTTACTATTTGTATTACCATAGCACCTAGGAGCCCTACTCATGAACCAGGACTCCATTGTGCTAGGTGCTGTACAAAGACAAAACAAAAAGACGTCAGGTAGTAGTAGAAAGTGATTATTCAAATGCTTTTTGTTAACAAATAGCTGAATATACAGTTATGGCAGAAGAAAAAATAAATGTTTATATTGAAAACTGTTTATTCAATACTTTCACAAGAGCAATTACATCTGAAAGATACATATTATCTATATTCACTTTGTAAATGCTGTTAAAACAACTAACATTATTTTTCCAGAATGCCAGTTGATGGTACTTTTAGATCTGGTGCAATCAAATCAGAGTTTCCAACGACTGGCAAAGCTTGATACACTCAAAAGGTAGAATAAATCTTATTTTGTCCTGCAGATAGTCACAGTGCCTCATTTTTTGTCTTTCAAAGCAAATTTAAAATTGTCTTCTGTGCTTCTGAAAGTGGGGTGGACTCAGATCTGAGTTTGGAGTGGGGAGTTTGGCCACTTTCCCCCATGATCCTATAGAAGTCTTTTTCACAGGTGCTGCATTGTATCAGGGCTCCACAGATGAGGAGAGGACAGATCAAGGCTGTGGGGAGACCGAGTCCGGGGGGCAGAAACCTTCCCCACTGTCTTCTGAATTCAGGATTTTTAAATCAATCTAGTTAAATAGATACAGCCTTTCTAGCATAGAAAGATACTTTAGAGTCCTTCTGAAGGTTTATACAATTAATACTTTGACACTGAGCCAAGTGTTTGTCTTTTGCTGGAATAAATTGTTTTGGGATGCTAATTAACTTCCTTCCAGATGTTTTCTATTGCTGATTAAAGGTGTTAACCTTGAAGACAGCTAAGTATCTGCCTTGCATCTAAATTTAAAGAGACAGAGCTCACACATTTATTGTATATATCTAATACAAATTCTTGAGAGATTAAAATACTTTCTACTTTTCTGACTTCAGCTGATAAATGTCCCACTAATAGGAAATAAATAGAAAAGTCCCCCTAAAAATATAAAGAGCTATCAGTCAGTATCGCCACTTTCACCTAAAGTACCTGTACACCTTGCAAATTAAAATGTACTGGATGTAAGATACTGTATCTAATACATAAATACACACACACACACACAAAATAACTCTAAATATTTAAATCCAGTAACTAAGCCTGAATCCCCCTCTTTTATATGAAAACAATTAAGAATGGTCCCTTTATTTCTCAAAGCTTTTTTCCCCAAACACAGTCGTTCCCTAAATTAAGTCAAAAGACAATTCCTTAATGTAGGTTTTCCAACTGTGTACATTTGCAGTCTCATCCTAATAGATTATTGTATTTACCAGCCTGTTGCTGTCATCCTGCATCTCTTAAGTGGGTGATTTATGGCTCTGACTGTGACAGTCCCCGAAAGTTTAGAATAACTTCAATTAAAAGCTAAATCACATAGCTTCGTGTTCCCCCAAGAAATAGGTAGCATCCTCCAGAGAGATTATAGAAAACCTTAACTGTTGTTTTATACGGGGATTACCATGAAATGCAGATTGACAAAAAGCCAAATTCCATTTTTAAATTGCTACAATTCCAATGCTCTAGAATTTCACCCCCCCCCCCAAAAAAAACTATCAAAACTCCAAATCTCCAAGTGTTCAGTTGCAGCAATTTCATTTAATCCAGCTCCAGGGAGGAGAATGTCTTTCCTTGTATATCATTTCTGAGTCTCCAAACTTTTGCAGCACTCACTCTAACAGCTTGTTTTCACTGCTAAAGTATCTGCATTTTTTACTGTGAGTAATTAATATGTGTGACCCATGCTGAGGTAAAAACACAGTAAGACCAGGAACTCTAGTTTAACTGCCAGGGCAACCTGAAGTGCCTTGTCTTTACTGTTGTTTTACCTTGGGGTAGCTTGAACATGTTATTACCACAAGGGAAACAAAACACAACTTTTTTAGCAGTAAAGACCCGTCATATCTCCAAATATGCTGAAGTGCAGACATGCATCTCATGTAAGGAGAAATCACTTCTCTTCTTCTTTTTCCTCCTCCTGAAGGTAAGCATTACCGATAACTCAGCATGCCTGTCTCTAAACTACTCAGCTGGATCCTAAAGCCTACTCCACAGACCCTTATCCACAACTAATGTGCTTTGTCTGTTATTCTTTCCTTTAATTTACTGTATTATCCTTCCCTAAACAGTAACATGGCAGTGCACAGTCTGCTAGGTGGGAGTTCACACCCTGCAGAGATGAAGTAGAACTTAACATAGTTGTTTATATAGCATCCCCTACTTAATACAAAACATTCCAACACACTTTCACTAAGAATTAAAAATGTATGAGAAAAATGCAGTCCATCATTTACTGATATGTTTTGTATGGTGAAAGTTGAATAAAAGTCATTTTTGTCCTCTATATTCAAAAGCACAACATGCATCATAATGTTTCAGGAAACTTTGTACTTATCATTTTTATGCATTATATTTATTGATTCTATTATTCTTATACTATTGACTTTCTTTAGTCGTCTACATATGTCTATAGAGAGACCAACAGAGACAGCAATCCTTCTAAGCCTTACTGGTGTTCGTTCCATTATGGCCAACCAGTGGTATACAACCCTACAAGAGAATGCAAAAAGGCTGGAAATCTTGTCTGAAAGTATGTACTTGTGGCAAATCTTCCCTTAACACATTAGTCCTTAAAATGTTCTGATACTTTATGTAGAATAGCACAATTCTTATGCTATCCTCATTGTAGAGTGAGGGCTGAGATAGAGGCTGTGAAGACCTGCATGCTAATAAGTAGCAGGGATTGGCTGGCTATGTGGGCTTTCTGATCCTTCTTTCTAAAAACCCTGCTCAGAGCCCTACCTGTCCCCGATTAATGGAGAGAGAAGTGTCCTTGAGCTGCCATAAATTAGCAACTATTACTATTTTGAGAAAATGTTCTGTGATGCCTTCAAGGAGAATGTTAACCTTGTCTTCTTGCTTTAAGAATGTAAAGTGAATGAATGTGAGTGAAGGATGAGCTGCTGGTTATAAATTAAGAGCAAGACTTTTATAGTTAAGAGCAAGGTCTTGAATCATGAAAGCCACGGAGCAATCTGTAGGTGCTGCGAGGGCACAGAAAGGGAAACTACTTGAAAGTTACTCGCACAATCACAGAACTATAACTAACTCCTAGTGATCTATATCATTTTGATTTGCTCCATTTTTAAAAGCTGAGGCACTGGTCTAAAAGAACCCAGGGTTTGTATCTTCTTGTTTTTCAAAATTCTCATTAAAAGTTCATAAAAATGACAGGAGTTCTTTTTAGATTTGTTACAAACCGGAAAAACAACCGGGCAGACCATTCGTGTTCTTCAAAAGTATAAGATTGGAGTGGAAACGTCACCAACTAGAGGTAAGAAATAGACACATTTGTATAATGTACAGAAACTGGCCTCTGATATTAACAGAATTAGATGCTTGTAGTTTAATCACTATTACAATTCTTTGTTACAATGTAAGAGAGGAAAAATGCAGCCACTTCAAGTGGTTCCTGACTTCAGTTGGACTTCTCCCTCAGTTGATTTACTGCAAAGCTAAAGCTAAGATTGGAAATAAGTATGTTTTAAACAAAGGAACATCAGGAGAATATTGTGGTTTTGAAAAAAAAAATTTAAAAGGCCTCCACTAACTAGGAGATAGGTATATAGAATTGCAGCAATTTTTAAAACATTTTGCAGTTGATATGTACATCCACGGTTCATGGAGGGAGTAGGGGTAAGAGAAGAGCTTCAAAAGTCAGACCTTGTAGACCGATACAGATGCAAGATAGTCAAGGTGAACTAATATCTTAGCGTGTCTAATATGTACCAAATCATAAAGTGTTTTCATCACCATATAGTCATAACATATATTAGAAACATATTAATTCAACATATGTTAAAACAAATAAGTCTTAATCTCGCTTTTCTGGACTGTCCAGGACAAGATGTTGATTCTGCTTCATAATCTGGGTCCTGATAAATCACTGCATTACTCTATTTTTATGTTGATAAAAATCCATTCTATTTAGTCTAATGGTATACATTTTATATAGTTTATTACATAATGGCTTGGTTTTCAGAGGTGCTGAGCACCTGCAATTGCCACAGACTGTAGTAGGAGCTGCTGGTGCCAGGAGTCTCTGAAAATTAAGCTTTAATTAGTGCATATGTCATGGGGAATGGATATTTGGAAAATGTCCATAATTTAGTAAGGTACTTTTCAAGTTCAGTTTCTATGGAAAGCTCAATTAATCTTTACATTTTATGAAAACTTCTTCACTTGATTCCAGCAACTTCTGAATTTGGTTTCATTTGACATATGCAGTATGTATTTGTGATAAAGTAAACTCAGCTATCTCTGCATGAAGTAAATCTATTATTATATAAAATTACATCCATAAAAATGCAAATTCTCAGTAGGAAGTAATGAAAGTGACTCACACTTTATAGTGTTCTCTGCAGTTTCCAATCTGTATTTATCAACAATGTACTGTGTGCAGTCATACTGCCTTGGGTGTGCTGTCATACATTAACTAGAGTCAGAACTGATCAATACGTAAGTCACACCTCCCTGGAAAATACAGTATGATTGATGATTAAGTTGGTGGCACTCTCCCCTCTGGGGCCCCAATCCTGCAAACAATTACTCATGTGTTTATCATTAAACACATTAGCAGTCCCATTATGGTCAGTGCCACTACACACAAATTTAAAATTATACATGTACATAAGTGTTTGCAGGCAGCGGGCCTTAGTTAGTATTGAATTAATACCATATTGTGTTTAAAGGGGGTGTTTTGCTGGGATAAGTGCAGTCTAACAGATGAGACCCAAAGGTAAGGTCCTGACTACATGTGCTGACATTCAGTGGCAATTTTTGGAAAAGATAGGGGTACCAAGGCCAATAATATGACCAAAATCTAATTTGAGTAATTACATTTGCCTGTGTAAAATTCCCTGTTTGGTAGCTTTACCACAATTAGCCAAAATATTCACCAACAGAGTGTGAATACTTCCCATGAAGTCTGACTGGTATAAAATTTAATTTGTGTGACTGGCAAGCAGTGCTAAGAGCATGACAAACATGAAATATACAGTACTCATTAATTTTACATTTTACAGCATGTAGTAAATTACAGTGATATGGCTGCAGATCATGGCAAAATCTCTACAAACGCAAAATAAGTTCAGCCTGCTTGGTAGAAGGCAGCCACTAGAAATTTTTCTCTGTATAGGGTAATTTATAGAGGAATTTCCACCTGCTAGCTTGGGGTGGGGGACCCCCACAGGGGCAGTCCTTGACTTATCTGTCTATTGGTTGTTACTAACATAGCATTATAAATCGTATTCCATTTACAAAGTTGTGTAGAAGTTGCCAGAGGTAAGGCCTCTGCTGGTAAAGTAAAGTACAATAAAATAACTTACTTGTTCTTGGTGAAAAGCCAACAAAATCCTCACTTTGCTGACTTATTGTAGTAATGATTTGGGGTAGTGGGAAGACTAAAATCATAAGTATTGTCTGAGTTTTCTCTGTTCTGTGCTCAAATGTCCCTTGTGTGTATTGATCATCATTTCAATGTAAAACAGAGGAATGCAAAAGATACTTGAATATTTAAAAAGAAGAACAGGAGTACTTGTGGCACCTTAGAGACTAACAAATTTATTAGAGCATATTTAAGCAATATTTAAGCAAACAGAGGCAAAAATACTATATTGTAAAATATTCTAATAGGTATAATTGTAAATAACAATTTTTTTGAATATTTTCTAGAGGAAGAGAATTCTAAGAATTCTTCTAGTGATGAAATCGAAAACCAAATCATTCTCAGTCAGTCAAACCTTCCTGCAATTCAGCCATCATCTTTCAATTGTATATTATATGGGCTACCCAACATAATTGTTATGTGAATTCATGTCAGGTTTCTATATGTAAATAGGAACTCATCTACAGTATACATGATATTGGCCTTATCTTGAAAGCTAGCATTTATTCAGTCATCTTAAGTACTTTTTGTGTAGACTAATGAGAATTGAATTTAAGAATATGCAAAGCGTGTTAGCTAATTTATTTTGTTTTAGATTTGTGTACTGATATTAAAATATCAAAGAAGATTTTCGTCAGAGCTTTGTATTATTGAAAGTATGCATTTCTGTGTGCTCTTCTGTTGTTAATTAAAGTCTTTAAAAACAGATCTTGGATTTCTGCTTATGATTACTCCATTATTTACCTTCTGCTTAAAAATTAGCAAACATACTGGTTTTCACATCACAAACTTGTGCAATGAGACTCAAAAGTACTTTTTAATTGACTAACTTTCCTTTGAATAATTCATAATAGCATTGATGAAGTTCTCAAATTTCGCCTGTGGTTCACAAAATTCCAAAAAACGCATTCGCAATCAACTATGTTGTGTTAAGCAAAAATAAGGTATATTTTCTTTTTACATTACTTGCTCTGCGTTCACCTACAATAGTATAAATAGTGATTGGATTTTCCAGGGCCATACGCTAGGGTGACCAGATGTCCCAATTTTATAGGGATAGTCCTGATATTTGGGGCTTTGTCTTATATAGGCGCCTATTACCCCCTACCCCCGTCCCGATTTTTCACACTTGCTATCTGGTCACCCTACTATACACAGATGTGGGAAGGGAGCTCAGCTTCCTCTACAGCAGCATTCTTCTCTTCCCCTGACTTCACAAAGGGCTCTATGCAGGATCAGGGATCTCCGGGCTAAGGAAGGAGTACATGGACCGCACCGGCATGACCAGAAAGTACTTGCAGTGTCTCCCCACATGCTACAGTGACAGCCTAGAGAACACAGACAAGTCACTAAAATTCCTTTCCCCTATCCTACTTAGTAGATTGTGCCCCATTTTAGGGAACCATGTATATTACTTAACCTTTTCTCTCCTGTATTACTTTAACATTAAACATCAAAAAAAGCTTGACACCCAGACAGACCATTTAATCTCCTTGGAACCTGACTGAAAATTTTACTAGGGTATCCTGTTCTGAGGTAATTGATCTTTTTCCTGGTGTATTGCAGCAAACATGGATAACGTGCTGGCCTCCAAAATAAATAAAAATAAAATAAAATTAACTAGCTAACTAATAAGGGAGTATAAATTATGTGTCCTCCACTACATAAAACAGGGATGTAATATTTAATTGCTGCAGTCTGCTCATTGATTTCTTTGATAATATAAATCTTTTATGGAGAACTATTAACCAAATTCCGAAACAATTGTAAATACGCAGATTTAGTTTGCCTTATGCTTAGTCACCGGTGGAAGTTTTAAACAATTTTATAACTTTTTTTGTACCAATAGAAATAAATGCAAAATAAGAACTTAGTAAAAATATAAAGCTTTGATCATAATTTCAAACAAAAAAGTTTTAAAATACTCTTTTTTCCCAGCAAGGCAGCCAAGCCTGTTCCCTGTGATAAATTTTTTGTACTCACTTTAAGGCATTAAAATGTCACTAAAAAGATACTGTTCCTGGCTACCATGCTGTGCTAAAGTTAATTAGAACCTGATAGAGCTTTAAAGATTTGTAGCACATTATTATAAAATCATGACATGCAAAACATCTTTTTTGTTCACACAAGAATATCAATAAATTCTTCTCCACTACCAGAGGTTTATCAGATAACTTTATATGACCTGTAACTTCTACCTCAAATTATTTGTTATAAAACGCATAATGATTTTTTAAAAATATATTCCGTTTAAATTGAATTTTCTTCCCTAGTTAAACATTTGACTTAGTCACATTTTGTAAATGTATTGTCTTGCTTTCATCTAGACTTTTGGGAACATGCCAAAATTAAACCAGGTAATGTTGACATATAACCTTTGTTTTAAGTTATCAATGCTGAAATGTAGGACTGAGTCAGCAAAAAAGTTTTCTCTTCAGTCTTCTGTACTTTTCATGATCCAGACAGCCACAGAAATGGCCATATTTAGCATGGAATCCCCCTTAGTTATTTCCCAACTTCCCATAGCCTTGCACATTCAGAAAAATCTGCTTCCCAATGGCAAATGTAGCTGTCCAGGAGACAGAAAGCTCCCAACCTCCTACATTCTTTTATTCCTGAGTCTCAGAAACACCAATTATCTCTCCCATGGGTATGCATGTCCTAGGAGATAATCCAGGTATCTAAATGCAGCAACTCTTGCCCTGTCACAGTTAAATATGTTTATGGCTGTCTTCTCTTTGAGAGTGGGTGGATTGTTTTTGTTTTGTTTTGCATGTTTTATTAATAAAATATACACACAGTTAAAGGTGAGGGACTCATTACTTGATTGCAGGATGCCTAGGAGTCCTGTACACTTTTAGTTACTGTTGTGGTCCACTGAGTGTCTTCTACCGCAGTTTGCTGTAATGTTCAAGGGAATTTCTCCCTTTTTCTTCAGTTGCTCTTTTTTGATGCCTCAAGATGGGGCAGGAGTGGGGGGAACATGGTAAGCAGGAAATAATAGTTGGGCATTGTAGCCCCTGTATTGCTTCTCATGGATGATATACAGAATGAACCTGTCATCTAGAGAAGAGTCCAGAGTTTCAATTATTCATTCCTTACTGACAGCCATTCAGTCAAAAAAATCGTAAGACTCCTGCACTTGTAATATGACATCAGAAGACACCTCAGGCTTGCCTGAGTCCCCCAATGGCATTCCTCAGTTGTTTCTGGGACAATCAGGATGGTAAATCTATCTTTGGGAGTTGGGCGGGGGGCAACATAAAGGCTGAGATTTTCAAAGCTATGTGGCTAAGTCCCCTGTACTCCTTCAGAAATATCAACCAAAATGTAGTAGCCTCTGGGGGACCGAGAGGCCTATGGTGTGTGTGTTTCAGTAAATACCTGTACAGAAGCTAATTTCCTTTTTTGGATTGTGCCCTTTGAAGGATACTCTTGTAAGGATTCAGTTACACCCTAAAATTGTTAAAACTAATGGTAAAGCTCTGCTAAACGAAAGAGAATTATCAGGTAAGAAATTTCTCAAACTCTCTAAGCCTCTCCAAAATCCTCAGGCAGGCCCGGGGTATAGTAGAGTAATCATGGCAGACTGTATTAATCTTTGCTGTGGGTGGAAGCCCGACCAAAAATGCAAAGGTCAACTGTGCAATTCACTTCCTTTTCCAGATCATTAGTGGAGGTGATACATAAAACCAAATGTAATACCAGTGTGGTACCCCAATAGACACTACCCTTCAACTGGATACATTGCATTATCCTGTTAGCAGCCTGCATTATCCTCTTTTCAGCCCAAGTGAATGTTCATATCCAAGCCCATTTGAATTGCTGCTTTACAAAATCTTGCATGAAGGTCTATTAAATGTTTTACTAAAATCATAATCTGCAGCATTCCCTTTACCCACCAATTTTGTAATTCTGTTCTTAAAATGCCAAGGTTTTTCTATAGAATTTCTTCCTAAAACCCATCTTGCTTGTAGCTCATGGTTCCATGATCCTCTAGGTGTTTAGCAATGTTTTTAACATGATTTTTTTTCACTAATTTACTCTGTATAGAAATTGGAGTTACAGGAGTGTAACTGCCATGGTTACACTTTTCTTTATTGTAGTTTTGGATTACATTTGCCTTATTCCAGTCTTTCAGTATTTCCCTAATGGGCAATGATTTTTCAAAAATAGTTTGTGGTACACTCAGTTAATTAACTAATTCTCTTTTTACCCTACAGTGCATATCATCCAGAGCACCGTAATTGTGTATGTTCAGATTTTCCCAGTACTCCTTTATCTGCGTCTTATCTACAAAAAGAACAGGAGTACTTGTGGCACCTTAGAGACTAACAAATTTATTAGAGCATAAGCTTTCGTGGACTACAGCCCACTTCTTCGGATGCATATAGAGTGGAATAAATATTGAGGAGATATATATACACACATACAGAGAGCATGAACAGGTGGGCGTTGTCTTACCAACTCTGAGAGGCCAATTAAGTAAGAGAAATAAAACTTTTGAAGTGATAATCAAGATAGCCCAGGACAGACAGTTTGATAAGAAGTGTGAGAATACTTACAAGGGGAGATAGAGTCAATATTTGTAATGGCTCAGCCATTCCCAGTCCTTATTCAATCCTGAGTTGATTGTGTCTAGTTTGCATATCAATTCCAGCTCAGCAGTCTCTCGTTGGAGTCTGTTTTTGAAGTTTTTCTGTTGTAAGATAGCCACCCGCAGGTCTGACATTGAATGGCCAGACAGGTTAAAGTGTTCTCCCACTGGTTTTTGAGTATTATGATTCCTGATGTCAGAGTTGTGTCCATTAATTCTTTTGCGTAGAGACTGTCCGGTTTGGCCAATGTACATGGCAGAGGGGCATTGCTGGCACATGGTGGCATATATCACATTGGTAGATGTGCAGGTGAACGAGCCCCTGATGGTATGGCTGATGTGATTAGGTCCTATGATGATGTCACTTGAATAGATATGTGGACAGAGTTGGCATCGGGCTTTGTTACAAGGATAGGTTCCTGGGTCAGTGGTTTTGTTCAGTGATGTGTGATTGCTGGTGAGTATTTGCTTTAGGTTGGGGGGTTGTCTGTAAGCGAGGACAGGTCTGTCTCCCAAGATCTGTGAGAGTAAAGGATCATCTTTCAGGATAGGTTGTAGATCTCCGATGATGCGCTGGAGAGGTTTTAGTTGGGGGCTGAAGGTGACAGCTAGTGGTGTTCTGTTATTTTCAGTTACTTTTAGAGTGTTCCTTCCTTACCAATTCTTCAATCTTCTTTCTCTACCTTTCCACTCAGGCTTTTTAAAATATATTCAGTTTCATTCATTTTTTGAATTACCATTAATGTCATCATCCTCATTTTATTTTAATGGATCTGTTTATCCCTATTTCTTCTTATCCTCTGATACGGTTCTTAAAAATCCTTCTTATTTCCCTTGATCCCTTTAGCCAGCAGTAACTTTTTTGCCTGCCCCTATATTTTCCCTATATGCTTTAACTAAGTATTCTTGCAACTTTTTTTTTCCAGGACAGGATGTTTTTTAGCCTCAGATCTTTGAGCAGTTTGAAGCCACATTAGCCACTCCACAGTTTTGCATTTTTCTTTCTGAAAGGAACTCAACTCTGCTAGGCCTGAATTATGATATATTTTAGGCTTTCCCAGCTCTCTTCCACCCTAATTGATTTTAATAATACTTAGTATTTTAATTTCAAAAAGTTTGCTTTTCTGAAATCTAATATTCTTGTCCATTCTGGGAACCCATGGTCTCCGATACTGAATTTAAGTTACTCATCATGTTTTAACTGGTTGCATGTTTCTCAATATATTCATGTTCTCAGTCAGTTCTTCCCAATCTGGATGAAATAATTCAACAATATCTCTTCTCTGCTTCAAGTCTGTGCTTTCTGAACCAAGGTTTTTTTCCTTTATTTGTGTTTACTTTATCTTAACAAAGGAGACTCCTCAATGCATGTTTGGCTACATTTGCCAGCACCCGTACAGATAATTTAAAGTACAGTGTTTGGTAACCTGGAGTACCTAAGTGGCCTGTAGCAGATATCCACAGGTATTTATCTCTTGAATCCTTACCTAGAGAATTTACCCATACCTTTCTTCATCACATCATTTATCATCAAATTGTAGTTTGTTGGCATTGTAAATATTTTTGACATATGCTGCCACCCACTCATTTTTTCTTCTCTTATCTCTATAATGGATAATTACAGGTCAGTCTCGTCTTATGTGGGGGTTCCGTTCCGTGGTTAGCGCGTAAAGCGAAAACCGCGTATAGTCAAAATTCCATTGAGTTCAATGGCAGGCGGAATCGCCCGCACTACAGGTATAGTATTGAAATTGTTATTTTGCTCTTTTTTTTGTTTTGTTTTTGCCGAATGTGTAAAGTTGAAATCGCGCATGTTGAATGCGCGTAAGATGCGACAGACCTGTAAAAGGCCTTGAAAAAGAGTGTGCTCTCTTTTAATTGTAAATCACCAATCCTTTCCTACTTTGCTATGTATGTCTTAATGAATTTACTGCATTAACTTTAGTATTCTTGAAGTACCAACTTTCCAGACTTATGACAGGGCCAGAAAAGTTTCTTCACCTATTCAGAAAATTACAAAGGATGTTCTTTGATAATAACCCAAGATAAAAGGTACAGTGCTGAAAAGGTTAAGAAAGACTGTTTAGCGGTGTCTAATATCAAAGTATAATTAGCTTATTCAGTAGTTTACAATTGTTAATTTTATTTACGAAACTAATGCAAATATTTAATCTTCCGAAGTGACTTTTCCCAAAAATGTTACCATTGGTATTGGATGCTTTGTTTCTAACTGCCATGCAACAACCTCTGTCAAAAAGATGAATGAGTATGTTTGAAAATTTCTCTACAGTCTGACAGCACTACTTTATCATAAAACTTTGATAAAGAATAATGTCTAGATCCAGGAAACTATAGACCTGTAAGCTTGACTTGTTGGGAGGAAGATACTGGAAACGCTAATCAGGGATACAGCAGGGGAACACCTAGAAATGTATGATTTATACTAATTAAGGATAGTCAGAGCAGAGGGCATGCATAACATTTGATCAAATTTCTTGAGAAAGTAACCAAAGTCGCTGACTTGTGGCAATGGTGTGCAGCCATAAACATGGTTTGCTGTGACTTTAAAAAACCTTTTTATGCAGTACTGCACTAAAGACTACTCAGTAAGATCAGTAAATATAGTATAGCTGCTTGAGTGGCTAATGAACTACCTTGAATATCAATGAAAGGGGGTACTCATGTAGTGATATAGGATGATTACTAGTCAATGCCACAATGATTAGTATCTGGTGGGGGGGGTTTCCCTCTGTATTATTGGTAGAAGCAATGTGCAGTAACATGATTAAATTTCCTGATACTATAAAAGCAGAGGGTCACTCAGTGCAAAGGCACAAACTGGTAGAATTCAGAATGATTTTGAGAACCAAACAGCACGGACAAATGAATAGCTTTTATATTTCACTGCAAAGAAAGGTAAGGACTTGGGGAAGATAATAAGAAGGAAAACTTGTATACATTGTATAAGGAAAAAAATCAACAGTACTGCTGTTAAAACTCTAGAGCGCTGAGTGTTTAAGTAATAAAACCGGTAAATAAAAATTGAGGGTGGGCAAATTAGGGGGTGTACAAAACTGTTGAAAAAAGTGATGGAGAAAAGGTCAGGTTCAAAGGCTTGAGTTGGTTAAGCATCTGAAACCCTGAATGCTTTTCTGAAGTTTTTCCCAAACTTTCCTTGAGTTGTGGCTGAAAGTTAAGTTGATTCTTATTTTGGCCAAATCATGTTTGCCATCCCTATCCATTTTCAGAAGTTAGTATATATTTAAACAATTCATAAGGTCACATTCTACATAAATGCTCTATGGGGCTGATTCTCATTTAGGCTAAGGGCCCTTTGCACCTCTCTAGAAGTGTAAAGGGATCTTAAAGTATGTGGAAAATATTATTTACATCCAGCATATGATCACCTTAAACTGCCAGAGTGATGTAATGGGCCTTTAGTGTAAATGAGAATCAGAGCTTATGTGTGTAGTACACACTTGTGGTGTCCTTTAGTAAAAGGGTGAGTTAAAAGAACAGAGGGGTTTATAATAGCATAGAGCTCACTCTGCATGATAGGGGGAATTTGGGAGTGCTCTTCCTCAAAAAGGTTAAGGAAACTAGGTGTACCTTCTTTGCAATACAGATGATCCTCATTATTACATACAGTTTTCTGAAAGAACACTAAAGCTAAAGGTCTACAAGACTAATTTAGCTATTATTTAATACAGGACAAGTGACATAAACTAAAGCTAAGAAAAGCCTAATGACTGTTTTTAAAAAGACAGTTTATTAAATACTGAGTAGTGACTCAAGGCAAATTAGTAGACTCAAGAACTGTAATGACTTTGGGCAATTTAGAAAAACAGTGCTACAATTACCAACTATGCAAAACTGACCTCTTGCCCTGAATATACCAGTCATTGGAATATTATTCTTTGAGATTGTGCAAAGATCCTAGCAGAGGATTGCTCATTGCTGCAAATTGCTTCTCAGCCATCTTCCCCCAGTCGCTGCAGAAGAGACCCTCTAAGAGTTGTGCTAGCTCTAACTGTTTGAGATGGGCAAAGCCTAGCTGCATTTAACATGGCTATAGCATAGATAGGCCCAGATTGTCTTAACTTTGAACAAGCCAAATAACTCCTCTGTCTGGGCAGTCGTACGAATTTAGTTTGCAAGTTTAGCACCTACCGTTCTATAGAAACCTCTGCTGACGTCTAAGAGCATGGGCTTTCCCCAGGGGGGGCCTAGGGCCAGCCAACCCTGTTCCAAGTCATGGCCTCTTTAAGTTCAGGGAAGGATCACCAGACCAAGCTGGAAATGGGGGCCTGGTGTCTAAGTCATGTGACCACATGCTGAGAATTAAAAATGAGTGCTCTTCACTCAGGAGACACTAGAGTCGGGAGAGACCTACAGGGAGGATCTCTGGTGTCACCACTAGGATAATGGTGGGGTAAGGAAACCTGCACAGTTCAAGCACAGCCCAAGCAAGGAGGGCTAGGGAGACCCTGCCTCAAGTGAAAAAAGGATCTGAGCTACCCAGTAATCAGGACAGAGAGGAGCAAGGAGCCAGAGTGGGACTGGCAGAGCCTCCCTGAACGGAAGGAACTGGGGAGTCAAGAGAGCCAGAGCTTGAAGCCCTGAAACAAAGAAGTTCTGAGGAAAGAAGAGTTTGAATCTGTAAGAGCCAAAGGAATTGTATATTTATTTTGAGAGGACTTAAGTCATTAGACCCCAAGCGTGGAAAGGTTATTTTAAAACTACTGGTGGCAAGTGGGTTGATTGGAGAACTACTAGGAACTGAGGTGGGGTCCCATGCTCAGGGACTGCATCTTACAATATGAAGCCAAACTGTTCAAGTGCAAGTATAGAAATTGAGTTAACCTTGAGTTCCATTATCAAGTTGTACAGAAAAAGTACTCCCTTGGGTTTAACTACACTGAGAATGGTCACAGATAGTAAGACTTTGATAAGATTACACCAAACCTATTATTAGATGCACACAAATACAACAATTTTTCAGAAGTGCACCTTCTAAATGTTTATAGTGTATTATAAATAATCTTAACCAAAAACATTTGCTCTTGATAGGGTTTTTTTGTTTGTTTTTTGTTTTGAAGGCTTGTTCTTAGGATTACAGGAAAATGTGCTTCAATGTTTGGTTGCAAGCTATTAATTTTTTCAAAAAAAAATTCTCAGCCACCAAAAAAAAAAAAATGCTAACTAATGACCAAGGAATAAATTCTAGGAGAAGCCTCTTAGAAATATGAGCTTTCTACTAGAAAGACATTGGCACAAGCCCAAACAACAAGAATAAAAGCTTCTGGAAATATTTCATCTACATGCCACCACATTTTTTACCTTATGCTGTGTCCATTCATACAAGAAATATTAAACAGTTAGTGCTATTCCATGTATCAAAGGCTTTAAAATAACTTTCTGAATTATGTCTCAGCAACATAACAAATCACATTATCAATTAGCTTTTATAACAGAAATGACATACCATAATATATTCGAGCATGAAAAAAAATTGCTCTGCTGAAATTTATGTAACCTAAAAAATGTGAGGAGGAAAAAAAATCATGTTGAATTTATTGATAATATTACAGGACAAGAACATAATTTGAGTGGTAGGTAACTGTCCAAGAAAAGTGTGACAAAACTACATAGCTGTAATGTACCACAGTGAAGAAATGCATCCAGTTAGTTAGAGAAGGGTATAACAAAAATAAGGCGCTTAATGGTCCCTGATCTTTCTGGCACGCTGACAGAAAACTGCCATAATGGGGCAGCCAAAGATTCCCCCTGACATAAAGTGTCAGTCCCCCTACTCCTGCATATTCCCCTCCACTTTCCAAAGGGGATGGGGTACAGTACACCAGCAAATCCTCAGCTGGTGTGATGGATAGTTGCACCCAGTATAACTTAGAATAACCTTGAGACTGCTCTAAGTTATGCCAACCCAGGATCAGGGGAGCCTCTTTCTTTCCAGAGCTGCACCAAGAGTAAACTTGGCCCATTTGAAGATTGAACTTGAGATCTCTTAGAAGCACAGAAAGCAGTAGTTACCATCATTTGTATACAAAGCATGGAATCAACCACTATAAATCTACAAAATGCACCAATGAATTGTATTGTACTATCAGTACATGTTGCACATTCATTTGAAAACTTGCACAATGTCCATAGTACATGTCTTGTGAGGCAAATGATTTACAGATAGAAAAGTGTCAACTTTGATCATGTAACCTACTCCCAGCTCACCATTCAAAATGAAATGTGAAAAGCTGTCGACATTTTTCAGGTATCCAAACAATGGAAAATATTTTCTGCCAAAAATTTCTTCTGAAACACCACATGTTCAAAGAAGCATTCTGAACTCAAAACCGGCAACTTGAGCATTCTACATCGTCCACCAAATATTTAATCCTGCTGTGTTAAAGGAATCAGATAAGTATGGTATGGGTCTCTGTGATGGGGTATACTTGCCCCGCACTGGAGCAGAAGGGGTTACGGCAGCGCTCTTAGCAGTGGAAGCCACGCCCCCTCGAACCTACTGGGCATGCTCCAACTCCTGCTGCAGTATAAAAGGGAGCAGCCTAGCCCAGTCTGAGCTGACCACTGAGGAAAAAGGATACATCTTGCTGGCTCCAACCATGGAGCAGCCAGGATCCTGGACCATGGAAGCAGGAGATGCCAGGGCCCAGGCAGGCACCCAGGTACCTGCAGATGCCCCAGGGAGATTGCAGTTACCACCCAAGGAGCCTCGAGACTCTGAAGACACTCTGACTTCAACTGAAGGAGTCACAGTAGGAAGTAACCCAGGGAGGGACTAGCCAGTGTCTCTGCAGCAGTTGGCGTGTTGTGGGCAGATTCCCCACCAACTTAGTGGCAAACTCATTTGCCACTACCAGGGCCCTAGGCTGGGACCCAGTGGAGCATGGAGGTTCCTGGTCCCCCTCCCCATCACCCCCCCAAAGCACATGCTCTCCTGATGGCTCTGGCCGTTGGGCCGTGCTTCCCGACAGCCAAGAGGAGTCCTACTGACTCTGGCCATTGGGCTACACTTCCCTACAGACAAGGGGAGTCCTATTGGCGCTGGACATTGGACCACGCAGCCCTGAGGCTGAGGGCAGCCATATAGATGTAACCTCGGGGCTACCACATCCTTACCCCACCCCCAGGGTGACAAGGTGTATTTGCCCTATAACAGTCTCCTATAACTAGTTTCAAGGAATGTGCATAACTAACCAAAAACTTGTCCAGGGGGTATATATATATCAACATCAGTTCTAAGAATGTGATCAAGCTAAATCTATTCACAATGAAACTGACCTACTGAGAAGAGAAGGTGGGCTGACATAGAAGCCTTTCCCTAAAATGTTCAGACCGATTTCCAGTGAAGACTGATCACTGTGGAACTCACTGGGGAGTGAGTGCATACAAATGAGTTTAACCCTTTACCCAGACTCAACAGTGCTGCATTGTGATAGATTTTACGTCCCTCACATGTGAGCATATCACTCTCATGTGCAACAATAGGGGAGGGTGAGGGGAATGGACATGCTTTGTAACCATCCCATCATTAAGTCTCATATTGATTGTGCAGGCAGTGGATACAGTCAGAGACCAGAATGTTTTGAAGGTTTCAAACTTTAAAAGCCATGACGTTCCCTTTTGTTGCTCTTCCATGTATGGCAGATTCATTTCTGAGATCAAACAGTGAGACATTTATGCCATCCATTTTCCAGTACTGAGTGAATGATTGGCATAAATGAGGTCTTTCTGACTAATGTCAAGAACATTCTGTTCAGTCAAGGTAGAGCCAAACAGTAAATGTTAGGCTGTGGCTCACATGAAGCTGTCTGCTGGTTGGCTGATGTGCAGCTAGCTGGTAAGAGTCGTCTTCTGCATTAGCACATCTGGGGGACTTGAGTGAGCCTGATGAATGTCATCTTCAAAAGCCCTGTTTGGGTTAGTTTCCTACAGCATATTGAGAAGAGAGTGAGGCAGAATGCCTAATGAGAGAAACATTTCTGTTAAGTATTGCAGGTTATAGAAGGGCTGCTTAGCTCTTATGGTACAGAGACTGATTTCAGACTGATTGGCCCCTTCTTTTTTTTCTTCTTTTCTTTATAAACCAAAGTGCAGTATAACACTTTGGTTTATAAAGTTACACAACCCTACTGGAGTGTAAAATAACTGCTGCAAAGTCTCCAAGGCTAAAGCCCAAAGTCTGTATTTTCTATATCAATAATATACCTTAAAAATAAACATCAACATAACAATAGCATTGGCACAGATGGCTGGAGTGTATTCTCTCATTGTGTACATGCCTGGTACATGTGCAGTGTAGGGAGAATATACATGTGATAGGCATGTGATACCGTCTAGCATTTTACAGGTAGCCAACAAAATAAAAATTCCTTTTAGAAGCAAAAATCCTTCAGAAGTAATTTCAACAGAGTCAATGGAAGAAGATGAACACAGAAAATAGCTGTAAGCCTTAAAGTATCTTGGTGTCCCCCTTACTAGAATAAAATAAAGATTAAAAGTAGATTTTACAGCATTTTTACTTTACCTTTCTGAAATGTTTTTAAACATAATGTTGTCTTTTTAGATTTTCAATTTGGTGGCTGTGTGCATTAATAAGTCAAACATGAGAAATCTAGTTATTTATCATTGAATTTTTAACATGAATTATTTTTCCTATATTTCACATGATGCTTGGGCCTGACACGTGATGGCAGAAGAGGGCAGAAAATTGCAAGGTGAAACTGAAAATGAGATCACTACTTAACTCCAGGAATACATTCTTTTTTCAAATTGGAAGGTCACATCCTATCATTTTATTTAATGTTCTTGAGCTTGGCGTTTACCATTTCAAATTATTAGGAAAGGCCAGAAGTCAATAAGGATGAAAAGCCTTTCCAGAAATCTTCAATAATGCAGTGCTAATTAGGACTTTGTTTATTTTCTTTTATGCATAAATACCTCTATAGTTGACCGCTAACGTGAGGGTTATTAAATACATTAAGCAGCATCCTGCAACCAAAACACTTTTCTACTAAGTTTAGTATTTTTATTTGGGGGGTTTTGTTTTTGTCCTTTGCTTGGATTATTTTAAGGTCACAACACAAGCTACTGACTAAAGTGAAAGTTTCAGAGATCAATTTTATAGAGCTACTGTACCCATAGCATCTTTTTAGATTTTAGGAGATGATCCAGGAGCATTCTGGGGTCTCATTTAGACTACTGTAAGTCAGGGGTAAGTCCCCTGAAATCATTTGCCACAGTGAATTTTGAATCAGATCCATTATTATTAATCAGATCCATTATTTAAGAAATATATATTTTTCTTTAATGGTATGTGGTTATGTGTGAACTTATTGCTTGTGAATGAGGTCAGATTTATATTACTGCAAAATGAAGCCCTATGTTTATCGAACACGCACAGCATGGATAATGCGGGATTTCCTCCTCTCCTCCTGTTAATAATCCTCTACCCTGATTTGGAGGGACACCTTCTAGGGTGGAATGGGGAGTTCGGTCCCCATGGCCATAGCTATTTGGTTCTGTTTGATATTGATTCTGATACAACCTTCATCTTCATAGTATCCAAGCACCTTCCAGTAATGCATTAAACAATATGACTAACATCTGTCACATAGAATCATAGGACTGGAGCGGACCTCGAGAGGTCATCTAGTCCAGTCCCCTGCACGCATGGCAGGACTAAGTATTATCTAGACCATCCCTGACAGGTGATTGTCCAACCTGCTCTTAAAAATATCCAATGATGGAGATTCCACAACCTCCCTAGGCAATTTATTCCAGTGCTTAACCACCCTGACAGGAAGTTTTTCCTAATGTCCAACCTAAACCGCCCTCGTTGCAATTTAAGCCCATTGTATCTTGTCTTATCCTCAGAGGTTAAGGAGAACAATTTTTCTCACTCCTCCTTGTAACAACTTTTTATGTACTTGAAAACTGTTATCATGTCCCCTCTCAGTCTTCTCTTCTCCAGACTAAACAAACCCAATTTTTAAAATTTTCCTTCATAGGTCATGTTTTCTAGACCAGGGGTAGGCAACTTATGGCACGCGTGCCGCCTTCAGCACGTGAGCTGATTTTCAGTGGCACTCACACTCCCCGGGTCCTGGCCATCAGTCCGGGGGGCTCTGCATTTTAATTTAATTTTAAATGAAGCTTCTTAAACATTTTAAAAACCTTATTTACTTTACATACAACAATAGTTTAGTTATATATTATAGACTTATAGAAAGAGACCTTCTAAAAATGTATTACTGGCACACGAAACCTTAAATCAGGGTGAATAAATGAAGACTCGGCACACCACTGCTGAAAGGTTGCCAACCCCTGTTCTAGACCTTTAATCATTTTTTTTTTGCTCTTCTCTGGACTTCCAATTTGTCCACATCTTTCCTGAAATGTGGCACCCAGAACTGGACACAATACTCCAGTTGAGGCCTAATCAGTATGGAGTAAAGTGGAATTACTTCTTGTGTCTTGCTTACAACACTCCTGCTAATGCATCCCAGAATAATATTTGCTCTTTTTGCAACAGTATTACACTGTTGACTCATATTTAGCTTGTTATCCACTATGACCCCCAGATCCCTTTCTTCAGTACTTCTTTCCAGACAGTCATTTCCCATTTTGTATTTGTTCAATTAAGTATGCCTTCTAAAATGTAGTATGTTGCATTTGTCCTTATTGAATTTCATCCTATTTACTTCAGACCATTTCTCCAGTTTTTCCAGATCATTTTGAATTTTAATCCTAGCCTCCAAAGTACTTGCAGCCCATCCCCTCTTGGTATCATCTGCAAACTTTATAAGTATACTCTCTATGCCATTATCTAAATCATTAATGAAGATATTGAACAGAACCGGACCCGGAACTGATCCCTGCCTGATCTCACTTGATATGCCCTTTCAGCTTGACTGTGAACCACTGATAACTACTCTCTGGGAATGGTTTTCCAACCCGTTATGCACTCACCTTATGGTAGCTCCATCTAGGTTGAATTTCCCTTGTTTGTTTATGAGAAGGTCATGCAAGACAGAATCAAAAGCCTTACTAAAGTCAAAATATACCACATCTACCACTTTCTCACATCCACAAAGCTTTTGTGGTTCATTCTTTCTCTCATCCTCTACCAAGGGGGAAAGTGTGTGTGCAGTGGAGTGTTATGTTAGGGTGGAGCTTTTGTCTTTGTTTTAAAATATGTATACACCCTTCTGTGTTTGTATTGGAGAAGGCAGCTCATGAAAATTCACCTTACACTTGGCGCAAAAGGGGGTGAGGTTAACAATGGTTCTATTACTAGTGGATCCTGTGTAGATCTCTTTGGGGGCATGGACTGTCTGGATTTTGTGTCCTGACCACACTGAGCATATTGTAAGCTCCTAAATAAGTCATAAAAATGACAGTTTCTGCAATAACTTTATCCCTTCAGGAATCAGTATCTGTTCTGTGTGCAAATTGAATGGTTATGTGCATTCCATGTGGATGCTCAGAGTTGTCAGTATGTGATGTACCATTTCCACAGGCTATAGGGCACACATTTTGTGCATGCAGAAAAGGGAGGCCATCTGAGAATTTCATCCTAGATATCTTACTGCCCTTCCAGTAAATACATATTATCCAGCATTAAAAGTTCATAACCAGATATCTATATCAATTATCTATAAGCTGTATAGATATCATTTACTCTGGTAACTGGCTGAGAGAGGATACAAGCGCTAATACTCCTATGGCTAACGGAGACTCTTCTTTAGTTCAGGTGGGAGAGGTCAAATTTGTGCAATGTACGTGCTGTCTGTAAATTTGTAGTCATAAACTGTTTCCTGCCTGCTTAACTTGACCCATTATGTCATAATCTGTTGCGGCTTTGGCAGGTTTTTTCCTCCTGCAGCGATCAGTTTTGTTTGCCTTGAATGACATTGACCTTTATGCAGCCTGAAAACACCTGTTTAGCATATTTTAGTTATCAGCGTTACTGACAGTAGAAACCTAAAGAATATAGCATATTGAAATAAATTTACAATGGAGTTCTACAAGCCTTTCTGCCTCTTTATCAGTATGATTCAAGGGACATGGCCTACATCTATACTCAATCAAACAGGGCTACGTTGGCCAATATAATCTAATTGTTTGACATTTTTATCACAATTCATTGAGACTAAAGAGAGATGACTACATTAATATCTTGATGCAGTTGGGTAATAGCCGGGATAAAGCTGATGTGCCAAATTACTGAAAAGCTCTTAAATTCTTACAGCTTTAACTCTTTGTGACAAGCAAAGGGAGAGAGACTTCAATATAAATATAATAAAGAAAAAGAATAACATGAACTATAATAAGGAGAAATATAATAAAGAGGATTACTGTAAATTCTCCCTAAGAATCTTTTCTTCACTAAACATTTTAAAACTTTGTTTCTGAACATTTGAGATGCAGATTATTGTTGATCTTCTTGAGGTGATAGGGTGGAGGACAGACTAATTTAAAATCCTTTTAATATTAGTGTTATTTTCTTAGATAATCATTTTCACTAAGGTCAAAATATATAGAAAATACTTTCACCACCATTTTGACTGACCAGCTTTGAGTGTTTTACTCTAGTAGTTATGCTGCGCACAAACTTCCTAGTGACATACTCCCCTGAACGAGTATCCGCATTAATGCCACTGGGTAGAAATATCTAGGGGACCAAAGCCCTTATCCCAGTTAATCATCATCCTTCTGGACTACGCCTCCCAACTAACCCCAGTCAAGTTTCCATCTAAACCCATCCCCTGCAACAGCAAATGTGTAAATAAGTGGATTGTGAGAGCATGGTCTCTCAATAGCGACATTGAGAATCACTGGGCTAACAGTGAGCCTGAAGGGAAAGGAGAAGCATAGCAGTTATATTATTGTTCTAGTCTAAGCACTAGTTTGCGCCTGGAGAAAAAGTGGCATAGGAGCAGAAAATGAAGCAGAAGCAGGAACGTACATGAAAGCTGATGCTGGAAGCATAAGAGAAAGGGGGCTGTTGGACTTGGTTTATCACTAGTGACTCTTCTTTCCTTCGCTCCATCCTCAATTAGTCTATATCTCTGCCTTTCCCCCAATGTATTAGCTCATGTCTCTACTTTCACAGCACCTATCCCCTCCCACCCCCCAGCCCCCCCGTGTCTCTCCTTTATGGAATACCATTCTTCCCATCACTGCAATTGCTTCTATTAGTCTTTTCTTCAAGCTGCTCATGAACAGACCATATTTTACAGTGCAGCTAACACTGGTACCTGATAGGCCAATGATTCACCTGATGGTAATGGATAACAAGAGAGTAAATGAACATATGTTTGAAAAATCAAAATCAGTCCACTGATGTAATTAATATCCTAAGAGCAGCAGTAGCAAGAACTGTCTGGACCCCATTTCCATCATGTTGTGGAAGGAGTTGCTCATAACTCCCTTTACTCAGCAAATTCGGCTTTTCAGGCAATTCATTCTCTTGTCCTTTCTTATCTGAAAAACCTTCAAGAAATAATGAAAAAGATGAAGATAACATGATTAGTAGTATTGATTCTGTCATACCACAAGACTGTCCAATAACAGCACCTTACTGATCAACAAAGCCTCCTCCGAGTGGCTTATCTGCAAGAGGCCAGCCAAGGTTTTCTATAAAGGAGTCCCCATTAAAGGGAAAGCATTGCTATCAGATGAAACAATGGACCAAGCTGTTTTAATAGCCAATCAAAGATATTTAACTAATAAAACAAATCTGTTCAATTTGGACAACACTCTGTATATTACAAATGTGGTGCCAGATTTTCTGGTTTGGCCAAGCTATGCTTGACAAGAGACTGGAGGAGTGGGCAAAGGTGCCTAGTCTAGTTTCTGCCATAAATTAAAGTGGCCTGAAGGCTGCACTAATTTATGCCTGGCTGTCCATGACCCCCCGGGGCAGTTTGACAGCTATGGATCACCGTGGAATAGGGAAGCCCTGTCCATGTCCCCTTGCACCCAGACACTTCTCTTGCACCAGGAGCCAGGTGTGGGCTGTTGGCATACAGATTGCTATGATGGATGTACGCATCACCCAGGGATTCCCGTGGACAGGAGTTTTGTTCATTGAAGTCATTGTCTTGTCATTCAGTTCCTTATTTGTAACTGTGACATTTTGAGGTTCAGGCCACTAAGGGGTTCAGTTAACATCTGCCTTGTAGCCCAGGGTGTCCTGTGGCTATGAAGCTTGGGTTCAGCACTTTAACCACAATGGCCTACTAGCAGCCCACCAACCTCAACCTGGCTTTGCCCAACTTGTTTATTGCTTGTAGGCTGACCTTAGTACCCTTCCAGCCCCGCACTCACCCCAAAATTGTCCTACTGCAGGGACCAGTCCCTCTCACTGGACCCTCCCAGAAAAAGCAATAGATTGGCTTCCTTTACAAAGAGTCTTACATTTCTAACTTGTTAACTTAGTAGAAGCACACACTTTACCAAATTTACCCAGCTCTGGTGATTTATAATGAAAGCAAAACAAGTTTATTAACAAAAGAGCATGGCTTAAGTGATACCAAGTAAACGAGCTAAAGATAAAGATAGTTAAAAGCGAATAAAAGTGAAAACACATTTAAAAGTCTAAAACTTAATCCAGCAAAATAGTCTTTGTTCAAGATGGTTTTTCACCCCCAGTTGTCTTTTTAGCTTTTCACTGGACAGCCTGGCCAGGACGCACAGAGATCAAATTGCTTTGTTTCTTTGTCTCCTTAAAGTGCAAGATAGCTGAGTGTTCACTCCCCCTCTCTTTATAGTTTGGTGAACATTTGAAATGTATTCTTCTGAAGGGTACCCCCAGATTAAGTTCATTACTTCATTCTGCTTAAAGGACCCCTGAGGTCTGGAAGATAAGGCTCTATACTAGTTCTTCCCCAACCGGTAGTTACTACTATGCACAATATTTCTTACTAAAAAGCAACAGAGGGTCCTGTGGCACCTTTGAGACTAACAGAAGTATTGGGAGCATAAGCTTTCATGGGTAAGAACCTCACTTCTTCAGATGCAAGTAATGGAAATCTCCAGAGGAAGGTATAAATCAGTATGGAGATAACGAGGTTAGTTCAATCAGGGAGGGTGAGGTGCTCTGCTAGCAGTTGAGGTGTGAACACCAAGGGAGGAGAAACTGCTTCTGTAGTTGGATAGCCATTCACAGTCTTTGTTTAATCCTGATCTGATGGTGTCAAATTTGCAAATGAACTGGAGCTCAGCAGTTTCTCTTTGGAGTCTGGTTCTGAAGTTTTTTTGCTGCAAGATGGCTACCTTTACATCTGCTATTGTGTGGCCAGGGAGGTTGAAGTGTTCTCCTACAGGTTTTTGTATATTGCCATTACATCTGACTTGTGTCCATTTATCCTCTTGCGTAGTGACTGTCCAGTTTGGCCAATGTACATAGCAGAGGGGCATTGCTGGCACATGATGGCATATATAACATTGGTGGACGTGCAGGTGAATGAGCCGGTGATGGTCTACAAAGGAAAAAGGACCGTAAGCTGTCTAAAATCCTACCTGCCACATGGGGCCACAACAGGGGTACCCCTAACTCACCCAGCAATATCGTCAATTTATCCAGCTACACACTCAACCCAGCAGAAGAGTCTGTCCTGTCTCGGGGACTCTCCTTTTGCCCCAGCACCCCCACGAACATGATACAGTTCTGCGGTGATCTGGAAGCCTACTTTCGCTGCCTCTGACTCAAAGAATACTTTCAAGATAACACTGAACAGCGCACTGATACACAGATACCCTCCCACCAACAACACAGGAAGAAGAACTCTACATGGACTCCTCCTGAGGGTCGAAATGACTGTCTGGACCTATACATAGAATGCTTCCGCCGACGTGCACAGGCAGAAATTGTGGAAAAACAACATCACCTGCCTCATAACCTAAGTTGTGCAGAACGCAATTCCATCCACAGCCTCAGAAACCACCCTGACATTATCATCAAAGAGGCTGATAAAGGAGGTGCTGTTGTCATCATGAACAGGTCTGACTGCCAGAAGGAGGCTGCCAGACAGCTCTCCAATACCAAATTCTACAGGCCACTTTCCTCAGATCCCACTGAGGAATACACTAAGAAACTGCACCATCTACTCAGGACACTCCCTACACTAACACAGGAACAAATCAACATACCCTTAGAGCCCCGACCGGGGTTATTCTATCTACTACCTAAGATCCACAAACCTGGAAATCCTGGACGCCCCATCAACTCGGGCATTGGCACTCTCACTGAAGGACTGTCTGGATATGTGGACTCCCTACTCAGACCCTACGCCACCAGCACTCCCAGCTATCTCCGTGACACCACAGATTTCCTGAGAAAACTACAATGCATTGGTGACCTCCCAGAAAACACCATCCTAGCCACCATGGATGTAGAGGCTCTCTACACAAACATCCCACACACAGATGGAATACAAGCTGTCAGGAACAGTATCCCTGATGATGACACAGCACAACTTATTGCTGAGCTCTGTGACTTTATCCTCACGCACAATTATTTCAAATTTGGTGACAATATATACCTCCAGATCAGTGGCACCGCTATGGGCACCCGCATGGCCCCACAATATGCCAACATTTTTATGGCTGACCTGGAACAACGCTTCCTCAGCTCTCGTCCACTCATGCCCCTTCTCTACCTACGCTACATTGATGACATCTTCATCATCTGGACCCATGGGAAGGAGACCCTGGAAGAATTCCACTATGATTTCAACAGCTTCCACCCCACCATCAACCTCAGCCTGGACCAATCTACATGGGAGGTCCACTTCCTAGACACCACCGTACAAATAAGCGATGGCCACATTAACACCATCGTATTCCGAAAACCCACCGACCGCTACGCCTACCTTCATGCCTCCAGCTTTCACCCCGGTCACACCACACGATCCATCGTCTACACCCAAGCACTGAGGTACAATCGCATCTGCTCCAACCCCTCAGACAGAGACCAACACCTACAAGATCTTCACCAAGCATTCTCAAAACTACGATACCCACACAAGGAAATAAAGAAACAAATCAACAGAGCCAGACGTGTATCCAGAAGCCTCCTGCTACAAGACAGGCGCAGAAGAGAAACCAGCAGAACTCCACTGGCCATCACCTACAGTCCTCAGCTTAAACCTCTCCAACGCATCATCAGTGATCTACAACCCATCCTGGACAATGATCCCTCACTTTCACAGACCTTGGGAGGCAGGCCAGTCCTCGCCCACGGACAACCTGCCAACCTTAAGCATATTCTCACCAGCAACCACGCACCACACCATAACAACTCTAACTCAGGAACCAACCCATGCAACAAACCTCGATGCCAACTCTGCCCACATATCTACACCAGCAACACCATCACAGGACCTAACCAGATCAGCTACAACATCACCAGCTCATTCACCTGCACGTCCACCAATGTTATATATGCTCTCATGTGCCAGCAATGCTCCTCTGCTATGTACATTGGCCAAACTGGACAGTCACTACGCAAGAGGATAAATGGACACAAGTCAGATATCAGGAATGGCAATATACAAAAACCTGTAGGAGAACACTTCAACCTCCCTGGCCACACAATAGCAGATGTAAAGGTATCCATCTTACAGCAAAAAAACTTCAGGACCAGACTCCAAAGAGAAACTGCTGAGCTCCAGTTCATTTGCAAATTTGACACCATCAGATCAGGATTAAACAAAGACTGTGAATGGCTATCCAACTACAGAAACAGTTTCTCCTCCCTTGGTGTTCACACCTCAACTGCTAGCAGAGCACCTCACCCTCCCTGATTGAACTAACCTCGTTATCTCCATACTGATTTATACCTGCCTCTGGAGATTTCCATCACTTGCATCTGAAGAAGTGAGGTTCTTACCCACGAAAGCTTATGCTCCCAATACTTCTGTTAGTCTCAAAGGTGCCACAGGACCCTCTGTTGCTTTTTACAGATTCAGACTAACACGGCTACTCCTCTGATACTTAATATTTCTTACTGCTTCAATCTCCGATACAATGATTGCGGTTTTGAATTTGGGCCACATCTGGTTTGAGGCATCAGGCTTTTTCCTTTATCTGGAAAAAAACCTGTTTATCAACTCACCCTGACATGCCTGGTTGAAACACCTTTTAGTCACAGACTTTAGAGCATAATACTAGTGAGCATCCATAATTTCACACGCAGCATTGTTACACATATTTTACAATGATATTATTGACTAATGTGTTATTCGTTTTCAAATGATACCTCACAATGCATATTTTGTACAAAAAATCATTGCAGTAGGGTGTGAATATGGGATGCCTAGGGTTACATACATCATCTACAAAACTTACCCATTATTTTCATGCCACAAAGAATCAAGGCAACAAATGTGAGACAAGAGTGCAAAATATTTACTGCAAAAATTAGAGCATTCACCTGTGCCAAGACTTTTTTCACAAAGGCCTAGTGAATGTATTGTTCATCTTCCTGCAGCATTCCTATGCAGCTTGCATGAAAGAAGTTGATTTGAAAGCACTTGGGATTCTATCTGATTAAAGTTTGTGTGTGTGCAACACTGTGGGCATGTTCAAATTACTCAGAGGGGCAAACATATCAGTTAATAGCAAATATCTGAAGGATAAGTGATTTCTATGGTGCTTTGGGAAGGTTGGATGTGCATTTCTATTGAGTCACAGCTTGCAAGTGATTGCTGACCATAAAGCAATGTCCCTTTGGCTGCAAAAGTGGCAACCTGTTTATCATATGGCAAAGTGGAGTGCTTTACAGGCCAGCTAAGACCTGTCAGCTATTACTGCTGGAATGAGGACTGAATACAGTTTAATTTAAATAGTGAAGGGACTTAATGAAAACACAAGGTATTATTCAACAAGCCCTCACACCTTGTGTAAGTCATTAACACCTGTGCAAAGTGGGTGTAAAAATACTAGCAGTTTGATCCAGCAACATTTTACATCCATCCACTCTGCACAGGCATATATGATTATGTAAGGTGCACAGGCTGAGTGACTGTAGTTAATATTTCTACCACTCAGAAAGGTATTAGTGAAGCCCTCTATACAGAACCTAATACCATCTACTACTAGGGTGGGCTGTGGTAGCTGTTGAACAGCACACAGAAACATTACATGACAAACCAAGGGTTCCGACCTCCCCAATATGTTTTTCCCCATGTAGGGGAAGATTTGGCCCTGGCTCATTTTTATCCTTTTGCCCCCCGCAAAATACCCCAGGCATTAGTCCACATTATGGAAAAATAACCTGCAAAATTGAATTTAAAATTCCATTTTGCATTTGAGTAAAAGTGTTCTAGAACCTGAAAAGTGAAAGTGCTACTTGGTAATTTTTAATTTATAAATTAAAATTAAAGTCATTTTTCAGATTTGCTGAAATAACTAATTTCTAAGGAAACATTGTCTATGCCAGTTTTCAGTCAGGAACAAATTTTTACTGCTCGAGGACATAAGCCCTTAAAAATTGAAGAACAGGAGTACTTGTGGCACCTTAGAGACTAACAAATTTATTAGAGCATAAGCTTTCGTGGACTACAGCCCACTTCTTCGGATGCATAGTGGGCTGTAGTCCACGAAAGCTTATGCTCTAATAAATTTGTTAGTCTCTAAGGTGCCACAAGTACTCCTGTTCTTCTTTTTGCGGATACAGACTAACACGGCTGCTACTCTTAAAAATTGAGTTTTCAAAAGAATGCTGGCACAACTTTAAGTGAAGAGTAAGGCTCATGACAAGGATAATTTATGTATTGCATTCTGCAAAACAAAAGTACTATTTCCATTGTAAACAAGTAAAGTGATGGATTGCTGCTGACACATTCTTTAAGGAAAAACACAAAGCAATTATCCTCTGATGTCATGGAAGATTTATAAGAAGGTCAGTTAGTTTGTCTAGGCTGCATCATTAAAATGTAATAAATGATCACAAAACAGAGGGAGGTTGTTGCTTTAGGATGCTAATTTTCCAAATCATGATTAAAGCTGTAAAATAGTTTTCAGTAAATCTATGTAATTTCTGATGACAACAAAATATAAATTCAATTACATGAAAAATTATTTAATAATCAAATATTGTGTGGCAACATGCATAAGTTATACTCCAGTCATGAACTCTTGAAATGACTATCCCCCATCTATAGCACAAGTAACTGTTTGCACATGGCAGGGCATACTGTTAGTGTTGTGTTGTCATTAAGTAATAGAATTAATCAGGTGTCACCACTGTAAATCATACAGTATTTTTGTTTAATTTTTCTCTGGCTCATAATTTTAAAATAATTGAGATTGTGTTATATAGAAATATTTAGTAATAGCTAAGGTCACAGTACATTTGTGACACTTGAATTTATTCCTGAAATAGATTTAACAAACAAATAAGCAGTGGTAGCTTCCTCATTTCACAACTTGCCATGTTGTTGCATTTCACCTGTGTGATGCAAGTAATGCCCTGTATGCAGAGCAAATGAAACCATGTCTATCTTATACCAGGATGTGCAATGCACTATAGATCTTATTTTCAAACAACTCCCGTTGAAGTTAGTAACCTGGGTCCAATGGGAACTGTAGGTGCTCAGCGCCTCTAAAAATCAGTGTGTCTTGGTGTGTGTTCCTTCTCCACCTGCTGAGATTCACTCTGAGTTACTATGAGAATTATGGGTATCTTTACTGTGAACAAATAACAGACATATTTTCTGTAGTGGACCATTTCCCAAGTGACTTTCTAGGTCTTATCTGCCCTCAAAAACACCTGTGCAGATCCATTGTCCTGAATTTTCTCAATTTAATTTTATTAGACCAACGTGGCTTCTCTTGAACATAGAAAAAAGACACTACTTATGAAACAGCAGCAGCATGGGACTCAAAAGGGAACTTCAGTGGTGGCAGATAAACATCCACTTTAATGTATGCTTCATGTTGCTACTGATACAGAAATTTTGCAAAGTTAGTATTCCACAACAATGGAAGAAAACTGAAAAATGAATTTAATAAACGTAGGCATTGCCACATTGTAAGATCCAATAGTCTCTGACCTACCAGTGCTGGAAACAGCAGTTTGGACCAATATAAATTCTTCAAGATATTAAAGTTTTCCAAGAACCATTGTCTGACAAGTGGTCAGAAAGAAAATGTCCATCCCTGTTAATATGGAATTAGATTGGTTGTTGTTTACTACATTTTAAGAGATGAATTGTCATTTACTGATACAAGGGGTTGAGTGGAATTAGAACTCCTGGGTTCTTTACTAAGCACTGCCATTGTATTACTATAAGACATTTAACCTCTCTGCACCTCTGTTTACTCATATGTACAATAGGGATGATTGTACACATCATGGATGATGAGAGCTTATTAACAAAAGTTTAAGACCAATGACCAGACATTAACTGTTAATAGCTAGGAGCCAAGGGAAGCAGAACCTGTGAACACAGCAGGACTGAACTTGACACAAAGGACTAGGTGGGAGGTCACGTGGTTCTAAGATTGCTGTTGTGCAGCAGAAAGAGATGCAATCCAGAAGGCTTTGGAAAAGAGAGGCACGTAATGAAATTTTACATTTCCATACTCACCTAAGGACCCTTGAATACTGTATTTCAGTTGACTAGTAACTGCAGTCTTCTTTTGAAAATGCTGTCTTGCATTGCCACAAATAGCTACTGGTTGTACTGCTTCCTACAGGGATAAAATCTCTACCAGGGGTCTAAACTCATTTGGACCTGCTGGACAGCTACAGAACAAAACATGGGTGCTGAATCTAGCAATCCAGTCTTGTGGAGTTGCCCTTGTGGAGATCTAGGGCTTAGCGTGTTAAAGGGGGCACTTCCAGAGGCTGTATGATGCTTGGAGACACAAATCATCCCGTCAACTCTTGATCTCTGGCCTTAGTTATTCACACCTTCAGCACCTCTTGGCTGAATTAAAGCAATGCTGTATACATGGGCATGAAGCCTTCAGCACTTAGGAAATTCCAACTAGCACAGATCACTACAGTGCATCACCTCAGCAACACAAGCTACTGTGAACTCATCACAGCTGTCCGCTGTTCTCTATACTGGCTTCCCCTAGGGTTTTGAATAAAGTTCAGGGTCTCAGTCCTTAGTCTCAAGTCACTAAGTGGCCTGGGCCCAGGATATCTAAAAGATCACCTAAAGCTCAGGGATGAAGACTGGTCAAGAACTTCACACCTCAGACACAATAGAGGGTAAGGCTTATCTGTGCATGAGACAGAATCTTTTCAGGGCTGGTCCAAGACTGTGGAATGAATTCCCCCAGGAACAAAGGACCATCACAAACCTCATGACTTTCTGTTCCAAGTGGAAGGCAATTTTCTTTGACCTTCACTTCTCTAACAGAAACACATAGCAACATGTAAATTTAAAAGGAACAAAAAAAACCCACTCTATCAAAAGAAGACACTCCACTGCACCCACTTCTTCCCCTGGGAAAAGGATGAGAGAACAAACACCACATGACAGATGTTAGTCATGCACCCTAATGCACCACTGGTAGGAACTCAGCTTCTACACTGATGAGCACCATCTGAGAATCTATATAGAATAGAATTCTGTTTTTTGGGTTTGAAGCTAGGTTTCCTGGTCTTACTCTGACGAACATTTTACTCTTTTTTGAGCATAAACCCATGTACATTTCATTGGTATTTGACCTTAAATGTGTTCTTATCTGTGTGATGAGCAAATATGACTGAAAGTCTACGAAATCTTAGTATCACAAGGTATCCATGACTTAAAGAGACTCCTTGCTGCTTATACTTCTCTATTTTCCAGAATGAAAAGAATTTGCACACTAAGATGTCAGCAAGAAAAGTTTTTTAAAACCATTTTTAAATCTTTCCAAGCACTTCATTTATTGTACATCTTACTGGAAAGGGCCACAGGCCCAAGACAACCTTTCCGTGGCTGACAGCCGTTGTGACTGATAATGAGGGGCAAGTCCCAGCACAGGAAGGTGAAGAGCAGTCCAGGAAGGGACAGGCTGGTGGCTGCCTGACCCTAAAGAAGCTCCTCACCAGTGGCACCCCCAGCCATGTGCACGTTTCTCATGGTGAGCACCATTGGCAGTGGCAAGGAGCAGCAGTGCTAGCCGTTCTATTGCCCGCTCAAGTTTGGCCGCCTGCCCTCTGTCATGATGCAGGGCCATGGGGCCAAAATTAAGTGACTGACATTGTGACCCCCATACATGGAGGGTCGCAGCAAGGCCCAGGTTTGGCCCCACTGCCTCTCCATCAAATTAGAAGGCTACAAGGCCAAACCTGAGTGGGCACACTGAGCAGTGGGGCTGCCAGTAATATTCCTTCTCACTGTTGCCATGCAACCATCTCCTGCACAAGGGCTTCCCGAGGCCTACCGGGCCTCACCCCACTTCCAACAGCCCGTTCTCTTCTCAGGGATGGGAAGGGACTCTGCACCTGCGTGTTCAGGCTGGAAGGCAGGAACTGAGCACGGTGGTGACTCAGCTGGTGAGGCACTAGGGCCAGCAGCCGCAGCAGTGATGGCTCCACAAGGACTGACTATATGTACCATGAGAAAAACTTCTGGGGGAGCCCTGAAAGAATGGAACAGGGATGATGTCAGCTAAAAAGAATGTGCCCTCAAAGAGTCTGAGCATCACGGTGCTGAGCTCCACCCCCACCTCAGGAGCTACACAAGGAGCCTGTATAGGAGACAGCCAGGGAGGCCGAGGAGCTTGCCAGCACCATCCTTTGCATCTGAAGAGCAACAACACCAAATGAGCTTGGTAGGAAGAGGGGTCTCTGCTGCCCTTTGCCGCGGGGGCGGGGAGGGCTCTGCAAGGAGCTGCAGCCTATTGGGGAGGCACAGGTGAGACTTAGGGGCTCTGCTGGCCTTAAGGGTAACACAAGAGCCATTTGCCTGGGAGTCTGAGGGTAGAATGTCTCATCCAGCAAGGAGGAAGCTCTAGGGAGCTCTGAAATAGGTGGGGGGAGGGCATTCTGGCCAATGGAGTAGAGGGGGTCCTCTGCATGGATTTGCAGCCTGGTGGGGGCTTTTGCCTGGTTAAGGTCTCTGCTGCCTTTGGCTGGCGGGGGAGGGATCCTTTTTGCTGTGCGGGAGCTCTAATGGCTCTGCTGCCTGACAGCATGTGGCCTTTTGGCTAGCAGGGGCTCTACTGCCTCATGGTTGGGCACAGCTTGAGCAGGAGGTAAGAGGGGTACATATCAAAAATTGAGGCTAGTGGAACTTGAATTACATCTCCACATTGCACAGTGCTGCCAAAAGGATATTTGTTTTCCTCCTCCATGCATAATGAGCCAACCATCCCACGACATGGGAATTACCTGCCCTAGAAAGCCCTGGCTCTCCTGTGCAGAATAACACCCCAAAAATATTGCAGCTAGATGGAACAGTATATGGCCAATGAAACCACAGATGTACTAATTCTGAATATAATATACAGACCGTTCAGAAACAAGTAACCCTTTTCTAAATTGGTTCTAGTTGCAAATGTCAGACATTCTTCTATTGTATTGATTTTTGAAAAAAGCTATACATAAAACAATATAAATGTAAAGAACCTTTCTTTTTGTTTTACTGAATATTGTAGATTGAGTTCCTCATGTGTGGGTTTAAAGGAGGTCCTGATTAAATTATAAAATAAAACTGACAGAAATACAACTAATGGACCTAATTCTACCCCCAGAGACACCTATGCATCACCACTGAAGACTGCACAGAAGTCACTGAGGGCAGAATCTGGCCCAGGAACCATGACCTTTTTAATAAAAAACACCAGCAGCAAGGTTTAAAATAAATAAATAAATAAATAAATAAATAAGCAAGCTTAGATAGTTGTCCAGCAAAATCCATGTAATATATTCTTTTAATGGTCATGTGTTATATTGACCACTAGAGGGCACCCACAGCATCCCATTGGTTCTGTAGACCCTGCATTCTGAGAATGTACATTGTAAATCCAACAACATGAAGTTTCAGACAAGAAGGTCATGGTGAAAAGAGAGACAGATGAGGAAGAGATGATGCATTTTCCCACCTTTTGGCTATGTATTTCTTTATGAGCTAACACCCACTGGCTTGGTGAAGTTAGTGCAGAATGTATGTCAGCAGCTTTGGGGGTGGTAAATTATTCTATAAAGATGTTGATGTTTAAATCGTGAAAGAAAAATCAATGCATCTGTACCCGCTGGTCAGCATATGTGATGTGTTGCCCTCAATGCCCAGTCCACAGAGGATCCCGGTGCTAGAGAGTCTGGCACTCTCACTGAAGCTGTGGCAACTCAAGCTTTTGGTTCTGTGGTTCAGTCCCTGGTATGGTGATCACATAATTGGAGGCTTGTCTAGGACTGCTGTGAGATGAACTTTGAATTATAGGTATAGTTATATTATACCTGCCAAAGGTACAGGTCTGTCACAGAAACTGGCACTTTAGCTCAAGCTGAAGAGATTCATGCTTTTCTTTCTGGCAGTCCCTAATTCAATCCCCAATATGCTAGCCACACTGGTGTCGGTCACACATCCATTCACTGTTCAGGGTTCTATCATACGGTGTTCCTTGTAATTTGATGTTTTGCAGACAAAGGAGAGGAAAAATCTGCTAGAAACAACACTGATTTATTTACAGTGAAGGAATTTTATTCTTATTTTGCTCTGAAGTAAAACAAAACAAATGAAAATTCTGGGTTTTGGTGACTGGTTTTGTTATCACTTTGGCATTGCTATGGCTAGTATATAATATGGCTAGCGTGGATGCAATGAAATAATTGCTGTCTTCTAGTAGCATTTTATAAACACTTGATTCAAGAAATAATGGTTTTCCACATTAAGGATATATTGCTTCACAACACCTTACTGCCATGAACACTGCCGGCTGCTGCCTGTTGATTTGACATCATTCTAGTTCCACTCCGTTACAAAAGAACAATCTACTGTGCCTGATCCTTAGTAATATTTCATACAATGTACACCAAAGATTGCATCAAAACTAAATTACTTATTGCATTCAAGTGCTAGCCTGGTTTTTGGGGGTGAGCGTGTATGCTGTCCAGGGGAAGCAGATTTTATTACTGCATTATTAGTAAATAACGTTAAATATTTGACATGCAAACATACATAGGATCAAAACTGGTAAGTTTAGTTCTCACTGTTTATGGAAATTGTATTTACATTGCACTCCCTGCTCCTGACATCCAAGCTTAGATAAGATAATGGTTTGAAGTGTTTGGCTCAGGAATGTTCTGTCAGTGAAAAGATGGGGCCTGATGCTGGCAGGATCCATGATATCTGGAATCCAGGGTCAGAGATGTAGATTTAGCTGCTGGTTAGAGGCTGAGCAGTGAAGATGATGCAGCTCAAAACTGATTGCCACCAGCTGCTTGTTGGCATAGGGCTGTGCTGCCTTGTTTGAGAGGCACATCATGACTCAGGTATGGGATGAGGGGAAGAATTAATTTGGGGCATATGGACACACAGAGTCTGCCTAAAGTTTTGTTGGAGCTGAGCCTTTTAACCATACTCTCCCCCAAGGGCTGACTTTTACAAATGACATTCACTAAGAAACCCCAAAATCATTAATAGCAGTAGCCTCCCGAGCCATGGGGTCTCTGGAACGTAATTGATCCTACCTCTGCATCAGGCAGACTTCTATAGGGGAAGATCAGCCAGCTACAGAACTTCTCCTCAGAAAGGTCACTTGCACAGTACTGGGGTGTGACACTTTCCTTGTTGCACAACATCCTAGCCTTATTCTCTCGCCCCACCACAATCATTGTCAGCTGTTATAAATCCACCTCAGAGGGTTCTAGGGACTTTCTTGTATGGCAAGGATGGGGGGGGCGGGGAGGAGAGATTTGAAGAGCTCTAGGGAAGTCTCCCTGACTGGGTTTGTATTAATGAAACAATGGCTGGGAATCTGGAGGCATCTCTTGATTGCCATAGAGTGTTATGGCTTGAGAAAGGAACCCTACCACAGATCATAAATGAGTACAGGGCACTCTGCATTGTCTTCTTTTTTTGAAGTCATTAGGTCTCAGAATCCCTTCCTAGCTCTACCTATTTGAGCTCCAGTCAGCCAAGTGCTAAGTATTATTTATTTATCTTTAGTAATTTGGAGCCATGGGATTGTTTGTTTTCTTCCAAGTCACAATGTTCAGTCAGTTGAATGAGTCCTGGTATATGTTCACTGGAGTCTCCTGAAGTCATTCCCAGGAACAGGAGGGTGGATGGCCTGGAAAAGGGATAGTGTGGAATCAGTTAATAGTGGGGCATTCCACTGTCACTTAGAATGCTGATCCTTTGCCCTCTGAATACAAGGAATACTCTACAGCTTCAGAGCTTAGAGGCTCTCAGCGTTTCTGTGGCTCAGCAACCCCAGCGGCAAATTTCTGCCAGTCTGTGAGCCCTAACAGTCTTGCTGACAACCGTTTGTATGAACAGCTGGTAATAAGGGAACAGTCTATAGTGCTGCATTTCTGATCTCGAAACTTGTTCTGTTTACATCGGACGGACTTTGTTTTCTGAAACTGTCAACTGAGCAAAAGAATGGCAGCTCCTCTGTTCATCCTCATTTCTCCTGTTTGAAATGGTGTTGTGTGCTGCTATTGTGAACATTTCACCCCCACCTTTGTCCTGGGTTAGCACCGCTCTCTCCAAAGTTGGGTTCATATTGGACGTTGCAGTCTCTCTGTCACTGCATCCGAACAGCTGAATGAAACACCTCCTGAACTAAAATTATAAAATAAAGGAGATTAAATTATTTTTTTTAAACTTATATGAAGCTTAAAATATCTCAGTAATTATTATTTATTATTTAACATTTATATTGCAGCAATGCTTAGAAACCAGCCAGTTCAGGGTCCCTGCCCTAAAATTTCAGTCTACAATACATAGTATACAGTAGATGGATATAAATATTGGGTTATTTTAATTCAGAATCATGTGTAATATAAGTGGAGCAATATTTATCTAAATGAATTAACATGTAGGTAGATAAAATTAATTATTGAAACAACGCCATTCACTCAGGAATGAGTCAAACAAAATATCAAAATATGAGTATTGAAGGCATACAGTACCTGTTTGTTCATAAAGACATAAATAATCGGATTATAAACTGTAGCTGTTTTGGAAAAGAAAGCTGGGATTGCGGCCAGACGAGGATCCAGATCAATGGAAGGCCATGCGGTGACAAGAATGGAAAAGGCTGCATATGGAGACCAGCAGATTAGAAATGCAAGGATCATAATAATAACCATTCGAGTGACTTGTCTTTCAGGTTTCCTTGTAGTCCCTAATCGGCCTTGAGTATCTGACACCTTTAAAGAAAAACATATAAGGTTCCAGAAAATTTGGTAGAAAATAATATTGATGAATTATATAGTCAGTTGCTTGACCACACTTTGGTTTGTTATTTTGTTATGAAATATACTCAACAGACGAAATAACCAGTGTCTGTCAGATTTATTAATATAGGACAGGAAAAAGGATCTATACTATAGCAGTCACAGAAGAGCAGTCCCGTGCAGTGATGTTACATTCACCTTATGCAGAAGGTGTGCTTCCTGAAGTTACCTCCCCAAAGTCATCTTTTTATACCCTACTGGTTTACCAGTAACAGGTACTATATATGTCACCTGAAACTGGATTCAATTAATCAGCTTTTTACCTGGTTTGTTTCTGGTACCATGAGGGTACCCCTTTATCTTTTGTTCTGAACCCCTGCATTCCAGGTCATGATATACCCTTATCTTTGTTCTGAGCACATTCATTCCAGGTACCAAGAGGCCTCAAGACACCTCATAGCTTTGTGTGGGTAACTCCTTTCCTGTCGCCATGAGGAAATAATCGTATGTCCTGATACTGACAGTTTTCCTAGCTACTCAAGTCAAGGCTTGCTTCAGCTCATGCAAATTGTTTTGGGGTACTTAGCCTAAGTGTACAGGATTATAACAAAGATACAGGCCAATTTGGGCTAAATAACTGCTATACTAATGCTTAATAATGTGTAGACTTAAATGTTTGGACTATATATTGCGGGTAGTATTATCAGTGTAATATATACTTATGCTAGCCAGCATATCTTAGTTAACAATAAGAAACAGGGACATGGATCAGTAAATCTAGTAAGAAGACTAGCTGCTTTTTTGAAGACAACCTGTGTGGTTGCTGTTACTAGATCAGGGGTAAGCAACCTATGACATGTGTGCCGAAGGTGGCAGGCGAGCTGATTTTCAGTGGCACTCACACTGCTCGGGCCCTGGCCACCGGTCCGGGTAGGGTGACCAGACAGCAAATGTGAAAAATCGGGATGGGGGTGGGGGGTAATAGGAACCTATATAAGAAAAAGACCCAAAAATTGGGACTGTCCCTGTAAAATCAGGACATCTGGTCACCCTAGGTCCGGGAGGCTCTGCATTTTAATTTAATTTTAAATGAAGCTTATTAAACATTTTTAAAACCTTATTTACTTTACATGCAACAATAGTTTAGTTATATATTATAGACTTATAGAAAGAGACCTTCTAAAAACGTTAAAATTTATTACTGGCACGCAAAACCTTAAATTAGAGTGAATAAATGAAGACTCGGCACACCACTTCTGAAAGGTTGCCAACCCCTGTACTAGATCATAACATGTGAGGTTCACTGAGGACTTATGTGAATTACAAGTAGTATCATTATTAAAGTTTTGGGGTTTTAAAGGACAATAGCTTTGATTACAAAGAAGTAGCACTAATTCTTGCATTTTACAATCTCATAGCCAAATTCTTCGTGCCTTACTCAAACACAATCCCCGCGGAATACTTAATCCTATTGACTTTAGTTATGTGTAAAGTGCACAGGATTTGGCCCTCTGTTCAGAATGCAGGACCACATACTTCTGAAGCTCAGTTGAGACCTGGTAGCATAAATTCAAGTGGCTAAAACTGTCATGTATAATTTATAAAACAGATTAATTTAAAGGTATGAAATAGACACAGGGGGCACACCCTCAGGTGGTATAAGTCGGCATAGCTCCGTTGACTTCAACAGAGATACATCAGTTTACCTCAACTGAGGATCTGGTTCAAAGTCTCTTAAAGCTTCAGACTCAACTGACTTTCGATTTGGTATATTCTTATCAACATCATTGGAAGCAGTATCCTGTCCTTCTCAAATCTCTAATCTTTTAAGCAGCACCTTTTTCTTTACCAGTAGGCAGCAAACTACAAATGCAAACACAATTCCATGACAAACAAAGGTAAATGCAACACCTCCCTCCCTCCCCCTTGGATTCAACCAATCTTAAAGCTATGATCTTGTCTACAAAATCATCTTCTTTGTCTATCAGTCCAACCAAGCGGGGTCTCCTTACGAGTTCCTTCACCAGCTTCATCAATTTTAAACTTCTTTGTCCTCGCTTTTATGATTCTGACCCTGCCTATAGGTCTAAACACAGAAGTTGTGCCAGTTTAACTAAAGGTGTGATGTTACACTGAATTAGTTAAACCAGTGCAACTTTGCACATGGACACTTAAACCGGTTTAAGCCTGACTTGCACCCTGTTTAGCTTGCACCTGGAAAAAAGGAGTTCATGATGAGTCAAATAACAGATATGCAGCACCTGATTATGTGCTAATTTTTCAGAGTGCTTTGGAGACAGATAGAAGTGTGATAGTAATGTTAACAGGAATTATCCTTATTACAGTTGTACATGTGCCTACCCATTTACCATGAGTGATCGTTAGAGCAGAGATGCCAGAAGTGTGTATCAGACATTCTGCTGCTGCATAGACTCATAGACTCTAAGGTCAGAAGGGACCATTATGATCATCTAGTCTGACCTCCCGCATGATGCGGGCCACAAAACCTGACCCATCCACTCCTGGAAGAATTCTCTCCCTTGACTTAGCTGTTGAACTCCCCAAATCATTATTTAAAGACTTCAAGTCACTGAGAATCCTCCAGCAAGCGACACCTGCCCCATGCTGCAGAGGAAGGCGAAAAACCTCCAGGGCCTGTGCCAATCTATCCTGGAGGAAAATTCCTTCCCGACCCCAAATATGGCGATCAGCTGAACCCCGAGCATGCGGGCAAGAATCTCTAGCCAGACCGCCTGGAAAAGTTCTCTGTAGTAACTTTTAATATCCCATCATTGACCAGAGAGTAGGGAAGACGCACTATGAACTGAGTACAGCAGGATTAAGACAGCATATATGGTACTTAGGAGGAAGTTGTCTTCCTGCAAAGAGCACTTGGGAAGCTTAGAGGTATTTATTTGACATAGGATGTTGAGGGATATTCCACAATGTACAGTCTGAGTGAGTTGGAATAAAAAGAGCTTGAGAGGATAACTTTATACATATATTCTCTGGGTTGTTTCATTGCTTTTTCTAGAGTATCGTACTGAACTTGTGAGTTGTTAAATAATTAATATGGGAAGTGTGCTAACACTGAGTGGCATTAGAAACCTTGGAGCCTAGTGAATAATAAATGAAAGAACTTCTACTTTATTAGGTGCTAATATCTTTGCTTACCAAGTCTCATGCTGGGCAACCTGAGGAAAGGGAAATGATGGCACGTGACAAAGTAGATTCAGCTGAACTGTTACAGCCCCACATTTTTCACTGTTCCTTTGGCATTTAGGGGCAGAGTTTTAAAGGTATTTAGGCTCCAAAAGTTGCAGATGGCACCTAATGGCATTTTTTAAAGCACCTAGGCACCTAACTCCCAATGGGGAATGCTTTAAGTTTTGCACTATATGTTTTCCCACCTGGTTTGATTGCATTTGGCCTTGATTTAGCAGGGATGGTTTTGTTTTGATTATAAAATCTAGTATGAAAAGAGATTGGTTTATTGCTGTTACCCCTTTCATTGGAATATGTACTTGAAACTGAGTGCTTGATTACAATAATGTATTTTCCTTAAAAAAAAAGTGGCTCTTTGGCATTATGATTTTGCATAAGACTCCAAATTATTTAGTCCTAAAGTTGAAAAGTCTCAGTAGTGAATTTGGAACCCCAGAGTTAGCAGGAATAGAGGCAGTCTGTGATAACTGACGTGTTTGAAGGGATGGCTGTTTGCAGTCAAGTATAGAAACAAAGAGTGAGATGAGTTAAAACTATAGCAATTAAGAGTACTTAATGGTAATGATGATACATCTCAAATAATAATAATGTATTTATGTTGTGCTAGTGTGTAGGAGCCCCAGTCCTGGACCAGTGCAAGGCACTGTACAACACAGAACAAAAAGACGGGCCCTGCCCCGAAGAGCCCAGGACATTTATAGGGTGCTTTTCATATGTACCTATGTAACATTGACAGACAACGGTCGTTGTCAGCAGGGATAAAATCTAGGACCCCTGGAGTTTAAAGCAAGAGCCTCTACTGCATAAGCGAAAAGACACGTCTCTTAGCCAAAGCTATAGAAGGCTCATCAATCTCTAGCTGGTCTGGGTGCCACTAAGGGGGAAAGAGTGCCACATCCAGCAGGCACAGGTTACATATACTTAGGAATCACTTCACCCATATTTGAAATACAGTCACTTCTGGAGAGGAACACTAGAGTTGTGTAACTGATAGTAACGGTTTAGGAAAGGTGGTGAAGGAGAGTAATATACACATTTAAAACAGATGATTAAAGGATTAACTTCTTTAAATTCCTGCACCGCTTCCCAAACAAGTCAGATTTCTAGAAGGAATTAGGAATTCGGGTTCTCAGTTCCTATTTTTACTCATTTCTATTTATTTTAGCTATTTTAATGCCTTATAACTTCCTAGAGAAATCAATTTTTATGGTTTTATTTGAACTGTGATAGCCTGCATCTGAGCAACTATCATTTGTGTAATTAGAAAGATGTAGCACTTTTACAAATAATCATAAAAGCGATCATTTATTGTTTGTATTGTGTGCTGTAAACTGTGTGTAACCACACCTACACACCCATGCACCGAGCATCCACATTGCTATTATACATTACCAAGAAGTGAACTACAGAGAGTAAAAGCAGCAAAGAGTCCTGTGGCACCTTATAGACTAACAGACGTATTGGAGCATGAGCTTTCATGGGTGAATACCCACTTCGTCGGATGCACGTAGTGGAAATTTCCAGAGGCAGGTATAAATGTGCAAGCAAGAGTGAGTCAGGCTAGAGATAACGAGGTTAGTTCAATCAGGGAGGATGAGGCCCTCTTCTAGCAGTTGAGGTGTGAACACCAAGGGAGGAGAAACTGCTTTCGTAGTTGGCTAGCCATTCACAGTCTTTGTTTAATCCTGAGCTGATGGTGTCAAATTTGCAGATGAACTGAAGCTCAACAGTTTCTCTTTGAAGTTTGGTCCTGAAGTTTTTTTGCTGCAGGATGGCTACCTTTAAATCTGCTATTGTGTGTCCAGGGAGATTGAAGTGTTCTCCTACAGGTTTTTGTATATTGCCGTTCCTAATATCTGATTTGTGTCCATTTATCTTTTTATGTAGGGACTGTCCAGTTTGGCCGATATACATAGCAGAGGGGCATTGCTGGCATATGATGGAGTATATTACATTGGTGGATGTGCAGGTAAATGAACCGGTGATGGTGTGGCTGATCTGGTTAGGTCCTGTGATGGTGTCGCTGGTTTAGATATGTGGGCAGAGTTGGCATCGAGGTTTGTTGCCGTCACACACAACTATTTTAAATTTGATGACAATATATACCTCCAGACCAGTGGCACCACTATGGGCGCCCACATGGCCCCACAATATGCCAACATGTTTATGGCTGACCTGGAACAAAGCTTCCTCAGCTCTTGTCCGCTTGCACCTCTTCTCTACCTATGCTACATTAATGACATCTTCATCATCTGGACCCATGGGAAGGAGACTGGAAAAATTTCACCACGATTTCAACAGGTTCCACCCCACCATCAACCTCAGCCTGGACCAATCTACACGGGCGGTCCACTTCCTAGACACCATGGTGCAAATAAGTGACAGTCACGTTAACACCACCCTATACCGAAAACCCACCGACCGTTATGCCTACCTTCATGCCTCCAGCTTTCATCCTGGACACACCACACGATCCATTGACTACAGCCAAGTACTGAGATACAACCGTATCTGCTCCAACCCTTCAGACAGAGACCAACACCTACAAAAACTTCACCAAGCATTCTCAAAACTATGATACCCGCACGAGGAAATAAGGAAACAGATCAACAGAGCCACACGTGTACCCAGAAGCCTCCTACTGCAAAACAAGCCCAAGAAAGAAACCAACAGAACTCCACTGGCCATTACATACAGTCCCCAGCTAAAACCTCTCCAATGCATCATCAGTGATCTACAACCCATCCTGGACAACGATCCCTCTCTTTCACAGGCCTTGGGTGGCAGGCCAGTCCTCACCGACAGACAACCCGCCAACCTGAAGCATAATCTCACCAATAACTACACACTGCACCATAGTAACTCTAACTCAGGAACCAATCCATGCAACAAACCTCAATGCCAGACTAACACGGCTACCCCTCTGATACAGAGAGTAAGAACTGGATGTACTAAGGGGTGAAATCAGCAAAGTACCTAGTGAGAAACCTTGCCTCTTTCTATTTGTTAGTTGTTTTCAGTAGTTTATTTCTTAAGAAAACAGATTCTTGAACAGTTACAATCAATGTTGTTTTATCAGCTATTTTTAGTTTTAAACTGAAAACCTAAATCCCTAAATGAAATAGTCATATACTGTCTTTTACTAAAGGGGTTTGTTTTCTAGCCAGATTGGATCAGTAATGCCAAATTAAATAAGGTTAAGTAGTCAAGCCTTCAGAGAAGACTTTGTTTTAGGAGATGTACTGATTTTTTTTCTCTATTGAGATGGGGGGGGGGGTTGTTTGTTTTTCAAGGATTGAGTCTTCCTCTGAAAGATGAACTGTATGTTTAGAATGGAGCTGCATTATGAGAAGTGTATGTGTTGAATGTACTGACTAACCAGACAGAGACAGACAATGGAGTTCAGCACAAAACCAAAGGAAAATGAATCTGTAACATGTTTTATAGGCTCCACAAACATCTACCAGCTGTCCCCACACACCTAAGATGTCTCAGCTGCATATAAGCCAGCCCACAGGAGCTCAAAGATATTTGGCATTTTTCTTATGCTGTACTGGGCAGTTTTCAGTCTCCTTTTAATTATTTCCTAATAATACAAAATAGGGACTCATTCCAAAACCTCAGTTCCAAGCACCACTAAATTTTGGGAAGCATCCAACCATCCCCTGAAATTTGCAAGTAAGGCCCATCTCCAGTACCAAAAATTGTTCACCTGATTCCAAGGCAAAGCTAATACATTCTGACTATGGTGTCTACTAGGACAAGACAAACACTTTGGGGATATTTGCAAATGCATTTCCAAAGTCCTTCTTTGAATCATGACAGGTTTGAGTTCAGCAGACAGGTATCACATAGTGTGTCATGTGACAGCATCATCATGTGATGCCAACCAAGAGAAGTCTGTACTTCCTGGAGCATAGGTGGTCATGCTTACACTGCGGAACAAGCTGCGTGGGGAAGAAGCCAATGAAAAAGAGCCTTCAGCTCTGGGAACCTACCCCAGAGGTGCAGGTTGGAGAAGCCAGTCCTATTTTTTTCATGTGGTGATCCTTGCAAGGGAGAATAGAAGCAGAGGGAAAATACAGTATGTTTAACTGGCTGTGTAATGGTCTGGTGATGCTTGTGACACAATGTGCAAGGCACAAACACTTTCTCCACGCAGTGGCAGTACTTTCACAAACCAACTCCATCAACAACTCTGACAGCAATCCTAAATCACATCTCCCTTCCTGTCCATTCTTCTCTTTCCTTCTCCATCCCATTTCCCTGTTACAATCCCCAACATTTCTGTGAACTGAAAAAAAGGAGGGGGCAGAAAGGGACAGAGAAAGCAGATGCAGGAAAAAGTGGAGAGGCGGATGCTCAGAGAAATGGGGTGAGAGAAATGCAGAGAAAACAGATGTACAGATGCTAGGAGAGAGAACTGGAGGAAGGGTGAATCCTGTAGCTCTCAGATAAGAAGGGCAGTATTAGCTATAAAGGGAAGAGGCAAGCCAAAGCCTGCTCTCTCAGTATCCCACTGCTGTCTCTCAAATACTTGTATAACCCACTCTCCATATGTGTGGTATTTTTCCATATATGGCATGGCCCACCCAGATACAAATAGCATACTCTCCCGCTATTAATTATCCCTCTAACTTAAGTGGGTGAGCTTGGTGCTATGTTGCTGACAGTTGTGGGTTCAAACAATGATGATGTGTGTGTGGAGGTGAAAAATCTATACACGTCTGAGTAATAGTTAGTCCACGGAGTGACTTGCAGGATGTATTTAAAAGTGAATTTGGATGTTGTGTTAATGTTTTTTTATGGTTGTATGTTTAGTGTTTTTATTTTGGTTAATGGGAGCTGTCCCTTTAAGAATGGTGTGGCAGATTTAGAATGTATTTGAGATTGTAAAGGGTTTGGCTACACCTGGAGTTACTCCTGATTAACTCCATGTGTGAACACTCTTAAGAGTCCCTTGTTCCTGTTTAGTTTGGAAGATTTTGCCTGTGTTCCCAGAAAGCAGAAGATCCTGCCTGTGTAAACTCCATAAAAGTCAGAACTTAATTTCAGATGAACTTATCCTTCCAGAAAGTCAGCCCCACTCTTGAATGTGTAACTTTAGTGCTTATGGGGAGTGAGTGCCTCAGGGTATTGCCAATGAGCTCTAGAGCCTTTCACTTGTAGGTCACCCATTTGTATCTTGCTTAGCTCAACAGGGATTAGATCTTGTTCCTATCTAAGGGAAGCTGGATGACCCCCTATATGCGATAAGTTTAGCGAATCCCAGTTCCAGTTCCCACACCACTAACTCACCCCTCTGCTTTGCACTAGGTCGTAAACTCTTCAGGACTTTCCCTTACTCTGTGTTTGTACAGCACATCGCACAATGTGGCCCCAAACTCAATTGGGGATTGCAATGAGAACTCCTGCTGGGGGTAGGGGGCAAAATCACCTCTCTGACTCTCAATTTGTGAAAGTTGGCAACACTGGATTATCCCACATTGCAGGGCAGGTACAGGGGAGTTCAGAAAACAAAAGAAGGATTGAAAACATGATTCAAATTTTTTAAAAATCTTTTGATTTTTGGGCCAATCTCATGATTTTTTTAACTTTGGGATTGGCAGTATCGCAGTATATAAATAGAGGCCTGGATTCTGGGCCATGCTCCAGGTGCTTTGTACTGTTCTACTGGCACAAACTGACAATAAACCTAGCAGATCCAGTTCTCAGAGGTTCTCACCTAAGTAAATTTTTCAGATGGCATAGAGCTGCCATTGATGGCATGATTGAGGTGTGCCGCTGCAATCCCTAGTGGCCGGAATGTCCCCTTTGAGCTGTTGGTAGCTGGCACAGATGAGAGCAGGCTGAAGGCTGAAGGCGAAAGGGTACTCTCACCTGGGCCAAAAGACTAGCACAGTGCAGTGTCGCCAGGACTGGGACAATGCAAAAGGAACCTCTTTTTGCCTCATTCTCCCGTAAGCTATGCAAAGTGTTTCTCAGCCACAGATGTGCATATGATGCGAAGTGTCTAAACAGAGATGCAGTCTTGACAGTAGCTATAAACTCTGTGTTTCCACACATGCACTCCTTCCCATTAATCCTAATGGAGATGTTGTGGCTTACCCCACACTTGTGCCCGTGTAAATGGCAACTAGCGTGTATTTTTCTGGTACTTTGTTTAGATAGTATTTTGACTCTGCTCCATCTCTACTTGTCTCACATTAGCCTGTCCCTTCTAACTCTGGCTTGTCACAGATGACAATTGATGTATTCCTCCTAAATCCTGGACCAATTAATTGATAAGGAGCCCTGAAGTGGTGCTTTATCTGACAAATGAAGGAATGCAGCATAAGGGCTTTATCTCTGTTTTAAACCACTAATTAAAAACTTTCCTTAAATTGTTCAGTCCTTTAGTAACTTTCAAACTGGTTTTTAAACCTTCTGTTGGAGCTGTAGAGACACGAATATCGAGAGATGGGAGTGCTGCAGCCAGTGGCTCTGTTTGGAAAGAAACTGATGAGACCCCAGAGCAGCATGCTTCCAAACAGAGATGGCCCCAGACAAAATCGCTAGATGGAAACATCTGCATTTAGGACCATTCAGGATCCAAATTTTGAGGCTTGCGTCCCTCTCTACTTTATTTAATTGCTGTATTTAGTACAATCTAATGGCAATTACAGAGCTTCCTGCTCAAGAAACCAGTATCAGCATACTGTTGTGCAGAGGCCTGTACTTTACCCTGTCAAAGGTAATGAAACCCCAACTCAGTCCGGTATATAAAATTGTTGGTAAAAGTCAGCAAAAGTTGTGGACAAAGATTAGTACAAACTGAATGGCTTCACTAAAAGAACTATGCTAAGGGGTCTTAAAGGCTCCTAGTAAAGTCATAGATTTGGGCATTGATTATTAGAAGATAATTCCTGGAACCCCAGAATCCATCATGATGCTGTTGGGTCTTAATTGTCCTGGTAGTAAAAGATTTCCTGACTAGACCGAGTCAGAGAGAGGGAACATCACTGGCTTTGGCTAAATCCTGAACAGCACCTGCAATGTGAGTCTTAGGTTCCTGTTATCATCCCTTCGTTAATAAGTCATTTTCCTTTCCTAACTTATATCTCCTCTTTCCCATTTCTCTTTTTGCCTTCTGGAGTTTACAGGAAAACCCCTTTTCTATGGATAAATGCCTATCTGAGTGGCCATCCTTTTGCATTCCACTGCTTCCCGAGGAAGAGCAGGTGATCAAAGCTGCGGCATGTGCTGAAGGAAACCCATCTTTCTCTCCACATTTTAATTTTGTTTTCTTTATGTCAAAAAAAAATTCTCTTGGTCCTGCAATCAGCTTTGACTACACCAAGGAAGGCAACCCCATTGGAGCAGCCGCATAAAAAAACTGTTTGGGGAACCACAAGTAATGGATTTTGGAAATAAAGGTTCATCACCTTTATCAACAATGTTTAGAGAGTTTGGGTTGTTTTGAAGTCAACACAGGCATAAATGCTTTGTGGGTTCCAGTACATTGCAATTTACTTCTCTCGTTTGCTGAAAGGGTTCACTTCCACATCAGAGTGTTCTTCTGCAGTTAACGCCCAAGTTTGAGAACACTTTTTGTTTAAGACCTACATGAATCTTTGTGCAGCTATTCCAGCTAGCCTCCCCTGAATATATACAAGATGACGTCCTGGCTCACTGAAGTCAATGGAAAAACTCCCATTGACTTCAATAGGGCTAGGATTTCACCCACAACATGTAGTTTCCTATCCAACTTATCCCAGTAGACAATTAAAACTTGTCTTTGGGATGAAAGCTCAGGTACTCATTTCCTTCACTTTTCTCTTCTGTCTTGTTTTACACACAGGACGTGCTTTGACATGCAGAATAAATAAAAGCAGACATTTGAACAAACAAACACTAAATAAAAAATCCCAGTACAATGTAGCCTCCTTTCTTTAAATCTTAGATGAAGTATTATGATGGTGCTGCATTGTTGATGAAACAAAGGTAATAATATTCTCTTCTTAGGTGGAAAACATAGTGAGTAGCTTATTAACACACTTTAAGCAAATTTGTGAGCATTCCTTTTTTGTGTGTGTACTATTTTGAGAAAGTTGGCATCATTTTTAAGTCATAGCCAAAAACATTTTTCAAGACTATTATCCTTTTCAGGTCCCAATGTCCCTGGAGAACCTTCTGGATTCAGTTTACTTGCTTCCGCGCTACGTACTGAACAGTATTCTTTAATTTACGGTTTCTACAAGCTCATGTAAATATCTTGTGTCAGAGTGTTAAGTAGTGTTGTTTTTAAGCATTAGTGTCATATTCCACAACACAGCTATTAACAGTTCCAAAAACTGGAAATTTTGAGGAGAATTCTGACTTACTCTGGTTTAAATCTGAAGAAACTCCACTGACTGGAAGTAAAACTGTAAATAAAGCTATATTGGCTTGTTCCATTTCTTTGTTTGTTTTCATAGTGCATCATGTTCTTTCACTCCTCTGATATTTAACTTACAGGATGTACTGATAAATGATTCAAACGTCAGACTTTTGAAGAGTGATTGCTAATCAGTGAATGAATTTCTCTGTGGAAGAATGGTTATTTAACAAGCCATGATAAATCTGCTGACTATGCGCTATGTCTGGAAATTCGATCTGCTCACAGTTTGGGGGTCTTGGAACAGTGCTTATGTGCTGAAAATTCCAAACAACTGTGTAATTATGCCTTTTTCTTTGTTTACTTTGTAGTGTTTGTACCTACCTTTCTTAGTTTCCTCATCAATTTTCCATAGGATACCAAAATCACAAGTAATGGCAGTATGAAACAGGTGGTGAAGAATGTAATAATGTAGGTGTGATCATTATAGGCTCCTGAATACCTGTATAAAACACAAAATGTATTATATTTTTAATATTACATTATTATGTCTTCATTTTGTTTTGTAGAGAGGAAAAGAATCCTTTCATGTTCTCCAGTGATATCATGGGTGCTCTGTGTGTGTGTGTGTGTGTGTGTGTGTGTGAGAGAGAGAGAGAGAGAGAGAGAGAGAGTTTACTTGATTATAAAGCAAGCCTTATATGTTGTGCTGTAAAGCTGATGCTTTTGGAGATCAGTATAGTCTAACAACAAGACACTGAGGGCTTGTCTATACTTACCGCGCTGGTTCGGCGGCAGGCAATCGAACTTCTGGGTTCGATTTATCGCGTCTAGTCTGGACGCGATAAATCGAACTCAGAAGTGCTCCCCGTCGACTCCGGTAATCCTGCTCGCCGAGAGGAGTACGCGGAGTCGACGGGGGAGCCTGCCTGCCGGGTCTGGACGGCGGTAAGTTCGAACTAAGGTACGTCGACTTCAGCTACGTTATTCACGTAGCTGAAGTTGCGTACGTTAGTTCAATTTGGGGGTTTAGTGTAGACCAAGCCTTAGTGGCAGTATCAGTATCTCTCACATACAGATATATTTTATAAACCGAATATAATCATAAAATATTTGAGATGCAGGGATCTATAGAATGTAACATTTTATTATAGATGGTTCAAGCCACCTACCTGTTGCATATTCTGGTCTAAATTTTCAAAGGGTACACATGCTTTTTTGCTGATGCATAAAAATTTCTATGAATATTGTGGACAAATACCTCTGTGCATGCACAAATCAGGGCTTGTGCACATATTGGAGTTTGTGTGAGCACAAACAAGGCGCACATAATTAGGCACACAATCTCTTCTGTGTATTTTCAGGCTCTCAGTTAGTGTAGCCTCTATTTTTGTTTTTTCACTGATGTGCTATGGGAGTTAACTTACCAGTTGGGTTCACAGGTAGTTCCAATCTTGCTGGTGGTGTAGCTGCTCCAGCCCATGGTCGGAGGGATGGTCCAGATAAAGGAGAAGATCCACACGAAGATAATGCCCAAGGCTGCATGCTTCCCCCTCAGGCGCATATTTCCCAGTGGGCGACAGATCACAATGTACCGCTCAAAAGCCAGCAGAGCAAGAGACCAGAGACCAACGATTCCTGTAATGAAAATGCACAACTCGGTCAAAAAGAGGACATTACAATACCATCTTAGCAGTAGATCAAAAAGCAAACTCCGTCCTACATCAAAACCCTTTGCTATTAGTTCAAGTGGAGGTTGGATGTGGAAAAGCACCATTACCCCATATTTGAGTTTCATTTTAAGTGTGCAAAAGCTCTTAGACTAGACTACAGCTTTGGCCTGCTGTACACTGATTTAGAAACCCAACCCACAGTGTCGATTGTTTTAATTGCATCGGATTTCTCCTCTTGTTCCTTGTGTGCCACAGAAAGATTTTTCTTATCAGAGTTCAAGGGAAGCCAGGGGTGGCTTGTAAGAATAATTGGGTAAGATCTGTCTTAAAAAGCTGACTTTTCAAAAGTCTGAAACAGAGTAATTCAAGCATTATGCAACTCTGTCTTACACGCGGCTGTCTGCTGCCTCAAGGAACCATTCTACTACCCATGGATTGTAGATACTCCTTTTACCCCAGACATGTACCTCATGCACCAAGGACCCAGAGCAGTGAGGGTAGGAGCGGTCATGGGACACCTAGACCATGCAGAGCTTCCCCGCATGCTTGCCAGTTAAACCAGTTGTGGTGGGGCTGAGGGTCTTGTGGTGATCTTGGGATTCAGTAAGTCACAAACCAGTGAATGAGAAAGGAATAAAACTTTTATTAACAAAACTAGAGAGTATCTGTGGTGAACTGCTGTAGAGAGCTGCACTGTTTTCTCAGACCACCTGCTTCCAGGGCACATCTCAGAATTCCTATTTCATAATACTGTCCCTTATGAGGGAGCTTCTCTAAATTATGATGTTGCACAAATTTATTTCTACATCTTCCCTCCTAAAAGAAAATTAGCTCTTAGTTCTTCTATATATAAGAAATATCTAATAACCCTACATTAAATTTGACCCAACTAATATGTTTCCATAAACTATAATCCATATACAAAATGTATCATCTATCTAGAGAGGAGGGGTTACCTGCATATCACTCTGACATGACTCTTTACCACTCACTTTCCTCAAATACCCCTGTGACATTACCCAGGCTAAAATCTGGAATGCTGAACAGCAGTGTCCCCTTAAGTGTCCAACCTCGGGTGCTTTTTACACTGCTTTGCTGGGGAGAACAAACCACTCCTGGTCCTGCTCACACACAGCCTCTAGCATGCAAAATCACTCCCAGCTGAATTACATGAATGCTCTGGCCAGCCACTCATGAATTACATACAGGGCAACACCAGCAAACTCCCAGTCCCAGACTTGTCCCCAGAAATGTGCATCTTGTACTGCCCATCTCTCTCCTTCTGGACAATACAAGCTCATAGAATGTCTGTCATTTCATTAATGGAAAATGATATGGACCAGACTTGTTATCTCAAGTGAAGGGTCCCAAACACTTCAATCCCAACACACACTGGTTTAGGTAAAACAATAAAAGATGTTTATTAACTATAGAAAGAAAGATTTTAAGTGCCTACAAGTAATGAGGTATAAAATCAGAATTGGTTACAAAGAAATTAAAAGATAATATGCAAACTAATACCTAATTTAGTAAGATAAATGGATTCAAAGCAAAGGTTTTAATCTCACCATATGCTTACAGCAGTCTGTATTGGCTGAAAAGCCTCCCAGCCAGGATATTCCCTTTGTTTTTCAAGCATAGTAGCTGCTGTGAGTAGAGATGGTTGAAAGAGGTAATTTGTGTTGTGAGTGTTCTCCATTCTTATACCATTCTCTGCTCTTTGAGGATTATCTGCAGCTGGGGTTCACGTGGCTGGCAGTCGGTTTACAAGGAAGATCCCAGCCAGGACTTAGATTCTCGGAGACTATTTCCCGGAGCCCCCCACATCCCTTCCGATTCGGGGCTCGGGGTTTCAGCTCCGGGAGGGGGGGTCTCTTGGGGCTTTAGTGGGGGAGAGCTGTGGCTCAGGGCTTCAGCCCTGTGGGGGGAGGAGGGGGCACCAGGGCTCAGGTGTCAGCCCAGTGGGAGGCACCGAGGCTCCTGCGGGTTTGAAAATATTTACCGAAGCTCTGCTCCAGATGGCTCCAGCTGAATTTAAGCCCTGCTCCCAGCTGTTCCATTGTCAAGATGTAAAGTTCTCACTCACACCCTTCTTCCTGCTACAGAACAGATGCTTAACTGGTGATAGTCTATAATAGTTCATCTGATTATGCTGTTATTTGGATGGGGCACTAGTGTGTCTTTGTCTCTGAAAAACTGGTTTGGGACTGATTATCTTAATCTTGGGGCATATTACAGCAATGTTATACAATAAAATCTTGTAACTTTACATACAATGTTGCCACACACATTTTACCAGGACAATAATGTTCAGCAGATTATGAATTATCAAATGAAACCTCACAAGGCATATCTTGTACAAAATTTATCATACTCTGGTAAAAAGGGTGATGATAATGGTACAGACTGTCACAACCCCTTCTCCAGCCAGGTTAGCAAATCTCTATGAGCCTTTCAGGATGTTTGATCTCGCTCTCTAATCATCTCAGTATCAGCCTTTCATTAGGGTCTGAGTTCTCTTGTTGATTGCCAGTTTATCCTTTGTCCATTGATGATAAACTATCAGTCAGTTAGTAAATGCCAGAATCCACATCCACTGTCACTGTTTTGGAAACTTCTGCAATTAATCTTAGATCCTTTTGATTAGTCCAAAATGTGTCCCCTTAGTCTGTGTGGACTATGTAAGACCTTGGATGTAGCAGTTCTTTAATGGTATCCATTTGGCTCCAAATATTAGAGGTGTAATTCCTCCGGCACACTCTACTACCTAGGTTCAGAGATGGGCGATCATGGGCTTTTTTTCTCAAAATATTTCTGCTTCCACTTCTGATTTTCATTCATCTTCCGTATGGTTTCATTGTCAGGAGATTTCAGCAAGTTACCAGAGATTGGTAAATTAGATCTGATCCTTCCTGTTAACAGCTGAGCTGAAGAAGAGCTATTCAAATGCCCCCACTATCAAAAGTCTTTTTTCATAAGGTTCATTACTGTCCATATAGACCTTTGCACAAGTCCATTTCATTGGGGGTCATTTGAATTTGATGTTTTGTGATGAAAATTCCAATTTGTGGCAAATTAACTAAAATCTGCACTGGAAAATTGCAGCCCATTATTGCTAAAGACTTCATCTGGAATGACGTGTCTTGAAAATATTCCCTTCATGCTGGCTATCACTGACTTATTACTAGTACTGTGCCATGTGCAAACATCTGGATCAGGGCCGGTGCAACCCATTAGGCAGTCACCTAGGGTGCTAGCATTTGGGGGGCGGCATTTTCTTCGGCGGCGAACATGGAGGCCGGATCTTCGGCCGCCCCAGTCGTCGGCGGCATTTTGGTGGAGGGAGCTGGGGCAGAGGGGCGCAGGAAGGGCTGCCTGCAGCAAGTAATGGGGGGGCGGCATGCAGAGGAACCGCTCCCCACCCCAGCTCACATCTGCTCCGCCTTCTCCCCTGAGCACGCCGCCCCACTCTGCTTCTCTCCCTCCCAGGCTTGCGGCGCCAAACAGCTGATTGGTGCCACAAACCTGGGAGGCGGGAGAAGTGGAGCAGTGATGGTGTGCTCGGGGAGGAGGTGGAGCAGAGGTGAGCTGGGGTGGGGAGCTGCCGCATGGCTCCCTGGGCAGGGAGGGAGCTGCCACGGAGGGGGCGCCTCAGGCTGGGGGGGGGGGGAGCTGCTGCAGGGCTCGGGGAGGGGGGGAGGGCACAAGGTGGAAGTTTCGCCTAGGGCACGAAACATCCTTGCACCAGCCCTGATCTGGATACAGAGAATAATAATCTGTGACTATTAAATCATTCTTTGATTTGCTAGGTAAATAAATCAGTGCCTACTTTCTCATGTGGCACTGTGCGAAGTCTCAGTAGCTCTGCCTGTTGGCATGGCTTTTAGTTCAAGCAGAAAAAGCAGTTTCCTACTGCATTAGTAATCTCATGCTTGATCCGCAGTTAATACATCAGCTCTCATCTATGTTCCCTCTAAGCTGCGCACTGGGGTGGCCGCCCAGGAATGTTTGAAGTGCCGCACAGTTGATTAACAGAGCCGCTCACATTCAGCCTGCAGCATGTATTCAGGTACCCCTCCCCCCTGTGATTCACGTTGCTCCTGCCCTCTGTCTTGGAGCCCCTGCTGCTTCTGGGACCCTCCTGCTAGCTGTGCAGAGCAGGGGGGCACTGGGAGTGGTGATGTCAGAGTGTTCCCCTCCACCCGCCCCTGCACCCCAGCAGGGGAGACAGGACAGCCTCACCCAGGACTCCGAGCAAGAGAGGGTCTGAGGTCTGAACACTGGGCAGTGAGTGAGTGCCTTTACCTTAAAGAGACAGCGCACGGTCTCTCACAGACTTCCCCTAGCACACACAATCTCTTACTATCTGTCTCTCTCCCTCTTTCTCTCTCTCTCGCACTCACATACACACACAGAGACAGAGAGAGTCTGTGTGTCTCTCTGTCTATATATACACACACACACTCACCTCCCAACACATACTTGTGTTATTGTTGTTTGTTGTTATTTGGTAGTTCCTGCAATGCACATATATTCTCTGCAATTTTATTCTTTCAAAGTGCTGTTATTTTAGTTTTTTGACTCGTCTATGCAATTCATAATTTTTATTTCTCTCTTACACTTAAATTTAGTTCTTAGAGTAGTGAGTTCTAAAATGCCTAACCTGTCCTGGCTGGAGTAATTATCTTGTCTTAAAAATCTATATTGTAGCTAGGTTTTTTGTTTCTACTGGTGGCGCACATGCACACTTTACCTCGGTGCACATAACAAAATTTATTCCGCACCTGGATGAAAAAAATTAGACGGAACATTGCCTCTCATGCCCATTGGTTGCACTTCTCAATTCCTAAATGACCCTTGTGGATCTTCTATAGCATTTCTTTCTGGAGATGTATTGCTATTACAATCTTGCTGCCCTTGAAAATCACTCAGTCTATCACAGTAAGTCCATGTTTGCAGTTCCAATATTTAGAGCCCTGTGTGGATACAAATTTATACCCGCGGATGCGGATATCTGCAGATATAAATCGGAACTGCAGGGCTCTCCCGGGAACCGCAGCGGTGAAAGGAGCAGAACGTGGAGCCGCCACTCCCAGGAGCTAGCGCCCCACGCCAGCAGCTCCTCCAGTGCAGCTGTACCCCTGCCCCCGTCCCTTACACGCTGCCGTTTGCATCTCCTGTCTGGGGACGTTTGCACCGCTTGCACACTCTAGCGTGACCAGGCCTGATGCCCGCCCCAGTGGGCAGGGTTGAGGGCAGTACAGCCGTGCTGGAGGAGCTGCCAGTGCAGAGCGATGGCTCCTGACAGCGGTGGTCTCACGTTCTGCTCTTTTCACCGCTGTGGTTCCCGGGAGAGCTCTGCGGTTCCGCGGATACCGATTCATATCTGTGGATATCCGCATCTATGAGTATAAATTTGTATCCGTGCAGGGCTCTACCAATAGTTTCTTATATTTGGACAGCAACTGCATATTTCTTCAAGCCACCCTTTAATTATCACATTAAGGATCTCCAATGATTCATCTTTCGCCGTTTCCCCTCTTCTTTGTTGCAGTTTTTTGTTAGCTACAGGAATTGACTTTACAATCAGATCTATATAGGCCTGCATCTCTATCTCTAAGGTCTTCTCTGGCTTCATAATAAGAGTCACCACTCAGGAAAGTGCATCGTAGTAAACATGAATTTTCTGGGTATTAGGTCACAACTAAATCATACTTTTGCTGCTTTATCATCATTCTTTGAATACTTCAGATACAGTCATTTAGCATCCGAAGAAGTGGGCTGTAGTCCACGAAAGCTTATGCTCTAATAAATTTGTTAGTCTCTAAGGTGCCACAAGTCCTCCTGTTCTTCTTTTTGCAATCATTTAGCAGTTTGCCAAATAATGCTATGAGAGGCTTGCTGTCTGTTTCAACATCCACTGTCTGGCCATAAATATATTGCTTGAATCTCTCACAGGCAAACAATATTCCTAAAAGCTCGTTCTCAATCTGGGTATATCTGGTTTCCACATCAATCAGTGACTTGGATGTGTATGTCGCTGGTTGCAAACAATCATTGTCTTTCTGTAAAATCACTGCACCTAACCCAGACTGTGAAGCATCTGCTGAAATTTTAATAGGCCTGCTTGGTGCACAGAACTTCAACACTGGCTCTTGTATGAGCTGTTGTTTCAAACCTTCTCTATAATTTCTCCTGTTCTGCAGCCCAGGACCATTCATTCATTCAGTTTCTCCAAAGCTGCTGCTTTTGTAGATAGATCAGATGTGAATTTTCCAAGATAATTAACATTCCCAGAAACCGTTGGACATCTTTCTTTGACTGGGTACACAGCATCATTTCTGTGGCTGCAACATTCCTCTTGTCAGGTTTTACACCTTTGTTGGAAATAGTATCTCCAACAAAAGTCAGTTCTGGAACCCTTAAAACACATCTCTCCCTACTTAGTTTCAAGTTTGCAACTCTAGCTGCATCCAAAACTTCCTGAAGTCTACAATAACACTCTTCGTTAGTTGAACCCCCAGATTATATCATCCATTGACGTGTTGAGACATTCAATATGTTCATATATCATAGGTATGGTTTTGTGGTACACTTCTGGTGCTGAAGCTATGCTGAGGGTAGGCATAAGAATCTGTATCTTCCAAATGAGATATTAAATATGCATAATTTTGAGCTTTCTTCCATTAATTGTTCCTGCCAAAATTGTGAGGAGGAATCCAATTTACTGAAATATTGTGCATTCTCAAATTGAGCAATAATCTCCTGTCTGGCTGGCAGTTTGATATGTTCTCCTTTTATAGCTTTGTTGTGGTCTCAGCTCTAAGCCTATGTGTAGCGGGCTGTTGTTTTTCTCCACAGTGACTAGGAAGCTCACCCATTCTGTTGGCCCCTCAATTTTTTGTATTATGTGCATTGCTTCCATTCTTATGAGTTCCACCTTAAGTTTATCACAGTGTTCAAATGGCACCTTTCTACATGGATGGATAACTGGAGGGATCAGCTTGTTTATCTTGATTGTATGTTCACCCTGCAAGCAAGCAATCCTTGAAACAAATCATGATATTCCCGAATGAGTGCCTCATAGCCAGGTTCAGTATGATCTTGTTGTGAGAGCCCCCATTTTACCAGATTGAGTTTTTCACAGGCACCCAGGCCTAAAATTGGTGTCACCTGCTTTGATACTACAAGGAACGGGAGCCTGTATGTGGTGCTTTTATATTTGATGCTAGTGATGTGCCTCCACTTTACTAATATATTTGTTCCAGCATAACCAATTATATTTATATTTGTTGGTCCTAGTTTTGGTCTATTTTCAGTCCCTCATAATCTTGTTCAGACAGACTATTAACCTGAGCTCCCGGGTCCAGTATGAATGGAATAATTGCTTCATTCACTCTCATTGGCAGCATCTGGTCCATCTCATCAGTTTTGCTTGATCCCAGCACATCTATGTGAAACTCCTCAACCAGGTTGTTTTCAACTACATGCACTTGACTTTTCTGCGATTTGCAGCATTTTGTAAAATGATTATTTTTTTTCACACTTATGCCAGAGTTTCCCAAAGGCAAAACAATGTTTGGGGCTTTACTGAGATCCAAATCTACCACATAACCGCCTGTACCCAGTCTCCCTGCTATCAGTGGTTTTCATAGCTGGTAGTTCCACTTTTTAATTTGACCCTTTCTGACTATATTCTTTTGTACTCAGTATGTGGATAACCCCCTTTGATGAATTCAGCTCTTTGGTTTGTGCTTTCACAATTTCTGCCCCCCTGAATATCTGTAGAGCTTTTTTTCACATTAAATCCTTCAAGGAGCAGTCTATCTCTTAACACATTGTCTTTAGTGCCACAAATGATTCTGTCTCTAAGCAGCAACTCTGTGAACTCACCAAAGACACAAGTTTTACTGAGTTTCCTTAATTCTGTGACATATTGCTCATTGGTGTCATCAGGTTTTTGCATGCAGGTCAAAAATTTCTCTCTTTAAATGTCTCATTCCTTTCTGGCATGCAATGTTCCACAAATGTAGTAAATATTTTACTTAACTTCATGCTTTTACCTTCTTCAAACTTAAAGTTGTTATAAATATCCAGTGCTTCTTCCATAACAACATGCAAAAAGATTGATTTCACTTTATCTTTTTTTTTCATCTTCTCCTATGGAAGACAAATACAATTCAAATCTCTGTCAGAATTTATTCCAGTTCTCTGCAATATTGCCTGATAATTGCAGATTGGGTGGAGGTTGCAACACACCCATATTTGGCTTTCTTCTCTTCTTAAGCTAGACAAGCTACAATTGTGCTCATAAAATACATCCAAAAGCCTTTGTTCTTCTCTGTTTACTTCTCCATGTGCTCCCCTTTCCTCCGCTTTTGTTTCAAACACAGGAGTTAACCTCAAAATTACTGCAGTCTCTTTCTCAGTCAGCAGTTGTGACACATGTAATGATCTTGAGGTTCATTAAACAACAAAGCAGTGAATGAGAAAGGTATGCAACTTTTATTTAAAAAAACTAGTGTGTCTGTGGTGAACTGCTGTACACAATTACACTGTGTCCTCAAATCTCCTTCCAGGGCACATCTCAAAATTCCTATATTCATAATACTGTCTCTTAAGAGTGAGCCTCTCTAAATTGTAATTTTGCACAAACACATCTACAGGTCTGACCCTGTACATTCACAGCAATCCTTCCCAAAAGCTTTTGACTCCCCCCACACGCCAATTACATTAGCAGAACTTTATGCCCAAAGATGTAAGGAAAAAAATTTTTAAAGTTGTAGTGCAGGCCATAGTAATCCTGTATCTCCTCATTTGAGCTCAAGACCTGGAGCCAACAACTCCTGAGTTAATGACGTTTGCTCTGCCATGACATTCCTTGTCCCGTTATCCCATCTGAGATAATACCTCATAGGGAGGTATGTGGAAAGGTTTAATTAGTCAATTTTTGTAAAGCACTTTGAGGAAGAAGAAAAAAATTACAGAAGAGCTAAATAATAGTACTAATTACCTATTAAGGGCTTGTAAGTGATCTTGTGTAGTTTGGACTTACTCTATTTGGCAAAATACAGTTGCTAGAAACAAATACAATCCCCTGACTGTATAATTTTCACACTTTGAGGTACTTAATATTTCAGAATAATTTAAGAAAGTTGGCAGGTTCAGCTATTCCCGGTCTCCCTTATGCTATACAGCAACCTCTAGAATGGACGAGCTGTCAGTGGAGGGCAAGGGACCTTCCTTATGGGTCACTCACTGCAGGCTGCTCTCATCCATCAGTATGGATGGTTACGGCTACACACCAATATTTCTGACTTCACTCTTTAGCACTGTCCTTGAGTACAAGAGCTGACCTGATTAGGCGATTACCACTGCTATGTGACTTCAAAAAAATGATATCCAGCTATAAGACAGCAAAGAGAGAAAGAGCCAGTTAGAATGCAGGAATTGATTTATTTTTTGTATGGAATGCCTCAGTTTAATTTCCTATCTGGGCTGAAGACCTGGGAGGTGAGGGGATGTATTTAGGGAGAAAAGCTATAGCTTGCTAGGTTTACTATTCTTTTTCAGTTTTTAATATACTTCTTATATTTAGTAAAGTAACACAACAAGAAAGGGTCATGAAAAATGACTGATTTGAAATAGATACTGTCGAAATTAGTTTCTGATCTTTGTTTATAACACTACATAGTATGTCAGACATTACTATTGCAGCAGTATCACAGTCCTGCCCAAACTATAGGAAGATACTCATAAAATAAGAGGAGTTTCACTATCAAAACATTTTTTCATACTTTGTGAACAGCAGGTGCATGCTAGCTCTCACTCTGTCTCACACATACGCACCATGAAAATTGTTAAATGTTGTTGTTAAAATATTTTACTACAATTGTTTTACAGAAAAATATAATTGAGCATATGTTAAAGATACTGACCTGCTATATGGACATTCAATGAGCAACATGCGCTCAGCAAGCCACAGCAACTACAGAACATAATTTATGGGAAAGAGCCAGTGAAATCATTTGCATGTAAAGTCAGTGACTTTATAAAGTTGTAGTGTACACAACCACGTTGATGTTCCTGTTTGATTCTAAACCTACACAACACAGACCTGAGCCTGAGGGAAACTTCTTTCCTTAAGGCCTCTATTAAGACAAATGAAGATGCAAATATAAACAAAGTTAGGCTTACCAAAGAATGTGATGGCAAATCCCTCCAGTACACAAGCCCAATGTCCCATATAAAAATAGCCTTTTATATTGGTAAAAAAGCTGATCGTGCCACCAATCAATGAGACCAGAAAATCAGCTACAGCCAGGTTTACTATGACATAATTGACAGGTTGTCTCAACTGTTTGAACTTAAAAGTCACCAATATGATAGCAAAATTCTCGGCGAGTGACAGAGATGTCACCAAGAACATTAATGCAGCTAGAAGCTGGAAGTTCCAGGGCTGGATGAATTCCAGGGGGTGGTGGAAGGGATCCCAAGGTGTGGAGCTTGCAGTGGGACCAGAGAGCAGAGACTCATTTTCAGGTGCTCTGAACACATCCATTTCTTTCTCTCCTTCGCCCGAGAAGGGAAGGATCTCAGATAGTATTTGATTGTATAAGAGGTAGATATTCAGGTTAAAAGGAAGAATTTGCCATCCCCAACAGATGTTTAAACAAAAACTCCATGAATCTTCCTTTCCAAATGAAGTCTAGGAAGTAAAAGTTTTGGCTAGAGGAAAGTTTAGTGCTGTGCATGGGAAGTGGGAACAAGTCCAAGCAGGGGGATCTCTGACAAGAAATGTAGTCTTCTTTTCACTGCCGCTGTTACTGTAAACACGTCTGCAATAAAGCCCAGCTACAGGAGCAGCAGGATTTCTCCTTCTGACACAGCCAACAGCAATACAGAAACACACCTCTGATCATCCCTGTTCTGTGGGGGAAGATGAGGCTGTGGCTGGAATCCCTCTCTGCCAACCAGCCTTGTAAAAATGAAACACTCCCTTTGTTAGGGAGGGAGGGGCAATCTTCCTCATGTCTCTCTCTGCTGGAAGCACAACAGAGTGGAGCCTCCTTTCTTACTTCCCTCTGCTTGAGAGAGGGCAGACCTGACAACATTAGGTGGCATGCCAGAGCAGGCGTAAAATGTGGCAATGATACTGCAGTGTAAAATTGTCCAAATCTAAGCTACTCTGATTGCTAACTTACATTCCCTAAAACTGAAGCGACAGAAGACTAGTTACCCATAGTATTCATCATAATTTCCTTAGTCATTTTCCACTGTACTGTACACACTTCTTTTCAGTAAGGGTTTTTTACTGATTTTGTAACAAAAACATACAAAGAGTTATATTTTCAACACCAAACCAGCATATACTAATTAAGGGTCAAATTCTGCTCCTTTACTCATACTGAGTTGCATCTTACTTCTTGAGTAATATACTCCTGCCACCCATTGAGGCTACCTGACAAGTAAGGCTACTACTCAGCAGGAATAAGGGTGGCAGACTCTATTCCTCAAGAAGAATATCTGTTTTTCCCAGATATTTTTAGCAAGTGGCACCAGGATGTCTTGTGTGTGTCACACGCTTATGATTTAATTGCTTAAAATCATTAACTATGTAAACTACGGGGAAAAATAACTTGACACAATCACCAAATTCTATGGATCAGATCCTCAACTGTTGTGAATTGGTATAGTTCCTCTGAGGCACTGCAGCTACGTCAGTTTATACCAGTTCAAGCTCTGGCACAATATGCAAAAAGAAACAGCAAATCTCAGATACTGTACACACATTAGTAACTGCAAATACAGAATGTACATACACACATGAGCAAATGAAATCGGTATGTCATGACCACTGATTAGCAGCATATAGCGCAGGGGAGGCCAACCTGTGGTTCCGAATCTGCATGCGGCTCTTCAGACATTAAGATGCAGCTCCTAGTATAGGCACCAACTCTGGAGCTGGAGCTTCAGGCGCCAACTTTCCAATGTGCCGGGGGGATGCTCAGTGCTCAACCCCTGGCGCTGCCACAGGCCCTGCCCCCACTCCACCCCTTCCCGCCCCCTCCCCTGAGCCTGCAGTGCCCTTGCTCCTCCACTCTCCATCCCCCAGAGCCTCCTGCATGCCACAAAACAGCTGATCGGAAGGGAGGGGGAGGTGCTGATTGGCGGGGCTGCCGGTGGGTGGGAGGCGCTGGGAGCGGGGTAGGGGAGCTGATGGTGGGCTGCTGACTTATTACTGTGGCTCTTTGGCAATGTACATTGGTAAATTCTGGCTCCTTATCAGGCTTAGGTTGGTCACCCGTGATATAGAGGAACCCTAAAAATCAGTCATATACCTCTAAAAAAGATGATCAGATGCCCAGTCTCTAACTCATCTTTATTCATCACCATTATGATTATTTATTAGTTATGTTACTCTTTCCAAGCTGGCCTGCTCAGTTCCCCATTTCAAGCCAGTGCTCTGATGCCATAGGGATGGGTACTCTGAAGCTGCTCTAAATTATATCACAGGTCGGGACACCCCTGAACAGCCTGAGAATATGGAGATTATTTATCTATTAGTGTTTCTACTGAGATAGTGCCTAAAGATCCCAATCAGGAATCAGAGCACCAATGTACCAGTCTCTGTACAAACCCAAAAGCAAAGACAGTTCTTCTTAAAGAGCTCACAGTGTAGGATTTTGACACTGTACAACAGGTGAATAAATGGCAAGGTTTAGGGGACAGTAAGGACAAAGTAATATAAAAATGCATCTGCATAGGTTAGTGGTGTCAGTAGTCACAGGAATATGAGGGTTTAAGCCCCGTGGGGACATGATAAAAGGGTCAGCCATCTCTACTGGCAAGTGCTGGAAACAGTCTTCCCTGTAGATAATGCAGGGAAAAGGTTCTCTTTGCCTTTTCCTCAGAAGAAGACACAGAGATAGTTATGTAACTTCATTTCATTTTTCCATTTACTTTTTTCGTAGCATTTTCATATGTGGCATTACTGATCACAGTGGGATTTTTGTATATTGTTAACTAAAACAAATAGAACTGTTGGGTTTTTTTGAGAGAGAATTATAAGAATTTCTGGACATGATAATGGAAAGATGGTGGGGAAGGTACTAAAATATTTTTCAACTCAAAAGTACCAAACCCATCTTCCATCATTTAAAATAATAATATTTTTATTGACAAAGCATCAGCATACACTCAGCTGACGTGGTTGGGCAATACACAAACAGATTGAATCTAATAGCGCAAACATCATACATAATTTAAAGCTAACTAAAATATTAAAAAGCAAAAAGTGGCATTATTACAAAACAAAATACACTGGTTAAAATTGACAATCCAGGTGCTCAGCTGGTGTAAATCACCAGAGCTCCAGTGACTATGCCAGTTCATGACAGTTGAAGATCTGGCCTGGGAATTTATAATTAATGTTTAATATTAGCATATTATTTAAAATGAGGTAACATCACTTTAAATGCTATTAGCTGTGAGAATGAAACCAAACCCTGACGCTGTCCTTTTAGCTCTTTTTCACACACTGCATGCTGTTCCTCATACTGAGTGAGTTGTTATCCTGAAACGTAATTTTTGTAAATGGGATTTAGCTTACATTGGAGGAGATTAGTTCATAGCTAGAGTTGCGTGACAGTTACAAATCCCTTGACTACATGTTGATCGTTGCTGTTTGGGCATTTTTATACTGTTGCTGTATTGTACTGCTAATTTGTATCACTGGTAACTTTAGCTACAGTTTACATTTATTCCCTTCTGTCTTGATATTGTGCTACCTTTTCTGTTTAACATTCTCAGAAATTGGTTTCACATGTCTCATTGTCTTGGTTACCTATATTTTGTTTGACTTGTTCTTCTTCTTTGGTAGGTCTACTTTATGATTGAATATGATTCCCCATGATGTGTATTTTTATTATTTTTTACAACACATACTTGCTGTATCCTGGAATGGTTCTCCTGTCTTGGTGTGTTACAGCTAGAGATGAACAAATATTGGATTTTTTAAAATTATTTTATTTTATTTTATTTTTGGTCACTGGAAATTCTAGGGTGGAAAAAACAGTTTCAGATAGAATTGAAAATATTTTTTTTTAAATTTTCAGCAAAATGTTTTGTTTGACCTAAAATGAAACACTTCATTTCAATTTTGAGCACTTTTGAGCATTTTAAATTTTTTAAAATAAAATTTCTAAGCAATAAGTAGTTTTGAATTGAAAAAGCAAAACATGATGTTTAGAAAATGTGAAAATGTAACATTTTGAATTTTAGATTTTGTTTTAGAGGTTTTTTGTTTTGTTTTGTTTTGTTTATTGGTTGGTTAGTGTTTACCAAAACAATTCAGCAAGATCAACACAAATCCATAGAACTATTTGGTGTTGCCAAGTCTGCATTTTCCGCTTTAAAAGTTTTCATAAAATTATTTTATCCAGCTCTAGTTACGGTTCTTATTTTGCAGATCACTCTTTCATCCAAATAATACAGCCATATGTGATTTTTCTGTTGTTGGGTGTTTTTGTGACACTATATTTCTTGAAAATTAATAATGATTAAATTTAAAAAACCAAAGCAATGCTTTAAGAACACTGGTCAGCGGGTGGCTGTTCTTCATTGTTGTCATTTAAAGAGACAGTTCTGCAGCTATTTTCTTACATTTTCACAACCAGGAAGTATACAAGATTTTTTAGTTCATTTTATAAAACAAATATCCTTAATCGTTTCTCCTGATGTTAGGTTTTTCCATTTCCATTAGTGGTCAGTCTTCTCTTCCTGGCCATTCACGAGTCTTTTCTTTTGCTGTGTACATAAACTGTTAACATTAATGTGAACTGTCCTGTCATGTAAAAATTTATCATGTCCCAGATTTTTAGCGCATTCCTGCAGTCTTTGCTTTACTTGGAATAAGTGCTAGGGACTGACTTGTTTCTTTACCAAAGACCCTGGTGACTACTACTACTTATATAAAGTAAACAAAGAGGGGAGATTGCAGGCAGGAAAAGACCTTCAGTCTGTGGCTAAATCGCTGTTGATTTGAGCAGGTAACATAAGGTGAGAGGTAAGGAGTGGATGTAAATAACATTTGTGTAAAATGTGCTCAGTAATTCCAACTGTAAGACAAATTCAGGGTGATAAGAACTGTGCTAACTGAGATCAAGTCCGATGTCTGGAATTGTACATGGCAGTTTGTGAACTTGGGCTGAATTTACCAGTCCCAGGAAACCTAGAGAAGGAAATTGGATATTAAATCAATGTGATGCTAGTAATGGTATCCTTGAATTACTTCAGTACGCTAAAACTGAGTCTGTGAAAGTCAGTCCCACAGGATACTACTCTGTAAACAGCCATGGCCTTCACTCACACAAGTGGCTGTGAAGTATTTGCTTTGTCCAATCAAGTGTTTATGAAAGCAGGTGGGGCTCTTAGTTCTGCTGAGGTTCTGTGTAAATCTGGAAAAAGTGGAGGAATTAACTTTTGATAGGAACAAACTACTTACAATGTTGGCGATGCTTAACCATGTCAGTAAATGCCCTCACCACCCCATTAGTTAATTTTTATTTTCAAAGCTTCACCAGGGGGCTAATTCACTCTTCATCTCCCTGGATGTGGAGGCCCCCTTGCACAGCCAGTGTAATTCCACCGTAGGTGTACAATCTCCCCCCATGCTCTCAAGCACACATGGGAAGCACGTGGGCAGCACCATCCCTCTGTGCCATCTGGCCTCCTCTCCTGTACACCTAGCCAGCCACGTGGGCCTGTGCAGAACTAGTAGACAGAGCCTTGCCTCTTCTCTTCCCCACCCCCACTGGGTGATTTGTGGCTTTGGGGAATTCTGGAGATAGCAGTCTCTATACTCCCACAACAAGTACAGGAATTGTGATGTCCCTGGTCCTTGTGCAGGAAACTGAAGTTGGGAATGGCTACTTGCACCCTCCCTCAACCCCACACAACTATAGCAGGGCCATGGGGAATCTGGCCAGAAGAACAAGACCCAGCTTGTCCTGATTCGCTTGTGAAAGCTAATGGGATCCAATCTGAGTGTTGTTTGGCAGTAGAACAGTTTATGTTTGTAGAAAAAACATTATTTATAACAGCTCAGGTGAAACTGTCTATCCTGATTTGTTGTGTACAGTTGGGTTTCATAGTATTTTTGGACCTGGGGGGGGTGAGTATCAGAGAGATTATGTATTTACTTCTTGCAACCAAGAATTAAAGCAGCTCTGAGAAAAAAACATTTAAATTGCTATTATATTATTTTACTGTATAACATGCCAGCTGTAATTTCTTATGTCATTTCCACAGCCTGCAGGAAAAGACCGTTAGAGCCTGTGTACACTTAATTGTCAAGTAGGTAAGGAGGGTGAAACAGCCCTGAGGAATTAATAGTGCAAAGCTTATGATCACACTGCTCATGAACATTCAGGGGTTGTTCAACAAGGCAAACAGAGACACAAACATTGCCCCAGATTTAATAGAGGGGTTTGTAGAGAGAGTGTCATGGATTATCAGATCATCATTAAACTCCATAGTCTCCTGTCACTTGTCTGACATATTTTATCAGGATCGTCATATAATTCAGATTCCTAAGGTTATATGCCTGTTGTACCACGTTGCTCCTTGATAGTTTAGCACAGGGGTGGGCAAACTTTTTGGCCTGAGGGCCACATCTGGGTGGGGAAATTGTATGCAGGGTCATGAATGTCGGGCTGGAACAGGGGGTCGGGGTGCGGGAGGGAGTGAAGGGTGTGGGATGGGGTGAGGTGTGCAAGAAGGGGCTCAGGTCAAGGGGTTGGGATGTGGGGTGTACAAGGGGGCTCAGGGCAGGGGGTTGGGGTTCAGGAGGGGTGCAGGGTGTGGCAGGGGGCTCAGGGCAGAGGGTTGGGGTGCAGGAGGGGGCTCGGAGTGCGGGAGGGGGCTCAGGGAAGGGGGTGAGGTGCAGGAGGGATGCAGCAGTGGGCAGGGGTGCAGGCTCCGGCCCGGCGCTGCTTACCTGGAGCGGCTCCGGGGTGGCAGCAGCACACAGCGGGGCTAAGACAGGCTCCCTGCCTGCCCTGGCCCTGCGCTGCTCCTGGAAGCAGCCGGCACCACATCCCTGTGGCCCCTGGGGAAGGGGAGAGAGGGTTCCGCGCGCTGCCCTCGCCTGCGGGTACCTCCCCCAAAGCTCCCATTGGCTGTGGTTCCCCATTCCCAGCCAATGGGAACTGCTGAGGGCGTTGCCTGCAGGAGAGGGCAGCGCACGGAGCCCTCTGCCCCCCCCCGCCAGGGGCCGCAGGGACGTGGTGCCAGCTGCTTCCAGCAGCAGCACAGGGCCCACGGCACCACGGGGGTGGCAATCTTGCGGGCCAGATCCAAAGCCCTGGCAGGCCAAATCCGGCCTGCGGGCCATAGTTTGCCCAGCCCTGATTTAGCAGTACATAAGGAATGGGAATGTTTAACATGAGCAATTTAACTGTATTCTCTTGTGAAACTGAACAAATGTCCAAACAAATGTACAAGTTATTAATACTCCTGGGCTAAGTTCCCTATAAGCTACGCAGCAGTGCAGCAGCTTATTTAGCGCCTCTCCCATGGCCCCAACTCTGCTGTGGTGCGGCCCAGGCCGGACCCAAGCGCGGCCGGAGCAACCCGGGCCTAGCCATGGACGGTTCACCCGGACCTGCTGGGGAGGCACGGCCGGATTGGGCCCAGCCACAGTTGGGGCGGCGTGACACAGTCTGGCCCGGCCCCAGCCCCGGCCAAAGCAGCCCGGCCCGGCCTGGCCCCAGCCATGGCTGGGGAGCCCAGACCTGCTGGGGCAGCGCAGCCGGAGTGGCCTGGCCCCAGGTACAGCCAGGGCAGCCCTCCCCCAACCTGGACCTGCTGGGGCTGGGGGAGGGGTGCCTATCCTGCAGCCCCAACCCCAGAGCTCTCAAGGCGGGGAGAGGCATCTCTCCCTCCAGCCCATGTCTCTCCCCGCCATAGCCCCTTAGCACCCTCCTGCACCCCAAATCCCTCATCCTCACCCCAGAGCCCGCACCCCCAGCTGGAGCCCTTATACCCCTGCAACCTAACTCTCTGCCCCAGCCTTGAGCCCCCTCCCTTACTCCAAACCCCTTGGCCCCACCCCCACCACATGTATTTTGTTATTGTCTGTTACAGCTGTCCCCCTGCTGCATTCCTTTTTCCCCTCTCCTTTCTGTTTGTCCTGTGTGGCCGCCCCTCCTGGCCATTGTGCTAACTAAAGTCACAGCCCTATTCATAGGAATGGCTTGTACAGCCTAACTGGAGCCATTGCTCTGCCTAGGGAGGGGGCTTCTTGCTTCTTTGTTTGGTTCCTTTGTTCAGACCCGGGCTCGGTGTGGGGGGTGCTGCCCAGAAATGCAAGACCTGAAGTGGCCAACTAATTAAGCATATGAGTCATACCTGTGGCTCAGAACATGCCCAGGCATGCCTATGCTTACCTGCAGCCTTTCCCTGCCTTCTCTCCTCCCCTGTATCAAGAGGAGCCAATCAAAAGTACTGGTGGGAAACTGCCTGAGTTTGCCTTTAAAGCTGGACATTTTCTGATCAGACCTTGGAGAAGGTCCTTGCTTTACTACCTGGTCTGATCAGCTAGGGGTCTTTGGGGGGGGCCTTCTCCCTGCTCTCATTTGTTTTTGAGCATATCCCCATTTTTGAACTCCCCTCATACGAACAACAAAATTTGTGCCTGGAGATCTCCTGATTATTGTAAGCGAATCGAGTCCTCTCTCCATCCTCTGATGCTACTGCCGTTCCTGTCTCTGTGCTTGCTGCTGTCCTGGGGTTTGGTAAGAACTCCCTCTTGCAAACTCCCCCTGTCCTAGCTGCTGGCCTTGTTTCCCCAGCAGACAGACCCAAGCTAACTCCTTGGTCTGTATCTGTAATCTGTTTCTTGCTCCGCAGCACCTTTGCTGCTGGAAATAAGCCTGTGCCGCTGCTAGGCTGTGCCTTCCTGGACTGTATCCTGGGCTGCCGGCTTGCAGCCACCCCACCGCTGCAGCCACCACTAGTTAACCCCCCCCCCCCGGGGGCTGTACCCTGGGCACACACCACTCTGCCCTCCGGAACTGCTCCCCCTCCCGATCAAAGAAGCAGCTTAGTGTAAGGTACACCTATTAGAATCAGGGTTGTAATTTCATTTTGCATAGCTGTGGTTAAGTTAGGTTTAAAGAATTGTTGTATTGTGCTCTGTAAGTTAGGTTTAAAAAAAATTGTTGCATTGTGTTCTGTTACTTGCTAATTTGTGTAGTCTTGGTTAAGTTAGATCATAGATAAGATTTTACTGTGTTCTGTATAATTGTGGTTAAGTCTGTCTTCCCGCTGCCCTAACCCCCCCCCCCCCCCGAGCTTGCCCGTGTCTCCCCCTGAGCTCCCCAGTCACTCGTTGCAGTCTCTCTGCTGTTTAAACTTGCAGCCTGTCTGCTCTCTATGTCTCCCTGAGTTTAAATCTCCCTCCGCAGCGCCTCTGCCTTTGATCTCTGCTCCACCACGTGCTCCTCTTCCCCCATCCCCCAACCTCACTCCTCTACCACTGCCTTTCTCTCTCTCTCTCTCTTTTAATCCCTTCCCCCACGTGCTCACCCCGCTCCTGCTGCTGCCAAACCTCAATGGTATTACTGAAGTCTAGCATAAAACCCCATTGGTTACCCTTTTTCTCTCTAACACACCTCACATTTTACATTTACACCACTGTGACATATTTTTACCTAGAGTTGTTGGTTATTTAACACATTTTACCCATAACTGTTAGTTGGTTATATGCTGCTGTGACACACCCTTTACATAGGAACTGTTAGCTACCTGTTACATTTATACTTCAGTGTTAATTGGTTACCATCTGTACTGGACCCCACTGTATTGTACCCCACTATTGAAACCCCCTATCCTATTTACTAAAAGAAACCCCTCCCCAATTGTCTACCTTAACAAACCCCATACCCCTCACTATTGAATTTTCCCTGTTTTTGCATTTTCTTAATAAAGTTTATTTTGCACCCCACCAGTGCAGTAGTTGTCCCCCAGGATTCCCTACCTGCTGGCAGGGTCAGTTATGTGCACCGATATGAAGGTGATGTGTTGGTGCACATAACAAACTCCATTCCTCACATGGGAGAGGAAAATTAGAGGGAACACTGGATGATATGTGTTGAACCTTCCTGAGACAGGGTACAAGGACATTCCCTAGCCCAGACCCTAAAGGGTTAAGGCAGCAGCTAACTAACCCTGATTTACTCAAGGGAGCAGGGGAAAGGCTCCCTGGGAGGCAGGGGGCAGGGCAGCTGATTGTGAGCTGGAGCCCTGCCCTTAGGTCTGTATGTCTGTGGAGTTTGTTGATTGTAGTTGCTGCCTTTGTTTTGCTACTGCAGTTTTTGTTCTGTAATTTCCCAGAAAAGGGACCCCAGCTGACTGATAGTTGTCTGACTGTTTTATTTTTTTTGGGGTGGGAAATCAGTGCACCAGCCCACATGTGATGGAGAAAGTGGGCAACTGATCGGGCCTAAGACCGAGAGTCAGCTATGCCAGGATGGAAGAGCTTTTGTAATGTTCATTTTGAAAGAGCCCTTTTGAAATGGCTTGTGGAGCAGCAGCAGCAGATCCTCCTCCGCCTAGTAAACCAGGAACCCTCTGGAGCCCAAGTAGCAGAGGTTGCCCCGGTGATCCTGGGTGGGAGAGGGTGTCTGACCAAGATGGGCCTGGAGGTGTACCTGGAGACATTTGAGTGACTTGCCCTGATGTGCCAGTGGCTCCAGGAGCAGAGGGCATTCAAGCTGGTCCCCTATCTGACCAGGGAGTCTCAGGCAGCATATAGGGTCACTAGACTGCACCTCTGGTGAGGATTATTGATCCCTTAAGGCTTCTATTTTGGACTACCCAGCCCTTACAAAAGAGTTACTGCTGACTGTTCTGGACCAAAACACTTACACTGTGTTGCAATACCTCTGGGACTCTTGCTGCTGGTGGCTGAGGCCAGAATCCAAGTCCTGAGGGTAAATCATTGAACTGGTGGCATTTGAACAGTTCTGGTGTTTACCGACACCAGACAGACAACTGAGAGACCGCAGTATGTTTGGTCAAGAACATCTTGGAGGTTGAACTAGACTATAGGGCAATCTCCCACCCTGAACCAGGAGAAGTGGGTCTGTTGGCCTTCCCCTGCCAGGCTTTGGATTCACAGAAGTAGGGACAATGTTGAGGGGGAGGGCGTAGATGGCCATGGGAAGGCCATTCTGTGGACTGGTGTCATGACCCAAGGGTCTTGAACCTAGGCTCGCAAGATTAATAGGAGCAGCCATGTTCCAACCCACCTCCTTGGCAGCCTGCTGGCAATAGCTTACCTGGGACCCACAACGCCCACCCCCAATGTGGGACTCCGTCAATTGGACCTCAGGGCCAGAGTCTCGGAGCGGCTGATTGGCCCTCTGATCTTACTTAAGCCAGCAGCAGTGACAAAATGCTGTCTGAACAACTGGGCTCCGCCCTGCTCTGAACTGCATGCCACTCCTGCTACCCATTCCCGCTACCCACTCCTGCTTCCCTGGCTTGATTTCCTGGCTTCTGACCCAGCTGGCATCTGACTGTGGTTCTTGACCTCCAGTTTGTCTCCTGCCTCTGATCCCTGCTATCCTGACTCTGGTTCCCAACTTGTGGTTCTGCTCTCAAGTTGTCTCCTGCTTCTGATCTCCCAGTGTCCTGATGCAGCCAACTCTTGTCTCATGACTGTGGACTCTGGTTCTGACTACTAGGTCTGACTGCCCATGACTCGGTCATGACAACTATAGAAACTCATTCTAGATGCAGTACCTGGTTTACAAAGAAATGCTGCAGAACTTGTTTTCTATCTGCTGCGGTATGGAGGCAGAAGGAGTCTTGGGTCTTACTGAGGGACAATGACTCAGCAAAATAATAACATCCATTCTCCTCCTAGATTTTCTGCAACCTCTGGAATGCCCATCCTTCTTAAGACTGAAGGGGACTGGACCAAGGGTTCATCCACTAATCAGTATAGGGGACCATAAATACAAGATACATTGACATAAGGCCAAACAAAGAGGGGCCTTAAATTTGACTTGTCACAGTTCATCTCTTCTGAGAACAGTTTTCTCAAGAGGATTGAGAGTGTAAGAACATTCAACTGTGGCTTTTACTTTTGTTAAATCAAAACATATGGCAATTGGGGAAAAGAGCTGCGCAAATGTTCTTGGACTTACCGTTACTAAGAAACATGTTGTGTAAAGAATTAAGTGAAAAAGATGAAGTAAAACACGTAATCCGATTAAAAACAGAAGTTTGGAACCAAAACGTGGCCCTATTTCCTAAGAGACATGGAAACCTCACTGGGAAAAGCACTTGACAATACCCTATAGGAAACTGTTGGCAGGGAGCAAAGTATACACTATAACAGGGCTTTTTTATCTCTAATTTCCATGAGTCTATGGTGTAGAGAAAAATAAAAATAAAAAAGGAATTGGGGTGGGGAGAAGGGAAGAGATAATGAAGTCTATGGGGAAGCCCCAAATTTTTCTCTGGGATTGGTATAATAACCCACAGAAGGAACAGCAAAGTAGTATTCTAAACAGAATAACAGATTACAGTCTCTGAATCCCTTCAAATGATTGTTAAGTGAAGAGGACTCTACATTCCAGAATTTTTTTATTTTTTTTTGTATTAGCTACTCAGAATGGATGCTTCCACCTCGGAAGGACAAAAAAGAGGACGAGATCAAAGGGAAGATTGATAAAAAACACTCAAGCACAAAGGGGAACCTTCCACTGAGAGCCAAAATGTAGTTCTACTAAACATCTCAGGTAAAAATCAACCTTACTAATTGAGTTATTGTTAAATAAAACACCACCATTTATATCAATATGAAGAAGCATCAAGGAAGAAATATGAATGAGTTTGACATAATTATATTTATGATGAATTTCTAGAAGGGTATGTTGATAATGTCATTCCCTACCATGCATCCCTGGTGTGAAAACAGCAATATACTTCACAGAGAGAATATTCAGGACGATTTTTAGAGAAATGCAGAGAGTGGGGCTACATCTTATTATGTCTGCAGCTGTAAAGTTAATGTCTGCACTCAAATGCATCCACAAAGGGAAGCTATTTATGCATCTAATAGCAGAAACAGTGGTGTTTTCTGGATTGAGATTGTTATAAATTACTTTGCAAGTCTTGAAACCTTGCCCTGATCTTCAGCTGATGTAAATAAACATACATCGATTGACTTCATTGGAGTTATTCTGATTTACAACAGCTGAGGGTTAGACCCTATTTTACATTATGCAAAGGGGAAAGTTATAAAACCACATTTACCCCACAGTCCCAAATTTTGCCTATTTGTGCATGGAGAAGTAGCTTTAGCAAAGAAAGGATCCACCCATGAGGAAGGGAAACTATAAAATCTGCTGGCAGAGGCTGCCTGGGAATCTTGCTAAATCAGGTCCTTGTCTGATAAGTCTGGCCCTACCCACTCCTGAGCCAGACCTACTCACTTTTGGGGCATGTGCCTGGCAGAATAGAGGTTATGTATTGATTGGCCACCGCTTAGATTGTTAACTCCTTGGGGCAAAGACCATCTTTTTGTTCTGTGTTTGTACAGCACCAAGCACATTGGGTCTGGTCCATGACAAAAAGCTCCTAGACATTACAGTAATACAAATACATAATTATAATAACTGCTGTCTTACTCCAGTTGTATTTACTAGCCCAGAGGACTGCAACCTAGGTTGCACTGGCCTCTATTGATGTATCTTGTCCATCGTATTTGAAGAGGAAAGAGCATTGTTTCTGGAAGTATATGCCCAGCTAGATACCCAATAATGCATATTTAAATTCATCTTTCTTTGAGATGTTACAGTGTTTTCACTTGATCAGTTTTTTAACTGGTATTTGCAGCAGTTTGTTTGATATTGGGTATATTCCTCCTTCCTCTTGTCCACGCTTCCATTTGTTTTCTTTTCCCTCTATTTCTTCATTAAAATAAAATATGTAATCTCACCAGAAAAATATTACCGATTGTTCTGTTTATAGTAGCCTAAATACAACTGACATACAAGCAGTTTCCATAAGGTCAGCAATATGATGTTTTTAGAGTTGGTTCAACCAAAGAATAAATTTACCCTCATGTAAATCCATTGAGTCAGTATCATTGTTCCATGGATTAATCAATCCAGTTACTGTATTTGTGTTTGATAAAACTCTACAATGGCAGAAAACATGACCATGCTATGTCCTAAAATTATGAACAAGCAGGAAGGTGTAACTAAAATAATGAAAAAATAAAAAGATAATTTTGTTTGTCTTGATAGCTTTTTCCCATTCCTAAAATGTTGTCCTGCAGTACTTAACCTGCATGGGCAAAGCTTCCATTAGAATCAATGGAAAAAAGCATAAGACTTCCCTGAATTAGTTCTTGTTCAAAGTACAGCATATCTTTTAGAATAACATATAATCTTAATTTTAAAATTGCCTGTGATGTAGAATGTTTTTCCAATAGTTAATTATCCTAACTGTTAAAAATTTGCATCTTTATTTCCAGGCTGAATTTGTCCAGCTTCAACTTCTAGTCATTGGATCTTGTTATATCTTTGACTGCTAGAATGAATAATATCAAATTTCTGTTCCCCAACTAGATACATGTAGACTGTGATCTAAGTCATCCCTTAATCTTCTCTTTGTTATGATAAACAAATTGAGCTCTTTAAGTCTATCGCTATATGGCATGTTTTCCAATCCTTTAATTATTCTTGTAGCTCTTCTCTGAACCCTCTCCAATTTATCACCATCCTTTGTTAATTGTGGACACCAGAACTGTACACAGTATTTCAGTAGCCGTCATACCAGTTCCAAATACAGAGATAATACAGCCTCTTTATTCCTACTCAATATTCCCCTGTTTATACCTACAAGGGAGACAAGGTGGGTGAGATAATATCTTTTATTTGACCAACTTCTGTTGGTGAGAGAGACAAACTTTCGAGGTTACACAGAGCTTTTCTTCGGGTCTGAGAAAGGTGCTCAGTGTCCCAGCTAAATAGAAGGTGGAACAGATAGTTTAGCACAGGCGTTGGCAACGTTCGGCACGCGGCTCGCCAGGGCAAGCACCCTAGCGGGCCGGGCCAGTTTATTTACCTGCTGACGCGACAGGTTCAGCCGATCGCGGCCCCCACTGGCCGCGGTTCGCTGTTCCGGGCCAATGGGGGCGGCGGGAAGCGGCACGGGCGAGGGAAGTGCTGGCCGTGGCTTCCCACTGCCCCCATTGGCCCGGGACGGCGAACCGCGGCCAGTGGGGGCCGCGATCGGCCGAACCTGTCACGTCAGCAGGTAAATAAACTGACCCGGCCCGCTAGGGTGCTTACCCTGGTGAGCCGTGTGCCAAACGTTGCCGACCCCTGGTTTAGCATAAGTAGTTGACGCATATTTCAAGGGACCATTCAAGGTGAAATTGCTGGTTAACACCCCTAATCCTCAAAGGAAACCAGCACAATACTTTCAAAAGATGAGCCTGGGACCTTTCATTCATAACTAAAAATCATAGACTGAATAGAGACACTGGATTTATGGCTATAACTCACTAATAACCCCCCACATCCAGGTGTCTTCCACCACCTTTCTTTCCCCCCTAAGACTGAAGGTGTTAAACCACTTCACTTTGAATGGTCCCTTGAAAGGTGTGTTAACTACTTATGCTAAACAAGCCCAGACCTGAAGAAGAGCTCTGTGTAAGCTTGAAATTTGTCAAGCCAGGTCTTAAAAACCTCTAAGGATGGAGATTCCACCACCTCCCTAGGTAACCCATTCCAGTGCTTCACCACCCTCCTAGTTAAATAGTTTTTCCTAATATCCAACCTAGACCTCCCCCACTGCAACTTTAGACCATAGCTTTTTGTTCTGTCATCTGCCACCACTGAGAACATCCTAGCTCTATCCTCTTTGGAAACCCCCTTCTGGTAGTTGAAGGCTTCTATCAAATCCACCCCACTCTTCTCTTCTACACTGTCTCCAATTTGTCCACATCCTTTCTGTAGTGGGGGGCCCAAAACTGGATGCAATTCTCCAGATGTGGCCTCACCAGTGCCAAATAGAGGGGAATAATCACTTCCCTCGATCTGCTGGCAATGCTCCTACTAATGCAGCCCAATATGCCATTAGCCTTCTTGGCAACAACTCATATCCAGCTTCTCATCCACTATAATCCCCATGTCCTTTTTTGCAGAACTGCCGCTTAGCCAGTTGGTCCCCAGCCTGTAGCAGTGCATGGGATTCTTCAATCCTAAATGCAGGACCCGCGCTTGTCCTTGTTGAACCTCATCAGATTTCTTTTGGCCCAATCCTTCAATTTGTCTAGGTCGCTCTGGACCCTATCCCTACCCTCCAGCGTGTCTGCCTCTCCCCCCAGCTTAGTGTTATCTGCAAACTTGCTGAGAGTGCAATCCATCCCATCATCCAGATCATTAATGAAGATGTTGAACAAAACCGGCCCCAGGACCAACCCCTGGGCATTCCGTTTGATATGGGCTGCCAACTAGACATTGAGCCATTGATCACTACCCATGAACCCCTAGTCTTTTTCAGAATCACTGCTTCCTAGGATAGAGATCCCCACCATTGAAGTATGGCCTACAGTCTTTGTTCCTAGATGTATATCTTTACATTTGGCCTCATTTGACCCACTGCAGAATGCACACCAGCCAGCTGAGGGGTTCACTGTATCCATCAAAGATGGCTTAGCACAACCTTATGGAAAATGATGCCTCAGCCATCATAGAACTAGGTTCACTCCTAACATTCTCTTGAGTGATGGGGAGGGATTTTGCCCTTTTGCTTATTTAGAGGGCGAGTAGAGGCTCCTTGTGCATAAAGATAAAGACAAGTATTTTTGTGTTTATGTTAACGGGGGAGGCAGGAGGAGTTCTGCATTGAAATATATATGGGCATGATTATAGGAGTCTTGACCAAGAGCTATAGTGAAACTGCAAACTAAGCAAAAAATGAAGTCTCTCATTCAAATAAAAAAATGCATAGCAAACCTCAGAAAAGGGAATTTTTTGCTTGCACCTCCAGGCTGATTATTTAAGATGTATTAACAGTGTCTTGCAGTTCTGGGCTAACCCTGAGTAGCTAAAGAGGCTTTGTTTAATGTCGTTTTCAAACATGGCCAACCCCATTGTCCCTAGGTCAGTAAAAGAAAGTTAAGTAAAAGGTGCTGCTTTTAGAGTTCTACAGATTCTGATGTAACTTAACTAACTGCGACTCTAAAAATCTACAAAGTTTTAGCAGCTTTTCACCAGCGTGTTTCTTCACCCTATAAATGTCTGAAAACTCCAGTAAGGGCAATGCAGCTGTTTTAACAAAGATCAATGGCAGAGAGTCAGCCTACACTGAAAATGTCATTATAATGAACAGGTGAAGAGTAGGTCTGCTCTGCTAAGCAGAACTGCAGCTGAGCACTATGCTTTTTGTGTTCAGTGGTTTGTTTTCCCTGATGAATGCACTTGTGTAGCTTCACAGTCCTCAAGCATGGTTTTGGAGTGAATAGCAGCTCTTCTCGTTATCTTATTTATGAATTTGGAATCTTTGTTACATTCCCCTCCCAGAATCCTCAGAGAGAACATTTAAAGACCGGTTCTAATGTCCTGGAAATATTTATAAACTACAAATATATAAAGAGCCTATGTGAAGGTTAAAGGACAGAATGGAATTAAAATATAATAATGCTAATGCTTTTATGCTTCTAAAAAGCAATCTGCACCTATTAAAATGTAGTCTGACGTTCTGTGGATTAAATTCATCCTTGATCAATGCACACTGAACTCACATGGGCCCAGATCACCTCCTTTGCTTTTATGCAACTAGAGGCAACTTAACACAGGTGGCACTCCTCCTTGGGACATGGAGGCAAGGAGTGCCTTCTCCAGGGCACTGTCTCACTCCTTGGGAGCTCTGCAGTTTTTGAGGAGGAGCACATAAACAGTCACTCTCTGTTATCACTGTTTCTTCCCGAGTTGTGTTGCTGAGGAGAAAGTTGTCTGCGGTTGGTCTGCATGAAGGTGTAGCCTTTCTTTATTTGAACTGATTTAATGATTCTGTGTTAACCAACAATGGGTTCAACTCCTGTTGCTACAGTTTCCAAATCAATAGGATGAAAATTACCCTTTACAGTTCTCTTAGATTGGGAGACTCTTAGGAGCACACTGTGATGCTGGCAGGCCAAGTGCCAGCTTTTGCTAAGGCCTCAGATGTTAGCTAAGAACTGACAAATTCATAGCAGGAGCCCAGACCATTGCACTTGTGTTAGTGTTGCTCAAAATAGGTTTTAGTCTTATAAGAATGTATTTAGTGTTTCACTCTATAGAATGTTTGTAAGTTGTTGCATGCATTAATCTCATTTGTAATGTCTGTATTCCATGATATAAGGAAATATGTCAGTTTTGCTTTATAACTTTGAAAACTTTTGTTCTAAACTTGTGAACTCGGATGGGAAGAGTGTTTTCCCTCTGCCCATCAAAATCAGATGGGCCATCAAGGAACATTGCAGTACAAAGGATTAGTTAATGGCCATATTGCATGTTGGAAATGCTATGTGCAAGGAAGCGTATCCTATGGATTTGGAGAGGAATAAAGGAAATAAAACAAAAACATAATAAAATTTTCCATCTCTTTGCTATTTGAACTCTCACGGACCAGAGACACTAAACTGAAGCCAGAGTTCTCCAGGGGTTATATCCAGAATCTGCCCTGAAAGACACTTCGAATTGACAGATCACTATAACTCTGTCACTTTTAGGATTTAGATTGCAATTCATTTATTATATGTTTACTTACTTTAACCTGTAAATAATTCTCATTTCTTTTCCTAGTTAATAAACCTTTAGATAGTTTATTACAGGCTTGGCATCGTCTTTGATGTAAGATATAGGGTACAAATTGATTTGGGTTAAGTGATTGGTCTCTTGGGACTGGAAGAAACTAGAATATTGTATGATTTTTGTTGTAAGTGACCATTTTTTACTAAGTCTAGCTTGCCTGGCTGGCAAGATAGACTGGAGAGTCTAAGGGGATTGTCTGTGATTCCATGGTGAGACTGATATAATGATCCAGGAGTTCACATTCGTCACTGGCTTGGTGAAATCTAATTATAAAACTTATCACCAGTTTGGGGTGTATGCAATGTTTTTGACAGTTTGCCCTTTGGTAGGCACTCACAGTCATGAGCCACTCCTGACCCAGTGTGACACACCCAAAGAATGAATACAGTGACCACAAATTCAGTTACAAGGAAACAGTCTTGTTTGGATTATAAATTTTAACTTACTCTCACGTACATTTCTACCCAACCGGAGAGAGCCCAAGCAACAGCCAATGCTGTGATCTGTCAATTAATTACTGCGGTGGCTGATGTCCACACCACCCTTCTTCCATCAGTGGTGTGCATCCCCACCAGGAGCCCTTCCACCAACTGAAGAGGGGCAGTGTGGGGGACTGAGAGCCAGGGCTCTCAGCTCGGTGCAGCTCTCCGCTGGTAGATGGGTGGGGGGGTCAGCCAGTGGGAGCTTCTTGCCTCCAGCAGGGAGATCCACACTCAGAGTCCGGTCAGCTGCCATGTTCTCAGTGGGGAGCCGGGACCCTGGGAGGCTGCAGGGCTTCCAGTGGGGAGCTGGGCGGCATCCCAAGCTGGCAGGCTGGGTGGCAGCCCAGCTTGGAGTGGAGACCCAGCAGCAGACTGGCTGGGGAGCCAGGAGCTGGCCTTCTTGTCCATTTCATGGCTCCAGCTCCAGAATGACCGCCAACAGCTGATGTAAGGAATGCGATGTCTACACAGACACTGTGTTGCCCTAACTACACCGACATAAGTCCTACGTCTCTTATCGAGATCGCTTTATTATGTCAGCATAGCAGGGGAGTCACGTCGGAAGGAGGAGCATTTCAATGTGTACACCTCCACTGTTTTGTCGATGAAAGCTGACTTTTGTTGACAAAACTGTGTCGTGTAAGGCCTAAGCGACTTACCAAAGGCCATGCTGCCAGGCAACACTGGAGCTCGGTTGGAACTCAGCAGCTTCTAGGCCGGTGGCCAATCTTCTGTATCATGACATCTCTCAACCTTCTGACTCCTGGCAAAACTTGAAAATGTGTATCATTGGATTGGAAACTGATTTTTTTTCAAAGCCCAGTTTGTCTCTAATGCTGCATCAGCTGCATCAGGTTGTCTGAGCATTCTCATGTACACATCTTGTTGATGTCTGATCTCATTGTCCTGGATTCATGTTCTGTGAGGATTCAGATGTCCATGTTATACAGTTAAAATCCATTTATCTGCTATTAAAGGTAAGCAAAGAATAGATGGCTAACAAAGTGAAAGGGTGCTTCCTGTAATCCAGGTCTTTGCCTCACATGGCACATTTTCAAGAGCTCTGAATCTAGCCTGAGATCATGTATTATCAGATAGAGAATAAATTCCATAGGTAGATACTTTGCAGTTCCCAGCATTATGTTTGATTTATCAATAAGATCCCAAAATATGATAGAATTGATAGTGCATATCAAATTGCAGGCAAGAATGAGGACATAGAGCATACACACAGAGAACACCAAAAGATCAGAAAGAGTTCATATCAATTATATTTACTTTTTAATGGTTGAACTGTAAAGAAATGTGTTTTTCATTTAAGATATAGTTCCAAAACTTATACCGCGATCTTTTTTAAGGCCTGATTTTGGAATTCTCGCTCTCACTAGGTAATTCCTACTCATTCAAGAAGTTCCACTGACTTCAGTGAGATCACATGCATGAGTTCAGTATGATTCTATAAGACTAAGGGTTGTAGAATCTAATCCTTAGCCGTGTTCCTCGTTGTGTTTAAAAAGAAAAAGACTATCTGTGTTTAATTTGACATTAGATATCTCCAATCCTTTGCAAATACTTCAAACATTGCTTTATATTTCACATTCTCTAAGGATTGCATGTGGTATTTGCACTAAATCTTGACATTATATTGAGACCAAAACTATGAAGAAGTGAAAGTCAGAGTACAAATCAGTGCGTTGCATTTTTCATCATATTTACCTACAGTGAAAATATATGATGAAGAAATTTACCTCTCAACCATGTCCATCTTGATCAGAGTTTAAAAGTCAATGGTTAAACAGGACTGTCTTTATCATCTTCAAAGTACAAACAGGAGTTACTGACTATATTTAATGCGATAGCAACTGGCTACTCAGCAATTTATGTGACTAAAACTTTGCAGAGGAAGAGGCAGTGGGCAGTGATTAATCTGCTATCAGCCACCAGGACAAAATATGGAGAAAAACAATTATTCCACTGTCTCGCCTGTAATTATCACAAGCTCTTTCTCCAAGATGCACCTGTAACTTTAATTGACTTTTGTAACAAAGTCAGATTTTTTTCATGATCAAACTCTGCTTGAAACAGCAGTCTCTCACAAAGCAGAATTTGCTTTCTTGGCACAGTAGAGACAACACTTTTTTATTTTACAGATGTAGGCGTCTGTAAATAGACACATTCATCTCAGTTTATTATTACTTGTTCAAGGGGGAACAATCAAAGATATGTGTTTTTAAAACTGGATTCATGGAGATTTATATGTGAGATCTACAGCTGGCTCTATATCACAAGCCAAGACCTAGCAAACAAGTCCCTCTGGGTTCACAAGCTTTTAGTTCTCAAGCTCATTAGTCTGTTAGGCTCACAATAAAGAGTGAATAAAAAGCCTCCAAACAAAACTCAAACAATCTGTCACTCACTCACTGAACTCATTTTTAATCCAGACTTAAAATGTGTCAAGAAACTCATTATCAAGCCCCCATGAAATTCAAGCTGCTTCATACATCAGAACCAATACAGCCGCACCACCTCCATACAGAAAGGTCCCAATAATCTCATAATAATATATTAGTGACAATGGTAGAAGCAAATGTGAAGGCTCAGAGCAGCAGAACTATTCAGGGCTACATTGTAATTTGGACCACATGCCTGCACAGGGGAGTCAATTTGTGTCTAATTCAGTTGGAAATGGGCCTGAGTCATGAAGTTCAGCTCCAGATCCAGATCCAAACATCAGGGGGAGGGATAGCTCAGTGGTTTGAGCATTGGCCTGCTTAAACCCAGAGTTGTGAGTTCAATCCTTAAGTGGGCCACTTAGGGATCTGGGGCAAAATCAAAAAAATTGGTCCTGCTAGTGAAGCCAGGGGGCTGGACTCAATGACCTTTCAAGGTCCCTTCCACTTCTAGGAGATGGGATATCTCCATCCCCAAAGTTCAGGGCTGTTTGGATCAAGGGTTTTGGTTCAGGGCGCCTCTCTCTCATATCAGTATTTAAAAAATAGTTCCTAATAAAGATGAATTGTAACCACAAACTCTGACCCAAATATGACTGAACTGTGGGGAGATTTGGCTCCAGATCTGAATTTCATGGCTTGAACCTAACATGATGGGTGTGGTATGGTAATATTTGATTGGTATTAATTATTGTATTTATTTATCATTTTTATTGTGTTTGTATTTTCAGAGCCTAAATTATGATCAGGTCCCCATTATTCCAGGCATTGCAGAAACACAAAGGTAAAAATAGTTGATGTCTCTAAGCTCTTAGAGTGTAATTTAAAAAAAGATTAAACAGGGTGTGACAAATAGATGAGGAGCAGCAAGGGAGGACAAGGGTAACAATAACCAGCTCACAATGGAAGTGTGCACAATGTCATTGCATAACTTACCATTAAAAAGCATGGGAGTTTTTTAATAGAAATACATAAGGGTTATGTTTTTAGGCACAAGCCTATGTAAAAGGGTAGCTCATAGCCCCAGCAGGAGCCCAGGAAGTACCCACAGAGGCACAATTCTTTCCCTGTTCTCCCCTTGCTCCCTAGAATTAGTAATTAACTCTAGGCCCTAGCAGTACCAGGCTACTAACCCTTGCACTGGTTCAGTTATGCTGGCCAGCCTAGTGGAGGCGGTGATTCAATGCTGTGCCCATTCCCTATCCTGCGTTAGCAATCCCTGTTCAGCTGCATGGGAGTACTAGGTGTGCAGCCCCAGATTACCGCTCCATGCCTGCAGTGGAGATGCAGGGAGGCCATGAAAGGGAACCCTACAAGGGTTGGGCCACAATTCAGCCCTTAAATAAATGAGTATAAACGAAGATGCTGACGCCTTGTAGGCATCACAGTAAAAGGAAGTGGTGAGGACAAATCTGAAGGAGGAGCAGCAAATGACCTTGACACCCAGGTGTTGAGCCACTGAGCTCACAGAAGCCTATTCCTGAAATCAGTACAGAAAGCTGGAAGGTGCTACTCTCTGCTCCTGCAAATCCCTCCTCAAGACCTACTGCTGCTGTGATACCTGTGACCAGGGCCGGCTCCAGGCACCAGCTGAGCAAGCTGGTGCTTGGGGCGGCAGATTGTTCGAGGTGGCATTCTGCCCAATCCTCGGGTGGCACAGCCACTTTTTTTGTTTGTTTGTTTGTTTTTGTTCTTGTTCTTGTTCCGCTCCGGCTGCCCTGTAGGGGGCGGCGGCGCGGAGAACGAGAGTGCCCTGCAAGGCAGTCCTCTTCCTTCCCTCCCCGCCGACCAGAGCGGAGCCCTCGCGGCAGGCAGCAGGAGGCGGCTCAGCGGGAGGGGCCGCGTGGCAGCGCCCCTGCTGTAGCCCTGGCCGCCCCCTTCTCTCTCTCTCCCGCCCGCTCAGGGCCGGCTCCAGGCACCAGCTTCTCAAGCAGGTGCTTGGGGCGGCCGTTCCGGACAGGGGCGGCAGTTCCAGGTATTCGGCGGCAATTCGGCGGACGGTCCCTCACTCCGCCTGGGAGTGAAGGACCTCCCGCCGAATTGCCGACGCAGATCGCGATCGCGGCTTTTTTTAGATCGCGGTCGCGACTTTTTTTTTTTTTTTTTTTTTTTTTGGTTTTGGCTGCTTGGGGCGGCCAAAACCCTGGAGCCGGCCCTGCGCCCGCTCCCTCCCCCTCCCACCCCCCCCCCCAGCCGGTCCCCCTGCACCCGCGCTCTGGCCGCGCCGCAGTTTTTTTGTTTTGTTTTGTTTTGTTTTGTGTTTTTTGCTTTGCCATTTTGGCCGCCCCGTTTTTTTTTGTTTTTTTTTGCTTGGGGCGGCCAAAAAGCCAGAGCCGGCCCTGCCTGTGACCCTAGTCTGAGGGATCAAATGGGGTAACACGCTTGTTTGTTTGTGTCAGAGGTGGATTAAGATTTATTGGAGGCGTGGGCACAAAAAACATGGTATGAGTTTTGGTAGATTTTTATGATCTATGCCATTATACCTGAGGTGCTGGCAGATACTTCATTCATTCATTTCTAAAAGTCAGATATGAATAAGGAGAAACCCCAACCTCTACTAAGCTTCACTGAGAATGAGTATCTATTAGACTATGGTATCTCCTTCTCTTTGTTTCTACATGAAAGAATCCTGTGCAGCCAAGAAACTTTTAATAGAAGCTGCATTCCATCTAACTGTGAAATGAAGGCAATAGTTAAATATCAGAGATTTTCATTTTTGCACCAGGGGGATGTCTTTTCAGCTTGCTATGTAATGATATTTTCACTGAGCATTTGAGAATCACTAGAGTATATTACTAGTCTTTGGACCTTTTGATCCACCTTATTGTTTGGCAATCTTTCTGCTTTATTAACTTATGAAAGAATTTGATCTCACTTTCAGTACTGGAGTTCATGTTTTGAGATGTCCACAATGTCTTCTGTCTTATTTTTAAATACATCAGGCCATACCTTTTGATATTTATTCTGGTTGGAGTTTTGAATTGTATATTTGCCAGAAAACTTATTTTATTTTATTTTTTATTTTATTTGCCCATGTCATTGATGTATGAGATGAGAATAATTTACTTGTTAGGTAACTTACTAACTACCTTCCACAGAAGAAGAGTATGTTTGTTTCAGAAAGCTGTCTCTATGATCACATTGGCTGGCTATCAATTGCATTGTTTTTTTTATAGCTCTGCGATGTTCTGAGAAAAACCTTAGTCAAAATATTAACAAGTTTTGCTCTCCTCTTACCTCCTGAACCTTTATAAAGTGTCTAAATAAACATTCAGGAAGACCTTCTATCTGAATGAGTATAAGAGTACAAAACCAACTTCTTTAAGAAATTGCACTATAACTAAATAATAATTTATACTTAGGTTTCAGAGTTATGCATCCAAAGAAGTGGGCTGTAGTCCACGAAAGCTTATGCTCTAATAAATTTGTTAGTCTCTAAGGTGCCACAAGTACTCCTGTTCTTCTTTTTAATTTATACTTAAAATTTCATCCAAGGATCTAATAATGTTTTAGAGATGTTAATGATTAAGTTTTATTACCAGAGGTAGTTAAAAAATACTAATTTGTTTTCATGGCAAAAAATTTTAAATAATTGTTTTCACAATTTCCCATGTTTGTTTTCAACCACAGGGGGGGGGAAATTGGTGGGGGGGGATTTTGAAAAACATTATCAGTAAAATATTTTCTTTTTAGTTAAAAATGTTTGGTTTAGAAACATTTTTGATTTTTCAAAACCAAACTTCAAAATTTTGAGGCTAAAACCAAACCAAAAATGATTATTTTTACCAAATTAAAAATGTTTATCAGAAAAGAAATGTTACCAGGTTTGGTTGAAAAACTGGAAATTTTTTACTAATTTTCAAATTTTCATTTTGATCAAAAAGCCATTTTTGTCAAAATAATGTTTTTACAAAATGTTTTGACTTGCTATGATTATTACACCCATTGTACAGATGTTAACCTGACCCACCAAGATGTTAAAGGGATATTGTGAACAAAAATAATATTTAAACTTTGTGTGTGTGTTTCACATCAACAGAAGAAAGAGAAACATTTTAAAGATAGGAACACATGGTAGGAAGACTAAGGGACAGTCACCTGAAACAACTTGTAATTTCTTTTTAAATAGACTAGATTGACTGTATCCTAGTACTGCATTAGCCTTTTTCATGGCCACATCACATTGGTAGCTCATAGTCATCCTGTGATCAACAAATACACCCAGGTCTTTCTCCTCTTCTATTAGTTACAACTGATAATCCCCCAATTTATAGCAAAAATTCTTGTTATTAGACCCTAAGTACATGATCTTGCACTTTGCACTATTAAATTGCTATTATTCCAGATTTCAAGGTCATTCAGATCTTCTTGTATTATATTCCAGTCCTTCTCCGTATTGGTAATATCTCCCAAATTTGCTTTATTATTCTTTTGTGCCATGATCATTAATAAAAATGTTAAATAAGATTGGTCCCAAGACCAATCCCTGAGGAACTCCACTAATAAACTTCCTCCAGCCTGACAGTTCAGCTTTCAGTATGACCAGTTGTAGTCTCCTCTTTACTCAGTTCTTTATCCATGTTTCAATTCTTGAATTAATCCCCATCTTCTCCAATTTAACTAATAATTTCCCATGTGGAACTATATCAAATGCCTTACTGAAATCCAGGTAGATTAGATCTACTGCATTTCCTTTGTCTGAAAAATCAGGTATCTTCTCAAAGAAGGAGATCAGGTTGGTCTAGCACATTTACCTTTTGTAAAACCATGTTGTATTTTATCCCAATTACCATTTGCCTGTACGTATTTAACTACTTTCCCTTTCAAAATTTGTTCCAAGACCTTGCATACAATTGAGGTCAAACTAGCAAGCCTGCAGTTTCTTGGATCACTTTTTCTCCTCCTTAAAAATAGGCACTACTATATTAGCAATTCTCCAGTCATAGGGTATGACCCCGAGTCATTAAAAATCCTTGCTATTGGGCTTGCAATTCCATGTGCCAGTTCCTTTAATATTCTTGGGTGGAGATTATCTGGACCCCTCTGATTGGGTCCCATTTGAGTTTGACTTTCACCTCAGATGTGGTAATTTCTACTTCCATATCCTCATTCCCTTTAGCCACCCTGCCACTACCCCTACACTCTTCATTACCCTTACTATTAGTTTTAATTTCCTTTGCAACGTCCAACTCTGCTTGGCTTTTTGGCAGTTTTCACTTTATCCCTACACTTTCTGACCTCCAAGAGAGCAGCTTTCCTTTCTGATCCTTCCCATCTTCCATCCCTTCTAGGCATCCTGCTTTCTCTTCATCACCTGTTTGAGATTCTTGCTCATCCAGCTCATCATGCAACCGTTCTCTATGAATTGTGTGACGTTACCTCACTTAGCCCCCAGTCCTGCAATCATTTGTGCACATGCTTCACTTCACTATCATTTGGCCCTGAATCTGATCTCACAAACACTTACATACCTGCAGGGCCAGCTTAAGGCCGATTCCGCTAATTCCCCAGAATTGGGCCCCGCGCCTAAGAGGGTCCCGCTCCCCCAGCCGGAGCACGGCAAGCCCTGCGGCCCCACTCCCCTGGCCGGAGTGCAGCAAGCCCCGTGGCCCCGCTCCCCCGGCCAGAGCACCGGCCCGAGCCCTGCAAGCTCCACGGCGCCTCTCCCCTGGCCGGAGTGCGGCAAGCCCCGCGGCCCTGCTCCCCCGGCCAGAGCGCCGGCCCGAGCCTTGCAAGTCCCGCGGCGCCGCTTCCCGGTCAGAGCGCCGGCCCGAGCCCAGCAACCCTGTGGCCCCGCAACCCCGGCTGGAGCGCGGCAATCCGAAGTGCCACTGAAGACTCGGAGTGCCACCCGATGAGTACAAGCCCCATGAATCGGACCCTGCACTTGCTAAAGCCAGCCCTGCATACATGCTTAACTTTACTCCCATGAACTCAATGGGATTACTCACCTTAATAAATATTTGAGTAAGTCTTTGCCTGATCAGGGCTTTAGATAGGTATGGTTTGCATTGTTCCCTAATTTTTTATACTGTATTTCATTGTAATATATAATGGAGAAAATTAATCCACAGTTTAATACAAGTATTTATAAGTATGAAATCTTTTCTTAATTTTAAGCATTAGTTTATTTCTAAATGTGAAAAAATGGCTCTTAACATTTTATGATCCTGTGATGACAATAGACTGACCACAAAAGCATATAAACAAATTGTATGAGATAATTCTGCTGTCATAAATATTTTAAAATGATGTTACAGCTTTTCAGTACAAAGCAAACATTTTCCTATAAACCCAAGTGGTCGAGGATCATGATGAGACCTTTTGCAAAAAATAAGAGTACGTAAAATAAATTATGCATTCAACTGACTGAAAAAGTATGTGTTCTTCTGCTGATCTAGCAATTTGTTTTGTTGTGCTAGAAATATTTTTAAGACACCATCTTATTTAGCATAATGGAATTGCTTTATATGAAGCAAAACATGCACCAGGTATTACTAGAAGATGAGCACCATGTGATGATGTGTAAAGCTCACTCAACACCCACCGAAGTCAGCCAGACATGAGTATATTCAATAACTTGCAAAAACAAAGTAAGCCTATGTAGGGCCATAGAAGAATAAGGTCATAGTTAAGGTATTGGTCTAAATTGATACACATTGCACTAATATTCATATCCTAAATGCATGTTCAAAACTGTTAAATTGATTCTTTTGTTGAAAGGAAAGTTGAAATGGGAAGTGTGGTTCCAAATTGGACCACTGGGGGCAGCTGTTCTCTGTGGCTTCCACCTGGGAGACCAGCAGCAGCAGCGCTCTGAGAAGTTTTAGAGTGGTAGTGGGCAAAAAAAAAGCTAACTCAGGAAGGAAAAAAAAAAAGGAAGTGACATCCAGGAGCCAATGAAAGTGTTTGGAGATGACTAGGTGCTCCAACATTCCTGGGAGACGCTTCCCCTGTATTGGGTAAACTGCTGGACAATCACAAAAAGTCTGGAATCGCTCAGTACAAAAAGAAGATCTCTGCCCGTGGAAGTTAAGGAGACATTAGAAGATAGTGTGACTGTTTCAGTCTTATTGTAGCTAAATTCTGTTCAGCTTCTCAAGCGAGTGTTTCTAGGATTGTATATTCCTTCCAGCTCTCACTTCTATCCAGAGTAGAACATTTACCTTAACTCATTGTGTGTTTGCTAGAGTTAGGGAACTGCTTACCTCAGGAACTACTTCTTTAACGTCAAGGAGGGTCCCAGATGCCCATGTATCCCATAATAAGGGCCCCCTGATGCTGCAGGGCAAATTCCCTCAATTTCAATTGATGTGTTGCCTGAATAAGGACAGCAGGCTTAGGCCTTAATCTCTGTTTCCCATCCTCTTCAATCATCTTTTTATTTTTGTCTAAATGCTGGCTATTATTGAAACTAGCTGGGTTTGAGCCCAAATCTGATGGGAAGTTGCACTGTCACAGTCCACTGATTTATGTTCCCACCATCACATCTTAAACTGGCAGAGATCGCGTCTGTTTTATGACATGCCCTATGGTGTGAAACCTGCACTTTCCTGACACCTATTTCGGTTCACTTCTCCCCAACTTTTTTTTTAAAAAGTGTAAGCTTAAAACTTTTCCACTTAAAGGTGTATTTCAATTTGACAAGTGATGGCCCACTTCTATATTATCTCCCTGATCTTTCTGTTTGTCCCCTTTTGCAGCCCTACCTCCCTGACTGGTTTTGCAAAGCTTAGCACAGTAGCCTTTTACTTAAATGTATTTTCAAAGACCCAACGGGCAGCTAGGCATCCAGGTTCAGATCCTCAAAGTATTTAGGCCCCTAACTCCCTTTCAAATCAATAGGAGTTAGGTGCCTAAATACCTCTAAGGATCTGGGGCCCTGTCCCCACTGAAAGCCAGTGATAGTTGGGTGCCTAACTGCCCTTTATACCTTTAAAAAATCTCCCCTTGAATTGTTTGTACAGCTCCATGAGCATGTCAGTGGAGTGACAATTTTATAAATAAAATTATTGCATATTGCTATTAATATTTGTTTTATTATATTTCTACCAGGGCAAAATATAATTTGGGAGAGAGCACCACCATCAGGGTTCCAATTTAGTGAAGCACAGTTCTAATGTTCCAATAAACTAATTAGTGCAGCTCTATGAATTAGGTTTTAAAGGCAGAAGCGTTTCTCCTTTAAAACTTTCTATTTGAAACTTGACCAAATTGGTCTCAGTGCAATTTTTGGGATCCTGTATGGCAATGGCTGAACACCTAGCGCCATATCTCTCATAGCTAGCCTCTGACGTTTGAGTAGCGTCTGTGGTTGCTAATCTTCTCAACTGAATTGGTTTATACATTGTCCTATATAAGCTATAAAAATAATTATTTTAAATGGGTCCTGGACTGTGAATATAAGTAGACATGATTTATTAGTATCATTTTTAGTGTTATGTTGGTTTGTGTCCGGTCATTCTGCAGTATGTCCCCATGAAGTTTAGTAAAGCCTGTGACATCCTGACATGATGCTTCAAAATATATTATCTGCACCAAGAAAAAAAAAAAAAGAGTGTTTGGAAAAACATGGGATTCAAGCCTCCCAAAGCTTTTGTAAGAAACACAACAGAGGTATTTCCATAGGTGTGTTTTTTTCTGCTGCTCTAACGTGTATTTGTTTTATTTTTCCAACATTGTAACACAGGTTATTTTAAAGTATTTTTAATTTAGTAAAGATAGAGTTCATGCTCAGGTCCTTTATTTGGAAGTATTAGACAGCAAAGCATTATAAGCAGAGAATTTTTAAATAATCAGTCATGTGCAAACCCTATACATCATCTAATAGCAGCTACCCAATTAGGCCTGACTATAATGAATATGTGCTACACAGTAGCTTTTAGGCTCGTAGGTGCCATATGTGGAAAACATTAAAGCATGAGCAAGTGCAATCATGTGCCCAAATAGTCAAGCAATTGCCAACTGTATCTCCCTGAAAAATTCATCCTTTATTGTAACTGAAGTATCACAGAAGGAGGCCAGTTTTATAACATTTTAAATAAATATCCAAGTCATTTTATTTATGACATCACTAAATGGAAGATATGTTTTCCTGTATGTTCCCCACTGAGATTATCTGGAAAGTTCTATGGATTGTCCCATTGTTGAAAATTTGCAGTGGGATTTCCTCTATTGTCTAGACATTTACTCCCTGCTGTCAAAAGTGCTAAAATTAAATCTCTTGAAAATTTAAAATTCTTTTGATCTGTATAATCATTTGTTCTGCCAAATCTGCTTATATATCAAATGGGAGGGACAGGAAAAGTTGTCATTAGAGTTGAGTAGATAGCAGTATGCATACAGTGAAACCACTTCAGAATTAGTTACAGTGTACAATAAATCTAATTATTTTAAAGGGTTTATTGCCTTATTTTATATTAATTTATGAAGATTTTTGCATATGGATAAGATTGAGTGACCTTTCCACAAGATCCTTTGACAAGACATTAAAGTGAGGTAGTCTCTCTAGAATTATTCATGATGTTAAAGACAAGTGCCCTTGTTTGTACAAATCATAGATTGAGGGGTGTATATAGAAAGAAGGAATGGAGAATTCCACAGAATGCTTTATTAGTCACTTGCTGTTCTGTCAATGGGAGCTAATGGAAAAGCAATAAAGAATACCCTAAGCATATAACATAGTTAGACAAAAATAAGCCAAAACTGATTAAAATGACCTCCAAGAAGGGATTTAAATTGTCCTAAAGTGTTCTTTTGGGTCACCATTCCATACTTCTTGCTTTTTATTGCCAAAAGTTATGATTCCTCATTGAATTTACTAACAAATTCCCTTTTTTTTATCAGCAAGTTGACCATGTATGTAAAGATTGAAAAGGAATTAATTGATATTGCTCTTTTTGTAAGAGAAGAATGCAATATAATAGCAAGGCATTCCAGAAAAGAGAGAGCATATTTAGATATATCCAACTGCACATTTTGCATATACACTGTGTTGGAAACTTTCATAACCTGCACTGGTGTAAATTGTGTCTACTCTAGGGGTTTGGACCAGTGCAGCTAAAACAGTGGCTAGAAACCCAGTGTATGCAAGGTCCAAGACTTTTCTACATGTAGCTCTCTACTTTTTTGCCAGTGCAAGATCTGGCCCTTATTATACATGATTTAGTATAGCTGGTTTTAGGGTCAATAAAAGCAAAGAGTTACTTTTGCTGACAGGTTTCATCATATTAAACTGACTTTGGTACCAGGCAGCAGAACTCTATAGAGCAGGAGCAACCACAATAATTTCAGTCATTTTCAACAACTGACCTACGAGAAAGGAAATTAAAATCTTTGCACTGTTGGGAGTTATTAATTAGCATGTGGAAGATCTCTAGTGTCAATTAAAAAGTTAACTGTAAAATCAGACTCTAATTAAAAGCTCTTGTTGTTCTTAAACCTCAGTTGTTAAACATGGGACTTTTTAGTACCCTAAGATTAGCATTAAACACCCCTCAGGGACTAATCTTAATACCTTCCATCCATCATTTACCACAGCTAGTGTTTCATTTGCATTAATTAATACCTATGAGCCAAATTCCAGAAGGTGTTCAGCAGTCGCAGCTCCTCTACTGACGTCAAAGGGAGCTGAGAGAATTCAAAATCTCGCAGGCATAGCCCTTGACTGTGAATGATGGGACCTGTTGAGAATGCAAGCAGTATCTGTCACATTTTAATGTGGCTAACATTCCTGTTTTTAACCAGCCCTTTCCTCTTGCCATTTGTTTACATACAAACTGTTTTGAATTTTAGTTCAAGAAAAATGGTAAAATGATTAGTGTTGGTTTCTATCATTTGTTTTAACTAGACTCAATGAACGTGACTCTGAAAGAAGTCTTCTTCCCTCTCTCTACCCCCATTTCCTTCCCCTTCTCCTTTCACTTTAATGGACCCTTCCTACCCTAAAACAAAAATACTATAACCCCATTCTCCCACTTGTCAATGAGTCTAAACTGCCTTGCCCCCACTTATTCTAAATTTCTTATATTTTTTATTTACTGTAGTTTGATGGATTTATGACTGCTCTTGAAAGAATCCATGAATTGTTTGAGAAGCAACTTAGGAGCTTTTTTTGCTGATTTATTAAATCTAAAGATAAATAGAAGCTAGTGAGCCTGATTCTGAACTCTCTCATGGTGGGTTTATACTGATGCAACACCATTGATTCTAGTGGAATTATTTCTTATTTACACCAAAGTGAGATGAAAGTCAGGCCTCAACTTTTATACTGCCCTTTTGAGACTTTTCAGTGACTGAGATTTTATAAGTTTGGCCATATCGTTATACCCTGGTTTCTATAATGTGGTATGGCTGCCTTTATTTTTGTGACAGTCATTGGTACAGTTTGCTAAGTCAATGGGAAATGCCTTAGGGAAACATATTGAAAATACTGATCTTCAACTGCAAACATAAGAAACTTCTGATGTTATTGTTATGGGACTTTGAAGATAAATGTCTGTTAAATTTATCTCCTGGAAAGGGGCTCTGGCATTTGTTCTATGGCAATATGAAATTTAGGGTTTCAGTTTGGAAAACTTAGATGCCCTTCAGCTACAAGAGATTAAAGTGCCATTTTTATAGTATTGCCTGTCTTTTGGGGAACTATAAAATAGCAAACATAAACTCCCAGGAACCTGATTTCTGAGATGACCTCTAGCACCTCCCTCATAGTTATCAAGTGATTTATTGATACTTCTTTTCATATTTAGGGGAAGTTCCCAAATTATCATATTAGGAGGAGAGAGTGAATTCCATAATAATCAACTGTTTAAAATCAAAAGAATCCAATAATTCTTTTAAATATCCAGGGGCTAAAGCTGAATCCACCTGTCTGATGTTACTGCTCTCCAGGCTTCCCAGATGAGAAATGTCCTATTTCCTTGTGGTGACAAACCAGCCAGACTGCTGATTTTTTTGTACATTTACCCTTCCATTTTTCACTTGTTTGTTAGGAGTTTGGTGTGTACCTACAAGGACAAAAGTGACAATGTGGTTATACTGCAATTTGGCTTGAATTCCTAACTTTGTTATAATGAGATGAGAAAAAAAAATCTGTGGCCTAAATTCAATGTGTATCATGCTGGGCACCTAAAAATATATTGACGCACCAAAATATAGTTCTAGAAGCCTAACTGGGTTTTTAAATGTTGGCATTTGGTTTTTAATGGGCGCTATTAATCTATTTTATGATGGAGGAGAGACTTGGCTTTCTGTAATATCTTTAAGAATGGAATCTAACCCTTTGCCAAATGACCTGGTCTTTGGTGGGGTACAGGAGTAGTGCCAGCCTCTTCTCGACTGGCGGGGGGGACTCAGGGGGCTAGACAGAAAACTGCGTGGGAGGCTGCTGGGACACAGATTGGGGGAGAAGCACAAGCCCCGCAGTCGTGACTGAACTGTGAAGGAGACGAAACAGAGCTGGGCAGTGCAGCTGTGTGAGTGTTTTACCATGAGGATCCCACTAGCTCCCCTGTCAATTGCTCTTCCTCTGGATGCTCCACAAATCCCTGAGCAAGGTGCCTCTGTGTGAACCAAACACCAGGCTACAGCCTAGGAACCTCCACCCCTAGGCACTGATGCTGGGAGCAGCAGAGGTGAGATGACACCCAGCCTCCACACACTAGAAAGGTTCATAGCCCTGTGATCATGGTTGCAAACTTCCTACTTCTGTCCAGCTCTGATAGCAGTGCCACCACTGCCGGCAGCAGTGGAGAAGTAGGGATGGCCATACCATACTGTGCCACCCTTACTTCTGTGTAACATCTGATCTTTGCACTGGGGGGGGCCACTGGGGGGTTAAATCAAATTTTGGGGTGACTATAGCCCCCCCAGTCCCTCCCCCAACTCTGCCCCTCATGGGGTCAGCCTGCTTTTGTTGGCAGATCATTATCATCTGGTCTAATTGTGGCTTCTGAAAAATCACATAAGAAATTCTACATCTGAATTAGGGATAATGTCTTTCAAACATGTCTGGGATAATGTAAGAACATCTTTAGATCAGCTAACAAATGTAAAATCTATTCTGCAGTGCCCTGACATATGAAGCAGAGTAAATAGTTGAACCTAATTGCCATACTGCTAATTTAAATTATTTTCTTGAAGTACCGACTAATTTCTTATCAAATAAATATTTGGGAGAAATGTAGCTATCCAGAGATATCACTTAATTCTTAATGTAGGTGATGCCATAGAATCCAAATGAGATTTAAGTATTTATTTAGCTTGTATTTATTGGTCTATATTTAAATATATCTAATCTAGACTCATGCACAGATAGATAATCTCCCAAATGCATACAAAATTATACTGTGGAGTCTACTATCTTTTAATATTCTTCTTCTAATTGATAGCTAATTGCACGGGTGGAATGGTGGCCAAAGCATGAAGCGGCATACAAATGTTTAGCATATCTGGCATGTAAATACCTTGCAATGACGGCTACAAAAGTGCCATGAAAATGCCTGTTCTCACTTTCTAGTGACATTGTAAATAAGAAGAGGGCATTAACTCCTGTAAATGTGAACAAACTTGTTTCTCTTAGCGATTGGCTGAACAAGAAGTAGGACTGAATGGACTTATAGGCTCTGAAGTTTCACATTGTTTTGTTTTTGAGTGCAGTTATGTAACAAAAAAATCTACATTTGTAAGTTGCAATTTCATGATAAAGAGATTGCAAATTGAAAAATTCTATTTCTTTTGTTTATCATTTTTACAGTGCAAATATTTGTAATCCAAAATAATATACACTTTGATTTCAATTACAACACATAATACAATATATATGAACATGTAGAAAAACATCCAGAATACTTAAATTGGTATTCTGTTGTTTAACGGTCCGATTAAAACTGTGATTAATTGCAATTATTTTAATCGTGATAAATTTTTTTGAGTTAATCATGTGAGTTAACTGCAATTAATCAACACCCTAATTAAAACAATTATTGCACAGAGTCATTAATGTGGTTCTACTGCTTTCTCTTCTGCCTAAACTAACCTTGGTCATATTATGGTAGTTTTACGGGTTTTCAGTCATGTAATATAAGTTAGAATTGGAATCCAAGCGGGCTTTTTACAGGTCTGTCACATCTTACACACATTTAACATGCGCAAATTCAGCTTTACGCGGTTGGCAAAAAAAACAAAAAAAAAGAGAAAAATAATGTAAATACTGTTCCTGTAGTGCGGGCGATTCCGCCCGCCATTACACTCAATGTAATTTTGACTATACGCGGTTTTCGCTTTACGCGCTGACCACGGAACGTAACCCCAGCGTAAGATGAGACAGACCTGTACTTGTAAAGCAAAGGAATAAGAAGGAAGAACTTTTAACACAGTTTGTTGTTATAAATTATTAAATCCAAAGCAAAAGAAGGAAATTGAGCCTTGATATGATAACTTAGTGGCAAGGCAATTTACCCATTAATTTATGTTATAGAAACTGGGTCATAGAAATCTTTTTGTCACCTAAGTGTAATTGGATTGCTTATTAAAATACAAAGAAATTGGAGGTTTTAATTTGTATCAAATATATTTGGCTCTGTATCAAAAAGTTAACTTTGTCCCAATTTGCTAATTTTTCCTAGCTTGTGATTTGCTTCTAGACACTATCTGTGGAAGCCTTAATCTCTCTGGATGCCTTCATCACTTCACTGACTAAGAAAGAATTTGATGTCTGTTTTTGATGGCATATTAGGTAGAGCAGTCTTCTATATTTATGAATATGTCTGCCAGAGAGAGCTTTTATTTTGCCCTTTTTTATTAATTTTTCTTATCTAACTTGACACACACAGCTAACACTGTGGTATCGGTTGGAGAAATAGTCTAGCACTTTTAGAAGTAAGAACAGCTCAGTCTAGCTATATTTAATATGAAATATAGACTCTGAGCACAGATGATGCATTTATTGAACATGTGATAAACTTTGTAATGCAAATTAATTATTGTATGTATAGAAGTAGTATATAGAAATTAAGAAATTCTAGGCAAAATTCAAAAATTAATAACAAGTAATGGCCCAAGCGGCAATATTTAGAACTGCATCAAGACATCTCTGCCTCCCAAAATTGTGGGGGTGGGGAGATATTTTCCAGGATTTTGGTTTGATCTCAGCAATTTGCAGAAATTTGGCTCCGATCTGGTCCCTCTCTGCTTTATAGGCATATCTTATGTGGACATAACAGACCATTCTAGTAACTGCGATTAGTATTATATGATGAATAAACACTTTTAGCTGAAATTGCCATATACAAAGGACAAACTAAGCCAACACCTTCTAAAATACAGTAAACAACTTTTGTCCTCCAAATCTCATATCCTAAATATGACAAAAATGAATCCCTAAAATCAGACTCCAGCCCACCAATATAATAAATCTGATCAATATCTGTTGCAGCAGTTTGCTCAAAAAATTACAACAGTATGGCATGCTGAATTAAAATGCATCTCACATACTCAGTTATTTGCTGTTACATAGTGCAAGCTAACAGCTATGCTTACCACAAATGTTATAATTTTCACAATCCTGAAAGATCTGCCAGATCACAACACAAATTAAATGGAATCCTACTCAGTACACTTCCTAGTGAAGAGGTGCCACACCACAAAACCACCACCACAACTGGCAATCTCCGAAAAGAGTCCAAGGGTTGAAAGAGGTGGTCACTCCAGGTCAGGACAGAAGCACATTACTGGAGCAGCATTCACTGCTGCTGCTTACGTTGTACCTCTGTTGGCCTGATTCTGTGTCCACTCCAGCTGCTTTGCACTGCTAAGCCATAAACCCAGGAGATCAGTCCCACCTAACTATTTCCATTATATTGGGGTAACCGGGGGTGGTCAGAGCTGCTCCACTGATGCAGGGGCATGAACAAGGAAAAGGGTGACAGCCAGAATGTCCCTATATCCTGACAGTGCCCCAGGTCATTGCAGAGTTAGCTCAAGTTATCACCACTTGTGTTAACATCTCTTGTATTAGCCTAGCTCAAATGAGAGCAACTGCACTGGAAAGCAGCACTTGAGCAGCATAGTGTGATCGGATTAGCAGCACAGAACAGCTGCATTCCCATTGCATTACTAGCTCGAGGGTCAGCAGTACTCAAGCTTCAACCCACATTCCCTGATGGGTCAGCTTAACACCAGCTAGAGATTTTTGTGTGTTGACAATAGTCAGGTTGGGGCAACACTAAAGTTACTGCTAACACTGTAGTGAAGACAAGCCCCTAGATGCCAAAACAGGCTCTTGAGAACAAACACCGAGACATAAGCATAGTCTTCGGCTTGCTCTAACTTTTACTGGGGATCAGCCTGTCCCTGGCTGGCCCATGGATTGAGGAAGCATGAAGATCTTAAAGCCACCATTGCCCCATCTCTAGTCATGCCTCACGCACTGTTTGAGGATCAGACCCTGTGATGATAAACACTCCACTCCACTCTCCAGGGCTTTCCATTCAGCACGGTTTACAAACATTACAAAATAAAAATATTTTTAGTTAAAATACATCAAAATATTTTCTACACATATAAAACATTTGCATCCTTGCAGAACTTAGTTATAATCTTAAAATAGGATTCCCCAGAATATGAAAATAAGCATAAATAATTTGAAGATGTTGTTATAACCATTGCTATACATTTTATATTCCACATGCAGTGAATAAAAATAGAACGTTTCTTGCAGGTTCAAATGCTATATCCTTTATGTTAACATTTTTTCTAATACAAACAGAAATATCCAAAAAGATTCTCAAGTCTTAAAACATCTCTAGATCTATATAATCTTATAGGGAGTTAGTATCCACTAACAAGTCCTTTGGGATGTGTGAACTTTGTAGGAAAGAGAAATAATAAGCTCCCCAGATAGCTTATCATTATTTTTTTTATGACACCTTATTATTTTCAAGTTTAAGTGCCCACTTTAGCATTGCACTGTTATATTTTGCCATTGGACAAGTTATATTTTATGTCGGCTTTATGAAGTAGATTTTTAGATTCATTATTAGGGCACAAATTTATAATAATTTTCAGGAAGAATCAACTGTGAATAGTGAGTATTGGACCCAGTTTACATGTTTGTTTACTTGACATATGGCTACTGAAGTTCTTGGGTCCATTAAGAGGAAACATCAGGACAGGCTTGATGAGAATGGCCCCGAAATATATAGGCTCTTGAACTCACTGCATGCCACCCATAGAGCCTACATAGTGGACAAAGTTTCGGCAGCTAGGAAAGCTACATGTCTTCAAGCAAAATAGATTCTTCAGACCAGACGTCTGCAAATGAAAGAGCATAGATTGGAAAAGAAAATGGCAGTTACAATTGGCAGCAGACCGCAAAGATACCAAAGCTCTTTTTCTGGCTTTCAGGCTGTGAATGGCCCTAGGTGCACAGGATCACAACTATATGCACACTGAACGGCAATCAACTTTTAGCTGACCAAAAAGAAATACTTGACCAATGGATGAAACATTTCAGTTTGCTTCTTAATCACCCTTCCAACATTTTCAAGGAAGCAATTACAGGTAATGTTTTTCCACAACACCTGTTAAAATAACTTACACTAGCCCCCACCTTATATAAGACCATAACAACAATCAAGCGGATGTCACAAGAGAAAGCGCCTGGACTGGATGGCACTCCAGCAGAGATCTATAAGCAGGGTGGCTATCGCAGTGCAAGGCACCTCACATGGCTCTTCCACATTCTCTGGGAGCAACAGTCAGTTCCACAGGATTTCAAGTGTGCCAACACTGTCCACCTCTATCAGGGCAAAGGTGAAAGCACAAACTGATAATCATCATGGCATTTCCCTACTCTTTGTTGCTGGGGAAATTCTTTCATGGGTCATGTTAAATAGACTTAACACCTACCTTGTGGAAACCATCCTCCCTTCTTACCTTCTTCTTATTCTTCTGAGTCTCAATGTGGATTTCAGTCTGGAAGAGGAAGGATACACATGATCTTCACAGCCCTCCAGCTTCAGGAAAAATGCTGAGATCAAAACCGTGGTCTTTATATAGTGATCATCAACTTCGCTAAAGCTTTTGATTCTGTAAGTAATGAGGGACTTTGGAAACTTTTGTTAATCTTTGCATGTCCTGTGAAAGTTATTTCTGTCATTCAGTCCTTCCAAGACAGAATAATGGTCCAGAGCGCTGGAAAATGGTAAGTCATCAATGGCACCAAACAAGGTTGTATGCTGGCTCCCACACTCTTTCTATCCTTTTTTCGGCTATCCTTATGGATGCATTTCATGACATTGACAAAGGAGTATTTATCCAGTTTGGCACTGATGAGAAGTTGTTCAATATGCAACGCTCCCATGCTCGCATGTAAGTGGCAGATTTACTCATTAAGGAGCTTCTGTTTGCTGATGACTGCATGGATAGCTCACTTGATTGATGACATTCAATTTGTAACTGATCCCCTCACTTCTGCAGTCAATCATTTTGGTTTCACAATCAACCTAAAGAAAACTGAAACACTGTACCAACCTGTGCCGGGGCCATGCATGTCTACCCAATTATTAAGATCAACAAGGCTCCTCTCAAGTCTGGAAAGAAGTTTTGCTACCTGGGGAGTATTCTGTCACAGAATGCCACAACTGATGATAAGATTATCTGTTGTGTAGCCAAGGCCAGCTCTGCCTTTGGAATGTTATCACACTGCCTTTGGAATCATAGGGGCATAAAAATAAACACTGAGCTAAATATTTAGTGGGAAGTCATGCTTACAATGCTTCTATATGGTTGTGAGACATGGACAACATATCACTGCCACATTAGTAAATATTATCAGTTCCGTATGTGCTGTCTTTGGTCTCTTTGAAGCATCTTATGTTGGGACAAGAGTCCCACTATCAAAATCCTTAACCTTTGCTGGATGTCTGGATTCAAAGCATGCTCATGAAAGCTTAGCTGCACTGGTCTGGGCATCTCGTTCGTATGGACGACTCAAGAATACACGAGGCCATATTTTATGGTAAGCTAACATGAGGCACCTGTGCCTCTGGTGGCCAGAACAAACGATATAAAGACACTCTGAAGTCAAACTTGAAGGCATGTCAGGTTGACCCCAGCAATTGGGAAGCAACAGACTATGACAGAGCAATGTGGCGGCATGCTGGAAATAATTTCCCTTTTAAGTTTATTAAGGTTTACCATGACTCAGTTTCCATACAAGCATCACTTTATTAGTTCAACTGTCACTTGGTATTGATTACATCCAAAATATCACTATATACATATACACACTTGTATTGTATATCCTAACAGCAATACACTTGTAAACTTTGGCCAAAATACTCACAACACAGGAGATTCCGTCCCATTAGGATATAACTCCAAAGGGGTAAGGAAAAAAGCTCTGACAAAACAAACTTCCACAAGCCTTGCTTTTAATATATTATAACAAACAAGTGACATTATTGAACCTTAGCCAAAAATTAAAAAGGGAGTATTAGGGCTACACCTGCACCTGGTTTCCAATTAATCAGTTGTAATTAACTTATTTCATAAGCCTTACATAAAATGATGCTGGTATTTCCAGGGTCACTACAAATTTAACACAATTTTTCTTTCTCATTATTTTATTATTTTTGGTCTCACACTTTGAGCTTATTGATCATGTGAACATTCAAACTTAACTTAAAATCATAATTTACTTCAGCCCAATGTAGGCCCATATTCCTAAATGACATATCTGTCATGTTACTATTAAACACTTTGAAGCAAGGCACATTAGCACCTTATGTGAGAAGCATAACAGCGCAAGACAAAGATACGACAGCCTGCAATGGCCATGGACAATCTTGTCTATCCCACATGGTATTGTTTTCTGATCTCCTATATATGTTCACCTACGTGTTTGTTGAACCCTCGTATGTCAACATGAACATGAGACTCCATCATCATCACATTCTCTTAGGATAGTAGAGGCATAGCTTTTGCCTTTATTCCATGTGATGAGTAGTCTAAAGCTCAGAAAGAGAGAGAGAGGAGGAAAAGTTTCCACCATTTTGAGCTGCTTTCTAATCTAATCAGCTCACTTAGGGCTGAACTAAGAACTGGATAAGAACTTGTTTCAGTGAAAATCTGCAGTATTGGATTTCTATTCATTTTAAAATATAATTTGAATTTTTGTGATTCTTTCAATTTATGGTAACCTCTCTAGTTAAAGTTTTGCTCTAACCTGATTGGAAGTTATTATCTTTGTTAGTGAACTGACAGTTTGATGATTTAACCCTTGCTGGAAGTTTGTTGTAAACTTCCGGGGAAATGTTAAAATGAAGACCTGAAACACCCAAATGAAGCATGTAGGCTGATATCAGTATGCTGGTAAATACAATAATTTATTAGGGTGAAGTAACAAATGTACCTGAAAAAAGAATATTACAGAGTTTTTCTCTTTTTCTCTTTATTAAAGGAATGACTGATATTTGGAAAATATTTTCTAAGGACAAAAGGCCCTAGAAGTTTGGATCCTGATATGTTTTCTTGTGAAAAGAGGAAGTATTTTTACTCATGCTTAATTATTGGAGAATTATTAAGATCTTTTGTGTGTGTGTCTCAAGTTGAACACCCAAAAACTGAGACATCCATAGTTGCTAATCACTTTTGTAAATCTTGAGCCCCAAACTATTCATACTACAATGCTGCATTGCTCTTGCACTATGGCCCTCTTGATCTGTGTTATTAAAGCATGTCTTGCTATTACACTGAAATCACTGGGGGAGGAGGGCTCACTTTAAAAGCTTAGCAGTGGACATGTACAATTACTGCAGGACAAGCAATATTATATTATGGACTGAGAAGGGGAGAAAATATAACTAGCTCAAAAGAGAAAACATTTTGGTTCAATGCTGTTATTTGAAAATAATAGTGTCTGATGCTCCTTGCACAAAGCATTACCATTCAGACTATGGTGGGAATGACTCTTAACACGGATCATCATCTGGGACAAAATGTACAAGCTACTGTTTAGTAACAACATCCCCGAGCAGCAAGACTTGGCACGCCACAGAGTAGCTGCACAAAGTCAGTCTCAGTCCAATTAATCCTCACATACCTTCTCATCTCCATCCTCCTCTTTTGCTGCTTCTACTTCATCCAGAAAGCCAAAGGATTAGTTAAATTTAGACACACTCAAATACTTTTTGTTCTTTTTATGACTCCTTTTGTGAATGTTTCCTCCTTTTCAGATATACGTATCAAGAGAAAAAGGAGCAGAAGAACAAGGCAAAATAGTTATATAAAAGAGAAAGCATATTCCAGATGGTGAAGAGTTTCTAATCAAATTCAGTAGAAGTGTCAGTGTGAAGTAATTATATTGTATATTATGAGGCCTTCACGTGAAATCCGCTGGGGACAGAGGTACTGCACAACTTTAACCCCTATTGTGAATTGATGAACTCCCTTAGTGACTTCACTGGGGAATAAAGGCACTCATCAGCCTCACAGGATCAGGCCATTAATGATTAGGAATTCAGCCACACAAGGCAGGGCTGTATCCAAGAAAGTACAGGGTATCTTTATCTCCATTGGTTTACATGGGAGCATCTTACTGCAGTTATTCAGCACCTCATAGGATTGGGCATTACAACTTGAATCATGGCATTCAGGACCAGCAATGTCAAGTACAGAATTATTGGTACTTATACGAGAAGCTGTCACTTTTTTGGAGGAGGTGGTGGATGAGGGCAGGGCCAGCTCTGGCTTTTTTGCCGCCCCAAGCAAAAAAAAAAAAAATTGGGGTGGCCAGAACAGCAAAGCAAAAAAAAAACCTGTGGCGCAGCCGGAGCGGCAAAGCAGGAAAAAAAAAAATCTGCGGGGCAGCCGGAGCCAGGGTGCAGGGGAACTCCCTGCGCTGCAGACGTGACCCAGGGCGGAGGGGGAGGGAGTGGGGGGAGAGAGAGAAGGGGGACAGCCAGGGCTTCAGCGGGGCACTCGCCACATGGCCCCAACCGCCCCACTCCTTGCTGGGAGGGCTCCACGCCGCTCCGGTCGGCGGGGAGGGAAGGACACGGGCTGCCCTGCCGGGCTTGCTACAGACCTGGCACCAGCTGGGGCAGACGGAGCGTGCAGCCCGCTCCCAGCAGGGCACTCCCCTCCTCCGCGCTGCCACCCCCTACAGAGCAGCAGGATCAGCGAACAAAACAAAACAAACAAACAAACAAAAAGCGGCCGTGCCACCCTAGGATTGGGCAGAATGCCGCCCCGTAGAATATGCCGCCCCAAGCACGAGCTTGCTCGACTGGTGCCTGGAGCCGGCCCTGGATGAGGGGGTGAGGAACTGTTTTCTCAATGACGAAGGTGTACTATAAAACATTTTTTCACATTTTAAAAAAATCCACTTGTTTAGTTCACTAACTCTGCTTCTGTTTATCCATTCTAATCCTCCCTTAAATTTACTCCTGTCTCTTACCAGCACAATTTCTTTTTTTCTTATTCCCAGAAGTTACTGGATCAAGAGCCTGATTCCAAGAGGTGCTGAGCACGCGTAGATACCATTGCAGTCAATGACACTCTACACTTAATCAGGATCAGGCCCCAAGTAATTAAACAGCTGAAATTTTACCCATCATTTAGGAGTAATATATACAGCCAATCCTACGACAGATGGTACATTCATGGTACAGACAATTGGTGGAAAAGAACCTGGAGGGAAACGTCGGGCACAGAGGGGCATTCCTTGATTTGCAGAAAGCACCTGACAAAGTACCTAGGCTACTTCTGAGGCCTCTGCTACAATTCTGTGGGCAGGGCTGGCTCCAGGTTTTCTGCCGCCCCAAGCAGCAAAAAATAAAAAACAAAAGCTGCAGCAGCAGCACAATCGCACCATTCCACTCTTCGGCGGCAATTTGGTGGCAGGTCCTTCGCTCCGAGCGGGACTGAAGGACCTGCCGCCAAAGCGGACATGCCGCCCCAATAGTAGCCGGAGTGCCGCCCCTTGGTATTGGCCGCCCCAAGCACCTGCTTCTTTAGCTGGTGCCTGGAGCCGGCCCTGTCTGTGGGGTACCAGAGGACCTTCTCCAGATGCTGATGAGTTTGTATAATGGTTCCATAACAAAAGTGAACAACCTTTGGTGTAATGGAGGGCTTCGAGATGAACACTGGAGTCCCCCAAGAATCTGCACTTAGTCTATTACTATTCATAATTGTGGTGGACTTCATAAGTAAGCAAATCCAAATGAATGGTCGTATGAAGTTGAGCTATGCAGATGAAATTGTGCTAATGGTGGATACTGAGGAAGATTTGGTCCCAGCAATTGATTCCTGGAATAGGGAACTAACAAACTATGGCCTCAAAATGAGTAAAGAAAAGACAGAAGTCATGTGGGTGACCCATGCAGAACCAAGATAGGTGAACATCAACATCGAGGGCCAGCACCTACACACGCTTTCTGCATTTAAGTATCTTGGAGATGGGTTAGTGGTAAATGGAGAAATCGACAGAGAATTGCAAGCAAGACTGTTGAGCATGAAGGAAGAATAACACAAGGTGAGTGAAGTTACTTATAAACATGCTCAGACTACTTAAGTGATAACTATATAAAACCATAGTAAGAGCAGCATTTTCGTACAGATCAGAGATATGGGCAACTAAAGAGAGGCACTTGAGAAGACTCGAAGCCATTGAAATGAGATGTTTGAGTGCAATGAGAATACATTTAGGTGTCTGGTGGCAGCAAGCATCCCAACCCAGATTGACAAACTCGGGCTCACAGAGCTCATGCATGCTCTCTTTTAAATTAGCTGTGTAGACAGCACTTTGAAGTTGCAACTTGGGCTGACGCTTGAGCTCTGAAGCCTAGGTGAGGGGTGGACTTCAGGGTCTGAGCTTCAGTCCAACCTGCAGCTTACGGTGCTGTCTATACAGCTATTTTCAGAGTGTTTGTGTGAGCCCCACAAGCCCACGTCTGTCGATCTGGGCTGGGAGGCTCACTGCTGCAGGCTACCATGGGATGTGTAGAAGTAACCAATGAGGGGTGACGTTGCTGGGCCACATACGGAATGATGTCATCAAGAGTGAGATCAAGAGCTGCAGTATCAGAGAGAAGCTGCAAGAGAGGAGGCTGAAATGCTATGGGCAAGTTCGAAAGATGGGTGCAGGGAATCTTGTTAGGAAGGCATTTGAGACTAGAATTTGCAGGCAGAGAACAAGAGGACAGCCAAGAAAACAGTGGATAGACTATGTATGGGAGGACAAAGTAGATACGGAGAAAGTATTGGACTGGGAAGCTTGGAAAAAATTGGTCCAGCGACCTGATCCCAGCTAGATGGGTAAAGGGGAGGAAGAAGAATATATAGGCTATCCTATGTGATTCCCTCACATCAATGGTTTCTGCTTGCCATTCTGTTGTATTTACTCTGTGCTTAAAACAAAAGTTCTAAAAGATATCCATCTGGTATCTATCAGCTATCATGTTGGTAATATATTGTGCATCTCTTAAGTAATACATTTGCATATAAAAGCTATTTAGTGTTTGACAATATCATTTGTTCATTCAGCTCCATGTCTCTATATCTAATTTGTTTCAATAGCACACATTTTAATGGGGATACAATAGTCATGTGTTGTAGCTGCTTCTTACATTGATACCTTTCTTGCAAGGTACTGAGCACCCTCAGCTTCCATTGACATGGTGAGGGTGTGCAGCACTGCACAAGGTTGGCCCCTATGTTGCAAATGCTTACTCATAAGAGTAATTCTTACTCGTGAGAAAAATTTCATTGAAGCCAATGAAATTATTTGTGTAGGCAAGGACTCGTATGATGTGAATAATGGTTTGTGGGATGAAATCCCACAGGCCTGAACCAAAGCCCACTGAAGTAAGTAGAAAGACTCCCACTAATTTCAATGGCATTTGAGATGCATGCTTAACTTTACTACTGCAAGTAGTCCTATGGACTTCAATAACACTACTCATAATAGTAAAATTAACCATGTGTCTAAATGTTTGCAGGACTGGAGCCTAAGTGAGAAAAATAATGCAGAAATCCACATCCTTTCAACTCCGATTGACTTCAGTAGGCGTTTAGGGCATTCAGTGGCTCTTGAGAGGCACTCAGCACTTTATGGGGTAGGTACCTATATGCAATGGCATTTGCTCAGACCATAGATAGCAGGTGAAAAGAAGCTAAAAATACATTTTTGTAAACTTCATTCAGATAAATTTGCTTTTGCTGTACAATACACATTCTCCAGTGTTGTTGTTTGATATTAATTGTGATTTTTTTAAAATAATTAATAATATCTAACTGGAGATAGCAAGGGCTTGGTGTAAGAAATAATTACAAACTTAGCATAATTATTAGATACACAGGCAGAGTTAAAACAAAATAACAATGTCCATACTGAGTCTCACGATAGCTTGAGATAATGATCTCTCACTTTTAGAGGAACTGGGTGTTCTCATTTAGTTTGTTTAGAAACTACTATAGTTTCTTATAGCCTGATGCTCTGACACAGTAAGCACCTCTTGTTATATGCAGCACCCTCAATTCCCTGTGATTTCAAAGTACATTGAGGATGCTAAGCATCTTGAGGTACCAGCCCTTTTAAACTCACCAGCAGGTAACCAATGAATTATCAACTGAAAATTGATATGCACACAAAAACGGGATTGCATCATTTGGTGGCATTTGTATTGCACTGTACCACACCTTGAATTATATGTCATATAATCCTTGAATTGGGCCATCCCAATATTGAGACTAGTGTAGAGAAACTAAGTGGAATGATTATTAATGCAAAATAATTTTTCCACTCACATTCACAAGTAAATATTCTCCAAGTATCCTGCAGACTCTTGACTACGGTCATAAAAACACTATTGTTTAATATTGTCAGGTTCAAGACGTCTATAAATAAAATGCAGGCTGTTCTTTTCTGTAATGTTTTTTGTAAACTGTACTGAAGTAAACATATTTAAAATCAATAAGCACTACAGAACATTTTAGTTCAAAGATCATTTTTCTTCCTTTGGTTCTTGTAGTTAAATATGGATACTTTGTTACAGTTGTGCAATAGAGTTGTCAACACCATACTTTACAGATAGGTTTCTTATGTGGAAAATTAATATGGAAGGTCATTTTTGATAAGCAAGGAGAGATAGGTCAGTAGCATGTATTGTACGTTTCTTCCAAGCCCTCAACCATCTAAGGGTATGTCTACACTACAGGATTAATCCGAATTTATATAATTCGAATTTTGGAAACAGATTGTATAAAGTCGAATGTATGCGGCCACACTAAGCACATTAATTCGGTGGTGTGCGTCCATGTACCAGGGCTAGCGTCGATTTCCGGAGTGTTGCACTGTGGGTAGCTATCCCATAGCTATCCCATAGTTCCCGCAGTCTCCCCCGCCCATTGGAATTCTGGGTTGAGATCCCAGTGCCTGATGGGGCAAAAAACATTGTCGCAGATGGTTCTGGGTACAGCCTCACCCCTCCCTCCATGAAAGCAATGGCAGACAATAATTTTGCGCCTTTTTTCCTGCGTGAACACTGCAGACTCCATACCACGGCAAGCATGGAGCTCGCTCAGCTCAAGACAGCAGTCATGAACATTGTAAACACCTCGCGCGTTCTCATGCAGTTTATGCTGAGCCAGGACCAGAAAAACGAGGCGAGGAAGCGGCGGCGATGGCAGCACAGCGACAAGTGTGATGAGGACATGGACATGGACATGGACACAGAATTCTTTCAAACCGCGGGCCCCGGTGCTTTGGAGATCATGTTAATGGGGCAGGTTCTATCCGTGAAACGCCGATTCTGGGCCCGGGAAACAAGCACAGACTGGTGGGACCGCATAGTGTTGCAGGTGTGGGACGATTCCCAGTGGCTGCGAAACTTTCGCATGTGTAAGGGCACTTTCATGGAACTTTGTGACTTGCTGTCCTCTGCACTGAAACGCCAGAATACCAAGAGGAGAGCAGCCCTCACAGTTGAGAAGCGAGTGGCGATAGCCCTGTGGAAGCTTGTGACACCAGACAGCTACTGGTCAGTCGGGAATCAATTTGGAATGGGCAAATCTACTGTGGGGGCTGCTGTGATGCAAGTAGCCAAAGCAATCACTGAGGTGCTGCTACGAAAGGTAGTGACTCTGGGAAATGTGCAGGTCATAGTGGATGGCTTTGTTGCAATGGGATTCCCTAACTGTGGTGGGGCGATAGATGGAACCTATATCCCTATCTTGGCACCGGAGCACCAGGGTACCCAGTACATAAACCGCAAGGGGTACTTTTCAATGGTGCTGCAACCACTTGTGGATCACAAGGGACGTTTCACCAACATCAACGTGGGCTGGCCGGGAAGGGTTCATGATGCTCGCGTCTTCAGGAACACTACTCTGTTTAAACGGCTGCAGCAAGGCACTTACTTCCCGGACCAGAAAATAACCGTTGGGAATGTTGAAATGCCAATAGTTATTCTTGGGGACCCAGCCTACCCCTTAATGCCATGGCTCATGAAGCCATACACAGGCAGCCTGGACAGGAGGCAGGAGCTGTTCAACTACAGGCTGAGCAAGTGCAGAATGGTAGTAGAATGTGCATTTGGCCATTTAAAAGGTCGCTGGTGATCGTTACTGACTCGCTCAGACCTCAATATCCCCATTGTTATTTCTGCTTGCTGTGTGCTCCACAATCTCTGTGAAAGTAAGGGGGAGACCTTTATGGCGGGATGGGAGGCTGAGGCAAATCACCTGGCTGCTGATTACACGCAGCCAGACACCAGGGCGATTAGAAGAGCACACCAGGAAGCGCTGTGCATCAGAGAAGCTTTGAAAACCAGTTTCATGACTGGCCAGGCTACAGTGTGAAATTTCTGTTTGTTTCTCCTTCATGAAAACCCGCCCCCTTTATTGACTCATTCTCTGTAAGGAACCCACCCTCCCCCTTCCCCCAGCTTGCTTTCAAAGGAAATAAAGTCACTATCGTTTAAAAATCATTTATTCTTTATTAATTGATTAAAAAAGAGGGAGAGAACCCGGGTGGGGTTTGGGAGGAGGATCAGTGGGAAGGAAAAGGCCACTAAAAAAAGGTTTAAAAATGACAGCCTTTTGCTTGGGCTGTCCACTGGGGTGGAATGGGAGGGTGTACAGAGCCTCCCCCCCCTCCCGCGTTCTTACACGTCTGGGTGAGGAGGCTATGGAACATGGTGAGGGGGGAGGGGGTTATACAGGGGCTGTAGCGGCACTCTGTTATCCTGCTGCCGTTCCTGAAGCTCCACCAGACGCCAGAGCATGTCTGTTTGCTCACGCAGCAGCCCCAGCATTGCATCCTGCCTCCTCTAATCTTCCTGCTGCCACCTCTCATCTCGAGTGTCTCTCCTCTCTTCACATTGGACCCTCATGTCCTCACGTTGGTCCCTCCTGTCCTCACATTCACTGGCTTCTTTCCTATACTTTGAAACCGTGTCCTTCCACTCATTCAGATGAGCTCTTTCACTGTGGGTGGATTCCATGATTTCTGCAAACATCTCGTCTCGCGTCTTCTTTTTCCGATGCCTTATCTGAGATAGCCTTCGGGACGGAGGAGGGAGGCTTGAAAAATTTGCAGCTGCTGGAGGGAGGGAAAAAAGGAGAGAATTTTTTAAAAAGATACATTTTGCAGAACAATGCTTATACTCTTTCACGGTGACCAACACTATTCACATTACATAGCACATGTGATTTCTGTGCAAGGTCGCATTTTGCCTCTTAATATTGAGCGCCTGTGGCTTTGCTGCTAGAGGTCACAGACGCAGGTCCGGACAACAGAATTCGGCTTGCATGCGGCCATGGTAAGCCATTGTCTTTCGGCTTCTGCACCCTCCTTTCCCACATCCCAAGCAAAGCCCGTTGAGTGCTGCGGTTTTCCTGTTAACCTTCAGCAGCAGAAAACAAACTAAGCCCCCTCCCCATCCAATTCTCTGGATGATCGCTTTATCCCTCCCCGCACTGCATGGCTGGTATCAGGGAAGATCCCTGCAGGAACCAAACTAACACCCCCCACCCCGCCATGAATTCTCTGGGATGATCGCTTTATCCCTCCCCCCACCGCGTGGCTGGTATCAGGGAAGATCCCTGCTAGCCAAACGCGAAAAGCTCTGGGCCAATTCCCCACCCCCCCTGAGCTTGGCTATCTGCAGGGAAGGATTTCTTTTCAGCCACAGGCAAACAGCCCAGTAGGAACGGCCACCTCTGTCCCCTTAATTAAATTCCCGTATTTCAACCAGGTTACCATGAGCGATATCACTCTCCTGAGGATTACACAGCAAGATAAAGAACGGATGTTGCTTGAATGCCAGCAAACACCGGACCATGCGCTGCCAGGCTTTCTCATGCAATGATACCAGATTACTTGCTGCAAGCATGGCGTGGTCAAGTGTCCTACCATGGAGGACGGAATAAAGCTGCATTGCCCAGAAACCTTGTGGCAAGGCTTTTGGAGTACCTCCAGGAGAGCTTCATGGAGATGTCCCTGGAGGATTTCCGCTCCATCCCCAGACACGTTAACAGATTTTTCCAGTAGCTGTACTGGCTGTGAATGCATCCCAAGTCCTCAGGGCAAAGTAATCATTAAAAAACACTTGCTTTTAAAACAAGTTTTATATTTTAAAAGGTAAATTCACCTGAGGTCCCTTCCATGGGGTCATGGTCTTGGATACTGGCTTGGGAGGGTTGGGAGGGTACTTCAGTCAGGCTGAGAAAAAGTTTCTGGCTGTTGGGGAGAACAGAGTGCTGGGTGCTCTCTGCAAGTTTGTCCTCCTCCTCCTCTTCCCCGTCCGCAGAATCCTCAGGTGTAGCTGATGAGATTATCCCCGCCTCGGAATCCACAGTCAGAGGTGGGGTAGTGGTGGCGGCCACCCCTAGAATTGCATGCAGCTCAGCGTAGAAGCGGCATGTCTGTGGCTCTGACCCAGAGTGACTGTTTGCCTCCTTTGTTTTCTGATAGGCTTGTCTGAGCTCCTTGACTTTCACACGGCACTCCTCTGAGTCCCTATTGTGGCCTCTCTCCATCATGCCCTTGGAGATTTTTTCAAAAGTTTTGGCATTTCGTCTTTTCAAACGAAGTTCTGCTAGCACTGAATCCTCTCCCCATATAGTGATCAGATCCAGTACCTCCCGTATGGTCCATGCTGGTGGTCTTTTTCGATTATCGGCCTGCATGGTTACCTGTGCTGATGAGCTCTCTGTGGTCACCTGTGGTCTCCACGCTGGGCAAACAGGAAATAAAATTCAAATGTTTGTGGGGCTTTTCCTGTCTACCTGGCCAGTGCATCCAAGTTCAGATTGCTGCCCAGAGCGGTCACAATGGTGCACTGTGGGATAGCTCCCGGAGGCCAATACCATCGAATTGCGGCCACACTAACCCTAATTTGAAATGACAATATCGATTTTGGCACAACTCTGCTCGTCAGGGTGGAGTACAGAAATCGATTTTAAGAGCCCTTTATTTCAAAATAAACGGCTTCGTTGTGTGGACAGGTGTAGGGTTAATTAGATTTAACGCTGCTAAATCCAAATTAAAGTCATAGTGTAGACCAGGCCTATGAGTATCCCCTGAATATTTGGAGATATTCTTTTCATACGTTGTTAAGTAGTTAGTAACTTCTTCAGATATTTATGATAGGATTAAGCTTGGGTATGCAATCATGTGAAACAGACATTTTCTGCATGCCTGGTTTTAGCTGATTATATTTTTTTAATAAGCCTTGGCATACACATTATTAGCACAGACACATCTTGAAAGCCTCATAGTGATGTTAGAAAGATGTCTGTCTTCATGGACTTGAATCGTAGATTTTTATTTTAAAATCAAAATGTGTTTAATGATGATAGTATATAGTACTAACAATTCTTTTCAGACCTCCCTTCTAAGGGTCTGATGGGAGATAGTAGGCTGGACACTAGTAATTCAAAACAGACAAGGCCTGATTCTCCACTGCCTGCACCTCGCATGGTATTTACAGCTGCACAGAATGTATGCATACTCACCATTGCGTTTTGCAATGAATAAATACCCAAGTTGCAAAGGAGACTTAGGGCTTATATTTAAGGCTAAATAGTGCATGGCAAGCTATGGTGTAAATCTACAGCACTCTTACCTGCGGCACACTAAGTGGCCATATGGACCCTGCTACCGTGCACTGAGTTCCACAGATTGCTTTACTCTAAACAGTAGTGCGTCAAAATGCACAATGGAGCTTTTAGAGCACAGCAGCGGGATACACATGGTCACTTCATGCAATGGCAGATTGATACACTGTAGATTTACATCCCAGTTTCTTGCTCACTAAATCACTGTATAGACAAGCCCTCGGGCTCCTGGATTTCACTAAGGAAAAGAGAGTATAAAACAGGAAGCATTTTGTAATCTTCTTCAGTACTGATTTTGTATGGGAAGGAAAATCCTTTAAAACCGTTTTCTCTAAACATCAGTTACGCTGATTAATTATGCTATTGTAACTCTTCCTCTTAATAGTAATATAGAATAATCCTCTTAACTGGGGCATGCATTATGGGAAAAGAGTCTGTAGTCAAGACTTGTCACTATTTCACATTGAAAACTGCTATAACTGATACCTTCCTACATGCCCTGATTCTGTTACTGTTGGACTAGACTCTTTACTGGTCTGCTGGCATGTATCCTATTCCACTTCCAACCTGTTGAAAATCATGTCACCTTTTACTGTTTTCATTTTTCTTATGTGATTCCTTTCATTAAGCTCCTTCATTGGCATCATGTTTCTCTTTGTATATAGTTTAAGGTTCTTACACAGTGAAAGACTCCTGTTTTCCCTTTTACCTGTCTAGTTTGGTTTCTGTATCTAGACCCAATCAGAATTTTTGTTCAACTTCTGGTTTGCTTTTAATATCCGCATTTTTGCCAAATCTGTGAGCGCTTTTTAATTCACATAGAGTTCTTTACCAGATTTGCATAATTTACTATCTAATGAAAGGATGGTGAGGGTGTTAGTATCTTGTAACATCAGGTTCAATCCTACAGGTCCTTCATCCATGGAACTCCAGTGAAGTTTTGCACACTGCAGGTTTGAAGCATATGCAGTTCTTTTGTGCTTTCATGTCATGGTTTTGTACAGCACTTTCATGATTGTGAAAAGTGCATTTTAAAATTCATACTTTGCAATAAAGTACTTAGATTTCCTCATGTGAGTACTGAGGATTGTAAATTGCACACTTTTTCTAAATATAGGGAAATTCTATTTATTTATTACCAGATCTAGACAAGAATTTGGCTCTGAGAAAGAAATAATAATAATTCTGGTGAAACCCAGTACTAAAAAAAATCTGGGTGTGTTTATGCAGCAAGCAAAAAGTATAATATTTTTAGAAATAAAGGAAGCAGAGTGATTCATTAATGCAAATACGTATGCTGTAATTTTTCTTGCTTCTCCTAATGACTCAGAATGATAACTATAAATAATATATTGGCTTTATGTCACTGTAAAAAAATCTTCTATGCATTACATTCTCAATTATTAACTTTTGCTTGGATTAATTTTGCTTCAATTAATTACATTAATTAAAAGTTTAAGGGGATTGTTTTGTTAGACTTTATTAAACAGCCTTATGGAATTCATGACTAGAATTAAATTAATTACAATGGCAGGTAAAATCTTCATTATGGTATCTTCCCACAGCCAGTGGCATCTTGGTCCTGCAGGATTATTGCTTACAGTAGGTGAGCCAATGAAAAAGAGTAGAATATATGTTGCTGAGTGTGTCCCAGACACGTCATGTGTTTGCAGCTCCAACTGATGTTAGTGGGAATAGAGCACTCACCACCTCACAGAATCAGGCCATATTGATTAAACAAGTATAGATTTGTAGAAGCAAGAAAACTAAGAAGTCATGAAGAGTTACACCTTAGTAAAGATTTAGGAACTGACCCTGATCTGATCTTATATGGTTCAAAATGTGGTTCTATTCTAACGAGTGGTACTGCATAACCGTTGTGGGGATTAATGTCAAAATGTTTCTTTCTACCTGCCAGCGCTGCAAAATCTATGTGGAATCTGAAAGCTAAGATGGAGTCTTTACTTCTCATGAATCGCCACCAGTAATAAAAGTTCTGCAGGCCAAACATTGCACTCATTGACAACTGTGAAATTTCATTGCTTTCACTAGGTTTTCACAATTATAGCTGATTAGCACATAGGCCCTGATCTGGCAAACTGCTTCATATGGGAAAATCCTTACGCCCGCCTGGAGAAGTCTGTAGACTAAGGGCCCTTTTACCTCATTTTGTTCATGAGGCACAGGAAAGAATAGAAGCCAGCTCACTCACTCACTCTCAGCTCTGCTGGCTCGGTAATGCTAAACTGGGGTAAAAAGGGGTAAGAGCACATTTTAATCACTAGACTGAATAAAATCATGGATCAGATATGGTGAGTAAGAACGTGCCATTTTTACTAGTCACTCTTCAGTGTAGAACAGGACTGGTGTTTACAATTCCTCACAGTTTAGTATAAACTGTGAATTTTGTAAATATCCTATTTACCTCTTCTTTAAGATAATCACGGAAGATATGACCAAGTATAACAGCAACCAGCAGGTGCTGCTTTATAAATGTAAATAAATTAATTTAATAGATAATTGTCTGAATTCAATCTTGCCAACTATCAGGATTTTATCATGAGTCTCGTGGTGTTTGGTGTTTTTCTTCAAGCCCCAGCTCTGGAGAGTAAAAAAGTAAGTTTCAAGCCTTCATAGTTACAGAGACAAGCTTGAAAATGTGAACTTTAAAGCCTGATGGCAAATAAAAAACATCCAAAAATCTATTATTTTGAAAAGCTCATTTGGGAGGGGATTGAAAAAAGGGGCTGATTTATTATATTTGGTAATAGTGCAAACCTTTCCTTATTTTTCTTGTTAATGATAGATCACTGTAACATTGTTGAGTTAGTGGACCTGATTTTCCTCTCACTTATGAATCAGGAGTAATCTCAATAAAGTCAATTTAGTTGCTTAAAAGAATGCACCCATCTGCATGCGTTTAAATATCTTTCAGAATCTGGCCCTAAGAGCCCAATATGGTAATGAGCTCTATCGGATGGATCCCCTACACCTGAGTTTATTGCTGGATTGGGGCCTTGATGAGAGGCAAAAAAGCCATACCAATTCCATTCCTCTAGCTCATTTATTAATGAACCAGCCTTCTACCCGCTGCTTCTCTTGCCCATGATATATTAGTAAAAGTCCTTCTTATCTCCTAGATCCCTTTAGTTAACATTAACTCATTCTGTTTTAGGTTTTGCTACCATTCCCTCCCCTCCCCACAGCGGCGGCTCCCAGCACCAGCGCTCCAAGCGTGTGCCTGGGGCAGCAAGCCAAGGGGGGTGCCCTGCGAGGGCGGCAGTCAGGCAGCCTTCGGCGAATTGCCTGTGGGAGGTCCGCCAGTCCCGCGGATTCTGCAGCAATTCAGCGGCGGGTACGCCGAAGCCGCGGGACCGGCAGACCTTCCGCAGGCATGCCGCTGAATCTGCGGGACCGGGGACCTTCCACAGGCATGCCGCCAAAGGCAGCCTGCCTGCCGTGCTTGGGGCGGCAAACAGCTAGAGCCGCCTCTGCCCCCCCACACACACACACATACATACAAACACAAGCCTGCCTGTACATTCTTGTTAAGCTTCCAATTTCCCCAACCCCACATTTTCTCTTTGCAGTAGTGATAAGAGACTTGATTTTTGTTTTATCTTCAGTTTTATGCACTCAGGTGTCTGGCAGGTTTTTGATTATTTTATTTTAAGTGAAATAAAACCTGCTCACCATGCAGGTTTTTTTTCAAGTTTTGACAGTCTATAAATTAATATGTCAAATGAGCTGCATTGAAAGTACTAGTGAAGCAGCTGTCATTTTCTTGTTGTTACTCTCCAGGAGCTTATATTCTTCTCTAGTCATTCATATTATTCGTGCCCTTGGACAGCATTGTAAGGTTCATCTCACTGACACATATGTAAATGTGTGCTTCTCTTGTCTTTATTAATGGCATTCTCAAGTGTTTTACTTTACATCTGGCACGGCTGCAACTATCTAATGTTATATAAAAGGCTAAAACTCTCCTAGTGTGTTATGAATAAAAAAACAATTATAATAACTTACATTTACTTAGTGCTTTTCACCCCACACAACCCCAAAGTATTTTATAAACTGCATAGATACAAGAATCACTGCATCTCCTGCTGGAAGTGCAGGCACCGCGGGGATAAAACTTGGCCCCAAGAACAATTTAGGACACCAAGTGATTAAGAATACCATATCCAATTAAAGTACGGGATGAATTTAGGTTAGGCAGAATGTAATTATCAAAATGGAATTTGTGAACAGGTTAGCGTGTGAGATACCTGTATACTTTGTGCTAGACTTTTCTCTGGTGAGGTGTTATGGGGAAAGTTTCTCTATGTTGGGTGCTTTGTTACCATGTATTAAAATCAAGGAAATCATTTGAAATATGTAACACTGACAGACCGTGGTCGTCGGCAGACGGGATTGAACCTGGGGCCTCTGGAGCTTAGTGCAACCACCGCTAACACATGAGCTAAAAGCCAACAGCTTGTTAGCTAAGGCTGTAGAGCAGATTCATGAACCTGTCTCTCTCTCAGTGGTCTTGGTGCCACTAGATGGGACAGAATACCACACCCAAGAGATGTGTGGGTTACAAATATAGGCGTCCCAACCACAAACTCCATGTGGTAGAGGGTGGTAACACTCAATGAGTGGCAAATACGACTCTGTGTGCCTGGTGTAAGCAATCAATCCCAAAAAGGGCCAATGGCTAATTGGATGGAGCATTTAGATGTAGGGCAGCTTTTGCCCTGAGAGCAGGAAATGACTCTCAGCTTCAGATGGTTCAGGCTTGGAACCTTTGGATGGAGCTGATCTAGGAGAAAGTAAACTCCAAATGAAAAAAGCCACAGGGTTAGCAAAGTGGGGCAGCACCAGCAGGCAATTTAGCTCCTTTGTGTATTATGGCTTTTTTTGTGCTCTAGTCATTTAAAACATGCTACCACACTGGAGGTAACCAATGCACCCATTTCTGGACAATAGTGACAAATTGGCAAAGATCTGAGAATTTTCAACCTGGAAATTCACTTACAGGTAGGTTAGGAGAGATGGTTGCGGGAATGACTAAAAGGAAAATCCATATACTGTCTGCAGGAAACTAGATGTTGTGGAGGCAAAAGTAAAATCTTGAGAGATGGATTTAAAATTATTTGGCTTGAAGGAAAAAATGAATGGGGCTGTTATCATCAAAGAAGAGACTAACTGATAGCAGCATGGTTAATGATAGAGAGTAGGATTATTTGTGTAATGTCAGCACATGCTCGGCAACAAGGTTGCCCTATGGAAGAAAAGATGAGCTTTAGAAATGAGCTGGCTGAGTTGGTGGTTATGGTTGAGAGTAACACCTTGTGAGTGTAAAAGCAGCGGTATTCACCCACGAAAGCTCATGCTCCTATACGTCTGTTAGTCTATAAGATGCCACAGGACTCTTTGCTCCAGACTAACACGGCTACCCCTTTGATACTTGAAACCTTGTGAGTGATTGGTGGTGATTTAAACTGCCATACTGGTGAAGGGACCCCAGTAGAAGGAGTAGTGGATAAAATTTGGCTTTGGCTAAGGAAATGCAGGAGCATGTGATGGTGTGTATCAGGCCCTCTGAGGCCCCCTGCTGGAAGCCTTGCAGCCCTGCCCCAGGAAAGAGCAGTAAAGGTGGGTCCTCCAGGCTACCTAGAGAGGCTGCAGGGAAGTAGCCAATCAGAGCCCAGCAGGCTCATATAAAGGGAGCTGCTGGACAGAACAGATCAGTTGCTGACTGGAGCCAAGGGAGGTGTTCATGGCAAAGTGCAGGAGCTTCAGTACCTAGACAGAGCAGTTGCTGGTTAGAGCCAGAGGATCAAGGACTGTGCTCGTGGCTGATTATTGGTACTCAAGCAAAACTTTTCCCTGAGATGTAAGGGTGAAACTGAAGGTGCCAGGGCTAAGAAGGGAAGTGGTCAAGAGAAATGCAGCAGCAAGTAGCTAAAGGGAAGCATCAGGCAGCTGCTACTTACAGTGTCACTGGGTTGGAACATGGAGTAGTGAGCAGACCTGGTTCTCTCCCCCCGACCCTCACCTGCCACATTGAAGAGTGGCCAAAGCCCAGAGAAGGGAGTTTAACCAGGCCCAGAGAAGGGGGCAGAAGACCCCAAAGAGAGTCAGCATTTAATTGACCCTTGTTACCCCTGGAAGGGGATTGAACTGAACTAGTGGCTCAGCTGGTGTCAATAAGGCTCACTACAGAGTGAAGAGTCACCAGCAAGGGAGCCCCAGGGGCAGTGCTCCATAACAGAGCAGGGACCATTGAAAGTTAGCCCAGATGGGAGCTGAGAAATCACCTTGACAAGGAAATCAAAAGGTCGCAGACCACAGTGTAAGGCAGTCACCTGGATGTGGAATTGGGTCAGCCAGAGGACTTGAGTAAGACTGGAGACTTTGGGTTGTCCCAGCTCAAATAACGCATAAACCTACTCTCTTTGAAGGGAATATTCACTGGGAGGTTTATTTGGCTCTGTTCAACCTCATAGACTAAATGAATGGCTGGGGAGGTGAACAAAAGGATGGCAGTTCTAGCAGCTAACTTGAGTGGCCCCTTTTGGTTCTGCTTATCTAGTACAAGCCCTTGATATATTTGGGGCCAGCCCTCAATCTGAGCTGGCCAGAGCACAACTCAAAGCAAGAAAAAGAGGGAAAGAAGAGACTTTATCTGAAAAAGCAGAGAACCTGCAGAGGCTTGTGCTCCTGGTATACACTGAGACCAGTGAGGACTTCAAGGATAAATTGGCCATGGACTGATTGATTTATAGATGCTTAGCTGGGCTTGGATTTGCAGATCTAAATCAGCAAAAGGAAGCCAAAGATGGTCCAAGAGGTTATGGAATTTGCCACGGAACTTGACTCTTTCCTTGCAGCAGTGCGCTGGAAGAGGAAGCAGCCACTATTCAGGAAGAGGGAAGCGTACAAATACAGATCTGGGTCTAGTATGTACAAAGGAAAAGGGGATTCTAATCTGGTTCATAACATTTTTAAACAATTAGAAAAAGTGATAATTCTAAAACAAGGGAAATTGTTTGCAAAAATAAAGGGAAGCAATTCAGTTAAATGCTACTACTGTGACAAATTGGCCACAAAAAGGACTGTTATAAATCTAAAGATCAAGCATCACAAATGTCTAATGAAAGTCCCTTTCCCAGTTAGGAAAACGGGGATGCCAAGCTGAACTATTTTTAGCTTAAATATTCAAAAAAAAAAATTCAGCCTGAGGGAAAGACCTTGTATAGAAATTTAAGCACAAATGGTTAACATTTGGCAAAATTATAAGCATTTCAAAACAGGGTCTTCTAATGGGAAGTGAGAGGTAATCTTAACTATAGGCAGCAGTACAAGCACCATGTATAATTATAAATAGCTCCATCTATGAACTCCACCCACTCATTAGTCTCTTGCCAAAGCCATTAGGGTTTTACAAAAAAACAATGTAGTTGGCAAGGGATTAATGAGTGAGTGACATTGATATATAGAATTTATATATTACACACAAATACTGTTATATAAAGCAGATTAGAGCTTAGGTGGGGATAGGGCATTCCCACTTGCCTTAACCATTTTGTTCTCTGAAATCACTCAACTCTGTATTATAGCACCCATTTAGCTGAACCAGATATTTCCAGAGAATTAGGCAATCACAGTTCATTTTCCAGTCTTCCATTTAGCTTTATAATTACCTAGGATTGAATTCTCTGGCACCATACAATCTTTTCATCCACATACTCAAGTACTCTCTTGTCCTTGTGAATTAGGTTTTGGCTGTTAAATAATTAGATATTTTTGTAGTTTGATGAGATGAGAAAAAAAATTACTGGAAATTTATGAGCAGAAGATGGGATGTAGTGGATACTCCCATTTAAGATAAAAACATAGTACATTAGAAACACTGATAAAGCAGCCAATGTAATCTAGCTAGTTTGCTCCTTAGGTCACACATGAGCATCCAAAATCCCAAATATAGATAGACAGAGTGTGTCAACAAAGCCTAATTTAATATATTTTGGGGGTTTAGCAGTTTTTACCTTGAGCCAAACACCTATACCTTACCTTTATCACATACACTGAGTAAAGGATAGCATATAGTAAAATATGCAAAAGAGAAAAATACTTTAAAGCATTAACATTAAATGTAACTAATGTATTAAAACACTTTCTCACACTATCGAAGTAAAAGTAGCCAGTTTAAGAAAAACAAGTTAATTGTAAATACCAAAATATTTGCTTTTTTTTCTTAATTTGTACTTTAGTTATAAGTGAAAGGAAAGCTAAGTACACTTTGCCATTTTCAAAAATATCTCTCATACCCACCTGTTGTTAATAAAATAACGTATTGTGGGTTTCTTTCTTAAGAGAGGAAACCAAATTGCTTCAGGAACTTATGCTCTGTGCAAACTACATTGAAATGATCATCATATCATCAATGAAATGTAGTCACCTCTGAGGTGAAACAGGCAGTCGTTTAATAATGCACAGTAACACAACACAACGTTTAGAGACAGGCAACGAAAGCACTCCAAATCAAACTGAAACTGCAGAAGGAATTTAGGTAAGCAGAATTTAATTACCTGCATTACAATTTGGCCATGGGACTGACGTTAACACCCCTCCTCTTACAAAATGAGAGACAAAATCTGTCCTGAATACTAATGGTCTGTGTCCTGATTTTACATTTCATCTCAAAGATAATAGCTACAGTGTATAATCTTATAACTCACAACTACTGTTCCCAAGTCTCAGAAGAGGAAAGCAGATTGGCAGGAATAAAAACTCAGATCAATCCTTGATCTTTGGACATACTTTTCTGAAGGTTTGGATAAATAAAATGCCTCTTTTCACCAAGGTTCTTTAAGAAAGTTGGGGCGTGAAATGTGCAGCATCCCTGACAGTAAAAGCTCCAGACTCATAAGATTAAAGTCCAAAAGTTCTCAGCTTACTTGGGGGTCAGTAGGAAGGAACCTATTGGAAGGGCCTAGGAAGTCAGTGTCATGGGGTGTTGGGAATCGGAGAAAGGGAGGTTGCAAGGTGTGTGTTCAGGATGAAGAAAGGATTATAGACATTGGAAGGCAATAGGTTGCTGAGTTTTGTCTGCAAGTGAGTAATAGTATCAACTGAAGATGTCTGCAAGTTCCTGGGAGCCTTTAGTGGGAATGGTAGAGGAGCCAAAGGGGAGGAAAAGGGACCCTGTAAAGTTTTAGCTTTACCATCCAAATATCTTACCTTTTCAAAGGGAACCATCAAATTTTGGCATTTAAGCTTGCAGCATATTTGTGCAACAGTTTGGGGAAGTTTAGGCCTGGTCTACACCTAAAACGTAGATCTGCTTAGCTATATCAGGGCTGTGAAAAATGGCACAACCTGTTCGAGCTAGTTAGGTCAACCTAACCCCCACTGTAGAGGCAGCTAAGTCAATGAAAGAATTCATCCAGCGGCCTATGTACTACCTCTCAGAGAGGTGGATGATCAACATTGACAGAAAAACCCCTTCCCATCAATGTAGGAAGCATCTATATACATCAGTGCAGCTGCTGTGGGTAACCTGGGAGGTCGCTCTCCTGGGCTCTGAGTTTGGCACCTTGAAATTGTCTTTATTTTATTTTTTTAAAATTATAGACTATAACATCTGGTTTTTCCCTCTGAACTGCCTTAAAAGATTCACTGGTCCCCATTTTTACAGACAACTTTGATTTTTCATTTTAATTTCCTTTCATTTTCTTCATGCTGATATTGCCCTTTCATAAATATTAGCATTTGAAAAGAAAATATCACATATTAAAATAACATAGCCACATTTCCTTGTTTCTCTGAGGAGAAATCCTATTTGACATCTCTTAAGACTATTGCATTCTGGATCTTTTTACATTCCTTTTCTTCTGCAGAGGATTTCATTTTATTTGGGTCTGAAATTTTCTGGTCTCTTCCCTGGAGACTTGGAAGTTTGAGTTCACATTGAATTTTTCTACGTTATCATCCATTGAGAGACATGTCCTGCTCTAAGCAGCAGGCAGGCTATATTTAACGTTTACAGTTTTCATAGTTGATTAAACTGAATGTAATACTATCTGGCATTAATTTAACAAGTATAAACAAATCCAGACTTTCAACTCTTTGGGAAAAAAGTCAGGAAAGTGAAAAAGGTAACCTGAGACTACATAATCTGGAATGAAGAGAGGCAACATAACAAAACACATTGAAAAGACTTTTAAGGATTAGTGTCATCATTAATTTGCCAAATTGGATGTCTAATAGTCAAAAATTAATGTCAGCAAGGAAAAATAATGTACCAGTCATTTGGCTTGAAACAGAAGAGAAAGTGTGTGGGTAACAAAACATGGGTAAGTAGTTGCTTTACACATACAGAGACCACATGTCTCTCTCAAAAATCTCTTCCAGGGTAGTATAATATCTCAGCGTTCAGAAGATAGCAAACACCTATATGCCACACAGGAAAATATTTGGTAGGTATAAAGTTGCAATCATTTTTACACCGCATCCACTTGCTACAGCATAAGGTACTTTTGCTCTTAACACCCTTTTTTGGGGAGCCCGTTGGAGATGCTTCCCTTTGTTTCTCCACTCACAACTATCACTCTCTAGAACTTAGTGTAGAAAAACAGTCCTGAAGTTCAAGCTCAGTCAAAACCCATTGAGTCAACAGGCATTTTGCCTTCTAACCTTTAGCCCAGTGATTAGAGCACTCATCCAGCATGTGGGAGGCCCAGGCTCAAATCCCTCCTCTGCCTGACATGAAGGAAGGATTTGAACTTTGGTTTCCTGGCTCTCAGATGAGTGCCCTTACCACTAGACTATACATGCATTCCTTGTTGGTGTGGACTAATGCCTATTTAATTATTTAAGTGTGTTATACCCTGGGAAACAGCTTCAGCAGTAGAGACTGAGAGAAACCCACACAAGAATAGCCTATAGTCAAGTAGTTTGATCACTCACCCGAAAGACAGGCAAACCTAGTTCAAATCTCTTCCCTGCATTAGGTTCAAAGGGAATTGTACTGTGGTCTCCCACATTGTGGATGAGCATCCTCACTACTGTAGTAGGTATTATAAGGGAGTTCTAGTCCTCCTCCTCCCAAAATAATTTTGTATGAGTTAGGCATGTTCTGAGCACACCTAGGGGATTGAGGCCCTGAGGCAAGATTGGCTGGGCAACACTTAATTTGATAATCTCAGTGGTGCTTAGATGTGTTATAGGGGCCAAGCTGCTGGGCGAGGCAGGACTGAGACAGCTGTGTGTATGCCCAGCAATCAAAACAGAGGCCTCCTAAGGACTTTTACAGTGAAAATTTAGGCAGTGAGGGATGTTAGACAGCACCTGAGCAGATTTGTTGAGGATCTCAGTGGCATCTAAAAGTCAAGGAGTGCAATGCAAAAGTCCCTTTGAGGATCTAGCCCTAAATTCCTATACTCCCTTGTAGCTTCTTACTGAAACGGACCATGTTATTGTACTTTATCAGCCAACCTTAGTCCACATTTCTCTGAGGAGAAATCCTCTTTCCATCCTCTCTTGAGCTATCCTCAAATTCTCTGTGCCATCTCAAAATGCTCTTTCATGTTTTTTCCCAATGACCCTCTTTGAAATAATCCAACCTTTCACTCTGGCAAATCACACTTTTTAGTCAGCTTTAGGAAACATAAAATAAATGCTCTTCATATGGATGACCTTATTACAGAAGGAATCCAATTGGGCTTTTCCCAGTTAAAGGAAAGATATCATCTGTAAGACTCTCAGTATTTATCACCCCAGTTCAGCAAGGTAGTTAAGTATGTCCATTAATTTAAACATGAGAGTCAATAGGACTACATAGATGCTTAAAATTGTGCATGTACAAAAGTACCTTCCTGAGATAGGGCCCATATTATTCTTACTGAAGAGTCATAGCCAAAAGTATAGCTGAGTGTTCTAGAAACCTCAGACCCACCATCTCTTTAATACATGTCAAGTAAAAGTGTTAGATGGGATACTTCCATGACTCTCCACAGCCAAACAATCTCATTCTGCTGAACGTTGGTATGGTCAGCATTCTCCATCCTCAGTCTCACGTACCTACTAGTCTTGCAATAAAATGACTCCTCTTTGGGTGGAAGTATGAAATCTTTATCTTTCTTTACCTAACTGTTCCCCTCCTCCCCTTTTCCATGCTGTTAAGTGATGCCTAATTGGGAGAGAGAACGACTCATCTATTCCTAACTACTTCAAAAAAACAGCTCTATCCATTTTCATAGGGTTTCCTACAATGCTGCAAAAATCCTGAACGCCCGCCTCCCACTTCTTAGGGCCAGAACTCCATTGAAGTCAATGCTATTGATCTATTACAGTGCTCTGAATAGTTTCAACAAATATTTCTGCTTTGCCTTCTGATAAGCTTGTCATATTATAGTTTGCAGTGCAATGGACTCTGGGAGACCGCAGCATTCTTTAGGCCTACAAAACCAGAGTTTTATTCCATGATAACCAAAGGTATTTTTTGTCCCAAATACATGGTTCACCTTATGACCATTATAAGTAGTTTTATTTATAAATCCAACTTTCTTTTTCTCCTTTCATTTTTCTTGTTTTTCCTAGTACAATGATAATTCCTGGATAATAAGTCACTCCAGGGGTATTTTTTAAAACAGCTTTATTTAACATGACTTTTATTTTCCATTAGCACTCGCCAGAAATCCTATTATGGAAAACCGATTCATCCAATGCATTTCTATCATCAAATACAGAAGAAACAGGAGAATTCTTATGCCACTGTAATCAGTGGATGCAATTTACAAGCATGAGTTGGGCTAATCTAGCTAGCTCATGGCAGCAGAACAATTAGCTATGTCTAAAAATGGTTTCTGACTTACTCTTGGGTCACTAAAACATCCAAGCAAATTAAAAAGAATACAGTGACTGCTCATGTCATGGGTTTCTAATTTAAATATCTTATCACAATCCCTTACAGAAGGGAACACCACATGATTATTTAAAAGTGAGTCCTATAGTAGTGCAACAGACTGCAAATGGGTACAGTTATAGCAATCCAAAACTAAGCATAAATTCAGAGTAGATTTGTTTTCACCTAAGAATCATGTGTGGCTTAGAAACTGAGCTTATTACAAAAGCATCAAATTACTCTGAAAAAAGCAGTTTGTATAGGTTTAAATAAATGCATCTACCATGCACTTGTGTGGCAGTTGATATCTTAGCTAACATACTGAGGAATAAACCAAGGCTTTTCAGGGCTGAAAGCCTAGCTTCTATCGTCACTTAGCTTGAGCTAAAAAGCCAGCCTATGAAGGCAGGGGCTGTAAGCAAGTGGGGGAAGCAGGGCCGGTGCAAGGAAGTTTCGCGCCCTAGGCGAAACTTCCACCTTGCGCGCCCCCACCCCCAGCCCTAACGCGGGCAGCTCCTTGCCATCCCTCCATCCTGACGTACCCCCCCACACACACAGCAGCTCCCCCTCCTGCCCTGAGGCGCCCACACACACACACAGCAGCTCCCCCCCCGGCCCGGGGAGCCGTGCGCCAGCTCCCCCCCCCCGCCCTGAGGCACCCCCCCATGGCAGCTCCCCATCCCCCGGCCCGGGGATCCGTGCAGCAGCTTTGACCCAGGGGAACCCCTGGGCTGCGGCGCTGACCCGGGGAACCCCTGGGCTGCCTACCGGCGGCTCAGACTCCCTCTCCCTCCCAGTGCAGCGGCCACTGTAAAAAAAAATGGGGGCACCGCTTTTTGGCGCCCCCAAATCTTGGCGCCCTAGGCAACCACCTAGTTGGCCTAAATGGTAGCACCAGCCCTGGGGGGAAGGGGCAGAGAGCAGGACATACCACACATAGATCTATGGATTACAAATGTCTGGGTTTTTCCCCTTTAAGATGACTGTAATGCTTGTAGATGGTGTTTGAAAACATGGATAATACATCTTCTATTTATCCTCAGAAGCAGTGGAAGCTTCCCCACATCAGGTCAACAATGTATTGCAACACCACTTTCTAGAGGGATCCCTCTGAGTGATGAGTAGCTATTTCAGTCTCTGTGCCTGTTTGGTCCTTGGCCTCTTTGCTGCTGAACGCACCATCAAGGATGCCAGTTTGTGTGGATTGTGACACAGTTAACTCATTTCATTTGTCATCTCTGCCTACCAGGGCCAGCTCCGGGCACCAGCTTAACAAGCAGGTGTTTGGGGCGGCCAACGGAGAGGGGCAGCACCTGCGGCAATTCGGGGGCGGCAGGTCCCTCACTCCCTCTAGGAGCGAAGGACCTACCACTGAACTGCCGCCGCCAATCGCGGCTTTTTTTTTTTTTCCAATTGCCGCTGCCGATCGCGATCTTTTTTTGTTTGTTTTTTTTGCTTGGGGCGGCAGAAATGCTGGAGCCGGCCCTGCTGCTTACACAAACAGAAAAAAAATAAACATGCCAGAACATGATCTGACCACAGCTATTGTATAACATATTTTTGTAGGAACCTAAACCGAGGTTCCTGGAACCTTTGTAGAAGTGGGGGAGCCACCTGTGCCAGAACCAGGGGAGACCCAGGGGGCCATGCCCCCCATATTTTTAACACAGGCATAGTTTGGGGGGCAGGGAGTGGCACCAGCAGGGGCTGTGCTTCATCGTGGGGCAGCTGATTATGGTGATCAGCTCCCCCACCGCGAAGCACAGCCCATGCCAGCACTGCTCTACACCTGCCCTAAGCTTGCAGTTTGGGGGGACAATGCCAACCCCTGCCCTCCTGGTTCTGGCTCCATTGACCTAAGCCAGCAGACAAATCAGGCCAAATCAAAAAGGAAAGTGGGGTGTGTGCTGGGAGGAGAGTACAAGGAGTCTCAGTTATTGACTCCCTGTTCAAGGACTAACCATAACTGTAAACCTGGAGCTCACCTAAGAGCAAGGACTGCTTCCTGCCTGTGGCCCTGTTGGCCCTAGTCAAGCAAAGGGATGGGGAAGAGACTGGGCCCGCACCCTGGCATGAGCCAGTGGAGTTGGCTGACCTCACAAGAGAGTGCTGGCTTTACTCCCTGAAGGGACATGGATTATTTTTAAATTAAATAATGACAAATAAGCAGAAGATATTTAACCTGCACACTAAGAAGGGTAGCCTGAGCTCTCTCCTGGGCTTGGCATGGCAGTTCTAACTGCACATGCCCACTGATGCCATGCAGCACGAGTGGGGGAAGGGAGGGAGGGAGGAGGCTCTGAATTCCAGGAGCTGACCCCTTTCCCTGCCCCAATCTCTGAATAGCCCGAAAAGGGATGTGGTGTCCAGGGAGGTCAGTAGAGACTGGAGAAGAGGAACGACAGTGGCAAGTGGAGTAGGGAAACTGCCAGTCTCCTGCCCCCTTGGGGTGTCAGAAAAATGTTAACAGGAGGCATTTTCTGGCACCACATCCCTACTGTAGAAGCACTCACTAGCCGTGAAGATGAGGGGCAGAGAGAAGCCCCTGCTAAGCTGCCTGCCTGGCTTTGTTTCATGGACTTGGAAGAGCATATGGGGGGCACAAAAGCATTCAGTGATGCTGCCCCCCACCCCACCCCGATATCTTACATGGATCCCTCTGGTAAGCATAGGGGTGGTAGAGATAAGAAACCACCATCCCCCATAGGTTTGGCTGGGACAGCCTCTGACTCTGACACTCCGCTGCAGGGAAACGCTGCCTGGGACTGTGTTGCAGTGCACGTGCTGCTTCGCTTAGCATCAGACAGGTAAGGTGGCTCCCAGTTTTTGGCTCCCTGCAGCTAACTCCAGAGCTGTGCTCAACTTAGCAAGGGGGCTGGAGCTGGGCCCAGCTACAGGGAAGGAAAAGAAGAAAAAATTGCTCCTTATGCCGACAATAAAACACCAGGGGCCACAGAAAGCTCAGGGAAGCCATGGGAAAAATCCCACAGGGAAGAAGGGAAAGCTAAAGGAATAGAAAGAGAGCAACTTTATTTTCAGGGGTGATTTTTTCAAATTGGCTAGAGTGTAGGAATGCATAGCTCCCGAATCGCCAGCCCACGGGCGCGGCAAACTGCCCCCATGGCAACGAGGCAGGAGTGACCTTCAATCCAGCATTTGTGTTTGGGAAACTTATTTGGCTGATTTGATTGTTTCCTCGCAGCTGGCATTCACGTGCTCAAGAGATGGGTTCGTTATCTTATGTGCATGTATACTGCCTGGCTTTTCTATGCGCAGGAATGTAACCACTAAGAAGTGTTGTAAACAAAGTAAGGAGAGAAATAAAAACCCCAGGAAAGTTTTTCCTGGGAGGCTTTTTGCTTGAGGCTTTTGAAGCTCTCTAGCTACCAGAAACCTGGTGTTCTATTTCCTTTCCTGTGTCGTCACCACAGCTGGTGACCCCAACGTGATACCCCTCTACTCACCGGCTGGATATGCCAAGTGCACCCCGCGGCCGTTTGCCGCCCCTTATTCGTGAGTATGGGGGGGGGACTTTCCAGTGCCCAGAAGGAGCACGCAAGAGAGTTACAAAAGAATATAAGGCAGCGATCATGTGTCGTTGTCTCAGTCGCTCATATTGAGGACCTTCTAAGGGAAATAGATCGCCAGTGCCCCTGGTATCCTGACTGCGGGTCTTTACAGCTTTTTGATTGGATACGGATTGGGATCGCCTTGTATAGTGAACCCCGTGCCCCAGTTCAGCACCTGCTGCTCTGGCAGCGTTGTAAGGAGGCGCTGGAGGGGTTTGGCCCAGACGGCCTCAAGCCGGTCCCCCTTTTGCCCCCAGGTGATGGGCCACCCCCCTCCTGCCCGCAGCTGACCCTCCCTGCGCCGCCGCCCGTGGCGGCGCCCCCCTGCCTACCGGTCGGGCGGGGGGGCGCTGTTGCCGCGGCGGTGCGGCGAGCGCGTGAGGCCGGTCTCTTGACCGACGAGGAATCCAAGTGTGGGTTCGAGGCGTTTCCCGTCTCTTGGCGGGATAATGGAAATGGGGGGCAGATAGTGGACTGGGAGGCTCTCCCCTACTCGGTTCTGCGCGAGCTCCGCAAGGCGGTTCGTGAGACCGGGGTGCGGTCCACTTTCACCCTGGAGATCTTGGAAGGTGTGTCAAACGGTTACTTCTTGCTCCCCCAAGATTGGAAAGACATGTGTCGCATGGTGCTGTCTCCCGCGCAATACGTTGTGTGGGATAGCGAGTACCAGCGAGAGGCGCTTGCAGCAGCAGCACAAGGTGGGGGGGCCTATCTCGCTGAGCAGTTATATGGCACAGGGCAGTTTTCGAGCATCCCCGAGCAGGCGGTGGGCACGCCCCGGGTAGCTTTTCCCATCATTGGCCAGTGTGTCCGTCGAGCATTCCGCAGGGTCCCCACTGCGGGCGAGTCCTCTAAGTCCTTTGCGGTTACTCGGCAGGGTGCCGCCGAACTGTTCCACCAGTTTATTGACCGCCTCCAAGAGGCAGTCCAGAGGCAGATTGATAACCCGCAAGCCCAGACTGAACTAATGATAAAATTGGCTTACGAAAATGCCAATGCAGACTGCCGCCGTGCCATGCAGGCAGTGGTCGGGCGCCCCAGGTATACCCTGGCAGAATTGCTGCAGGCGTGTGCTGACGTAGGCACTCAGACCCATCAGATGGCCCTGCTGGCAGCTGCCCTGCACAAGGGGCAGAAGTCTCAGGGGAACTGCTTTAACTGCCAGAAGCCCGGACATTTTTGGCGGGAGTGTCGGGCCCCTGGGGGGGGCGTGTGTAAAAACAAACCCAAGCCCCGGACAGACCAGAGGCCCCGCACGCTGTGTCCGAAATGCAAAAAGGGCTACCATTGGGCTGTGCAGTGTCGCTTGGCCGGGGGTGACAGCCGGGTCTTGGCTGCTAACCAAGACAACCCCCCGGGAAACTAGTAGGCGGGCCTGCGACCAGCCCGAGACCCAAGGCCGCGCCCCTCTCCGTGCACGACGCCCCCGCCGCCACAAGGGGCAGTGCGGGGATTGACCTTGTTAATCAGGAAAATATGGATATCACTCTCCCCGGGGAGGTCCTCCTCATGCCGTCCCAGATTCAGGGCCCGCTGCCGGAGGGCATGGTGGGCCTTGTCCTACCCCGCTCGTCCGCCAGCAAACAGGGCCTGTTTGTGGTGCCTGGGGTGGTGGATTCGGACTATGGTGGAATTATCCATGTTCAACTGTGGAGTCATCTCCCGAAACAGCTGTTTCAGGGAGATGCCTGGGCGCAACTCATACTTGTGCCCTACTCCCTTCCGGCAGGGGGAAGAAACGTTCCCCGAACCGGAGGCTTCGGGTCCACCGACCAGCGCACTATTCACCCACAAGTGGCAGCAGTCGTTAAAGACATTGAAGCACCCCAACCCAAACGCATTTATTGCCTCAACGATCAGCCGTTCGAGGGTGTTATCAACTTTGGGGCAGACATCACTGTCATCGCCGCCACGCAGTGGCCCGCCCATTGGCCCACAGAGCAGGCTCCGGCGGTTTGGGGTGTGGGCGGGGCGCAGGACTCACAACGAAGAGCCCGATGGTTGGAGGTTAGGGCGCCCCAAGGCACCCGCCGCGCCCGTATCCGGCCTATCATTCTCCCCGTCCACCTCAACCTGTGGGGCCGTGATTTATTAACACAGTTCACTGCCACCATCCATATTGATGATTAGGTGTACGGCCCTCCCCCTTCGTTGGCTCACTGACGAGCCCGTATGGGTTGCGCAGTGGCCGCTTCCTTTAGAAAAGCTGGAGGCCCTCCAGCACTTGGTTAATGACCAGCTGCAGGCAGGGCATTTGGAGGAGTCCACTAGCCCCTTTAATACCCCCGTGTTTGTAAGCACAAAAGAAATAGTTACACCTTGTATAGAAATTGATGTGGCTAGTGTTGTGGAAATTGAATCGTGGATAGGGTGTGCATTTTTCCCAGAATATGTGCAGTGTATATTGTAGCAGAGGTAAAGGAAATGCAAACCTACCAATATAGGTTGTGTTATCTTTTTCAGATCACTGTGTGTTTAAAAGCAATGACTGACTACCCAGAAGGGGTAGACCTCTGTTCTTTTGTTTTTCAGATCATCAGAGAAAACGGATGCCAGCTGAACAGCATTCAATGCACCATGCATTTACTGGCACAATAGGGATTATTTTTGTGTTTTATGGCAAAAATTGTTGTTAAGAATTGCATACCAACAGTCTTTGGAGCAAGGACATGGAAGGTTAACCCACTCCCCATATTGCCCATGGGATCCTTCTGGCTACCTCAGATTTCTAGCCAGAGGGCTGGGGAGGGAGGAAAGCAATTAGACACCTGAGGTTGTACCGAGTGAACTCCTCAAAAGTGGGTGCGTTTGTCCCAGTTTGTTGCTCCAAAGCTCTGTAATAAAGTTATTTTACTGGAAGGGTGTATATGGCATACATTGAATAATAAGACTAATGTACTGTATAATGGCAATGTGTATGTGTTCATTGTTGGGAAAAGGTGTATGAGTGAAGAGTGGAAGTTTCCTTTGTAGGTTAAAAGAAGCTGAGAAAGGGAGAAGAGGAAAAAGCACAGAATGAGTTAACTGAGAGAAAAATACAGCTAGCAGGCTCATCCAAGGCCACAGCCAAAACTTGGCTGACCCCCAAGACAAGGGGGGGGCTTAAATGTGCCCGAGCAACAATGACATTTGCAAAACACTGCCAGGCATTAATAAAATGTGTTAGGTTTCTTTTCTCACAGGTAGAAAAGTGTTATCCAAAGATCCTAGCACCCCTGCCATTCATTGAAACCAGGAGACTGAGTCTATGTAAAGTCCATCAACGAAAGACTGCTTTGGCTCCATGCTGGAAAGGCCCTTTCCAAGTCCTGTTAGTCCTTGGCACTTCACAGCAGTGTTGGTGGCTGACTGCCTGGACCCATGCTTTTCACTGCAAAAAGACCCCTCCACCTCGGGAGGACCTTTTGACTAATGATAAGCCTATTTCTCCTTCTAGTTCTGCTGTGCCGTCTGGACAGCAGGAAAAAGGAAAAAAAGACAAGGTGAAGTGCTAGTAACCTCTCCCTTGTCCACTGACAGACCTACTGTTGCTTTGAATTTTTCTAAAAGACACAAAACCATTACAGGGTGATGTGCTAGTAACCTCTCCCCTGTATGATGCTGAACCATGACTGTTTCAGGAAAAGAGAAGAAGGAACACTTGCTTCATTGAAACCACAAAGTCCAGGGATTCCTGACTACAAGAGACATTAAGAACTGACCCTGGTGAAGAAACAAAGAATTATACACTAGCAGGAAGAAATTTGTGGAACCCATTCTTGGGAACGTGGTATTGATTAGATTTTAAGGTTTATTCTACAGGCTGCGCCCTGTGTTTTGGATAAGTCTTTCAGCATGTATTGCCCTCCCTAATTGGATTTTAAATGATAAGTACCAAAGGCACCTTGTTGCCATTGCCCCTGCCATTTCCTCCATTACACTATTACCCCTGTAATACATCCAAATACAGACAATGACCCAGAAGTTGCTGACAGAGATGGTATTGAATATCACTGAGGCTGGGAAGGCATTGCAGTGGGATCTAGCATGTTCAGGCTTGGCCCCACTGCCCTTACAGACACATCAGGAGTACCATCTGATCTGTGGCCATGGAGACATACTTGGAGACTTTCTGGGTGGAAGTGCAAACGTTCTCAATGCTCCTTCCAAGCATATGGACCGGTAAAGGGGGTGTGGCCTCCCACATACCAAATCCTGCCGGGTCCATGGGGAGGATGCATGTGGGATTGGGTAATTCACCAAAACATCTGGGAAATTAAACTACCTAGTATGCCCAGTTAATTTTAGTCAGTGCTCCTGGGATTACACCTGACAGGACACTTACTTTTTCAAGTTAATGACAGCTGTGTGTATGTTAATGACACCACATTACAAGATATGCATTTTAATCTCACTACCACTGCAGGCAATTACTGGCCTGCAGATAGAGTTAAGTATAATGTATTGTACTTTGTGACATTGTTAGCTTGCCTTAATGCTAACTCACTTTTTATTTGGTGTGTATTGGGGAGTTTTTTGTTGGCCCCTGGTTGCCAAAGCGAGCCCCAGATAGAGCAGCGGCTGCAGTTTAACATTTGGGTCCACCTGGCACAAGTATTGAATCAATCTGATTTCTGCCTGGCCGTTGCCCCGAAAATGCAAGGTCTGTTAAGTACTTGCCTTGTTCCTGTCTGCAAACCACCCAGCAACATCTGGGGTGTGAAACAGTGAAAGAAATGTGTTGTTTTAAGCTTACTGATAATAGCAATTGTATGCAATAGCAAATTGATATGCTGAAATGTTATGCTTAAGCTATCCGCCAGGACGTTTTTCCTCCTTGGTGGGATTATATCTAGTTATAGCCACCCTTAGAGTGGATAAAGACCCTTTTATAGTATGGGGTCTTAGTTTTGATTCTTGATGTTTTATTTTGCTGTTTCGTTTAGTGTATACCCAATCTAGTGACATTGTGTATGCTACCCTGCGAGAGTGCTTTGTTTAAACACTGCATCTATAAAATAAAACAGGGGGGGATGTAGGAATGCATAGCTCCAGAATCGCCAGCCCACGGGCGCGGCAAACTGCCCCCATGGCAACGAGGCAGGAGTGACCTTCAATCCAGCGTTTGTGTTTGGGAAACTTATTTGGCTGATTTGATTGTTTCCTCGCAGCTAGCATTCACGCGCTCAAGAGATGGGTTCGTTATCTTATGTGCATGTATACTGCCTGGCTTTTCTATGCGCAGGAATGTAACCACTAAGAAATGTAGTAAACAAAGTAAGGAGAGAAATAAAAACCCCAGGAAAGTTTTTCCTGGGAGGCTTTTTGCTTGAGGCTTTCGAAGCTCTCTAGCTACCAGAAACCTGGTGTTCTATTTCCTTTCCTGTGTCGTCACCACACTAGAGGGTTTGGGGGGGCATCGAGGAGTTTTGTCTGTACTCTGGGGGATTCAGGGTGAGTTTGCTATGGTTTTTTTCCCATCACCTTCAGAGAAAATAACCTAAAAACTCACCAAAAGGGCCACAGAGCTGCCCCCCTTCTTAGCAGGACTGTTCCTCGCAACATTTTTCACGTTGGCAACTATGCACTGAGGCGGGAGTAGGGAAAAGAGAAAAAAGGGGAGTGAATGACATGGTGGGAACAAGGGGGACATGGTTTGGAGGAGAGAAAGGGGAAGAAACTGAAGAGGGAAGGAGAGAGAGAACAAATAGGGAAGGGTCAGGAAGAGTGTGCGAGAGAAGGGAAACTTGGCGAGAGTAAGCGAGAAGAGGGGCTAACTTAGAGATTGTCTAAACAACAAAAAAGAAAACTCAGCAATCCTGAGCTACTGTTACTTTGGTACAGCCAAGCCATAATATATCAATGACATATAGTAACATATAATTTAAAATGATTGTATCTCCCAAAATTGTGCACAAAGGAAAACGTGTTGGGGAAATAATGTCCCTGCTTGCCTTTAACTGTACAACAAATAGATGTATTATTGAGGTGAGTCCTATTAACTTCAGTGGGCCCTCTCGCCTCAGCAAGGTGAGCAGGATTTGATTCTCATGTCCCCTCTCCCTTAATTAGCAAGTATGCAGTGCACTGAAATATTTCAGACACACTCTCCGTTCACGAGTCATTAGAAAATGCGGTGAAATAGTGCCCTCAGGTGGTGTAAGTTAAATTCTATCCGATTGGCTGCTATCCTGAAAGCATCTGCTCTCACCAGTGCCATGTAATTTTCCATCACTGCATATGCGGAGGCAAGAAGAAAGCTAAGTATTTTAGCTACACACAAGCGCAAGCGGGCACACACACACACCACACTAAATCAAAATATAAGCACCATTTGTTTCCTAGATTGTTCGAGGCTTGATTTTTTTTAATTAAATCTGTATTTGTTTAAAAAGTCTACAGAAGATAGGGAGGGAATACAAACAAATCACTCAAAGGATCATTATAGTACATTATCAATAATATTGTAGGTACAACGATGGATAGAAAGAGAAAGATCTAGAAAAGAAGAGAATGTTGGGGGGAGAGGGGAGGGGGAGAAGGGATCCCGTCTCAGAACCAGAAGCAGGAGGATTAGAGAAAAAGAAAGAAGTGTTAGAAAAATATCCAGTTGGTGAATCATTTCTCAGCCACGTTTATACATAAAATACAAACTCTCAGGATTAAACAAAGCAAGCAAATGATTAATCTGTAACTAAATATGTCCTGAAGCTTTTTGAGTTCTTATCATCATTTGTATAGGAATCTTTCAAAGGCTTCCACTGCTGATGTTATTATACCAGGCTTTACTCTTTGGAGATGAACGGCATTTTCACTTTTGCAAGTGAAGTGAAGCACAAAGATTTCAAGGGTTTATAAGGCCTCTATTTGCATTAGTCCAGTCTAAATTAATTTTATTTTAACTGTGGCTATTCCTTTTAGCAAATTAAACTTTTAATCTTGCACGTCTCTCCAAAAACCTTTCACTTTACAGTAGTTCCAGGGAATATGTATCACTGAATCAGTACATCTCCAGCATTTAGAATATGCTTTATGCCTTCCTTAATAAGAGAGTATGCAGTGTTGATGTAGCAGTGTGAGTCCCAGACTATTAGAAAGACAAGGTGGGTGAGGTGATATATTTTATTGGATGAACTTCTGTGGGTGAGACAGACAAGCTTTCAAGCTACACAGAGCTCAAAATGTGAGGGGTCCATTATATTGAAGGAGAATTGTCTGTGGAATCAACCATAGTCAAAGGTCTATCAAGGACTGTTTAATGTAGTGGACACTATTACCCCATTGGGATACAGTGAAAGTGAAACCCAGTCTGCTGCACCAGCATGTCACAGAATCTAGAGGTCTCACCACAGCATTTGGGTCGGGCTTCGCTTTGACCATGGTGCTAGCTCTCAGGGCGAGCATCCCAGTCCTAGTAAGCATTGGTCTGGCCATTCAAGTCATCCTGATGCTGGCTCTTATACATGCAGTGGGGGACTCCACAGGTCATAGCCCTGAATTCTTCTCCCTCCCTCCATGCAAGCGCATAAACACAGGGACATGCTCACCCTGCACATGCTCCTGCTGCCCCAGCTCCCAGATAAGGGAACTATATCCCCTGCTCCTGCACATTTGCTTAATTAATTATAATTACTTTTTAAAAGTCAAGCAGCATATCCCTACTAGAATGTATTGTTATTTTTTCTTGTTAATCTCACTGTGGTGTCAAAAATATTTTATAGTGTGGGATACATTTTCACAGCACTTTACAAACATAGATAAGAAATGGTCCTTCCCTAAAGAAGGGGAGATAAATCTCAATAAGATGGAGCAAACAAACACAGTACAATATGTCACAGGCCATGATTTCTTGGAGGGGTAGGTTGTGACGGTTACTGATGATGATCAGTAGGGAGGAGGAAGGGTCTCTAGACGTAGCTCTGGAAATAATTTGTGTTACAGAGGTGGCTCTGGCCACATATATATAGTTGATGACAGTAGGTGGCACTCAAGAATGAGTAGCATAGTTCCTTGGTTTAGTAGGGCCATTACATACTGTTATTGTGCACTGAAAAAGGGTTATTTTGTATAGCCCATTATATCAGCTCTTAACAGCATTCATACACATGGGAGATAAAGCTATGGGAAAGGATACAGAACCCAGTTCTGTGCTACCCCTTCTGAGAGGGTATACAAGGCCCAGCCTTGGAGTGGGGAGGAGGGGTGGAGTCAGAGGTGGCTTTGTGCCATGTTTGTATTTCACACATTCTGGGCTGCTCTGGAGACTAGTCTAGCCCCTGGAATAAGTTAACGCAGCCTCAACAACAGCCTAGAGCAGCTACCCATTGGCTCCTCCATAGTCTGGGGGATCAAAACACAGAATGCTCCAGCCACTTGCCCAGCTGATGGAAAGAGAGGTCATACTCAGGAAAGGGCAGTCATTGGCTCATTGGGGGAAAGGCCTCTTTACTCACACTGCCAGATTTCCCCTACAGGTACATTCTCCTTGATCCCCATCAGGCTGACTTCCACTCTTTATATAAACTATCCTCACCCAAAGGTGGAGCAGGAGAAGCCATGTTCTCACAAGGCTGGGAGAATCATGACCACACCACTCCCAAGATGGAATGAAGGGCAGGGGATTGGTTGGTGACTCACTTCTAAGTAGGACGGAGGCATCCATCTACCGACCAGACAGGGTATCCCAGGAGATGTGCTGCCTGGCAGGGACCAATATCCGACACATTACGGAAGGATTGCTGAGGCCATCCATACTACCCCATGCTGCTCAACCATGTGGGCACTAATGATACTGCAAAGTATGACCCTGAGCAGATAAGTAGTGACTACAGGGCTCGGGGGGTGAGGGCGTCGGGGGCGCATGTTGGTGTGCTCATTGATCCTTCCAGTCAAGGGAAGGGGCCCAGGCAGAGACCAATATATCTTGTAGGTAAATGCACAGCTGCACAGATGGTGTCATCAAGATGGGATGCTGTTGTGAGAAGGACTGCCAAGCAGCGATGGAAGGGGAAAGTATCTTCGGATACAGACTGGCTAATCTAGTGAGGCAGTCTTTAAACTAGGTTCAATGGGGACAGGAGACAAAAGCTCACCGGTAAGTTCAAAACATAGAAACCTGGGTGAAGGGTCAGAATCTGGAGACAACTCAGGCAATCACAGCAGGGACAAAGGAGAGACAAGACAAAGGGAATGTAGAGGGGAAATCTAATGAACATCTTAGATGTCTGTATACTGGAAATTCGGTAGAGAAGGGTACAGCTTGTTCAGAAGGACAGGCTGGGAAAAAAGGGAGGAGGTGTTACCTTGTATATCAAAGCTATCTACACTTGCACTGAGGTTAAGATTGAAGTGGGAGGCAGACCTCTTGAAAGTCTCTGGGGAAGGCTAAAAGGGGTAAAAAATGGTGATGTCATGGTAGGGGGTGTGACGTTGTGCAGTCTATATGGTTTTATAAAAACTTGATAATAAGTCAATATAATGTAACTGAGATAGTTTTAGAGAAAATACGGTAATAAGTGAATGTAAGTAACTGGGATATGCCTCATGCAAAAGGTCTCTTGTAAGGTATCATTACAAAGCTTATAATCTACTGAGTGTGATCATCTGATTTGTATAAATGTACCACTCTTGTATCTAAAACTAGAAATATAAAATGTAACTCTGAGGGCCTATTGTAATTGTGTAAAGTGTGGACCATTAATGATGGTTTGGAATCTTGATGACTCCCATTGTCTGCAGATGGCTGTATTTACCTGTGAGTCTTCCTGTATAGGTGTGTGCTGGCAAGTGAGTAATGAAGTCTTGCAGTGACATGTGATCATGTCACCTGAACTGGAATCCATCTTTAACCTGGTGCTTTTCCAGTGAGGGGGGGTGGAAACCCAGAGAGACAAAGAGTTCCCGCCTTATGCAAAAGATATATAAAGGGGGGGAAGAGAACAGAGAAGGGGGGAAGCCATCATGAAGAATCCCCTAGCTACCACCTGAGCTGCAACAAGAGCTGTACCAGGGGAAAGAATTGTGCCCAGGCCTGGAAGGTGTCCAGTCTGAGAAAAACTTACTGAAACATCTCTGAGGGTGAGATTATCTGTATTTAGTTTGATTAGGCATAGATTTGCGCATTTTATTTTATTTTGCTTGGTGACTTACTTTGTTCTGTCTGTTACTACTTTGAACCACTTAAATCCTACTGTCTGTATTTAATAAAATCACTTTCTATTTAGTAATTTACTCAGAGTATGTATTAATACCTGGGGGAGCAAACAACTGTGCATATCTCTCTATCAGCGTTATAGAGGGCGAACAATTTATGAGTTTGCCTTGCATAAGCTTTATGCAGGGTAAAACAGATTTATTTGGGTTTAGACCCCACTGGGAGTTGGGCATCTGAGCGCTAAAGACAAGCGCGCTACTGTGAGCTGTTTTCAGGTAAACTTGCAGCTTTGGAACAAGTGATTCAGACCCTGGATCTGTGTCTGGAGCCAAACAGGAGTGTCTGGCTCAGCAAGACAGGGTGCTGGAGTCCTGAGCTGGCAGGGAAAACAGAAGCAGGGGTAGTCTTTGCACATCGGGTGGCAGCTCCCAAGGGGGTTTCTGTGATCCAACCCGTCACAGGGGGTCTACTAAATACCACCCAACTAGGAAGAAGAGGTGAATGAGGCTTTTTAAAAACAACTAATAAAATCACCCAAAGCACAGGATTGGTGGTGATGGGGGACTTCAATTACCCAGACATCTTTTGGGGAAAATAATACAGCAAGGTACAGATTATCCAACAAGTTTTTGGAATGTATTGGAGACAACTTTTTATTGCATAAAATGGAGAAAGCAACAAGAGGAGAGACTGTTCCAGATGTCTGGCAAATGGGGAGGAACTGGTTGTGAATTTGAAGATGGAAGGCAGCTTTGGTGAAAGTGATAGAGTTCATGATTCTAAGGAATGGTAGGAAGGAAAACTGCAGAATAAAGACAATAGACTTCAAGAAGGCAGACTTTAGCAAACTCAGAGAATTGGTAGGTAAGATCCTGTGGGAAGCAAGTCTAAGGCAAAAAAGAGTTCAGGTGAGTTGGCAGTTTTTTAAAGAGACATTATTAAGGGTTGTAACCGTGCCTTTGTAAGTCACAACTGAGAATAACTAATTCAGGACAAACTGCTGAGAAATAGGGCAGCAGAAACACCCCAAAAGTGGAGGTTATTCTCCCATGAGATATACCAAACTAGCAACAAAAGTAAACTTCTGTTTCACCACACTGGCTAACAAGAAGTCATAAAAGCAGTTTCCTTAGGCATACCAGTCCTTGTATCACCATCAAAAACACTAGACTTAGAGATGAGTGGTTCTTTAAAACCAATCTACTCAAATACAAGGTTCTTCTGATCCCAAGGGACCAGCCACACACCCAGGTCAATATATAACTAAGATCTTACTGGAAAATCACACTGATGCCAGTCTTTTAGTAGCTAAAATCTAAAGGTTTATTTATAAAAAGAAAGAAAGGTGAGAGTTAAAATTGATTAAAGGAATCAAATGCATACAGTAATTGCAAAGTTCTTGGTTCAGGCTTATAGCAGGGATGGAATAAACTGCTGGCTTGTTAAGTCTCTGGTTGCTTCCAACTCATTGGAAGGACCTCCGTTCCTTGATTAGTATAAGTCCACTGTCCAGAGGTTTGAGCAGGAAAGAGACAAAATTGGGGTGTTTCCAGGGCCTTTTACAGCTTCTGCCATTGTTTCAGCCAAAGTCCTCAGCACAGCTAGTGGAAAATTACAGGTGACAAGATGGAGTTTGGAGTCACATGGGAGAATTACATGTCCATGCATAATTTTGCTTAGTCACGGCAGGAAGCCATTACCTATACTTCACAGGAAAGTCCATTCAATTTAGATAGGCATCTCCCTTGGTCCAGTGTGAGTTAAATGTCCTTTTGATGGGCCACTCAATTTGAATAGTTCCTCCAAGATGTGCTTGCTAACTACCTTGTGGGTGTTACCTCAGGACAAACATTTGAAATCCAGGTATAAAGCGAATACTCCTAACTTCAAATACAAAAATGATTCATGCATGCAGATAGCATAATCATGACCAGCAAACCATAACCTTTTCATAGACATCTTACATGCCACATTTTCTACAAGATTTGTTGCAAATATATAATAGTGGTTGCAACAATGAGCTACATGGTCATATTTTAATCAGATAACGTCAAAAGGGCACATAAACAAATGATCCCAACACATAGACAAGATAGGAAGTATGGTAAGAGAAGATCTTCAACAACCTGCAACTCAAAAAAAGAGTCATACAAAAAGTGAAAATAGGTCAAATTAAGAAAAAATAAACATAAAAAAAACAACACAAGCATGTAGGGACAAAAAGTCACAGTACAAAAATGAGATTAAACTAGCTAGGAACATAAAGGGTAACAAGAACACATTTTACAAATACATGAGAAGCAAGAGCAAGATCAAAGACAGGGTAGGCCCATTACTCCTTGACGAGGGAAAGCCAATAACAGAAAACACAGCAAGGGCCAAAGTATTGTGCCTTTTTTGTTTCACTTTTCACCCAAAAGGTTAGCAGTGACTGGACTACTACCTTAATGAACATCAGTGTAAATGGGATGGGCTGTGATGCTAAAATAGGAAAAGAACAAGTTAAGAGACAAGTTAGGTGTCTTCAAGTCAGCAGGGTCTAATGAAATGCAGCCTAGAATACTTAAGGAACTGGGTGAAGAGAGATCTGAGCCATTAGCGATTATCTTTGAGAACTCATGAAGGATAGGAGAGATCCCAGAGGACTGAAAAAAGGCAAAGATAGTAGCTATCTATAAAAAGGGGAATAAAGGACAACCCAGGGAATTATAGACCAATCAGCTTAACTTCAGTACCCAGAAAAATAATGGAGAAAATAAACAATTAATTTGTACACACCTAGAACAGGGGTGGGCAAACTTTGTGGCCCAAGGGCCACATCGGGGTTGCAAAACTGCATGGAGGGCCGGGTAGGGAAGGCTGTGCCTCCCCAAACAGCCTGACCCCTGCCCCCATCCACCCCTTCCCACTTCCCTCTCCCCCCAGGACCCTCGACCCATCCAACCCCCCGCTCCTCCCACTCCATATCCCCTGACCACCCCCTCTCAGGACCCCCCATCTCTAACCGCCCTCCCCAGGACCCCACCCTCTATCCAACCCCCACCCCCCCACCCCCCGCTTCCTGTCTCCTGACTGCCCCAACCCCTATCCACACCTCTACCCCTTGACAGGCCTCCCGGGACTCCCACGCCTATCCAACCCCCTTGTTCTGCATCCCCTGACCAGCCCCCCAGAACCTCCGCCCCATCCAATGTCCTGCTCCCTGTCCCCTGACTGCCCCCAAGGATCCCCGGCCTCTTATCCAACCCCTCCTCCCCCCACTCCTCGCCCCCTTACCATGCCGCTCAGAGCAGCAGGAGCTTGCAGCCACGCCGCCGCGCTGCCCGGCAGGAGCAGCAGGCCAGAGCACTGGCAGCACGGCGATCTGAGGCTGTGGGGGAGGAGGGACAGTAGGGGAGGGACCAGGGGCTAGCCTCCCCATCCGGGAGCTCAGGGGCTGGCAGGACGGTCCCATGGGCCGGATGTGGCCTACGGGCCATAGTTTGCCCACCTCTGACCTAGAAGATAGTAAGGTAATAACAGTCAATGTGGATTTGTCAAGAACAAATCATGTCAAACCAACCTAATATCCTTCTTTGACAGGGTAACAAACCTTGTGGAATGGGGAGAAGCAGTTGATGAGATATATCTCGACTTTAGTAAAGCTTTTGATACTGTCTCTTATGACCTTCTCATAAACAAACTAGGGACATCTAGCCTGTATGGACCTACTAGAAGATGGACATGCAACTGGTTGGAAAACCTTACAGAATAGTTATCAAGGGTTCACAATCAAACTGGAAGGGCATAGCTAGTGAGGTACCACAGGGATCTGTCCTGGGTCTGGTTCTATTCTATATCTTCATAAATGATTTGGATGATAGCATAGAGAGTACACATAAAGTTTGCAGATGATACCAAGCTGTGAGGGGTTGCAAGCACTTTGGGAGACAGGATTGGAATTCAAAACGAAGACATGGTCTGAAATAAATGGATGAAAGTCAATAAGGACAAATGCAAACTACTACACTCTGGAAGGAATACACAATCACAAAATGGGAAATGACTGCCTAGGAAGGCGTACAGCAGAAAAGGATTTTGGGGGATATAGTGACTCACAAACTAAAAATGAGTCAACAGTGTAATGCTCTTGCAAAAAAAAATAACACCAGTCTGGGATGCATTAGCAAGGGTGTTGTACGCAAGCCACGACAAGAAATTTTTCCACTCTATTGAGCATTGATAAGGCCCCCCAACTGCAGCATTGTGGTCAGTACTGGGCACTACATTTCAGGAACGCTGTGAACAAATTGGAGCAAGTCCAAAGGAAAGCAACAAAAATGCTTAAAGGTCTAGAAAACATGACCTACAAGGAAAAATTGAAAAAAAATGGATTTTTTTTTAGTCGGGAGAAACTGAGCAAGGACATCATAACCATCTTCAAGTATGTAAAAGGTCGTTATAAAGAGGAAGGTGATAAAATGTTCTCCTTAACCACTGAGCACAGGACAAGAAGTAATAGGCTTAAATTTCAGCAAGGGAGTTTTAGGCTAGACATTAAGAAAAACTTCCTAACTTTAAAGGTAGTTAAGCACTACAATAAATTACCTAGAGAGGTTATAGAATCTGCATCACTGGAGATTTATAAGAACAGGTTAGACAAGACCTGTCAGGGACGGTCTATATAATACCCCCCTCGGTGCAGGGGACTGGACTAGATGCTCTATCAAGGTCCATTCCTGTCATACACTTTCATGATTCTATTTGCCTTCACTGTGACTTGTGGACTCTCTTGTGGTACTGGCGATGTCTGTGAGAGAAAATACTATGCTGTTCCCTCAGTTGTGCCAATGGGATGCCCCGACAGCAGAAGTAAGAACTGTAGTCACATTGCTAGCCGTTGTCTATATAACTGGGGAAGAGCAGACCTTTCCAAGGCAAAAATGAATTTGTCACCTAAAGTTGCTTTTTCAGTCAGAGCCTCACTAATTATGTTTTTACCTTGCTTGTACATTCAGGAAGAGTTTTACTAACAAAACACTTTTCTGTGGCTCAGTGGGAATCAATAGAGCTTACAAGCATTCTCTTTATTTATTGGCAATTTACTCCCAAATTCCCTATCTGGGCTATCAATAGGAAAGCAATCGCTTTATAGCACTAATGACTTGCAGCAAAGTTTATACATCTGTTTAATACAAATAAGGGCAAATGATTTCTCCATCTTGGTTAGATAAGATAGAGCACACAAGCGCTTATCTCACTTAAAGAATAACTTGTAGTTGCCTCTCATTAAAAGGATAAACTATTAAAATGGACACAACTAGAAAAAATATCAGGTCGAGTGAGAGGAGAAGCTGGCAAGCCAGGCCTGACATAAGGAAATACTGTTTATAAAACACTAACAATAATGCAGGTCATTAGCAGAAGTGAAGCAATAGACAGGACGGAATGGGTTTCCAGCTGAAGTACTAACCATGGACTGGAGACTTCAAAAAGAGCACCAAAGAGCTGCAGGAAGCAGCCTGGGTAATTCAGCAGTTGACACACTGAGTCAATACTGAGCCAATTCCCAGCATGTTTGGGGGCAGCTATATTGCCAAATGTGCTGTTTGTCTGGGAAGAACCATAAAGCCAAGAAGACCCTGATCACATGTAGTCATCAAAAATACTTTTTGTAAGAGAAGGATGGTTAACTCCATTAGCTTGACAAAAGTCTTATTCTGGTAATAACATATTCCCTACTTAAACTCTCTCTGCAGTTTCATGTGGAACAGAGACTATTCGTCACTTGTTATTATAAAATATGTAGTATTGAAGTGCTGTGTTCCACTTCTTGGAGTGGAATTGTCTACATTTCAAGTGGTGGGTGAAGTGATTCGTTGCCTATCTTCTAGAGCTATTGTGAGCTTAATTAATATTTTCAAAGGGCTTTGAAATCCTTGGAGTTTGAAATCTATAGCTGAAGAATGAGTCTTTACACCAAAAAGGGCCAAGAAATTTAAAACTTCAATATAACATAATAATCAAATTTACACTGATACCTATCAAACAGACACAGAAACCAGTCAAGCTCAATAGACTTACCTATACATTTTTTTCAAATAGTTCTTCAGTCTGAGACTAAAAGCTCAACCTCAGAAGACAATCCCATAAGCAGAAAAATAGTGACACTTGGTATCAAGTATTTAGGTCATGAAAACAGTAGATTTTTTTTTTCAAATTGTATTCATAAAAATGATATTGTAAAGTGTGTATTATGAAGTACTGCAATTGGGTATATTTACTGCACATTGAAACCATACATTTAACACAGTTCTTGACTCCACTCTGAGTCAGAAATGTCAACGCCTCGATCTGGGTTACACTATAGATATGAAACTTCTGTTGTCCTTGTTCTTTAAGGAAAGTATTGCAACAAAGGACAGTTATGAAGTGTTCGTGGTTGATGAAGGCATTAATCGTTATCACTAATCAACCACAAATCTTTCACAACTATTTTTTGCAATAGAAAAAGAGCAGAATGCCTGCTGAAATGTCCCAAATTTAGTCAGAAGTAGGGGTCTTGAACCAATACCACATGAAGTCACCATAGCAATGGGTAATTCTGCACATTTAGGGCTCTCTGGTTTGTGGCAGGCTGCTCAAGAAGGGGGAGCAGCAGGGCACAGGATAGCCCTGTGATGGGTTTGGGCCCTTTGGGGTGGCACCTAACGTGCTGGGGTTTAACTGAGCTTCCCCTGTTCAATCAGCCAATTCTGCCAGCCTGGGTCCCCTTTACCTGGCCTTGCTGGGTTAGGCTCACAAGCCTCTTCCAGCCAAGCACACAGGCAGAGCCACACCCAGCTGCACAGAGAGACAGAGATCCGCTCTAGGGGCTTCTTCCAACACTCTGGTGCCCACTCCCTTTAAGGGGTACAGACCCAAAGGTTTTATGAAATTCGCCCCCCTCACTCAAAGTGGAGGGAGATATGCACAACTTCTTGTCCCCCCCCCCCCCCCCCCCGAGTTAGAAATTACATAAACTGGGTTATATTATAAACAGGCAATAAATTTATTAACTACAAGAGGTGAATTTTAAGTGAATATAAGAGATAACAGATAGAACAAAGCAGATTACTGACCAAATCAAGCAAACTACGCAAGCTAAGCTCAACAGGTTACAAAATGTAAAATCTCATCCTAAATGTTATTTTAGGTGGGTTGCAAAGTTTCTGTGGTTCAGTGTTCCAGTTCTATTCCTTTTCAGACTGGACCCCTGTCTCAGTCTGGACTCCCCCCTTGCCTTCCCTTCAGGTGGCTTTTGCAGTCTTTCTTCTTGGGCAGACAGGCCATGGAGAGGAGGCGTCCTGTTTGCCTTCCTCCCCACCCTTAAATAGGATTTACATAAGGCGGGACTCCTTTGTTTTCCAAACTTGAACACACACACCCCTCCCTTCCAGTGGAAAGTTACAAGAAGTTCCAGGTAATGTCCACACTGAGGATTCCTGCTCCATACTATCAACCCCTCTGTGGTGCATTTAGGGCAGAAGTATAGCCCTGGCAGGGAACCAGTGAAACCAAAACTCCTGAAGAAGCCATCTTGACATAGGCTGAGGGTGGGGCTGGAGCATAGGGCAGCAACATGGGTCCACTCCGTAAATGCCCTTCCTCTGTACAGATTCCTCTGTACAGATTTCCCCACAGATTCTAGGAGGGCTGGACCACCCTGCTTAATCCATGGTGGGGGCCAACTCCACCCCAGACAGAATGATTCATAAGAAACATTTCAAATTGAAACTCACTGAGTGTCCCAGCCCTTCCACAAGTTTCTCTTCCGGAGCACATTGTTTACCTCGTCTACAAAATCCATCATTTGGAAAAACTGTTTAGAGTTGTGACCTCTTTAAGGGTATGGGTATGTTTTGTTTTTAATCTGACTTGATCAAACTATTTATGGGGCTTTAATTCTTTGTTCTCACAATCTTTTTCATAGAATGCAATCTATAACCTGAGCCCCAAGCCCTGGTGCCCTCCCCTGCCCCCAACAGGGCTAAAGCCCCGATGCTCTCTGCCATGCAACTGAAGCCTGCGGGGATGGGGTGGGGGTCAGGATGTGGAGGACTACAGGAAATAATCTCTGTGAATTTAAATCCTGGTAGTTGGGTAGTAGAGACTAGCGTGTGGCTGTTGTGTGGTAGGCAGGCTGCTGGAATCAGAACAGTTGAATCAGAGCTGCTTACCATACAGACACTCAGTGCCTGCTTGTATGCTGGTTAGAAGTGCCCAAACAAGTGAACCCCAGCAGCAGAGCATTTTGAGGCACTCAGGTTACAGGGCAGGCAGTGACACAACCCCTCAATGGTCTGGAGTGCACCCCTGAATATGACAATTCCCAAATATCATGGAGACAGGCTGCAAGACTAGAGACTTTTCAGGAGAGGAGTCCAAGCTCACCATCCATTGATCATGGCAATGAGCAAACTATGAGAGTTCTCGTTAAACAAAGGAACAATCTATTAATTCATAAGACTGCACATGGCAAAATAAAGTTGATTAATTACATTTTAGTAACTCTTGGCCTACTCGAGAGGGAAATGTTTTCAATGATTTAGGACTATTCTTCCTTCTACCTTGAAAACAAAATGAGGAGTCCAAGGACTGGTTCAAGCATTTCTCAAATCTACATGTAAATATGTATTTGTCTTTATTTGAATAAATTTAGAACTCAATATTGTAGATATATGTGTCAGGGTCAGCGTCCACAGCACCCACTTGTGTCCTACCATCTCTTGCTCAGCACGCCCATGCAAGGCACTGATAAACATATGTAATCCCCAAGGAAACATAACATGGAAGGGTCTTCTGCCCCTCCTAGGCTACCCTTCCACTTCGCTCTCTCAGAGTGCTGACCCTCCACATTTTCTCCCTGGAGTCCCAGCTCATAACCAAGCCACTGACCCTCAAGGCTTTCTCCCTAAAGTCCTTCCTCAGTCTGGTTCTCATCCATATTCCCATCAACCTCCAGACAGCTGTCTAGATTTGGCCCTCTACAGGCCCTAGCACAGGACCCTCCTGTCCTTTTGGGGCCAGTCACAGGAGATAACCTCTCCCCTACATCACTCACTCCTCCCTAGTGGAGTTCTCTCAGCCCTTATGGAAATCACCTGATTCCTTCCCAGCTGGGTCTGATAATTATTGGCCCAAGCCATCTGATCCCCAGCCAATCAGGATCAGCTGAGGGGGGAGGGCAGGTGGTTCCTCACAGTCCAGGCTGACCCTGAGTCCCCTTAATAGGTATATTGTCCTAGGCTGGCTGGCCCTTTAACTACTTTTAGCTATAAGAGATACTTGGTTTGAATGAGAACCATCAACCAGTTTTTCATTACAAAAGATTGCCAGCAGAAACCAAATAGTTTAGCACAAACTCTTGAATGAGAATGTCCATGTTCTAAAATCTCTTTGGAATGCATTGTTAGATTCTACCAGGGAAACAATTACTTGGCACATACAAGGAATGTTTAAGAAATAAACAGCATGGCACAGCACTGACAAAACCAACAAACTTCCTTTTTGCCTTAGCAAACTTAGTCTGCGCTTTTAAAGCCGCCCTAGCACAACCTCCATAAGCTTCCTGTTTGACTGACCTATCTCCTCCTCTCTCCTTTTTGCTCTGGCATTCAAGTACCCTTTGACCACAAGTGGATTTTTTTATTATTATTATTATGCGCCCTAGTGCTGACCTTCAGTTAATCACTCCCTACAGCTGTTAAGATAGCAGTAGTCTCTAAGAGAAACTTTGCCAGTACATTAATTAGCTTATTAATTGTTTTAATCTCCCTTTAACACTGAATGTATAGGGTTATAAAACTTTAAGGTGGCGCCCTTATGTCTGTTAGTTGGGTGTGCCTCGGGCACTGTTCTTTAAATCATCTCCTTCTAGGCCTGGAATTCTGTCATTTTCTTCCTGACATGTAAGACTTTGCAGGGAAATTTGTTGCTCTCTCTTTTCCTTACAACACTTGTTCTTACCATATAGTGACCAAATAAAGCCTAAGGCAGCACATGGAATTAATGTCTTGGTCTTGTGTGCTATACATGAGTCCTCAACTAGGGGGATGCTTTGGGATCAAGCTCTAAAATGAGGGTGAAACAAAAATCACAAATGTAGGAGAGTCTGTGAGAGCAGTTTTTCAGCCTAATACTGGGAACAGTTGTACCCTGAAATCCTCGCACGTGGGATATACCCTCCCATGTAGACAAAAGAGGACAGTTCCCGACATTGCTATGTTCCTGCCGACTCCCTGGCCCCCATAGAAGGCTCTCCCTGGATGAGGAGTGCCACATGTGGGAAAGGAACAGGAGGTGGGTGGCCAGGGAGGAACAGAGAAGGTAGGAGTGTGGCCAGCAGAGACATATGTCACGCTGTGCAGATGCCCCACAAAGAAAATACTAGGATGTATTCACTTTGTATGGACCCCTTTGGGGGCAGAAATCCCTTGCCATTTAATAGGACCCAGAGGTGGCTGCTGGCTGTGGAAGCAATGACAACATGGATCCATTGGAGCTGTGCTGCAAAGAAGCAGGAAATGTGCTGTGAGGGACACAGAGCTACACTGGAAGCACAAGTCCCCTGTGTGGAGAGGGCCTCTCACTGGTCCCCTGACATCTGTACAGATCTGTGGCATCCCTTCCCTATGGGTCCTAAAGATTCATGGGATTGGGAGGCCTCACTTGCTGTAAACACCACAGCTCACCATCCCGCTATCTCTTACAGGCATATTATAGGGAACATTGTGGAGTTTTCCCAGCTCTATGGTCTCTTTTCTGTAGGTTTCTGCAAAGGGGTGGCAATCTGTCCTAAAGAGACCGCTTTTCCATAAATCGTTTACAGTTTCTACTTCTTCCGGCCCACATTACAGCAGTGATATTTTCTTTATTAACTTTAATCTGAATAGATTTTTGGAGATACTCGAAATTCAGAGTTAATTCAATGATGTTCTAAATATTTACTTTATTTTTCTTTTCTCCTGAGGAACTGCTGGATACAGAAGCATATGGACAGGTTTCAGAGTAGCAACCGTGTTATTTGTATCCGCAAAAAGAACAGGAGTACTTGTGGCACCTTAGAGACTAACAAATTTGTTAGTCTCTAAGGTGCCACAAGTACTCCTGTTCTTTTTGCAGAAGCATATGGGTTCAGTTAAGGAAGCAAAATTGCCTGGCATGAGTGATTCCCTATGTTTATTGTATGATTGACATTAGATTAAAGAACCAATAAACAACAACAAAATCATAGACCATATATATCCGAAAAAGGCAAGGGAAGATTTATACAGCCTTTGCAGGCCTGCTAATGCAAAGCCTGAAACCGCACAAATGTCACCTGGCTTCAGATTCCCAAATCCAAAACTCAGCACCCCTTTATGTAACCCCTTTATGTAACATCCCATTCTCAACAGGATCTGGGCATGCATTTATGGCATGATTCCAAATCATGCAATACTCCATGGTTACACATAGCATTCAGTCTGAACGCAGACAAAACTAAGTGCTTTGCCACAACATATTAAATTAGATACCAAGAGGAATTATATTTTTTACTCCATCAAAACACATTAATGTTGCTCCGCAACCTCTGATATGTCTGAATTATAAACTCTCTGTGCTATTGTAAGAGTGTCAAGTGCTTACTCTCCATGCCCAGGTTGCTTGGCTAATCACATTCCACTTCTCATATTTCCATGTGTAATTCAACAAAAGAAACATCTGACCAAAGACTTGGATATTAGTATTAGTATTAATAAGACTGTTTATAATGTTGTACTCAGAGGCCCAAATCAGGACCAGTACCACATTCTGCTATATGTTGCTCAAATACAGTCCCAGTCCTGAAAACATTTATGCATCTGAGTCACTTCATATGCTAAAGTGATTTAAAATACAGACTCTAGTTTAACATAAAACTGCATATCAGAAACTATAAAAATCACTGCTGACATATCACTTAGCTACAGAACACTTGCTGCACAAGTCATTTCATTTGTTTTGTATGTGTTTGTATACTATATGTATTGTAGATATATACATATATAATAACCAACACAGACACAGAAAGACTAAGCATGTGATCTAAGCATCTGTGGTTTTAGTGTGTCGTCTCAACACCTGTGTAAGAGAAAAGTCCAGCAGATCTTCTAAACACTTGCCAAACATTTTTGCACAAAAGGTGGCACATATTCTACAAAAGTAGTTTGGCCATAAGCCTGATGTCTTTGTACGTTAAATGTGCCCACTGAATTAAATCCAAACACACGCATTGTCAGTGGAACTTTTGCAGCACAAGGCAGTCAGGCTTGAGCCTTTTATACAACTGAAATATCATAATAAACAAACAACATTTAATGGGCCAAAACTTGCTGGCCTTTATCAGGCCAAACTCCAATGAATACAAAGCCTGACCTCAGTGGGCGTTTGGCTTGCTGCCCATTTAAATGCATATGATTAATCAGGTTTCTTTCTTTCTTTCTAATAAAAAAGCTCATGTAGAGGAATTAGAGTTTGACCCATAAGAAACACTACACTAAAATCTTCATTAAACAGAAAATTGTTGTTTTCCTAAGGTAACTATAAACCACATTGGCTAAGCTTAATACAATGCTACATTACAGACGTGGATAAATGTGTTAACAGCAGAGGTATTTATTCCCTATTAATTTTGAAACAAAACTGAGATTGGTAACAAGTATGTCCAGAAAAGGTAGTCATTAATTTGCAAACTTCAAAATGTCACCAGTGGCTTGTTTCTATTCCCATGGGAATACTCCCATTAATTTCAATAGTTGCAGAGTTAGAGCAATCTCTCCCCTAGAAAGACAGTTAAATGTAATGAAGTGCTGTGTTTATTATCAGTGAACAGCCCAACAAAAAGTATCATTTTTGCTTAACAGAACAAGAAGGGGAAAAAGTGGACATGAAATAATATTTTGTTCCCAAATGACTCCATGTAAATCAAGGGTTACACACCATGGGACAGTTTGGCAGGTTACCACTGATGTTTCTTTGCATCCCTTTGCTAGTCCGAATCCACTTCTATCTTGCTTATTATTCACAGGCTCTAAAGCCTTTTATTTAAAAACACCTGTTTCAATTTAATATTGGTGTCCAAACAAACGCTTTCCAGCAATCATATTTACCTTTAGATGACAGGGATTAAAATATAAACAAAAACAAAAAATATCACCACAACCTGGTAAAATGTGATGCAAGGAAACAGTATAATCCACCTAATGTGCTTTGATTTATTACAATTACTGGAATAATCTGAAGGATGGGATTTTTTTTAGAGCCCTAAAAATAAAGCATGTCACCAGCTCAAAGTCTGTGTGAACGATAAGGCTCTTGTGGGGCTCTGTTCGGTGGTCGAGACTCTTGGAGGATCCTAGAAAAAAAATGATACATTAAAACAATTTTATTCATGAAAATGAAAACAAAGTAGGCGAAAGGACCATTTTTTCCACCTGAACTATACACCTGCCACGGTTGAAGGTGTCCATTATGATTGGCTCAGCGGCAGAAAATATTATGAGATAATAGTATACTAATCAATTATGAATAGCCTTATAAAGATACATCGTTGCATACATGCTGGTGGTAAATGTATTATTGAGCTTTGCATAATTCTATTTGCTTGGAGGGGGAGGGGAAACGACAGGAAAGTAAAATATCATTACTTTTGTATCGTCTTAGTAAAAGTGGATGAATAAATGTTTTGCCTCTGCTGATAAATTCTCATCATGATTTTGCAACGCTGCCTTATATTTGTTATTTATAAGACTTTATTTTTCAGGGCATTTCCGCAGATCATCACTAGGTGGCGACGCGAACACTTTTATGCTCGTCCCACAGCTTTGCGAACCAGTGCAGAGGGGTGAGGACATTTTCCTGACAGGGATGCTGGAACAATTTGTACAAGAGGGGTGCTGAGAGCCATTGAACCAAACTGTAAACCCTGGATATAATGACAACCACTTCAAGCCAGGGGGTGCAGCACCACCCCCAGAACTCCTAGTTGTAGCACCTATATTTCCTGATGTTGTTCAAGGGTCACTGCAGGCTGGGAATTCGGATATTAAAAAAAAAAAAATCAAGTTGCAAAAGCCAACCCATTGGTTGGAGTTGGAAGAAAGCTCTATTGTTCTCTCAACGTATGGCAATGATCAGTGCCGGGAAGGAAAAGATACCTAGTTCCAGCCCCCCAAAAACGTATCTACAGAACTTTAGTGACCTTTTCCCCAACTTTGTTCTGCTTGGCAGGGTGGTAGAACAGCAGCAGATAGATCGAGGAGCTCTGCCAAGGGAGGACACAGAAGGAAGAGGCTTCATGGGGCATGGTTTCAAGAGGGACCCTTCATTCCTCCCTCTCCGCCCTCCCCCATAAGCCTCCCCTCAGCGGCCACTTGCTGAAGACAGTCATTTGGCATCCAGTGTGAGGCTATCGCCTATCAACGCAGCGACTACAGACAGGGAGACTATTGGGCACCCTAAAATAATGGTGGGTCCCATGCACATTAGCTTCTTTCACGAGCTGCTAGGTGCTCTAACGCTGTTCTTTACACTTTCACATCAGACGCTGCACTGGGAGCCTAGTTACGATTGTTTTGTAAATCATGTGCTGGCAAACACCGACAGCGTAAATCTCACAAGAGTTTGGTCAAAGTTTTTCCTCTGATGGCTTTTATTCACTCCGGGAATGAATGCATCAGTTATAATTAGTGTGAACGGTAAATAATTTTAGGAGCACTAATCATGTATGCCAGCAATTGTCTTTACTAGCGCGTCTCACGTAGCCTGGGTTTGATGTTGATATACTCCTGGGATACTAAGGACAGCTGTGAGGAAAGCTCCGTAGGGTAAGTTGATCCACAAATTTAATTTTGACCAAAAAACCCACCACTTAATTGAAAATCGCACGCCAGATATCAGATCTCTGGGTTGACAGGCAAATATGCTTTATACCACCATCGGGTCCTCTTACATTTGTGTCCCTAACTAATTGCAAAAAAATTCATGCTCAGAACAAAATCAAATGGTGCAATTTTGTGACATTTCGAGTCTCCTTCTTTAACTGAGGCCTAAAGCAAGCGACTTCGTTAATTTGTTAAAACAATTCGTTGTAATGAAAATGTTTACAATGTTTCTTTCTAATTCACCGCGGTAGAGCAGAGGCACTTACACAGTTTTTAGTCTCACGTGTAGCGCTGCACAAAAAGGACTCCATACTGAACTTCAAGGAGAAAGTGTGTTGTGATCAGTTTATTATTTTAATTAATATTAATCCGTTGATTGAATATAGAAGTTTATTTTGCTTAACCGAAATTAACCTTAAACCTATTGTCAGAAATAAACACACCGAAATAATGCACCAAGAAGTTTAATTTTTATTTTTAGGGGGTTTTTTAGACAAAGTCACCCACACACTTTCATCAGTGAGACTTTCACCATGTTGGAAAATCTCGCTTTTCTGTCTCTGTGCATATTATTTTTAGCCATCATCAATTTTTCTCCCAAACAATAAGAGGAGAGGGTCACAGCCTTACCCAGGCATTTGCTACAATGGGGAGTTCAGGGTGTCGGGGGCATTGGACCCATTTGTATAGTGAGATGCAGGGTTTACAGTTGGAGTCAATGGCTATGACCTACTTCCAGCACCTATGCGGGTATCCCCTGTCATTGGTATTAATCCAAATCAGATTTCCTTTAATAGTTGCGGGGGCGGGGGATGAGGGATCGGTCCCGTTAACTCTTGTTTGGCTCTCCTGGGTGGGACAGGGCGTGTGGCCTCTAGGCTGCACACAGACAGTAGATCACCCACTTGCGTTACAAAAAGTAGTTTTCCGGGGCACAGTTCGCTGTGGCTGTGCGATACCAGGGAAAGGGGGTCCTCCCTTAGGGCTCGGATTGCCTAGTCGCCTAGTCCTGGCCCAGAGGCTGATCCAGACCTGCCTTTTCTCCTCGCCCAGTTGACACCTGTAAGCCAAACAACCGGGGAGTCTCTATTAAGGGCTCGCTCCGGCTCCATCCTGATTGCCAGACCAGGCAGCTGACATCACACATATGGGACTCCGCTGTCACAAAATCAAGGGGCGATCAAGCCCTTCGACAGCTGGTACTCGCCTCTCACCGAGCCCGGCGCTGTGCAGACCCTTGCCCGCGGCACATGAAGCGAAAGGGCTGAGAGGGTTGCCCCGAAGTTGCTCGCCTGGGTCACGTTCTCCGGCACCCTTTGTTCTCTCCTGGTGGTCATTTTCCTAGGCGATAAACCCTTGTCTAGCTACCTCGAGAACAAAACACAGCCGCTGTCCTACCGTCCGCACGCTGGGCCCGAGCCGGAATGTCTTGTGCCCTCACCATTCCGATTGACTTCAGCTGTTCCGCCACGGCTGCGGGTTCCGGACATTGATGGTTGTTACCTGCATCCCTAGGGGGTCTTCACAGGCAGAAGCCTACACTGCAGACCCCCCACTGCAACTGCCCACCTAATCTACGTGCCTCGTTTGCTAAGATTGCCTGATGTGGTTCTTTGATTAGTAATTTACTACAGTTTAAGGCTCCAAATGGGGAAAAGTGGCAGAACTTTCATCACGTCTTCCCCCACCCCACCCCCTCCCCATCCTCTAGTGGCTTCTTTTCTATCCCCTTCCTCAATCTGGGGCTGCTACTCCCCTCTTCTCTCCTCCAGTCGCTCTGTTAAACCCAGGAGTATAACTAGGAGTACAGAGATGAAATTAAGAATAGAAAAAAATAGGAACAAAACAAAAATCAGGCAAACAAATAAAGAGATCTCAGAGTAGGGAAGTTCACATGACAGGAGTTATTCACATTACAGGAGTTATTTAAAACTCGATTGGCCAAAGTGCTGCGGGCCCTGAAATACACAGCTAGGGGAAATCCCTCTGCTGGCAGAGGCATGGGCTATATGTTATACTAACTTTTCCCAACGTCTATGCCTGGAACAGCGGGTGCGGATATGAACATAAAGTGGGTGTTTTACCACAGTCATCAGCTGTAAAACAGATGACAATGTTGATATTTACGATGCTACCATTAAAAATCGAGGTTAACATATAATTTAAATGCCTGGGGCTAGCTCCCAACTCTCCTGGAGTTATTGCTTCAGCCTGTCTGCAGGCACAGGAGGTTTTTCCTTTGCCAAAAAAAAAAACTAGAAATGTAGGACCTGGCTGCATAGTAACAGCATGGGGGAGGGGGCAGTTCTAGCTGGTGATTTAGAGGGGATTACCCCTGTCTCTGAACTGTGAGACAGTCCTTCCGCACTCCAAAACTGTAGCACAGACAGCGATGGAATTAGGACACGGATGGGCCCCAGTCCACTACAAGATGAACCCATGGTTTAATTAGTGGGTGAATAATCCGACTGTAACTGAGTCCTCTGACACCAACATTTTTGTGGAGTAAATGGGAGGGGGGGGGGTAACCGAAAGCTTAAACTCTGCCGCAATTGACAGGGCCACCCAGGACGCTGCTGAGCGGGGTCCCTGCTTGGTTTTACTCAGTCAATGAGAGTTTTACCTGCCTCTGGCCTGCTGGACAAGGCAAGATTTAACATAGGAGGAGGGGAAAAGGTTAATTTCCTAAAAGATGAGTCTCAGAAGTTCTCTCCAGCATTAAACCACCGAAAGGAGTTGGGGTGTCCTGAGACTGCACAGTGACCGGCTGCAGGGAATGAAATAGAAGCTGTAAGAGCGGAAATCAACCACAGGTGGGGGGGGGGCTTAAGGTCATGGGACATTTGGGGGCCTCCTTTGGCTCCTCTTGAACTCCGGCTGCAAAGTGTCAAGGCTTCACTTCTTCACCAAGCCTTCCGCTTGTCCACCGAGCGCAGCTCAATCTATTCCCGGGGTGTCGCGCTGCCAGGCTGTGGACTTTGAACTGATGCCGCTTTTTAATGTGTCCTGTCTCATGGAAGCGCCAAAAGAAAAGATATAAAACACTGTAAAAGCAGTTTTATCACGCCGTGGGGTCTGCAGAGATAAGAGCCATATATTTCCTTCTAGAAAACTTCGGGGTATTAGATCGCACGAAAGTCAATAAACAGGACAAATGTACAATTAATGAGTAACAAGTGTCATTGATGACGGATATAAATTATTCTCAAAGCTCAGAGCAATGTTTTAGCGTGAAGACGAGGGGCTGTAAGGAGGATTTCTCATCTCAATATTGGAGTGTGTTTTATTTATGGCAGGATTTTAAAAGAACCCAAATGACAGGCGCAGGAAAGAGAGAGCGAGAGAAGAGAAAATTAGCAAAAACTATAATTTCATCCCCATAAAACGTGCATAGGCTGGTGATCGCTGGAAATAAACGTATTTCCTTGTTGACAGTTTAAGAAGGAGCAATTGTGGAAGAAACTTTTCACAAGCACCGTGGGGCAGAACAAAAAGGGTGGTATAGTACTGGGAAATTTCAAGGCATACATGATCTCTCAATTTCACCTCAGAATTCAAACCTACACCTGGGACATTTACAAAGTTTATTTTGGCTTAAATGCTGACTTTACAGTTTCATTTCCATCTAAGGCTGCCAAAGCAGTTGAGTCTCTGTATTTATGGGTGGGGGAAAGGGGAGAAGAAGGTTAGAAGCAGTGGAGAAAGGTAAAGTGCGTTAGATGTCATTACACTTCACACGGTCACCGATATTAGTCTGTGTACATTAGCAGCTGCGTGTGCAGGATGGGCGCGTTCAGTAGCAATGGAAGTAGGCTGGGGGTAATAAAGTGAGAAGCCTGAACCTCCCAGCCTGGAACTATGAAGTGACGGTCAGGCGGAGTCAGTCCATTCTTTCTTCACAAAGAACTGGCTGAAAAGGTCCCTGGGTTTGTTGAGTGTGGGGTGGTGCCCTGCTCTCTGCCTGGATGTGGGCTCTTTATGACACTAGATGTCCCTGTGTCTCCTACAGGGAGCTCTTCCCAACACAAGGCCAATTGTGGCCGGGTTACAGAGAGCAGAAGACGTCAGAGCATCTGTCCCCTCTCTATTAAGCGCTTTGTTTTCCTTCATTACTGTTTGCTGGCGGGTTTGTCCCGGCCTGTTGCAAAATGGGAACAGAGTCTGCAGCTAGCCCACACTTAGTGGAAGGCAAACTATTTCCTTTCTTTAAGGGAACTTATGCATGTGTGGGGCCCGCCAAGGCTCTCAATAAAATGATGACTACACGGCACACGGAGCAGTTCAGTGTTTCACACACTTAACAACAATCGCAACCTGAAACACTGGAGGACTCCAGAGACAACGGAAAACTAGTGTCTGTTCTGTTGCTGGGTCTCGGTGATAACCTTAGCATTCAATACAACCATCTCCTCCTACAATGGTCCCGCTATGTCCCGTCACTTTTATTGCACCTTCCTCTGAATTAAACATGCTCCAGGGAACTTTGTAAAGAGGAGAAATACAAAAGAACATGCGGGGATTAATGTGAACGCGGCAATTCTTTCTATAATCTACCCGGGGGTGGGGGGGGGATAAAATTCTGTCCCTATTTACTGCTCTGTAGTGCATATGGGGACCCTATCAAAACGCCCCTGGGCTTCGATCATCTGGGATAAACGAGGACATGGGGGTGATCTTTAAACAGAATGATCCAAACTACGGTACAAAGCAAGTGCGAATCCTCAGTGGAGCAAGCAAATTGCAAAGGGAAATGGGAACAGGGCTCTCCCCCTTCCTTCCACTTTAACAAGAAAATGCTTCGCTCTGCTCCAAGCGCCTGGAACAGAAGGCCAACTGGCCAAGGCCAGGTGAGTCTCAGCACGAAGACCAGTCATGAGCGCACATTCTCAATACCCCCTGCGCTGGGCTGAGCTCCTGGGCAGGTTCAGATCGGTGGGAGAGAATGGATGGTCACCAGCGCTTGTTTCCCTTTAAGCGATGAGATCCCTGCAAAGTGCGAAGGGACTCGGAATTGGAGCGCACTTAGGTGTCAGTTTCTCCCCCAACAACTAGAAAAGCAAGTGAGATGTTTCCTTTGTTAATCTGTCCTGTGTAATTAAAATAAACCCGGGAGACCTGGCGGTGATCTCTGCTCCCTAGGGAATTATAGTTTTTTGCCTGTATCTATTATTTTAATTAAAGCACGATTCCCATCACCCGTGGGGCGGCTTTTCTATATTTTGCTGGAACTGAAATGGTCAATGAATGAAAAATCGATATTCATAGAGGGGGAAATATCGGTTCACTCCAGGCGAATAGCACCACTCGCCTATCATTTCAGGTCCCCCTGCACTGCTAAATATTGGAAATATATTTCTGCAATGGCTCAAGTGACTTTCATCTCCACAAATCACCTAAACCCTGGGGATGCTAAATTCTGCCAGTATCAAAGTATGCAGCAGTCACTATGGTTGAGTAGCAAACTGAAGCCAGATTGTTCTCTCACATGTATGATTATTTAAATACTAGTGTGCGGTGGGGGCGAAGGGAGGGACAGGAAGACAAGATAAAATCACACATCACTACAAGGGAAACAATCTAACGTGCAAATAGAAATATCAGAGAGAGAGCGAAACCCACCGGACAGGTAAAGGGCAAAAGAAAACTGTAAAGGATTCTCTCCTTTAAGAAGACAAACACTTAACCAGTCACTTTTCGGAAAAGTCAAAAAGAATAATAAACCGGCTTAGCTCACCTGGAACCTCTTTAGCATACCCAAACAGCGGAAGGAAAAAATGATCAACTCATTCTCAATGGGAATCAAACTCGGGACATTGTAAAGCGGATTTAGGAATCTTTACAGCTTAGATATGAATTTGCAGTGCATGATGCTGTATGAATATAAATTTCCTCTGTACTATCCTTTAAGCACCGAACAGCAAAGCCTGAACCTAAAATGTAGTTGTACCCAATTCAAAGAGCTGAAAGAAGATGACATTCACCGTCTCTTTTTAAATACAAATTCTAATTATAGTATTTATAAAACATATGACCTGGGATACAAAGCTGATGACACTCTAAAGAGGCCTCAACAAACAATTTCATTGCTTTTTTCAGCTCCTTGCAAATATTATGTACAATGGTGTGCATAACAGGATGGACAGATAGTGAGAACACAACATCAGAGTGGCTAAAATAAAGATAATTGGTCTAGTCGAAGTTTTTAATTCCAGAAATGTATTTTAATATAATCAAGGTAGCAATTTCAAGACAAATAACTACTCTTCAACTGTTATATGTCCTGATCATACATTTAATTACTGTATTTAATACGTTTAATAAATTAAAGTATACATTTAATATTATGTATATTTAAATTTATATGTTTAAATTTCATTATTTAATATTAATGATCACTTGCTTCGTTTGGAAATTCATAGGTATCTTTTAAAAAAACTTTAGAACGTTTCACTTCCCTGTTAGCTATAGTTCACACTATTTTCCTTTGCTAATAATGTATCCACAACTTACATGAAAAGTCCTTCAAAAATAAACTAAGAAAGCATCCCTTTAAAAAATCCCTCCAGATGTATTTTCCAACAATATGGCATTGGCACCTACTCACTTTTTCATGTTCGTAGCAACTAAGAATGTTTTCGATTAGGAAACAATCTTTGTTAAGGTTTATATTTCTGCAAATGCACTTTAAAATATTGCGAGTTCACGTATAAAGCACGTTTATTATTTAAGAGACATTCTTTCAGTTTGAACAGCAGACCACATGCAGCCACCAGTTTTTAAGCAGACGTCCCCACTGATTTCAGTGGAGAATTCTATTTAAACCCCGATGGCAGGACGTGCTATCAAACTTAATCCTAAACTATAATACTTTAAAAAATACTGTCAGAATTCAAATCTAATATATACTGAGCAGTTTAGAGAGTATAGAGAACTAATTATCAGTTAAATAGAGAGTGGTGCATTGAAAACTAATCATCAGGTAAACAGCATTCAAAAGCCCACATTGAACCGGCATAGCTGCCCGTGAGTTACAATCGGCCCAAACTGTAAACGACAAAAGAACCACAAGAGCGTATTTCACTCCCAAACAGAATGCCAGCCTTGCTCGGTTAGTCAAAAGTCTGGGTCTTCTTTAAAACCTTTGTACAGATACGATTGACAACTAAGAAGCGCGTTCTAGGTTACGGGGCACTGGTGCTGTAGAGATAATAATAATAATATCTACATTTGATATCAAAGAGAACGCTGGGCACAATCCGCTGCACATTTGTGAGCGATCCTTCTATAGCCTAGAATGTATCGAACAGTTAGAATTAACAGTCTGTGTGACAAATGTAAACAGCCTGGAGTATTGTTTAGTCTGAGCATCAAGGGGAAAAGGCAACTCTAATGCTCAGATACATGGTGTGATACTTTTTATTAGCACTTCTATTTAGGTTCCCATGACTTAACGACATATTTTGAATAGAGAAAAAAACAACAGAAAAATAAAACTAACGAAGTTGTAATTTGCTGTTGTTGTTAGTTGGTTTTCTAGGAATCAGGGTTAAACTAACGCATTACTAATTTGATCTCAAAATCTGCATTATTTCGATCTGATCATATGTGTGCTCATATTTTTTTTTGATTCCCTTCTAAAGCTTTAGCCTAACTAAACTCCCATTCAATTGGATTTATTTAGTCGCTTGAAAGATAAATCAGTGGGTAAATTTACAGCCATTTAAAGTACCTTGACTTTATAATAAAATCTTCATTTAGTGTTGCTCTTTTCCCGAATGACGTTGATGCAAAGTGGAGGACCAGCGTGCCAATCCATTGGCCAATCCGAGCTGCCCCTGAAGCGGGTTCATCCAATCAGAGAACGCGTCTTGCAGGTGGCTGTGCGGTTATCTGTGCATCTTATACAGCTCTGGTCTCAGCTCTGAGTCAATTTCACAGGGAAGGAACTCGCCTGTAACTACCAAAAAAAAACCCCCAAAAAACAAACAAAAAATCATCAAAACCACCCACCCTTCCGAATCCTCTGATTTCCTAGTGGATTTTCAGTCGGGGCTCAGCAATCAAAGTCGTCCAGGGACACTGCCAGCTGAGGTCTGTTTTGACCGAGACTTTGCCTCCCTCTCCTTTGCAGTATTTTCCTGCCTCATTTTTGTTTTCCTCCTGACTGAAACTTTACAGTGTGCATTGCTGCAGCTGCAGGTCCTGGCAGAGCCGAGGCGATCGCTTGCTACTTAGCACAAAACTTTGTTACTCACCGGTATTTTGATTTTTTTTAAGACTAACGAGCCCGTGGCTGGCGCTGCTCGTGTGGGTTAAGAATAAAACAGCTGGCTTTTTTATATATCTATATATAGATTTATTGATGATCACAAATGTTAGCTGTGGGGCAGATGGATACTAATCGCCAGAGTGCATTTGTTCTGAGCAGTACACCGCTGGCTGCTCTGCATAACATGGCTGAAATGAAGACGTCTCTATTCCCCTACACCCTGCAGAATCCCTCCAGCTTCAAAGCACCAGCCCTGGGCGGACTGAACACACAGATCCCCTTAGGGACGCCGCACGGAATAAGCGACATCCTGGGGAGACCTGTTGGAACCACCAGCAATCTCCTCACCGGGCTGCCCCGGATTAATGGACTGGCTACCTCAGCAGGGATGTATTTTAACCCCGCAGCTGTGTCCAGGTACCCAAAGCCCTTGGCAGAGCTGCCTGGGCGACCTCCCATTTTCTGGCCGGGAGTTATGCAGGGATCTCCCTGGAGAGATCCGAGAATCGCCTGTCCTGGTAAGTGAGGGTGCATCTGATCCTAGAAGGGAGCAGGAAGTGATGGGGGGGGGCGTTAAAGGATACATTTGTGTGTGAGAGAGTTTGGTTTTGGATTTTTTTTTCTGTCGTGAAATCAGACTTTTTATTAAGGCCTCTTTGGTTAAGGAAATTTTGAAATCCGCCCCCTCACCCGGTAGTGTTTTCTACTGTCTGGCTGCACCAGGAGATTGTAGAGGTCCCTTTTAGAGTCAGGATCTTTCTCGATTTCTTAGATACAAAGGCAAATATATGGAGCTATCCTAACTATCTAATCTGGTGGTGGAGGTGGGAAATACCATTGACAACAACGGGTGGATAAAGATGTAAACCTCTCTGTGATACTGAGCAGTAGAGACTTAAAAACACAGGGGCATGTTGCACTCAGAATTGCAATACATGAAACAGTATCATAATCCCACACTGTTCATAGTAATAAATTAAAAACTGTAGCCTAACTTCATCACAACATGTCTCATTATCATTTAAATGCCGTTTCTGCAGTTTCGTGGTCTGCTAAATATTACAGGGCAAAATCCTGCTCCCGGTTACACTGGTTGAAATCCGGAGCAACGTAATTGAAACCAAGGGAATTTTTCTAGTTTTATATTGGAGAACAGATTCTGGCACGGAGATTAGATGTAGTCTTTAGTAACCGACCGGGATAATTTCTTCTGTTTGCAGCCCAGACTGGAATGGTTCTGGACAAAGATGGAAAGAAGAAACACTCAAGACCAACTTTCTCAGGGCAGCAGATTTTTGCTTTGGAGAAAACGTTTGAACAAACTAAATACTTGGCAGGACCTGAGAGAGCTCGTCTGGCCTATTCGTTAGGAATGACAGAAAGTCAAGTTAAGGTAAGAAGCCCCGTTTTACACACCAGAATCGTCTCTGAGTAAAGATTATTTTATGAATGGAGTCACAGATGTTGAAAGATGAAACTGGCACGTAACTGAAGTGTAACTGCTTCTTCAGCTCACAATTTACTGAATTAACAGACCCTGTGGGAGTATTACAATTACGACAGGAGACATAACCTAAACTTCTGATTTACTTTAATGGCAAGAGTAATATTTTATTTTCTGGACAACACAATTATAGCTTTTCACAATTGGTTTAATTTCTTATAATGATGCAAAAATATAAAAAAACGCTTCTAGGTTATTTATAATTAAAATATTTTTATATGTAATAGATTTTACCTTTGTGTTTTTAAAGTTCTTTTGCGTTGTCTTAAATATAGAGTCCTTAGCTTTGCAAATCAGTTACAAACTACTCAAGTGAAATGGTTTCACATTTCTCAATATTCCAATGAGTTCCGTGTGGGATATTAGATATGTGTACATTTTGTTTAAACACAATAATATTGGGAAATATTTTGGCAATGTTGGACTATTGTATGCTGGGTTATATATAATTTGACCGTGAACTATTTTCTTGGTCATTCTCTTTTCAAAAGAATATTATTCTCCAATGCTACCAAAATTCCATTTGAACAACAATTAATTTTGGCTTCATTGTAACAAAAGGGAAGTTAGGAATAGGACACTATATTCCTTCGCCTGACATTGTTAAACCATAAAGATTCAATTTGAATGAGCTGTGTTATACAGAGGCAGGTGCAATTACTTTACACAAACATACACATTTCTCTACAGTTATCCTGTTGCAGTCTAGCCACTTTTTAATACTTTATGTACAGTGTTTGGCCTTTATGTTATTGTTTGAGAGTCAAAAGTGTTGATCTCCTTTCATATAAAGTCACTGAATTTTTAATAGTACATAAACGATCCTGCTGTCTTGTGAGATGGAACCGGTGATGTTAAAGGCCTAGACACGGCGATAGGCCCCCAACTTTACTGTTTAAACAGGAACAGCCAAGGGCAAGCAATATTCCAGAGGGAAAGTGAAACCAAGTTTTCTGAAGGGCGCTCGCTCTATGAGTGTATGGAGGGAGGGTTTCAAATCTGTAGGAGGATGAGGTGTTGGAAGGAGAGTTACAGCTAAGGGTTTCCCCCCCTCTCTTCTACCGGGTCTCCAACAGGTGTGGTTCCAGAACAGGAGGACGAAATGGAGGAAGAGGCACGCAGCAGAAATGGCCTCAGCTAAGAAAAAACACGACTCAGAGACGGAGAAGCTGAAGGAGAGCTCAGATAATGAGGACGATGATGAATATAACAAACCTCTGGACCCCAACTCAGACGATGAAAAAATCACGAGGTTATTGAAAAAGCACAAATCCACAAATTTAGCCCTCATCAGCCCCTGCAGTAACAACTCGGATACTTTGTGATACAGGGCAAGAGACCCTAGCGAACAAGACTGACTGCTCCCTAAGGCGCTTTATAAAAGCTGAAATAACCAGGGTATAAAACATTATAAAGAAGAATTGTAACTGGATGTTTAAAAGTGATGTGTTGTACAGCCTAAGATGTATGTGAAATGTATATATTTTTTACAGAATAAGTTATGAAATTATCTTTCTTCTCATTGATGTAAATTGCAGAGGAATCTTTCCAACGTTCCTTTATTTGTTTTGGGTTGTGTTTTTTGTTGTTGTTTTTTTTACTTTCTCCCCCCTCACCTCCCCTCTTTCTTGCCAATTTCCTGCTCCTAACAATCAGATTTTGTTACTGTTTTGTATGGATCACCGACTGCAGCTCAGCCACTTTGTATATAGGAAATTTCAGAATTTTGTGATGTATATTTCTAGTGTAAAAATGGCTCTTTTATTTCACCCCCCCCCCCCTCTCATTGAGCGTTTTGGCAGTTTTAGTTTCTTCCTCGCTACGGATTTTATGCTCTATCACATCAAAAAAAACAACCAAAAAGACAGACAAAACTGGACACTTGAGTTTAAATTGGATTAAAACTATTCCCTCCATGCCGGTTGGAAAGACTTTGTATAAATCAATAAATTATTTAACAAGCTTCTCCTTTGGCGCGTTTCCCCCCGATTTTTTGTTTAATTTTACTTTTGCCATCTCACCCCCATGTAGTTCACAATAAGTAGGGATTTTAACCCCCCTGGGGTAGTTGGGGGTCCCAGCTCGGCAAAAGGGGGGTGCTAACTGAAGTCAATCCCAGTGTGGGGGAGGGGGGAGTAATTTGTTGTTCTAGAAGCAAAGCTGTTTTAGCGCGTGGCTCGTGGGTTTGTTTTTAAATCTCAGCCTGGCCCAGTAATATTTCGAAGGTTTATTTAAGGGGAAGGGGGGAGAGAAGAGGTTGGAGTTAGAAGCTCGCCCAACTGTTGCAGGGTAACTTCGCGCTGCGGTGTCACAGGGGTGGGGACTGGGAACGTTTTCAAGGGGCTCGCGTCCCAACTGAGCTCCAAAGCAAGAGATTCAGTCGGCTCCTTTGCCCCTGTCCGGTCCGGAGCGGCGCCTCTCCTAGTGACCCGCTGTATTGGAAATCAGAGCGAACCCCGCCGATGACAGGAGCTCGAGTGGAAAGCAAGGGGTGGAATTGGGGTGTAACCCTGGCTATGTAGCTAATGCACTGCCCGTTTGGAGGCTGGGGCGGTAAGGGCTTGTCCCGAGCGCTTACCCTGGCCAGTGCTTTCATTGTGTGTGAGAAAGAGCAGTTCACCTTCCTTTTTAATCGTTGGCGGAGTTATTGGCTTGGTTTTTGCGTTTCGTTTCATTAAACCCTAGTGCACAAATGAAACACGCGAGGGAACTAACCCCTCGCCCTGTGCTCCCCGAAGCCAGCACCAAGGAATGCAGGGTCGGGCCTTAGTCCTGCCACCAGCCTTTCCCAGCCCCAAAGTCACTGGAAGCAGAGCGGTTTGCAGAAATAACCCCCTGGCAGATTCTAGCTCCTTGCCTGAGATGGAGGTTAGTCTCAGCCACCTACCAATTGTTGCTTCCTCTGCAAAACTGGCTGGCTCTGGTTTGTTACTACTATTTTAAATCCTTTGTAAATGTACACCCGAAGCAAAGAGGTTCGAGGATCTGAACTTGTGATCTGAGCCAGACTTTGCTAACTGGCGTTTAGAGCTTATTTTGGAAGAACTAAGAGCTCTGCGGGGGAGGGGGGGGGGAAGCGAAGGGACAGAGACAAAGACACCACTTTCTCCAAGTCTATGATTATTGTTTTGTAAATCACCGCTTTGCAATTGTTCACCGCTTTTTGTGCCTTTTCGTTTTTCCAAATTTGCTGCTGCTGAACGTGCGGAGCACAGTGCTGGAAAAAGCAGGCCCCTGGGGGAAGGAGCTTGCTCAGGTTTGGCTTGCCAAGAACTAGGAAGTTCTTTCCGCGGTTTATTGTGGCCATTCTCCCAGGCCATGAAAAATATTCCATTAAAATAGAGTAAGCGAATGTGAGTTCCCTTAGCCGAGCCAGGACGGGTGCGGGGCGAAGGGTGCCACTGGTTCGGGCACAGAAGGGAAAATCACACTGGACCCTGAAAGAAAGAGGAGCCCAGATTTCCAGGATGAGATGAGCGGGAGGAAAAGTTATGTCCAATACGTATGTATAAATTCATCTTCACACACCTGTTCAGAAAAGCTCGGCTGTGAATGCACCAAATACCACATTTCCTGACCACTAAACGGGGAGCGCAACACAAGTTGCAAAACTTAAAATGTGTCCCTGGCACATACCAAAAGAAAGAAGCAATATCTTTCCAATGTATCTGTATTCCGAAGGAGGCAGAGAGAGTGTATTAACTCTCTTTCTTTTATATATAAAATCGGAAACATCCTACAAGCAGCTACCAAACTACGTATTTAACAGCTGCCTTCTGGGGAGAGAGTTGCAGTATAAGACGCTGTTTTTCCAACAGTAAGTGGTAAGCATCTGTTAGATTCACGTAGGCACTTAGTAGCTTAACGCCCACTGTTATCTTGACACCATCCCAAAGACAGAAGCCTACAGGGCCAACTTTTTGACCTTACTAGTAGAACGGTAGAAATAGGATTTATTTTATTTCTTTTTGGTGCTATCTTTATCGGAAACCGTGGGTAGTGAAAGCTAACAGCTCTGTCTTTTCAGCTAATCGGTGATTTTTATTTAGAGGACACCGATTATTTGACAAAATATTTAAAATTTTGGTTTGGACAATTCATAAGTGGCTAGGGAGGAAACCTGCAGGCGGGAGAAAGATGCTCCCACAGCCGTACAGTGAGTGCTCCGTGAGGAGGACACGATCAGCAGGGTTTTTGCAACTGGGCTCTGTGAGTATTCAAGGGCCTTAAGAGTCCAGGCGAGTTTCATTGTTAGGTTTTTTTATTTAAATGAATGAGACATTCTTTCTGCTTCTCAGCTGCTGTTTTGCAATCTGAGCAAATGCAATGGGCTACACAGAAAAGCCAAGCAGGGGCCTTCTTTACTTGCCAGGCAGCCAGAAAAAAGAAAAGAAAAGAAAACCCGTTTCCAAACGCTGGGAGTCCTTAAATTTTCCCTGCTATGATTCAGTCCCTGATCACTTTAAAGAAAGCCACTTGGATGGGAGCAGTGTCTCGCAACCGCTTTAACTCCAACTAAAGGGGTTTCTCCAGCATTAAAGCTGGACCATTTAAAGCATCATAATAGGCGCCTCTTGTAAGACCCCACAGCTAAATGCGCCTTGGCTCAGACCTGGCGTTTGGGCCCCATCCCGCGATCCACTGGGCTTCTGACTGAGCGAGGCTTGTGGGATCGGGTCCTTTGTGAATCTCTTTACATCTCCCCCCCCCCCCCTACCCCCGGAGCAGCATGAATTGGGCCCCGCCGTTAAAGCAGGCGTTGTGCCTAGGTGCTAGCCTGCGCTGCCCGGCCGGTTCCCACCCTTCTGTGAGCCGACCAGCCGCGGGAGTCTTGGAGCGCCCCGCTCCGCCGGCAGGACGCCAGGAGCCTCCCGAGCCCAGCGCAGACGGCAGCGCCGGAGTCTCTGCCCCCCAAAGGCCACAGGCTCCGCTGGGCAGGGGCGTCTTCGGGCTGCAGGGAGCCCCTGGACCAGAATCGGGCTCGGCGACCCCCGCAGGCCGCTCCGGGAGACGCGCAGGGCTGGGTCCGGGCAGCCTCCCCGCCTAGCTTGGGGCGCTGCCCGGAGACTCGCGCGGCGGGGGACAGGCAGCGGGTTTGGTGCCCTGGAGGCCGGCCCGGTTGAACACGCGCCCCGGAGCCGCACTGACAGCTCCGCAGCAGCGCCCGGCCGGGCTCCGGCCTTAGCCGCTGACCTGGGGGGGGAGGGGAAAGCCGCCGCCTTGCGCGGATCTCCGGCAGGGGCAGATTCACCTCCCTGAGCCCCTCTCCTGGGGCGGGGGAACCCGGCATGCCCTTCGCTTGCAGCCGGCAGCCCCAGGGCCGCCTCCCCCTTCGGCAAGAAACAAGCCGAGAGCCGGCTGTGGCCCGGTCCCAACCTCCTCTCCTGCCCTGGGGCTGGGCGCCGCAGCTCGCTGCCGGCCCCGCTAGCCCCGAGCAGAGGGAGGAGCGGCTCTAGTTTCTTTTTGACAGTGGAGCAGATTGATGGCTCGGAGGCCACACGTGGTTCAAGCGGGGTTTGTATCGGGGGTAGCTGTCTTAGTCTGTATCTACAAAACAAGAAGGTGTCTGGTGGCACCTTAAAGACTAACAGATTTATTTGGGCATAAGCTTTCGTGGGTAAAAACCCACTTCTTCGGCTGCGTTTTCAGTGGGAGCAGGGGAGCCCAGAGCCAGCCCCCCCCCCCCAGCACTTGTTATACCCCCGCCCCAGGGGCGCCACGCACAGGCCCCGAGCCCACCGGCCTCACTCCGGCAGAATTGCCTTGAGAGCCCGTGGGAATCAGCCCCGAGTAAAGGCCGCGGAATGGCTGGGGCCTGACCCCGAGTATCCTGTTGAGTGTCCCATGAGTGTGGGCCCTTCTCTTCAGCACAAGCCGTTGCTGCTAGGACCTGGGCTGACGTCGGCTGTGGCCGCTCTTATTCCTCGGAGACCTCTAAAGTCCAGCAAGCTCATTTTGTAGGAAGACGCATGGCTGGAGCCTGCAGACCAGTCGCCCCCACGCCCGTGCGCACGGAGCAAACCCCCCCCCCCCGCTGGTCTGGCAGGGTGGGTATACCACACGTTTAAGCCCGGGGGAAAAGACTGCGTGCAACTTTTGTCTGCTTCCATACAAACGAGGCAGATAGAAAGATCTTAACTCGGCACTCACCGCAGAGGTCACAGCAATATCTGCGGCTTTAGAGGAGCTGGTAGGTCCTCAAGGTGTACTGCAACGCCCTCTGTGAAGCACCCCTTCCGTTAGTGTCTCTGAGCGCTAAGGAGAGCTGGGCAATGTCCCCAGCTGAGGGGCAAGCGCTCTGTGGCCAAAGCCAGGCAGAGCATGTCTGGGACCGGCTGCTAGAGGAGCGGCTAGTGCCCTTTCTATGGCTAATAAACCACCTAAAATGGCATTACAACTGAGGTCTCAAACCATTTAAAACTTAAAGCCAAATAAAGTATTTTCTCAAGATACTAACTTCTTATCAGGTAAGTGACAAACCAGAGGTTCCGACAGAGAATCAATACAGTAGTTAACCTAAAACCACATTTCCTCTCTCACTAAAAGGTGGCCGAACTAAGCCCCCAGCCCTTCCTTCGCTGCCCTTTCCTAGCAAGCCTACTGCAGCTAGATCAGCTGCATAGTAGGAGCCATTTATCTGTGGATAGTTTACCTCTTTATGCAAAATAGTCAATTAGACATATAATTTAGGTATACTACAAGTGCAGCCCTCTTTTGACAGGTTAGCATTATTCCCCATGTTGTCTTTAATTGACAATGTTGTAGAAAGGCTAAAGGTTCATTAATACATTATCCTGTCCCCTGTAAATGTGGCCTGACCAGGGAAGAAATTTAGGGCTGCTACGGAAGAAGGCAAGTACCCAAGGTGTACTGTTTGCTCTTGTATTTTCATATTTACTCGGTTTACTGTGATCTTTCAGTCCTTGTTTCCTTCCTCATGTTTCATACTTTGATGTGCTTCCAATTTGATAAATAGCTGATGGAAAGAGCCCCAATCTCTCTTCAGAGATCCCGATGGGATTTCACCTTTGCACTTACTTCTCAGATGGCAACACCTTTCCAAAGGAAAGACAGAAAAGCTTAGATTCCAGAAGGCTACTTCACTTTACTGGGACACATTGATCTCTTCTTTCCTCAGCGTAGAGGCTGCTTATCCACCTACCAGCCCTAATGATCAGCTCTCTGGTGATTGGTTAGAGCTGCGCCTCAGGATGTTCACACAGAGATTCAGGTGGTGTCACTTCGGGGTTTGGGAGGAGGCCGATTTATTTCACTCTGACTTTTAACGCATCGGAGTCTTTCTGTCAGGGCAGCTAATTATTCTAGGGGCGGTCCTGTAAATTCTTACTCAGGCGAAAGGTCCCACTGAAGGCAATAAGGGTTTGAAGGACTAAGCTCTATTTATCTACATTTAAAAATCAAGTTAAGAAAAATCCTTACTTTGGCCCCCGGTGTGTCTTGAATATACATGAATGTGAAGGGTAGTGCCTGCTTCATTACAACTGGAACTACAGGGACAAATCTAAGCACATTAACTGATTGCTAAGGGAAAGTGACAGGATTATAAAACCTCCTATAGTTAAGAGGCCAGCCTGAATTCTTACAATTGTTCCTCTACAGACTTTATTTTTAATTAATTGAGTTTCAAGGTGCCCAGAAATATATATTCAGTTATTTGTATCTTTCTATAGCTCAAGGTAGCTTTTAACCCATGAAACTGACCGAGAGCAAGAGGTATTTAACCTCTCCATCCACAACAATCTGTTGTTATTTCTACTAACTATAATGGGATTGCTGGGAACACAATGCTATATTGGCCTGATCGGAACAGTCTATATACTATAATATTAAATTAATAGTCGCACTAGAATGAAATTCTCCATTGTAGAAATCCATATTCAGATTAAAACACAACAGTTATAGAATCAATGTTGCATATTAAAAAAAAAGTTACATACTGAAGTTAGTATTTAATGATCACTGTGACTTTAGCAGCATTAATGCCATGAAGGGGAGAACATACAATTCAGTGAATGTGTAATTTGATAGAAAACTTTAGGTAAATATAAAATATTTTACCACAAACTATTAGGCTTTCAAGATATTATTCAAGAAGAGGAATTTCTATTAGGGATCTTTCTTAAAACTTACTACTTGGGACCCACACATTTGAAAGATCATGCCTCCAATTTTTTAAACACTGAAATAGCATTTTATGAATGTTGTTGAATTAATTTTGTTGAGAATTTCTCAACTCAACAAGTTACCCTAATAGGTCATCTGTATAGCTGTTTCTTCTTTAGATGGCTTAGAATTCTTTATGGTCCCACAGTTCATTATTTTACCTAGTCTATATTGAAGTCTTTAGTTTTTTCCCCTTTTTAAGAGGCAGTATTATTTTTTATGACAAGAGAGCTCAGGAAAGAGCATGTAGACCAGTATCTATAAAACAATCAGGGGCTAGCAGTTTAAAGATCCTGGTGGTGTTGGTATATTATTAGGAGTAGCTATAAATACACTGTTATAGTCAGATTAACAATTTATAATAAAATAATCCCACATTTTAAAGTGCAATCAGTCTGTTAAATTTCTTCTCAGTTTGTATTGTGTTTCAATTTATACAAAAAAATGCATCTTATTATCTGCCTAGGTTTTCAGACAAAAAAAGAATATAGTCAATTAGCAGAAAATTAAGAGGACAACTTCATATTTCTGCATAATCCCCACACCCAAAATTAATGGGACAGACACAGTCATTTTTCATTATGATCAGATTTATTGCTTGAGAACCAGAGTACTCATTTCTAAAGGCCTTCAAAGTTACCATGAGTTGAATCTCTATTTGTGTTAAATAGAATTACCAGGTGGTTATATTGCAACATGGCACATTGACATTACAGAGCTGCAGAAACCCTATGAACAACAGTACTTAATACAAACCTAGACTGTATTGTCGTGAAAACAAATTCTGCAAGCGGACATCAAATCATTTTCAATGGTAGTGATTTATACCAAAATCAAGCATCAATCTAATGCCATCACACAGTCCATGAACTCTGTAGTGTTCTAAATTAAATCAATAAAACATACATTTGTGTTTCATCAACAGACTCTCTAATCACCTTTTAATGTTGTACTTTGTGGTGGGAGAAAAATGTTCATAACAAGGTTATGTTGCAGGTTGCACATAGCTACTAAGTAAGAAAATTTACAGTCCTTTTCGCTAACACTTTGTATAAATACAGTCTGTGTTGGGTGCAGATGCTATCTGAAACAGACTTCTAATTTTCTTCTCCCAGGTTGTTATTGTTTTAATATACAATACTTGGCACCATAAAACAGTAACAAAAGACAGACAAAAACAGTTTACAAAATTCTTGAAAGGTACACCCAAATCTAACTAGAGACTTCACATTCAGTCCTTAATAGTACTTAGAAAGAAGGTATTATAGGAGTAACAAAGTGAAACTGCTAATATATGTGCTATATAGTATACTATTTATCTGTATTGATGATGGCACTGCTATATATTATTTGTTTTATAAATGTTGATTGTTGATGTTCACTTAACTAAAACTGCTAGACTCCAACACTAATTGCTGATATGGCACTCTCAAGCAGTCATAATGGAAAGTATATTTAGCATACGTTTTGGTAAGGTTTATAAATTATTTATATATCTGTGTATATATACACACACATACATATATATATATATATAGACACACACATATGTATGTATAGAAAGCAGCTGCTGTGTGATTCAAAACCATGTTACATGGCAGAATAGTAAATAACATGAGGAAAAAAAATCTATAAAAAATGAAAAACAAAACAAAATTCTAAAACTAAAACAAACCATAAGCCTTGGTCAATGAAGAAAATACCATTTAAAACCATCAAAATCTCTATCTATATAATCCAATGTACAAAACCCCCAAATGGTACAGATATAGAATGTTAGGCATGACACCTTTAAAAGTTTAAAATGTGCTGAAGTAGCTTTTCCACATTGACAAACACTTATTAAAAGTTGAAAATTGTGAAATCTAAAATACAGAACATCTCTGCTGTCTATTAGAGTTTTGGCAACAGAACCGTGACATATTTTTTATATATATATATATATAATTCCACATTTCTACTTGATGTCACATGAACATACAAGACAGTGAGGTATGTGAGGCTTTTCCCGAACAGAGTCCAGATGCTGAAGCATAGTGTACGATCAGCAGTCTAAAAATGTGGCACTCAAGACTTGATTTATCAATACAGCTGTTAGGATTATGCATTTCAATATACTGCTTATTCTTTCCTCCTCCATGCTACAGGGTGGTTTCACGAAAGATCTTCTCATTTCGAGGGCATCTTTTTCCTGTTGCAGAATTGGCATTTTTTTAAAAGAAAAATAAACACAAAGGGGAAATGATGTAGAAAATATAAACAAAGGGGAAAAAAATGATATTTACCACCACATCACTGCACGACACAACACTTGTGCACATTTGCAATAGGTTTACCTGCCCCAGCAGCTATTCGAAAGGACAGGAACACAGGCTGCAGCAAGTTAGGGAGAAATAGGGGTTATACACTTGAAAGGTAGAAAGAGATCAAACACTTTGTAATGATTATTTCAAACAGAGTAAGAATCAATCTATAACCAGTGACAAACTCATGGAATAATCTAGACTTCCTTCATTACTATAATCTTACAATTCTCAAGAGATCCAGGAAGACAGCCACTTATTGGGTTGATCCTGTGCTCCCATTGAAATCTATGGGACTCTTGCCATCGATCTCAATAGAAGCAGGATTGAGCCCTCTACATAGCACCTTATTTCATTTGTCATAATATTAACTCTGTTGAAAGAGGATGCTTGTTAAATAAATCAGTCATAAAAGAAATCAAAATGATTGTATCCAATCTGGCTATTACTCTATTCCTGAAGGACACTGCACTTTTAATTTTATCAAACAAGTTACTAGATCAGTAAGATCCTTTCTTCCTTTGAAAAAGATTTTACTACCGCCACAAAAATTATGACTATAAAAATAAATAAATAAATAAATAAATTACTATATTTGTAAATTTGTATTTATTTATTTCTACAGTCATCATTTATATATATACATACATACATACATGCTCACACAGAGGAGTTATTAAGTATCCCATTACCATTTCTAAAATCATAATTCAAGAGCCACTGCAGTACATCTGTCAATGATATTGCAGTATAGTTTTCAGATTTCTAACTGAATTTTTACATGGATAGTCAGTCTTAAAATTTCAGAGATGTTTTTAGTTGTTTATAGGATTTTCAAAGAAACCAGGTGCTTATTGATCAAATATTTCTAACTGCGGTTCCAGTTGGTGGTATCTTCAGAAGAGAATTAGCTAACTATACGGGTTACTTAAAATTTATGTTTTTATCATCTTTGATCTTTTTAAACAACTGGCATATCGCTAAGTATTCTTTTTCTTACCTGTTGCTTATATATGGTACTGTCAGCATTTTATTATTCTAGCAGTCAACTAGACACCAAATTCATTAAAATTATATTCAGGAAACAATCTCGATAACTAAGTGAAACTAAAGTTTTTCATGGGCACTTTATTTAGGTAAGGTTATAAATACAGATATATTTGCTCATACTGATTTCAAATTATCGTATGTTTTTATGCTGCCTTCTGGAACATTATCCTATTCTTTACTGAAACTTGTGCTTGTACCTAATATAGCATTTCTACTGATTTCAGTTGAATTTAACCCCAACTTGTATAAAATTTTCCAAAGCATCTAGTTTAAAATAAAAAAGGGGGAAAATAATTGACTTCAATATAAAAGGAATAGAAATTAATACACACATTCTATGTTCCTAATAAAATGTAGTATAATACAATACTGTAAAACTGAGTTAAATTACCTTGTGATCCCCCATGCAGACATTTGGCCCAATATGGTCATAAATCACTATCTTCTCATCATTTTCTGACTAATTAAAAAAAAAAAGACTAGTCAGTTCAGTTATTTTTCAGATTTCAGAGAAAACTAAATAAGGAAAGGTTACAGGAATGGAAGTTCAGTAAGAACATGCAACAAGATTTCTTAGTGAGGGCATATTCAATTTAGCTCCTCAGAACAAAGATTACATAGAATGTTACATTAAATATCCATTGCAAAGTTTGTGAAATTTCCAAATAAAATACTTACAAATCACTACCACTCCATTTTAGGGCTTTACCAACTTTTAGCAACTAATATTTAAGATGTGGAAACTAAGGACTCAGTTATAGCTACATTCAAATTTTGTGTCAGTGAAATGCAGCAAGTGGTTTCACCAAAGTCCTCTCTTTTAGGAAAAGCTCAGAAATCTTTTTACTGAATTACATAGGACAGGCATGTCGCTCTTGGAATAACATGGAATTCACATTGTCTCATTAAAAAACATCCTATGTACCCATATAGTAGTATTTTAAATGTACAAGCAGAAACATTAACACATCCTTTATCCTTATTATTTATTAGTTGAATTACCTGAGCACCTAAGAGCCCTAGCCATGGACCCCATTGTGTTATTGCATCAACTATATAAAATTAAACAAGTAGAAACAGCTGTTGAATATTTTGTACAAAACAGTTAAAATATTTAGCTATGAAAGAAGAAAGCAAAAGAATCCTATTTCTATTAGATACTTTCCTTTAATAAAAAGAGCATTCAAAATATCTTAAGAAAATCAACTGAAGGCGAGCATTCCTCTAGCCAGCCCTGTGAACTGCTTGCATTCTACTCTATGTTGAACTTTCTTCTTATACACTTGTTCTCTTTGCAGCTATGATTTAATAAATAATAGAACGTACTCATCTTTCTGCCATTTACACTGAACGTGTGATTTTGACAGCCTATTTTATCTAGCACCACCCTTTAGAAATAAACACACAGAGAGGCTTACAATTTCTTATTATACTAAACAATTCCTGGAAGCTAATTAAATCTGGAGTCTGCACACTGGCAAGTCTCTAATACAATCATAGATGTGCTTTAAAATAGTTTACAATACTCATTTATTTTGTATGAAACAGTCAAGATTTTCTCATCTGTAATCAGTCAAGTTTGACTGGGCAAGAACTTTATATAAACAGCAGCATTTAGGACTATAAAGTTAAAACTGAATTATCTTTAATGCAGTTAGGAAGCTTAAGGTCAGATTTACTTTATAGCATGGTTGTCTGCCAAAAAATATAAAAACATAACCTTCTGCATTGTATGCATGAGCACTTTCCAATATTTCAAGATCATAATGCCACTACCATCGGAAGTGGGGATACATTCATCAAAAGCGACTTGATAATTTACAAAGGCAGCATAAAATTGTGGATTTTCAACTGCATAATCTTTAGACAGATAAACAAATTACAGCGGCGCACAAGCAGAAACAATATACACTTGGCTGAGCATTCATTACTGCATGCTATCAGGCATCAACGCAACTCCCTAGCAGTGGGCAACCTTTGGTGTTTTAGGGCTCAGGAAGCATAAAATAACATGATGGTGAGGTAACCGACCATAGCATGATAGATGATGTTGCACGAAAGCTGTTTACAGCCCCATGTCTGTACAATCTGTAACGCCTAGTGTGTGGAGCTGAACATACTGTGTTGTGTGCTAATTTGCACACACTACTCCTTTTTCTACAAAGCACTGAAAAAGTGCCGATTTACTAAAATTTGTTCTTTGAAATAAGAGATAAGTCGGCCAGAGCTGAAAAGCAATTTTTCAGATACCTACAACAAAGCACTAATACATAAAAAAAAAGAACAATGCATAATAATTTCTCAACAATTAGTTATACCAAAGAAATTCTGTCTCTAATTTTTAAAGATACACAACTATTTAAGGTATAAGAATGTATCAGACTTGCAATTAAGTATAATCTGATAGAGTGCTTTTGGTTTCCTCACTGATCCTTTTTTTAAGGTTCAAATATTTCTAATAGTGCACATTGTAAACCATTATAAAGAAATAAGATCTGAAGTTGGCGGGAAGGCAAATATAGTTTGCTGCATACAATCAAGAAATTTAGAAATGACTTAGACCTATTGCATCATCTTTTTCTTTCCTCCACCAATTCAGTACTCTTCCCTATTGTATATTTTCTATTGCTTTGCTCAAGTTTTATGGGCCAAAATTTCCAAGTGGCCTACAGCTGGATAAGAACCTTATTCTCTGCTGGAGTAAATTGGAACACCTAAACTGAAGTTAATGCAGCTGTGCAATTTACATCAGCAGAAAATGTGGCTCTAATTTCCCTCTGTAATTTTTGTATGCACAAATCTTTGTCCATATCCAAAATAGCATGCCCAAAATTTGCAAATGCAAAATTGCAGACACAAGATTAAAAAGGATTTTGAAAATTCAGCCCTTAATGCTCCAAGTGAACTTCTGCCACTTCCCTATGGAGATTATTTCAGGCCAATTGACCTCATTGTTACAGATTTTCTCTGGTGTTCAGCCTTCATTTTCCTATGTTTAAGTTTGTCCCATTACATTTGGTTACACTCCCTAATATAATCAAACAATTCCTCTCTTTGGTGGTGTTTTCACCTTCAAACATTTATACACAGTTATATCTCCTCTGATTCATAGCTAATTTTTAAAATCTTCCCTCATTGGTCACTCTGTCCTTTGTTATGGAGAATTCCATGGATGTCTAGAAGCATATGCAATATTGTATTTACTGTCTTACCAGTGTCATATAGAGATGCAAAATTATCATCTCTTTGGTATATGATTCTACATATGCAGCCCAAATTTCCATTACTTTTTATGCTGCAGTATTGCATAGAAAGGTCATATCCAGTTCATTCTCTCTTCCTACCTCTTGTTTGGCAACTCTGTTTTCCCGGTATTGCTTTCTTACTGAATACTAGGGTTCCACAGTATTCAGATGTTGTATACATTTTAATTATTGTGCCTAATAAATAGAATAATATTGCCTTTATCCTGAGCTCACTGGTGGCATTAACCACCAATTAAAAGATTAAATCAATCCAGGTGCATAGGGCCCTTTTCATATTTCAGCCTTGTGGCTGTATAGGAAGACCTTGGACAGAGCAGCCACATGGGGGCTGCTGCAGTGCTTCCGCACATGAAGGAGGTCCCTATCCTGGCCCCAAAAAGGCCATCATGGATGGAGATCTGGAATCTCTGTGGATCTATTGGCTGGCAACATTTATACAGGAGACGCAGAAGGGCTTAAAATGCTGTTCCAGACCTGTGACAGGATTAGTCACAGAGGGGCTGTACCATAGCCACAGCCTGTCCCCAAGTTAAGGAGGTGAATTCCATTCACCAGACCTCAAGAATTTCCCTGAACAAACCAAGTTGCAATGAGGGGTGAATTTCACCACCAATGAGGATTTGGTGAAAAGTTTAAAAGGTGTTAATACCAGCACTTCTTAGGCCAGGTCTACACTACCCCCCTAATTCGAACTAAGGTACGCAACTTCAGCTACGTGAATAACGTAGCTGAAGTTCGAAGTACCTTAGTTCGAACTTACCTTGGTCCACACTCGGCAGGCAGGCTCCCCCGTCGACTCCGCGGTACTCCTCTCGCTGAGCTGGAGTACCGCAGTCGACGGCGAGCACTTCCGGGTTCGACTTATCGCGTCCAGACTAGACGCGATAAGTCGAACCCAGAAGTTCGATCGCTCGCCGCCGAACTACCGGGTAAGTGTAGCCAAGGCCTTAGAGTTTAACATGTGAGAAGAAGTGCTTTCGAGAGATGGAAACTTGAGTAGCTATGGAAAAAATGGTCTCACATTTCAGTGAGTTATCTTTTGATTGTAATTATTTAACTTACTGCAAAGCAAACATTATCATGAGATACACAACACTGATGAGAGAGGGAAAGAGAGAAGATTATAAACATAAATCAAGTTTGAAGTGTTTCAGTACTACACACACACACACACACACACACACACACACACACGCATGGAGCCAGTAGCATGAGGATTTATTTTCCAACCCTACCTATTGTAATTAACGAATGTTAAGAAAACGCATTAGTATGCAGAAAAACAAAGATAAACACAGAGCGTTGTGTCTTAAATAAGCTCATCAAGCCAAGACATTTTTGGAGAAGGCGGGCAAGATTCATGGGTGTGATGAAGCTGCTGTGACTGCACAGCCATCACAATCTGTCAGTAAAGCCCTCTGGAATAACCCCAAGAAGATCACCTCACTGTAATGTGGTAGAAAGTCACAGCACAGACACTCTCGCACAGTGGTGGGTAACCTGCAGCCTGTCGGTAATCCGCTGGCGGGCTGCGAGACAATTTGTTTACATTGACCGTCTGCAGCTCCCATTGGCTGGGAAAGGTGAACCGCGGCCACTGGGAGCTGTGGGTGGCCGTGCCTGCGGACGGTCAATGTAAACAAACTGTCTCGCGGCCCGCCAGCGGATTACCCTGACGGGCCGCGTGCCGTAGGTTGCTCACCACTGCTCTAGCATGTCCCTCACATCCACTTCTGGCACAGCAGGAAAATGGGGCATGGTAAGAACAAAGAGGCCTGGATCGGATGCCCCTATGATCTCCTTATGTGTTTTTGGTTCTCTGGGCCCATTTGCAACATGTGTAAATTGTGACAGCATTCAGGTTGCTGTAACCTGGCATAGGGATCAGTCCTACACACAGGATAAGGGGAATACCAAGGTCCCCTTTCTACTCGGTTGTGAAGTGTGTAGTTTGGTCTGATCCCAGGATCTGGCTCAGTATCTGTACAGCAAAAAAGGGCCAGGGAGGGAGAAAGGGGGGGGGGGGGGGGGGGAACTGGGAAATTCTTGAGCTACATTGTTGCTACGGCATTGACAAAATTAGGCTTATCACTGTGCACTGAAATCAGAGGACTATGTCTCACAGAGGTGTTGTGAAACTTAATTGTACAGTGTTTGTAAAACACTAAGATCCTCAGATGAAAAGTTTTGTATAAAGGAAAAATGTGATTATTGCTTCCGTGTTGCTGCCTTCAACTATCGCTGGGGTTTACTCTGGACAGTTAAGAATTGAGGGAGAGGCAAGAAATATCAAACAAAAACAAACGCTACGTTGAAGATAAATGAAGAAATAACTAGAAAATAATGTGATCACATGGGTGTACTTACTTTTAGAATCAGTTCCTTGGCTGAATGCGACATCAGAATTCTATCACACCAAGCTGGACATCTAGTATTCATGTACTGCTTTCCCTGGCTACAATCTTCACTGTATGGATAACTGGAAAAGAATCAGTGCAACATCGGTCAGCAACCAGCCTGGCTTTTTAACTGTCTGCAAGGCAGCTTTAATAGCCACTGGCTCAATCCGCACCGGTTTTTTTTTAAACCTGCAAAAGTCAGTTCTTTCAAAATGTACCTGTTTAACACATATGTCCCTCCCATTCCTAAATTTAAGGCCTAATCCTGCAAGATGCTGAGAAATTCCTTTAAAGTGCTCAATGTACTCATCCCCTTAGATTTCAATGAGAAAGAGGGGTGCTTAGCACCTCAGAGGAGCTGGCCCTTAATAAAAATCAATGACTTGTTATTTTTTTGAAACAGTCATAGTTTACCTCTATTTTGCTCCTCATCCTTATACACTCATTTTAGTCTAAAAAGTTGTGTGTTCTTCTAAAAACTTTTCTTCATCTCCGTTTAAATCTCAAAGCACCACACTCTCACCTCGCACCTATTTTTTTTGGGAGAGAAAATAAGCTCTTATTTTTAGAGATCCATCTGTTGAATTTTGTCTTATACTTAGATTGTAAACTCTTTGGGGGCATGGCCTGGCTGTTTGTTCTGTGTTTGTACAGCACCTAGCACAATGGGGTCTATGACTGGTGCTCCTAAGCTCTACAATAATAAATAACAAGAACAACAACAATGGAGAAGGACTAAAGCAAGAACAAAATCTTTGAACACAGTGGACCATTGCATATGACTCTGGGGTATAAATTAATGTGGGGAAGTACTCAGGAAACTGATGTTCTTCTCACTGAATTTCCTTTGAATGACTCCCTCAAGGGGGAACTATTTCAGGAATTACCCAGGACACAGAGTCAGAGACTTGAAAACCCCACAGCGGCCTAGACTTCACTGAAATACAGAGATCTATCCATACAAATCCAAGTGGTAGGTGAACTCTGGCTGCTCTTCTGGGCTCCCTGATGGCTCAAGGGGAAGCATGGCTGTGGGCTTTCTCTTTAAGAATGGGCAGCTGGTGATACAGGGAGAGATAATGACTGAAAGGCAAATGAAAACAAGGGGAAATGAAACTAAAAAGCTTTACAAAATGCCATAACTCAATCTGAAGTCACAGTAATAGCACACACACATATTTTGTCTCTTTGGTAAAGGTGTTTGGAATAAAGCAGATACGATGGAAGGTATATGTGGGTGCATTTTCTTTGAATTCAATATAGATGCTTATCTAATGAAGCTTCCTGGTATTACTATATTGCCTAAGCATATTTGCAAGCAATGAGCAAGGGAGCTGCTGCGCTTTAACATCACAAGATACCCATTAGTTCCTTGTTATATAATTTTAATCCCCCTCCCTTTTATAATTCTATTTTAGCCAAATTTTATCTACCCATCTGGCAACCCTACCATCACCATCTACAGCCAGTACAATCAAGGTTCAGCCCTAATGAAAAAAAACAGGGAAACTGCAAATAGGGTGACCAGATGTCCCAATTTTATAGGGACTGTCCCGATATTTGGGGCTTTTTTTTTTTTTAATATGGGCTCCTATTACCTCCCACCCCCGTCCCGATTTTTCACTCGTGCTATCTGGTCATCCTAACTGCAAAGGAAAAGTTATCAGCTCTAACCTCTACTATGAAGCCAACGAAACAATACCACAGAATGGACAGAATGGCACTATGTGCTTAATATTATTTCTGCTGCTCCTGAGTGATGTTAATGGGAACTGTCCGGCAATAAATAAATGAATAAATAGTTGAATAGCAACCAAGAAAATTATACGTTCTGAAAAAAACTAGTAAAGTTTCAAAATGTTAAGCCCACTATTTGACCTGCCTAGTTGTTCATAAAATCTGATTATGAAAGCCCATATGCTAAACATCTAAGGGGTAATTTTTTATAAAAATATTGTAGTGGAGAATAAATGCCACTGGATTCTGAAAAGAATGGCTCTTCTTTAGTTCTCCTAATTGTTTTAAGTTTTATTCCTCTTTGTGCAATTACAGTAGTAGCAAATATTAATTGGACAATGCTTAGGTCAAAACCAGACAGACATGTTTGGGTACAAGAAGTACCTGGACACATGAGCCAAACTGCAGATTTTCAGGTGTCAGTCGGGCCATGTTTCCTTCTTAACTTTGTTCATCCATTGACTTGGGAGAGGCATTCATTTGCATAGTTGGTATTTAAATTTTGACACAGCACTGAGGGCTACCATTTTCTGCTACACCGCTACAGTATCCCTTACTAAATCCAAGTTTCTTCTGTTGCCACAATAGTTTTAAGTAGTTCTCTCACATAAGAATGATGGAATCGGGTCTTGGATTTTGGATGCAAATCAATCCGGACAAGACTGGAGTTAAACTGGTAGGTTCAATGTGAAGACACCGAAGAGGTGGTATCAGCTCTCTAATGCGGAGAAATTGTCCAACCAAACCAGGGAGTTTTGTTGGATCTTCAACTGCTTCTGGATGTCCCTGTAGCAGCAGTCAATGAGAATGAAAGATGTTTCGAAGGATGCATCTTCATCTGTTGGATACAGACCTCACCACAGTAGTCATTTTGAGAAGGGGACACTGTGATATGCTCTCTGTAGACCACTCCACAGACTATGATGGTTTATTTGTTTAGGGACATTTTCTAAGAGGATGCTCCGTCACGTGTGGGTTTTGTGATAGCTAAATGCAGCTGAAGTAACCTATAATGATTTAAATAGGTTGAACTCTGATTACCTCAGAGACCACATCCATGTGAGGCCACAGAGTCAAAATCATCTCAGGCACTTCAGCTAATAGCCCCTGGTTTAGCTGTCAGGGGGCTGAAACCAGCTCCTTTTCAGTGAGGGATCATTGACAATGGGATGCACTTAATATTTGGATTCTCCATAACTTTGAATTTGCTGACCTTCAAGGTCATGCTGCAAGGCTCAGTTGTTCTCCCAGACTTTTTCTAAAGAGGACAGTGAGTAAGCGAATGGGGAGTTTTTTGAGGAATCCAGAGGGTTCTGAGATGATTCAATTTGTTGGACATTGTTCTTAAATTATTGATGTATTTTTAGAAATAAGTGCTAGATAGGTGAACTCATAAGTCTTTGAATAAGAGGACTGGATGGGTGCATTTAAAAAATAATAAATATAAATCAGGAGGTTTTCCTTTTATTCTGCTTATTGCTGAATTCATAAAGGAATTACTGAAGCTTTCAAGATAAGGTTTTTAAAATAAGATTTCTGGGATTGTAACAAAAAAAGGCTTTCATGCTTGAATAGAAAGTTATTTACCACCCTACTTGGTGTGATATTATAAAACTGAGATGCATAGCTTTCTACCAAATGGGTTTACAAGCTATACTGCCATTAAAAAGATTAGCCATGGCAAACAGCCAAGTAAAGTGTACTGAATGTATTGGAACAAACCAGTGATCTCAGTACCTTTTCCACCTCATCAAACCTAACAAGACTCATTTTCAAAACATATTATGAGAATTCAATTTGCTGCTTCACTGCCATACAGAAGTACAGCTTATTTCTGAATGTCCATGAGATGTTTTGATGATGTAATATGGTTGGTAGCTGAAGCTCTTTGTTTGCAATTTAAGAGTTGACTTTTTCTGGTAACCTATGAATGCATCTCTTGCTTTACTTGCACAAGAGCCCAACATAACAAACAATACTTTTTATTAGAGAAGTTATATGAATCAATCACATTTCATATAACCCACCCTTTTACAGTATAAACTCTATGGCTCTGAAAGTGTTATGCTCTGTACCTAGAAAGATCGTCTAAACTTAAGTATTACAGTATTTAATTTACGAGTCTATATTCTGTAAATTGGTATTTACAAATCTGCTTTATTGATCTCATCATTTTCACATTATGAAGACTCCTGGCGATTCCCCAGGCCCTTTAATGATGAAGACTCTATAAAGAAGTTACTGTAGTTTAGAAATAGCTTTGACAAACAAAATCAGATTTCTTATATCTAAGCTTGGAACTATATTGCTGAGATTAGAGCTGAAAGAAGTGCTGTAGTTAGTTATCCAACCATGATCAGCTGAATATAGCAATTTAACCCAAATCAGTCTGGGACAAATCCTCCTCTACCCAAGTTTGGTGTGGAGGGGGAAAAGAACCCAAACTCCATTCTAAAGGTGTAGTAGCACCCAGCGCGGCTACACCCCCAGTGCACTGGAATTCACCTACCTTGTCACTGTACATTTGCCAGACCATACCATCCTCACTCCCCATACAATACTGAGATATGAGAAAAATTGATAAGAGAGTGCACCACAAAGAAGGAAGGGCAAAAATCTGGCCCCTTCCTTCATGGTTGAGGAGGGGTACAGATGTAATGGAACTGATGTGGTTCCTCTACACAGGCCAACACAGGGCTCTTAGGGACCTCCATCCCTACAGGGTCCTAGAGCCTGGGCTCCAGCCCAAGCCCAGAAATCTACTTAGCAATGAAACAGCCCCGCAGCCCAAGTCCCATGAGCCCGAGTTGGTTGGCATGGGCCAGCCACATTTTTTTTTTTTGCAGTGTAGACATACCCACAGGTATGTCTATCCTGCAACATAAAGCCCATGCTTGAGCCCAGACTCAAACATAACCTTCGTCTTTGTGTCTACACTGCAATTGTGCTAACCCAGGGATCAGGCCCAGGGTTCCAGGACACTGTAGTGCTGGAGGGTCTGAGCTTGACTTAAGCTGGAACCCAGGATCTCAGCCTTATTGCTTTGCAGTGTAGATGCAGCCCCGTTTGATTTGGGACCTGGGAATCAGCCAGAAGTATCCCACAATTCCATGGGACAACTTTCTTAGTGCTCTCTATCCCAAAAATCTGCATTCCACTCTATTGAAAATGGAAGCCACCCACCCTTTGTGAACGGCAGCAGCTCAGGTCAGCATTAACTTATTCTCTTCTGATCACTGATCTTCAAGCACACTATCAGAGTCCTTTCTGGGTTGGCAATGGAGAGCAAACCAATCAAGCCTTTTGCAAAGTGAGCTGCTTCCTGGCAACGTGCAGGGCAGGCAGTAAAATTTTCTCCCAGTGCACCATGGTCCCAGTGCTAGAACAGCCACATTTTGGGGGCGGAGGTGCTAAGGACTCTGGTATATGGTTACTTTGACTTTTTGACTTGGGTCAGTGTGCTGCAATGCGGGCGCCAGAGCCCTAGGTTCAAGCACAGGTTAGAAAAGTCATAGGGTTAAAATATAATGTAGATGTTCAAGTCCACCCCTAACATGGGTTGGCTGACTCAAGTCCCTCTAACCCTGGGCTTACATTGGAGCACAGACATACCCTAAGAGACATCTGAAGGTGTTTATACTTGCTGCATGCCCTAGAGGATCACTTGGCAGGGGCACCCTCTCCATCTTCACAAGAATGGGAATTGGGGACGGGACAGAACAGCCCCCAAAACAACACAGCAGACAGTTTGGGGCTCATTATGTGCAGTTTATCTATGCCTTAAGTAGATTTTTGCAAGCAAAAGTTATAATTGTATTTTTCTGAAATAAGACATAGTCACTGCCCAGCATCCTCATCATACAGTGCCATAGTTTTAATTAATAGCTTATAGTAGTTTCAGTACAATTTTTCCAAATTTTCTTCATATAACAAGCATAAATATTGTCTGCATTAACCAATATCACCTTGGTGCTGCCATTGAAGAAAGAGGCATTACAAAATTCACAAAGACAAAAAATAAACCCTAAGCTGCTACTTGGGACATTGCTCATTTTCAGTTTCTTATGCAAATCTGTCATAAGCACATGAGCTTGCTGCTGCATTGCTTACACACCCAAAACTTGGAGGCACTAGAAATTCTGAAAATGAACCATTTGGAGATATCATGGGTCATGACCAGCACGGTCAGCATGAGTGCCCAACGAGAACCACATTTTACTCCTGTCAGAAAGGAACCTCTTCCAATTTGGCAACTTCCAGTACAGCACAGCTTCAAGTTCCTACTCAAAAAGCCAAAATCATCCCACTGACTTTAATGACGTTACCAGATCTCAATTTGACCTGAGTTGATTTGCATTTCCAGTTTGAACATTAATTTTGAGCTGCCTTTGTGGCAACCCACAACCAATTCTTTTCTCATTTGTATAGAGAATGCAAAACATGAGTATTTCTCAGTTTAAGAGGAACCAAAGCTAATTACGAGCACAACCAAAAATCAGGGCTATTCTTCTAATACATGTCTCCAGAAAGGGAACTAGAAAGGGACAGTGCCATGTCACATACATAATAGTAGCTTTGGCATCCTAATATCCTCAGCGTCATAGTGTTTATTAATATGCTGATTTCATGCTAGCAAGAAGGGATCCAAAACATTACCTGCATTTCTTTATGGTCAACCGCTCTCGCTGTTGGAACACCTCTAAATGTTATAAGTAATTACAGACAAAATATTTTGAAAAACATTAATGTTGCCACATCAAACATTCAAAAAGATAGGAAACACCAGAATTAAGGTTCCCTGTGAAAGCTTCACTCCATATCTTTGCATGTATGCATTATGATATCCTTGCCCAACAACACATGGGAGGGCAGCAACAAGAGCGAGGGATAGACCCAGCTCTCTTGGTCCCAGTACAGTGTTCTAGACACAAAAGAAAGTACTTTCTCTTCCTGCAACACTCTGCCTCATTCGCTGTCCATCCTGTGTGCTGTATGAGGCAGGGGTCCCGAAGAACAAATAGTACATCATGCAATTAAAGACAGTAACATAACCTGGTCCAAGCCTTTAGGTGTCACACAATATACATGTTAAATATAACAATAACAAGTGTACATGCACAAGGAGAGTGGCAGACAAGGTTATATAGATAAGGTTAATTCTGGCAATTCCTAATGTTTCAGTGCTTGATTTGGCACTCAATGTTCTTTTAACAGAGTTTTTGTTCTATGTTATTTTTTTTTCTTTTCTTTAAAGCGAGCTGAGAAAATATAAATTCCACATGAAATCACATTGACCCCCCCGCATAGATTATCAGCAAGGATGAACGACAGAACTTTTAGATCAATATCAAAGACCTTTATCACGTGTAGATGAAAAACTGGTAGCAATAACAGACTATTATCCTCTATCTAGACCAGCCACTACAGGGGGATGCCTTTTGCCAGTGTGGGTTTGTGAAAGATGATAGTTTGACAGTCCTGGAGACTGAAGTATCTTTGACGAAGGCTAAAGGGTTTACCCTCTATCAGCAGGATGTCTTATTTTTCAGTGCTGGTATTTTCTGCTGCTTTTTCGCCTTATTGCAGACTTTTTGTTTTCATTTTCACTCAAACTATTCAATCGGACTTACTTAGAAGTGTTTTTTTTTGTATAAACGTATTAAGAAGCTATTGAGTTTAATTAATGTAATATTACAATGCCAAAGGTTTTCAAATTTTTCTGAACACCTGAAAGAATTGTTCTCACTAAATTTGATAAGTTTGAAAGTTGCTGTTGTGTAGGTAGATGTACACAAATGCACTTCCGTTATTTGTACTTGTGTTACTATTAGCAGGAACAAGAACTACATAGCAATAATATTGGGAACCCTTAAAAAACTAAACAGTTTGTCCGCCAATATTATTTCACTAATGATACTGTAATTACAGTTAAAGCTATTTTATTTAAAACACAATTATTGTCAGAGAAGCCAAATACCTTTACAAAATACCTACTGTAGGACTATAGACTTCTGTGATCTTAAACCAGCCCACCAACTGTTTGTTAACTCAAAACACAAATGAACAATAAAAATGAATTAAACCTTTCCTTAAATGGCATTCCCCATAAGGAATGGAAAGGATGTACTATTTTGCTTTTTGTGACACTGGGGCAGGTGAATTTTTCTTTCAATCAGAAAACCATTCTATTTTGAGAATTCATATTTGTTAGTTCTTCTAAAACCATCTGTCATATGGTCAAGGTAGTTCTGCATCCCAGCCCTTTTAGAAAATATAGTGAATTTACTTTGTTTGTAATACTGTAATATACTGTACATTGCTTTAAAATTGTATCTTCTGTGGTTAGAACATTATAGCCCTGTTTTACAAAGTGGGACAACACCCCGTTGATGACAGAAAATAAAAATAAGATAAGCTGCAATTTTTTCCCTAGCACAATAAAGGTCATTTTGAAAGACGGAGCCACACGATATCTAATTTTACAACACTGTTGTTCAGACTATGTGCACATTATAAAAGTTCAATCAGGTTTTAGACACACACTACTTCTTAAAAACAAACTTCCATCACAAAGTTTCTAAGAGAGCTGAAAACTGCTCCCATTTGGAGGATGTTTACTTGATTTCGTTTATTATTTTATTGTTGGTCTATGACTTTTGTGCCACTGAATTTTATTGTTTATACTTTATATTAAAGATGATACTAAGCTGCAAAGTTCCAACCTAGATGTGAACTCTTCCAAAGTTTGAGGGTAACCAGGTCCAGGGTTTTGATGTGGCACATTACAGAGCTAGTGATGTGTGAATTTGAACCTGAGTCCAAACATTCTCTGCTCAAGCTCACCACTACTTTATGTATTTTTATTTACCAGCTATGCTGATAGGTACCTTCACATAAGACTTTCCCCCTACCTGTTTAATAATAGCAGAATAATATACGGTCAAACTACCATAGTTTTAATCAAAATCAAAAATTTGAAAGAAAATGGCAAGTGCTTTACACCTAAACTGTACACTATAGTTTTAAAAATGTCCAACGTGCTACTATACTAAAGCCATAAGTAACAACATTAGTAGGCCACTGGGCCAAACCTGGGGTGATTTGTGAGCTAAGATGGGAGTCGGGTAAAGGGATTTTATTGTTTTTCATTGACAAGGTCCCAGCTGTGCACTAATGGGAGCTGGTATATGTGTGACCTCAGTTCACTAGCCAAAGTACAGCTTTCAAAAATCAGTATAGTCATAGCCAGACTCCACTTTTTATGAACTAACATATTAGTTTCCCAAAATTCATTTAAATTAATTAAATTGCCATTTATATAGGTTTCCCTAAATTCAAAAGGGAAATCCATGTTCTTTAGGCTTAGTCAGCTCAATCTTTTCTAACAAATGACCCTAAGTAATTGGACTTCATGTGCTCATCTTCTGCATCAGGTAGTTAAAGCTAAGCTATAGGGCACCCTGCTGTTTGAATTAAATTAGCTGCTTCACATTTACCAAAACACTAATAGGTCTTCATGATGCTCTGTGAGCTAACTGGCCATGATATGTATCTCATTTAAGCCAAATCGGAGGGTAAACACAGGCCTGCAAACATAGTGGTTAAAGTACAATGTGTTAAACAGCTGCTACTTGCAAATGCTACACTAACACCATGGTGATCAAACTAACAATCAGAGTCAAAGGTCACAATAAAAAGGGGGTCAACCAGGCAATCCAGTAGCAAAGGGTAAGAAGGGTAAACAGGACTTGAGCCATAACTCCACGTAGTACACAAAGCAGGAAGGTTAATGACACAGTGTAATTTTTCTGAGTCTTTTTATGGAGTTATGTTGGGCATATTGGTCTGTGGATTAACAAACTCTTTTGTTTAACTATTATTCTGCAGCTTGCGTGCGTGGTGTTAATTCAGAGTTTTTACACTTTAGTTGGTTTGTCAGCATTAATTCAATGGAATGTTTCCAGAGGAGTGTTGCTGTGGGGGGGGGGGGGGGGGGGAAGAGGGGTTGGGTGGAGATACCAATAGATTCTTTCCCAATATGCAATAACTGGCTATTTTTTTACTCTGGAATTTTTCCAATAGAGACAATCTTTTCTTATTGATTATACAACATAGCCATGCTAAACCATGGATTGCCTTGGTGACAATGTCAAACTGAACCAGTTTTTGTGTCATTAATGCCCTATTGGCTCCCCTTTGTAGGCTGTTTAGCCAGTTTAAGACTGAAAGCCTGACACACTGCTAACAGCAACTCACATGCTACATTTTGCTGTTCAATAAAGAGTCCTGGGGAGGTCCAGTTAACACAAGTGGATTATTCAGCAATACCAATGCTACATCAAGTGGCCAATGAATGACATGCCCTATTGCTTTAATAACCAGAACGTTGTATCCAACTAAGTGTATGAAATACTGCTACTATTACAACTGGATAAATTAAACTATGAATAATTCATCCAGTGTTGGCTTGTTTCAGTAAAAGATTCTGAAATTATTATACATGGTTCTGATAGAGCTAAATGGTTTTTCTGGGAATGTGCCTGACTGTAAGTAAGTTATAAAGCAAGCTATATTTTTACCTACACTAAAACAGAAAACAACTTGTATTGCAAAGAAGAGACAATGGATAGGAAAGCATTCAACTAACAGGACTCTTAAAAACCAACACTTCCAAAACTCAGATTAATTTATTAATAGCAAAAAGGAAGCAACTCGAGACTGTTCACACTAGAGGTTATAACCTTGTTTGAAACCATTTTTGAACATAGTCATGGTGGTGGCTTGATTTACATCCTCACCTCCCATGGTTACAGGCAATACAACTATGTTCAGAAACGGTCCTTAAACATTCTCTATGTCACTTTCCTATCCCCTCCCTCCCCCTCTTTGTTCCTAATTTTAAATGGTGCCACACCTCTTTAAAGTAAATTGCAGAAGGAACTTCTTTCCATGTAGTGTGCTTTTAAACAGTTCCTTACCAACTCCAAAAGAGCCTCTTTCCACTTTGGAAATGAATGGAGCAGTGGCATCAGCTACCTTGGTTTGATTTTTGGTATGAGAAGGGGGATACAGGCTAAGAATACCCTTTTGTAATAGATCATAATTGTTTCTAGGCTGAGATCAGGGCCTTTCTTCTCTCATTCTCGCTGCGGGAGCTGTTTCTTTGTTCCACCCTCAGGCGGGTCTACAAGGTTCCAGAATGTTTTGTGGGAATTGACTGATCAAGCATTGAGGTACTCTATTGATGGTTTAAGGTCATTCATTAATATTTACAAGGAGTTTTATGATGCTTGGATGAAGGTGCCTTAGAAGTGCAAATATTATTTATTGTTATTGTTATTATTTGGTGGAAACTGCACAAAGCCATCCTATCTTGGATAAAACCAATGAGCTGCAAAGACACCTGATAAACTCCAATATCATTTTTGACCTTGCTCTAACATTCATTAAATCCTCATTTCATGGGCGAATAGGATCGAAGTTCACCAATGAGGTGATGTGCTCAGAGCCAAGAGATGGGTGAGTCACCATATTAATTGACTCCGTTGGATGCTACAAGAGTAATAGTTACTGGTTCCTTGGCAGTAGGTTGATTTTTATGATCTGGGGCCCTGTGGGAAAATTTGGTGAGGACTCTGGGAAGCAAAAGCAGCCTATCAAGTAATAAACCTTTTAGCCTTATGCAGCAGGGCAGCATTTGGGAAGTACAATGGCACTGACAGGGTTTCAATGCAAAAGGCAAAGTTGGAATTTGCTGGACTGCCTCTGGAGGAGAGAAAGAACAACTGATGTATTTAAAAATGACCTTGCTTCATATGGCACAGAGCTGGTTCACCCTGCTGCAGTCTGAGTTAAAACAGAAAACATAATATGTCATTGTGTGAAAGCCATGAGAATAAGGCCAAACATATTAGGGAAAAAGTTAATGGGACAATATATAAGGGTAGAAAATACGTGAGACTAAACAGGTTTCTGGAAGAACATTTGACTAGAGCTAAAGAGAATTCCAAAGGCAAAACATTCTTCTAGAAATAAATGGGATTCAACCTGTCATTCTTGGTTAGAGGTGTCAAAGCCAAGATATTGTCAATGCAGAGAGTCTGCTTGAGAAAAAAAATCACATAGAGGATATCTGAGCTACAAACATATGTCCAACTAGTAAATTACATGACAGCCTAATGCAACGACAAACAAGAATAGGTCACTTTAAGAGAATGATTAATACATGAGATTACTGTGCATGCAGACTTATCTGAAAGCAAACCTTGTAGGTGGGTGTGAACCCCTGGTAAAGTCAGCTCCTATCTCTGCCATACTACATCTACAAGAATAATTATAATAATTAATGGAGAGAGGTGATAAAGTTAACAATTGCCCACCTGTATCTTGGCTAACCACAACGTCCTTATTTCTTTTTCACACCTACCACCTTTTCCTAATGATTACGGACTACCAAAGATCCTTTTCCAGCCTCACATTGAGCTGCTTGTTTGCTTATGGCCAGGCTGTTCGGGCAGTGACTGACAGAGCTTGCAGACTTTAAAATTCTGAATTGTATTTGGTCTCTGGTGGTTAGTGTTGCTATGGGCTACATTAGATTACAAAGTGTAATGAGATAAAAACATGAATATTCACTATTTAAAGCAAATGGATCAAAACTTGAGAATATAGAGATGAGTGAAGGATTCTTTTAAAAATACAAATTTAGAAAATCTCTATTCATTCTAGTTAGGGAAGTGAGGTTGTAAAGGGCCTAATGAATGTCATGAAATCTGTGGTTTCCCAGGAGGCTTTGATTCTCTCTCTCCCCCCTCCCCTTTTTGGTGTGTGTGTGTGTGTGTGTGTGTGTGTGTGTGTGTGTGTGTGTGTGTGTGTGTGTGTGTGTGTGTGTGTGTGTGTGTGTGTGTGTGTGGACTCTACAGGGATCTAGGAAGGGCTGCTGCTGAAGGCAGAATAGATGCTCCTCCTCTTCTTACCAACAGGGAAGGATAAATAGCGGGTGGGAGTGGAAAAGAGTAAACTGAAATTGCCTAAATCTGTTTGGGGAGAGAGAAGGTGTCATTGCCTACTACGTAAGGATTATATAGGAAATTAGGCTCAGATTCAGCAAAGCACTTAAGCACATGTTTAACTTTAAGCATATCAAGATAAGTACATAGTAAGTGTACTGCTGAACAAGGATGAGATTATTCAGGGATGATATTATTCACATGCTTAAAGTTAAGCATATGCTTAAATGCATCACTGTCTTGATCTGAGTTTATGTTCCTGCATGACTGTCTAATGACCATGTACACCTTCTCCCTTAACTGGATAACCAGGGATAATATGAAGACTTCCTATAACAGCAAGCAGGCATGTGGTCTCAAATGAAATCATGGTTTTACACTGGAGAAGAGCAATAGTTACTTTTTTTTTCAGTTCACAAGTAAGACTCTAGACATGCTATTTTCAGAAGTGATAAGTGAAAAGTTCAAAAGTTATTTTGAAAGCTTTCCCATACGCAGAGCTGACTGGAGAAAGTGGAAGCTAATGGCCATTAGCCCAGTGCATTGCAAGACCTTTCAGAATTTGGTCATCCAACTGCATATTAATTATCATGAAATAGTGTTGCCTTAACTGTTGACAAGACAGCTACAAATTACATTTGACTCCATGTATAATTACTGTGTTATAAACGAATACAATTATGCTGTACATCCATCACAATAAATGTATAATTTAAAAAGCATTAATATGTTTATGTGAGAGCCCAAAATTTCAGTTTAGAGTGCACACTTTTAAATATTAAAGAAAAGTGAGTTACTGTTTTAAAATGAAACAAACAAAAATCCATAGTTCAAATTGTGGACTAAATGTCTGCAATGTTTAATGAAAAACAAACAAACCCATAGTCATATCTGCCGTAGAAGTACTATGGAACAGATTAACATATTTTTCTGCAATCCTGTTATAAGCCAAAAACCATTTTAAAGAAAAATAAACATTTAAATTCTGAGTTGAGACATCTTAAGCCAAGTTTCAGCCCATAGCAAATTTGTATAGCTCATTATGAACCCTTGAAAAATGTAATTATTCTATAAATATATCTGAATTTCCTGGGTTTTTCTGGTTTAAACCAGATCGCTAAGATTACTTTAACTTAGTGTGGGCATGTTTTTATGCACAGTTATTTATCCCAATGGATTGTTAGCTTAACCAATTTCCCACAGAAGTTTTAAACAAAGTTACTCCCTCACTCTCCTCATAGACTTGTAGAGTATATAAGATATATGTTAAGGGGTGTGTGTGTGTGTGTGTGTGTGTGTATGGGCATCAGCCTATTCTCAGTTTCCCACTAAACACCAAACGGTGAAAAGACAGCTGCATATCAATGCCCTTCTCTCTTCCAGGGGTGTCTAGACTTGGCAAATATAGTATTGCAGGGAAGGAGCCATCCAGTATTTCTATTTCTCTACGGATTTAACGGCACTGTTATTTAGAGATCAAACAGGAAACAATCAGTTTCAAAATGACTTTTAAATTATCATAAAATGTACTCTTATCAGAATAAGGAATGTTTTCAAGTTATCAGGATTAGAAACCCCTTATATCTGGTACTTATTAGAAAATCCAACTTTTACTCTTAACAACCATTAACACAATGAATAGAAAGATGATGACAAAAGTTTTAAATGCAAGTAGCTTTTCAAAAGCTAATATTAAATACAAACTGCTTTTCCTTCCGTGACCTGTGAATAATGACTCATGACATAGTATTTTCTTTCTCACAAGCATTAAAAACTCACACCTTATTAAATGTAGGCCACAATCAATTGAAAAGAGAAGCTAGCAGACTACAAAAGAGTGAACAGTTCATGATTCTTGCAGAGTATAATGAAATCAACAGCTACAAATATGGGAGGGGGGCTAAAAAGAGTATAAATATTGCAACCCATATTAGTACTGTTGAGAGGGCAGGAATTTCTGGATACAGCACTACGTCATTAGGGGTCTGTACAGGGTGCCAGAATCAAGATGTCACAATTCATATTGGTATAATATCCATAAAAATCTCAAAACAGAGGAAATCTGGACATTTTGTAAATTAAACAATTTATATGCCAAAAAATGCTCAACCGCTTTGAAGAATAAATTAACCCTTCCTTGTCTGTTCAGACTATTCAGAAGCTTTTCACATTCAAACTGGTGTATTTTATCAAAAAGCACACAAAAGTATGCTTTTTTGTTTTTATTTGCATTTATTCATCGTTACTTTATTATTTTCCTAAATCCTAGAACGCAGAAAAAGTAATACTTATCTACTATTTCTATATGGTGGCAAGATGTTGCAAAATAAGTCTTTCACTGACATTTATGAATATGTTGGAAGATTTTATGAATTACTAAGAAAATACAACTCGTCCTTCTCCTCTTTTTCCCTCCCTCTGAGAACCAAAACACATCATCATCTTCTCATTTTCTGTCCCAACATGTTTACTGTCTCCTGTACCTAAACAAGTCATCTTGACTCTTCTTGTCAGACTGCTAGCACTTCATCACTGCAGTGTCATGCCTCTCTGGCTCCAGGACCACCACTAACATGGGAAAGCCAAATTCATCACAAGGGTGTGCAGTGTTCACACTTGTCACCCCTGACCTGACTGATGACTTCTTGAGCGTAAGTGATATGAATTTACAGCTGTATTGCATTCTTTAAAATTAAACACAAGACATGAGAATGTTACTTTCTTCAGTTGCCCTAAGTATATTCTTAGCTGCTACGACTCAAACAATGCGATTCCCCTCCCCCCCAATTGGGAGCCAAAATTTCTGAGAAGCTATGACAAAAAAATCAAACCATATCTATACAGTGATTACTTGAAAATGCGTTAATAGAAGATGCTATAACTTTACAAAGGGAATATGAAAGTTTCAAACCCAGAGCTGCTTACATGCAGATTCATCCAAAATGCGCAGCATGGATTTGTGGGCTTTCTTAGTAACCATTTCCTTAAATAAACACAACCCTCAGAAGGTCTAAAAATATATGTCCAAGACAATCATTCTTCCTTTACTCCCTTTGAAATTAAAAAAGAAGCACCAAAGAGAAATTCAGAATGATGTCATTATCTCATATTTTACTAAGACACAAAAATATACATAGAAAATATGCTCACTAAAGATGCATACACTAAGATTATTACAACCAGAAGCAGGACTTGTTTAAACTTTCTAAGCAAGCTGGGGAATCTAAAAGAACTAGATCTGACGTATAACTATAAGTGCATGAACTCCCCCCTTGAAAACATCAAAACTATTAAATGCTATTCTAGCAAAATAACATAATTCACATAATTTTTGCAGGTATAGACTCCAATTCACAATTAAATAGGAAAATATTATTGATCTACTGAGAACTATAACAAATGCTATTATTAATGAAAAACAATTCTGGTCACCCTCCTTATAAGAAAGATTTGTTAATGAAACTTCACTAGAGAAATATCCTTGAACTCGAGATTGCTGTAGTACAAGAGGGTGTGCAGGCATTGTTGAGATTAATGTATATAGGGACCACTACACATTTCCATTGCTTAAGATTCACAATGGAGGTACTGGCAACAAGGTAACTGTAAGTTAGGGCTTGCTTCTTAGAAGAGATATTTTTTTCTCTGTCTCACATGCTTGTGTCCATTGCCAGAATATCTAGGCACCATGAGAGAGATGAACTGGGTCAGTTGATGAGCAATAGCAGACGATTTTCTCAAGTCCTCTCATCTTGATTAGGGCTGTATTAACTTGGGTGCAATGGGAGACTGAATCTTGCTGGAAGGAAGATCTTGCTGGACAAACTGAAACTGCCTTACTGACGGGGAGGTGTGTCTTACACTGCACTCCAAAAATGAGGAGGGCACCATAATCTTCAGTGGCAGGGAATTCTATAGCTGGAGGATCCTATACAAAAAAACATATTCTAACACCTGTGTGCTTTGTCCTGGGCTCCATTAGTTTTAGTGATACTGTGGACTAAAGAATTCCAGAAACTGTACGCTAAAAGGGGCAGCAGTAGTGATAGTCAGGTCCCAGATTACTGCAGGCTTTGTAGATTAGGAATAAGACCTTGAATTGGATTCAGTGTTGGATGAGAAACAAATAAAGCACATGCAACAATTGTATAGTATGTTTCCCCCTCTCAGGATTCATGCTGCTATGTGTAGCACTGTAGTGTTATACTGGTTTAGACATACAGCTGTGCACTTAATTTGAATAAATGTATGTGCAAATCAAGTAATTGCATGAGCAAATGCTGAACAAACAAAGGGAGGAAATACAAGCGGGCCTAATTACTCTTAATTTTTTGATAGATGCTAAATGCAATATTAAATTTATTCACGAACATACAAGGGCCATAGTCTACCATGAATCTTAGGCTAAAGCTTTCATTGACTTCAGTAGGACATACACATTTGAGATTATTTGCAAACCTGAACAATGAACTATAATTAAAAACATAACACAGCACTCTCAATAGAATAAGTTTATATCCCTTACAAAAATGAGAGGGTAGAGTAAGGTTGCATCAGTAAGATAAATTTATGATCTTTTGGTTTGACAACTGGTGGAACAGCTAGAATTAAAATGCTAATCTTGAAAAAGTTTTATTTGTAAAAACTGTAAAAAAAGATTAAGTACTATATAATTTAGTTAGTATTGTGTTTGAATGCCAAAGTATAACAATGTTTCAGGCAATTAAAGCTGACACACACACACAAATACTATATGGGCAAAGTGCCATGGGATAAAAAAAGATGAAATACAAAGAATGCTAAAAATGTATCACTGGAATTTTGTTCTAACAAGGTTTTACTCCAATTGATAAATCCAAAGCTTTTATATTTAAGCATTTGTTATTGTAAAAGTTAATATATATGTGCTAACTAGTTTTTTTTTAATTCTTATTTAATGCTATCGTTACAATCTCTTACAGCTTCTTTTTAAATTAAAATGCTCATTTATTAAGCACATAAGCCTGAAACAAAAGTGTCTTTAGATCTTTTTCTCTCCATCTCCCCAGTGAAGAAAGCCTTTGTTTCTTGCATTTGTAGAACAAACTGATGTACCATACACTTTCCAGCTATGCATAGCAAGAAGCTTAAAGTAGTACTTTCTCAATTTACAGGGGTGGTTCCACTCTCTGTGGGTTAACTAAAAACATTAACATTCAGTCCTACTGGCAGATATGACTCAACTGTCATTGTTTATCAAATCATGACATTTGCCATGAAGATTTAAAAGTGGGCAAATCAGATAAAAGGACTACTATTTTAGAAGAAGAGAAACAACAGAGGGAAAAAACTGCAAGAAAAGTAAAGTATGCCATCTAGTTGGGCCTTTTTGCTTGATGCTGATTGAGTGTAAAGGTTCTACTTGAAAAGAAGTTTTGATTGATAAAAACTGGCTTTTTGCTTATCAAAACCTCTATATCTGTATAGCACCTACCACATGTTGGACAATACTGCAATACAAATAATTAATAATACTAATAAACATAGTCCCATGTTTACTTCCATGAGTAAAGCTAGTACGATATGGCCTCTGGTAGCTCTACTAATATTGGATCCAAAATTTGCAGTCCTTATTCACTCTTCACTCAGGCAAAACTTCCACTAATTTTAATGACTGCACAAAGACTGCAGGATTGAGCTCTTATTTATTGTTCAAAATTTATTTGGGATTGTTTTGTCATATAATCCAGAATAAAAAATAAAAAGACAGATGAAAGAAACACTCCTCATAATGAAAAGCTCTGTGCTGGTTGGGGCAGGGTACATGTGTGATTTCATCTCTAGTTTAATCTGTACAATTTTGGTCTTTTCACTTTTAATTATATTATTAGCGTTCTGGCTACAAAGAGAAAAATGCATTTAGGAAATTTTGTTTGCTGGGAACCCATAATTCGTATCTCAGCCATGCATCAAATAAAATATTAGCTATGATTGCTTCCTGATTATTGTTTATTATTAGGGCTATCAAGTGATTAAAAAAATTAATCGTGATTAAAAAATTAAGTGCAATTAATCGAGCTGTTAAACAATAATAGAATACTATTTATATAAATATGTTTGGCTGTTTTCCACATTTTCAAATATATTGATTTCAATTACAACACAGAATACAAAGTATATAGTGCTCACTTTATATTTATTTTTTATTATAAATATTTGTATTGTAAAAATAAAAAATAGTATTTTTCAATTCACTTAATACAAGTACTGTAGTGCAATCTCTTTATCATGAAAGTTGAACTTACAAATGTAGAATTATATATAAAAAATAACTGCATTCAGAAGGTGGGTAAAACACAGCAGTGGACATACAATTCTCCCCCAAGGAGTTCAGTTACAAATTTAATTAACATATTTTTTGTAATGAGCGTCATCAACATGGAAGCATATCCTCTGGAATGGTGGCCAAAGCATGAAGGGGCATAGGAATGTTTAGCATATCCGGTACATAAATACCTTGCAATGCTGGCTACAGAAGTGCCATGTGAACGTCTGTTCTCACTTTCAGGTGACATTGTAAATAAGAAGTGGGCAGCAGTACGTCCCCTAAATGTAAACAAACTTGTTTGGCTTAGCGATTGGCTGAATAAGAAGTAGGACTGAGTGGACTTGAAGGCGCTAAAGTTTTACATTGTTTTGTTTTTGAGTGCAGTTACGTAACAAAAAAAAAAATCGACATTTGTAAGTTGCACTTTAACCATAAAGAGATTGGATTTTTTCTTTCTGAGGCCCAACATGCTATAAAAACATGCTATAAAAACCCCATGGCCGAGCTGTGCCACAATAACGGTTTTTCTGCATATAATAGTCAGGACCAGCATTGGTCAGATTTGCTACCATCATCATCTTCCGGCAACTAACAGAAGTTACTAGATTACAGGCCCTGATATCTGCTGGGAGAGCAATACAGCGGTGCACAGACAATCCAGGATGTTTTTGGAAAGTGTAGGGGACAATTTCCTGGTGCAAGTGCTGGAGGAACCAACAAGGGGCAGAGCTCTTCTTGACCTGTTGCTCACAAATGGAAGAATTAGTAGGGGAAGCAAAAGTGAATTGGAACTTAGGAGGCAGTGACCATGAGATGGTAGAGTTCAGGATCCTGACACAAGGAAGAAAGGAGAGCAGCAGAATACGGACTCTGGACTTCAGAAAAGCAGACTGACTTCCTCAGGGAACTGATGGGCAGGATCCCCTGGGAGACCAACATGAGGGGGAAAGGAGTCCAGGAGAGCTGGCTGTATTTTAAAGAATCCTTATTGATGTTGCAGGAACAAACCATCCCAATGTGTAGAAAGAATAGTAAATATGTCAGGCGACCAGCTTGGCTTAACAGTGAAATCCTTGCTGATCTTAAACACAAAAAAGAAGCTTAGAAGAAGTGGAAGATTGTACAAATGACCAGAGAGGAGTATAAAAATATTGCTCAGGCATGCAGGAGTGAAATCAGGAAGGCCAAACTCACACTTGGAGTTGCAGCTAGCAAGAGATGTTAAGAGTAACAAGAAGGGTTTCTTCAGGTATGTTAGCAACAAGAAGAGAGTCAAGGAAAGTATGGGCCCCTTACTGAATGAGGGAGGCAACCTAGTGACAGAGGATGTGGAAAAAGCCAATATACTCAATGCTTTTTTTGCCTCTGTCTTCATGAACAAGGTCAGCTCCCAGACTACTGCACTGGGCAGCACAGGATGGGGAGGAGGTGAGCAGCCTTCCGTGGAGAAAGAATTGGTTTGGAACTATTTTGAAAAGCTGGACAAGCACAAGTCCATGGGGCTGGATGCACTGCATCTGAGGGTGCTAAAGGAGTTGGAAGATGTGATTGCAGAGCCATTGGCCATTATCTTTGAAAACTCCTGGCAATTGGGGGAGGTCCCGGATGACTGGAAAAAGGCTATTGTAGTGCCCATCTTTAAAAAAGGGGAGGAGGAGGATCCGGGGAACTACAGACTAGTCAGCCTCACCTCAGTCCCTGGAAAAATCATGGAGCAGGTCCTCAAGGAATCATTTCTGAAGCACTTAGAGGAGAGGAAAGTGATCAGGAACAGTCAGCATGGATTCACCAAGGGCAAGTCATGCCTGACTAATCTAATTGCCTTCTATGATGAGATAACTGGCTCTGTGGATGAGGGGAAAGCAGTGGACGTGTTAGTCCTTGACTTTAGCAAAGCTTCTGATACGGTCTCCCACAGTATTCTTGCTGGCAAGTTAAAGAAGTATGAGATGGATGAATGGACTATAAGGTGGACAGAAAGCTGGCTAGATCGTTGGGCTCAACGGGTAGTGACCAATGGCTCCATGTCTAGTTGGCAGCCGGTATCAAGCGGAGTCCCCCAAGGGTCAGTCCTGGGGCCGGTTTTGTTCAATATCTTCATTAATGATCTGGAGGATGGCGTGGACTGCACCCTCAGCAAGTTTTCAGATGACACTACACTGGGAGGAATGGTAGATACTCTGGAGGGTAGGAATAGGATACAGAGGGACCTAGACAAATTAGAGGATTGGGCCAAAAGAAATCTGATGAGGTTCAACAAGGACAAGTGCAGAGTCCTGCACTTAGGACAGAAGAATCCCATGCACTGCTACAGACTAGGGACCGAATGGCTAGGCAGCAGTTCTGCAGAAAAGGACCTAGGGGTTACAGTGGATGAGAAGCTGGATAGGAGTCAACAGTCTGTCCTTGTTGCAAAGAAGGCTAATGGCATTTTGGGCTGTATAAGTAGGGGCATTGCTAGCAGATCAAGGGACATGATCATTCCCCTCTATTTGACATTGGTGAGGCCTCATCTGGAGTATTGTGTCCAGTTTTGGGCCCCACACTACAAGAAGGATGTGGAAAAATTAGAAAGAGTCCAGCGGAGGGCAACAAAAATGATTAGGGGGCTGGAGCACATGACTTATGAGGAGAGGCTTAGGGAACTGGGATTGTTTAGTGTGCAGAAGAGAAGAACGAGGGGGGATTTGATAGCTGCTTTCAACTACCTGAAAGGGGGTTCCAAAGAGGATGGATCTAGACTGTTCTCAGTGGTACCAGATGATAGAACAAGGAGTAATGGTCTCAAGTTGCAGTGGGGGAGGTTTAGGTTGGATATTAGGAAAAACTTTTTCATTAGGAGGGTGGTGAAGCACTGGAATGGGTTACCTAGGGAGGCGGTGGAATCTCCTTCCTTAGAGGTTTTTAAGGTCAGGTTTGACAAAGCCCTGGCTGGGATGATTTAGTTGGGGATTGGTCTTGCTTTGAGCAGGGGGTTGGACTAGATGACCTCTTGAGGTCCCTTCCAACGCTGATATTCTATGATTCTATGATATGATTCTATGATCAATGCATATGCGCCCACCTTAACAAGCCCTGACGCTGCTAAGGAATGGTTATATTCTGATCTCAACTCTCTCATCAAGTCAACACCACAAAGTGACAAACTAATCATCCTAGGAGATTTCAATGCAAGAGTAGGTAAAGAAATAATGACTGGCAAGGTGTCGTTGGGAAATATGGCATTGGAAAAATAAACGAAAATGGTCTCCTATTCCTAAGCAAGTGTGCAGAACATAGCCTGATAATTACAGATACCATCTTCAGACAGGCAGACAAATATGAAACTACATGGATGCACCCTAGATCCAAACAATGGCATCTAATAGATTACATCATTGTCCAACAATGTGACATAAGGGATGTCAGGATCACCAGAGCCACGCGTGGAGCAGAAGGTTGGACGGATCATAGAATGATTAGGTCAATATTGAATCTACACATTATACCCACATGCCTGAAACACCCCAAAACAATCAAGATGTCCCCTGATATTGTTAAACTAAACCATGCATCCTATTGAAACAAGCTACTAAGTCAGGGGCGGGCAAACCTTTTGGCCTCAGGGTCGCATCAGGTTTCAGAAATTGTATGGAGGGCCAGTTAGGGGAGGGGGGTCGTGGGCCGGCCCCCACCTCCTATCTGTCCCCCCTGGGACTCCTGCCCCATCCAACCCCCCCCGTTCCCTGACCCCCCCGCACCCCCTCCCCGGGACTCCTGCCCTATCCACACATCCCCACTCCCTGTTCCCTGACCGCTCCCGGACCCCTGCTGCCCCATTCAACCCCATCTCTCATTCCTGATGCCCCCCCCCGGGACTCCTGCCCCATCCAACCCCCCTTCTCCCTGTCCCCTGACTGCTCCCAGAACCCCTGCCCCTGACTGCCCCCTGCCGCACCATCCAACGCCCCCTCCTTCCTGACTGCCCCCCCCCCGGGACCCCTGCCCCATTCAATCCCCTATTCCCCCCCTGACCCCTATCCACACCCCCGCCCACTGACCACCACCCCAAACTCCCCTGCCCTCTATCCAACCCTGCCCCTGCTCCATGCCCTCTTACTGTGCTGCTTGGAGCACCGGTGGCTGGTGGCGCTACAGCCGTGCCACCTGGCTGGAGCCGGGCCATGCTGCCGCTGCCACCTTACAGCACAGAGCACTGGGTCAGGCCGGGTTCTGCAGCTGCGCTGTCCCAGGAGCTCACAGCCCCGCCACCCAGAGCATTGCGCCAGTGGCAGAGCGAGCGAGCTGAGGCTGTGGGAGTGGGGGACAGCAGGGGAGGGGCTGGGGGCGAACCTCCCGGGCCAGGAGCTCAGGGCCGGGCAGGATGGGCCGGATGTGGCCCGCAGGCCATAGTTTGCCCACGCCTGTACTAAGTGCACTAGAAACCAACTTTGGTGATAACCCTGTCTCATGGGAGGAATTCAGAGAGACAGTATAAAAAATTGCAACTTATATCCTTGGATGGAAGAAAAGGGCTCACCATGACTGGTTTGATGAAAATGATGAGGAAATCACAGTACTCTTGAAAGAAAAATATTATAGTCTTTCCAAATCTGGCAAAAAAAGATACCCAGTCCACCTCAAAGAGAGACAGATTTAAACACCTGCAAAGCAAGGCACAAAGGCAACTACTCTTGATACAAGATAAATGGTGGGAGAAGGTAGCAGAAGACACTCAAATGTATGCAGAAACAAATGAAATGAAGAAGTCCTCTGATTCCTTGAAGCTAGTCTATGGACTTTCAAAGGTGGGCTCACTCACAGGTTCACTCATGATGGCTGATGGCAGGACAGTCATCAAAGACAAACATGGCATGGAACAGAGATGGGTTGAAAATTTCAGCCAACTACTGAACAGACCCATCCTCAGTTGAAACAAGTGCTATTAATCAGATACTTCAAAAGCCTATTCAACACCATCTTGACTCACCACCCTCACTTGAAGAAATAGAAAAGGCAATCAGTTTGATGAGCTCAGGAAAGTCCTCGGGCAGAGATGGAAAACTGGCAGAAATATATCAATCTGCTGGTCCAAAGGTGGTAACAACACTGCAGAAGATCCTTACTGACATCTGGGACAACAAAGAAATGCCACAAGACTTCAAAGATGCTACAATTATTCCTTTATTTAAAAATAAAGGCAACAAAATGGTCTGTGATAACTACAGTGGAATATTTCTCCTATCTGTCGCTGGAAAAATCTTTGCTTGTGTCCTCCTGAACTGACTGATTTCATCTGTCTCAGAAGTCAATCTACTTGACACTCAGTGTGGATTCAGACCTGGTCATAGCACCTGTGACAGACCCAGACCAGTGGGGTACAGGAGTCTGGTAGAGGGCAAATATACTGGTCACTGGATGAGTAGTTTTCTGTTCCCTGAGTGACCAGAGCAGGGGCTGCACTAGAGTAATCAGGAACCTGTTAGAACCAGTTAAGGCAGGCAGGCTAATTAGGACACCTGGAGCCAATTAAGAAGAAGCTTCTAGAATCAATTAAGGCAGGCTAATCAGGGCACCTGGGTTTTAAAAAGGAGCTCACCCCAGTTTGTGGTGGGATTGTGAGGAGCTGGGAGCAAGAGGTGCAAGGAGCTGAGAGGGTGTGCTGCTGGAGCACAAGCGTTATCAGACACCAGGAGGAAGGTCCTGTGGTGAGAATAAGGAAGGTGTTTGGAGGAGGCCATGGGGAAGTAGCCCAGGGAGCTGTAGCTGTCATGCAGCTGTTACAGGAGGCACTATAGACAGCTGCAGTCCACAGGGCCCTGGGCTGGAACCTGGAGTAAAGAGCGGGCCCGGGTTCCCCCCAAACCTCCCAATTGACCTGGACTGTGGGTTCTGCCAGAGGGGAAGGTCTCTGGGCTGTTCCCCAACCCACATGGTGAATCTCTGAAGCAAGAAAATCCGCCAATAAGCGCAGGACCCACCAAGATAGAGGAGGAACTTTGTCACACACCATAGACATGATTTTCAGTATCAGGCAAATACAAGAAAAACGTAGTGAACAAAACATGAATCTGTTCAGTGTTTTCACTGATCTGACAAAAGCATTTGATACAGTCAATAGAGAAGAATTATGGATGATGCTCAACAAATTTGGATGCCCACCAAAACTGGTAAAGATCATTCGCTTATTTCATGAGGAGATGCAAGGTCAGGTACTTTTTAATGGATATCTCACTGACTCCTTTCCCATTTCAAATGGAGTCAAACAAGGCTCTGTCCTTGCTCCTGTATTGTTCAACCTCTTCTTCACCCAAGTTCTCAGCCATGTTACAAATGGGCTCAACAGAGACATATACATCAGATACAGACACAACAGCTCAGTCTTCAATCATCTTTGCGGATGATTGTGCCCTCCTAGAACACAGAGAGGGAGATCTCCAATGTATCATAAGTCACTTCGCTGAAGCACCAAAACTGTTTGGCCTCACAATCAGCCTGGAGAAAACTGTGGTGTTCCACCAATTATCTTCACTGCTTCATGCAATATTCCCTAGCATATCCATTAATGGAATCCAACTAAAGCAAGTTGACAGTTTTACCTATCTCGGCAACAACATCTCCAATGATGGCTCTCTTGACAAAGAGATCATGAATAGGATACAGAAAGCTTCTCATTTATTAGGAAAGCTACATAGCAAAGTCCTGAAATCGCACAACATAACCCTCTCAACAAAAACAAAACTTCATAATGCTTTAGTGCTCACATCTCTCCTCTACAGCTGTGAGACCAGGACACCATACAAATGGCATATCAAACAGCTAGAGGCCTTCCATATGAGGTCTCTGCGTGCCATTATGGGGATCCGCTGGCAGGACAAAATTACCAATCTGGAGGTTCCCCAACAGACAAATGCCATAAGCATCGAGGCCATGCTGATAAAAGCCCAACTACGCTGGGTTGGACACATTAGGATGTCTGAACATCGACTCCCCAGAAAAATTTTCTATGGAGAATTGGCACAAGGACATTGGAATTAAAGCTGCCTCAGAAAGCGCTACAAGGAACGCATCAAGAACAGCATACACTTTGGTGCATTAAAAAACCGGATGATCTTGAGAAGGCTGCGTTAAATAGATCAGCCTGGCAACACACAACACTCAGAGCTTTTCAAGCCTTTGAAGAGGACAGAAATAATCGATTGTTAGCTGCAAGGGAAATGCATCATACTACTGCTATAGCTACCAAGACGCTCACCAGTGACTTTGTTTGTCCAATATGCTCACGAGCATGCGTGTCATGCTTTGGACTTCAGAGTCACGCCAGAATCCACAAAAAGAGATAGCATGAAAATGTCATTGTTGAACCGATGGACTACACACACACACACACACACACACACACACACACACACACACACACACAAACAAGCTGCTACCTCTTCACCTTCCTATTCTTGTACATATAATTTTTCCATGTTTTTAATGCTCCTGTTCACCGCAGACCACTTTCTAGCACCATTTTCCTAGATACAAAGATAATATATCATTGCCTATCAAGGGTTAATATATATTACATATACAAACATTAAAAGAACATTATTAAGGTTGCAAAGTCAACCATTCAAAAGTTAGAAAATGGCAGAACTAAGGTTGTCTGTGCATATGCATTATGATACAGTCTTTATTTACATGATCAAGTACTATTTTTTTCACTGCAAGCACAGACTGGACATTGCTCACTTAATGAGCAACTAGTCAATATTTTGTTTTCTTCACATTGTTCAATGTACAGCCCTAAATCATATTTACTGCACACTATTTATACCTTGCTCTGAAGACAGAATTATTATAATTTCCTCCTGGCTTTCCTATGGTGCTCAGCACTATAGTATCTGAGTGCTATAAAAACACTATTTTATTTTCACAACACCCCTGTGAGATGAGAGGGTGCTATTATTATGCCCATTTTGCAAAGAGGAAGTTGAGGCACGGAGACATTAAAGTTAAAAGAATCCACTAAGTTTGGATGCCCAAATTGAGACACCTATAATCTGATTCTTCAGAGTATTTAGCATTATATAGGACTTTGTATATTCTAAGCACAGCTCCCATTGACTTCAGTTGCAGGTTTGAGTGATCAGCACTTCTGCAAATCAGATTAAACGAGGCACCCAGAAAATGAGGATCACACAATTAGTCACCATCTGTGAAAAGTTTGGTTTAAATGACAGTATCACAGAGGAATACCATGGCAGAGGCAGGGACAGAATCCAGTTGCCCAGAGCACCATTCAACTATCTCAACCACAAGACCATCCTTTCTCTTTCTGCAATCCTCTGCTCATTCAGTACACACTTTCCAACTGCTACAACACATGACGCATTGGTCCTACAGACAATAATCTCCTTCACTATACAATACTGATTCATCCTCAGACCTGGTCCATCCTGTGCACTATATCAGGCCTGTATCCTGTGGAAAAACTAGGATGTGATCATGTAATTAAAGAGTTCATCATAATGCATACACCCAAAGGAGCTGAATTAAGGTTGCACAGAGATTTCCTAACTTCTGCGTGCTTGACTTTGCAATCTTAAGAATGTTCTGTTAACATAGTTTTTTCTGTATAGTTTCCTAGTTTAAAAAAAAAAAAAAAGGAACTGAAAAAAAATTCCATTATGTGGCATCATATAGACACCTGCATGTGTCATCAGCAAGGTTGGAACCTTTGGATTCACTACACTGATCTCTGTCATTTTAACTAACAGAGTAACTGATAGCAGTAGTACGTTGCCATCCTCTACATGGATTAGCACTAGAGGGGCATGGGATACTTTGCCAGGGTGTTTCATAGATATTTGTTGACAACAGAGGAATGGTGAGACTCAGGAATCTTGGCCTCCATTCCAGGCTATGGAGGGGAGTATGATCAAGTGGGCATAGACTCTTCTGCCCATCTGCGCTAAGCGTGACTCCTTCTGCCCTGTCCCCTCCCCACCCCTGGCTCCTTGTTCCAATCCCAAGTCTCCACTCCTCAGGCTTCTCATCCCAGTTTCAGTCTCCTTGCCCACTAAGTCTTAGTCTCATCTCTCCAGAATCCCCATCTCATCTCCTCCCAAGTCCCAGTCTCCTTGCCCAGCCAATTTCAATTTCCCCCCTTCTGCTTCCTCACCTGATCTTTCTCCCTCCCCACACTCCCGTTCTTAATTCCCACTGACTTCTAGTCCTAATCTTCCTCTCCAGGATCCACATCCAATTTTGAGATTCGCATCCATCCCCAGGCCCCCTGAATCTTTGTCTCAGTCTATCCGCCTGGCTAACGCCAGTTCTTTCCCTGCACCTCAGTTCCTTATCAGAACTATCAGATCTATTTGCCCTCCCCGACCATGTCCTTCTCGAAACCCCAATGGTTCTCTGTCCTGGTCTCCTTACCCAGCCAGTACCCATTCTCTCCCAGGATTCTCATTTAATCTTAGTCTCCCCTTAAAATTTCCCTCCCAACTCCCAGTCCCAGTGTTCTTACCCACCCAGTCACAGTCCCTTTCAGCTCTCTGATGTAGTCTCCTTTCCCAACCAGCCCCAGTTTCCCCATATTCCCAGGGTCCTTGCCACATCAGTCCCAGTCTCCTCTTTCAACTCCCATTTGTCCTCTCCCCCTCTGCTATCTCCTAGTCCCAGTCTCCCTGTAAACTTCTTGTCCCAATCTACTGCTGCTCTGCGGGTCCAGCTTGTAGCACCTCTGCATGTGAATCAGACTGCTTCCTCTTCCATGCAGCCTGGGCCCAGTGGTGGGGGAAGGGGCACTGCCAGCACAGGAGACAGTACCCATGTTCTCAATTCAGGTCCCCAGACCAAGAATTGCCAGTAGCTGCCCAGAGCTGCCATTGCAGGGAAAGTTCTACTCAAGCTGGGCCTGGGGCATGTCCAGTGCAAATGGAATCTTTGGGGAATTTAGCTGCTAAAATTGAAGAAGTCTCTACTGAGAGTGTGTGAACCCAAGATTTTTCAAAGGTGTACAACTTGGCCAAATGTAGGCTGCTTTTCTTGGGGACAGTAAAATGCACATCCCTGACAAAATACTATTCCCTGCCAAATTTCAAAGCCCTGATTCAAAGTAGGGGGTGCTAGAAAAGGTCTCAACATTTTTTTAATATGGGCAAATCAACAATTTGCCTAGCTTTGTTCTGAGAAATGGCTGAACAATTTTGGCTGAAATTTTCCCAAGACTTTAGCGTGATGGAAATATGCAGTGTGGAAAATATCTGCCTAAACAGATACAATTTGGCCAAGTTGTTATATGTAAGTGAAAACAGGGTCTTAAATGTGAAATAACCTTAACAGGCAGTTCTACCAGCTGTGCCTATAATGAAGTGCCATACTACTTGCTCTTGGAGGCTCGAGGCTCTTTTTTCTAGGAGTAGCATAACTGCAGCACTATGTCACTGATACTGGTGGTAGTGATTGGACTTTAAGCTATATATGTAATTTTATGTACACCTCTACCCCGATATAAGGCGACCCGATATAACACGAATACTGATATAATGCGGTAAAGCAGTGCTCCGGGGGGGCGGGGCTGCGCACTCCGGCGGATCAAAGCAAGTTCGATATAACGCGGTTTCACCTATAATGCGGTAAGATTTTTTGGCTCCCGAGGACAGCGTTATATCGAGGTAGAGGTGTATTAATAATTCGTATATTCAGAAATACTGAGGCCAAACCTGAAAATTAATGCAGTGTATGTTAGAATATGTTATCACATATATTGAGCCTAATCTGCCATTACTAAATAAGGCAACTACAACTTCTTACAAGACAGTGCTAATATTGGTGAAATTCCGTGCTGGTCTATATCCTGGTAACAAATCCATCTGCCCTCCCCCTCCCTGACCAGGTACATAGCTAATGAAATACACTTGGAGATTTACACAGTACTGGTCTTCTGTTATCATACTCAATCAATAAGAACAATTTAGAGCAGTGGTAACCTCTTCATGCATACTTCTGTTGTCCCTAGGGATCAATAGACTCAGTATCACAGCTGGCTGGTGAGAAGTAACGAGACTATGATAACAAAAAGGCAAGCTTTCCAAATTTTTTCTCATATTGTACCAAAACCTCACACTTTTGTGTCTACCCCAATGGAAAAAAAAAAACTAGTTACACATACAACAACACTATATTTGATTTTACAGGACTCTGCCTCATACAAATTATAGCATCGTCTCTCTGACTTCTTGCTCCTCAACTCTAGCTTTCTTTGTGATACTATTTTTCCTTTTTTCAAAGCAACTGTACTAGACATGCGAGAGCTGAGCTCTCCTTTCTTGAAATAGAGTCACAGATATTTAGAAATGGCTCAAAGTTTTCTTGGATTTCTCCAGAATAGTACTGTCATTTTAAAAATTCTTGGTTTTTGTTTGTTTATGGTTGATGCTTAATCACTGTTAAAATTATGGGGACATGATCAGGTTTAAAAAAATCACATTTATTTAAAAACCCCACATTTATTACCAGTCTTACTAACAATACTGGAGATTATAAAATTATTTCAATTTCTTTTAATCCTTCCTGATATTTATCTTTTAACTGAGCAATGAAATCAGACCAATCACTTTCACATTTTGTTCAAGTCAGATTTTAGTTAGTGTCAATTTCCTCTCATGTACGGGTACTTTCCAAAGGTTTGAAGCTAAGATATATTTAGTTTTTGTTATGGTAAAATTTCTGAACAGTTTACTTGGGCTTAGTGCACAAAAATAGCTACAAACTGAAGTTCTACAAACAAGTGTATGTTAGAAGGCACTCTAGTTTATTACAGTATTCTGAAATCAACTACACAAATATGGGACCAGTTGAATCCAGATGATGGGATATTTATAGACAGTAGAGCACTAGCAGCATGCAACCTGTAAGGTGTCACTATTCATACTGGTAACTGAGGGGATACAGGAAGAGCCGTAAAACTTTACGGCAGGAACAAAATATATATGTATATATACACAGAATCACATACAAACACTCTCTTGCACTAATAACAATTACATTTTAGCCATCAATTAAAAAAGTGGACTGTATATGTATCTTACCTGGGTGGAAATGAGATGTCCAGTTCATACAATTTATCTTTAAAGACAGACAGCTCTTTGTCAAATTCTAAAAGCTATAAAAAATAAAATAGATTTAAACAACTTGTTTTCTTTATCAAACTGCAATCATTTAAATTTTTTTTGGTATTACTGTATGATTTAATGATCACATACTTTAGTAATATATCTTATTTGGAGCATACATCCTTACAGAAGAAATGCCAGTACTAGGTCAATGTAAAACACTTCAATATTCTGATGAAAAGGCACTCTATCAAAAAAAAAATGATCTCAGTGAAACAGGTAACTTTTGCTCTTTAAACAGAGCTACCTCATGCACATTTACTATTTCAAGATTAGTTTAGATTTTCAAATTTCATTAGCAATCTTTTCAGAGATAAAACTGATTAACACCTTTAAAAATGCCTAGCAAATTGATATACTAATCAAGCCACAAAATATGTCAGCAAAAGCACAATATAAGATATCTTTAACCCGGATAAGAGGGTAAAGCAAACACAAGGATGGGCAAATCATTCCTCCTAAACAAAGGAAAGCAATATTTTTGCATAGCTATTTTTGTGCAGTATAGGTTAGATGGCAGAAAGAGGTTTGTGTGCCAGAGGCACTACATAATATTTAACAGACACATTTATAAGCCTAGGTTTAATGTACTGTTTATATAAGTCCTTGCCAAATTTATTTTCCTTTAGACCACTGCAAAGAAAATAATATCTGTAGTCTTTTATTCAGAAACACAAACCTGTGAATAAAAGTCAATGATAATAGTCTGTGTTAAACCAATAACCATCCTGATGGACATAAACAACCTTATTTCAGAACCAGAGTTGGTGTTAAATCTGACATGCAAGTGAATTAGTGAGTAAAAAAAGCTCATAATCTGCACTGTTACTGACCATCGCTCTGAGTAAGTGCCACTTTCTATTTTGACAAGCTTGTCATTAAAATAGCACCCTTTATGATGGCTGTGTGTTTACCCACTGTTCACTAATAATTAATCATGTCCCATCTCACAGCTGTGCTGATACCATTGTATGAATGGCAGAGGTTCCGAAAGAAATTAGATTGTGTCCCTCTTTCCTCTCTGCCACCTCATAAATCATTCCTGAAATGTGCAATTAGCAGCTACTTGTTCACATTAATTATCTGTGTGAAAAGCAGCTACCTGAACCACCTGCATTGCTGATTAGCTACCTCCCTGTGGTCCACCTATTTTTCCTTCAATGTTGCCTAGAATCTGTTTATGTATCTATCTACATGTACACATGTGGACATGAAAGCATTAGTAACTCCATGTTTTTGTGTTTCTATTCACCAATTTGTACAATGGTATGTTGAGAAACATGTCACAACAAATGGCATTTTGAGACACTTTGTACAAGTTTTAATATTTGGACAAATCTCTAGACACAGTTATCCATTTTTATACATGATTTTTGGAAGAATGTTTACAAATGTGTGTGTGTGAATTTACAGTACATACATAAATATGGGGCCTAAACCTGTAAACTCTATGCATGTTAAATAACTTTTCTCATATGAGTAGTCTCATTGACTTCATGGGCCTAACTATGCAGGTAAAATTACTCAACATGCATGTTTGCAGGATCAAATCCTATATTGAAGTATGTACAGGTGTGTTATATCTATCTAATCTATCTATCTGTACAGTATATACACACCCACACACATTAACAGCTTTTGCTTGCTCCAAAATAGGCAGATCATCAGTGACACTAATTACTAAATTTGAATACAATTTAAAGAACCAAACCAACCAACCAACACCCCTCCCAAATGGTAACCAGAAAATCCCTTCTAAAAATGTATGTTTTACAGAATTTCATTCTCTACTTTTCTCCAATAAAATCATAATATAAGGAAAAAAACCATTGGGAAGAAAGAGCGTTACTATTGAAGTCTGAAGAATGAAAAGACTGAGTAAATGAACAATGCTGAGGATGTTAAATAACTGCATTGTTCTCTCATATTGATTCAACTTCAAATTCTAAACTTTATATATCCAGATTATTTTTGTTATGATATTTGGGAACTGACTGGAGGTCAAAGTCTAGAGGATTAAGTGGTTAGACACATAGGTAAGAGCTACTTCTCAGTAACATCTGAAGAGATCTCTGGTGTTTTTATGTACTGTGGGTGGTTGCTTGTTTAGTTATGTGCTATGTACTGCAGATGAGCTGCTGACATTGCTGTGATTCAGATGACTGATAGCAGGAACAAGAATGTATTGTACACTAGAGGCTCTATGCATCTCCCAAGTTTTAACAAGCAGTGATATGTCTTTAAAGTTAACAATAAAAGCAAAAACTAATGACAACGTGGTGGGATACAAATGAACAACTTAGTTGCTAAAATATTATTAAGAAATGTTTGGAGATTGCTTAGAACAGCTGGGGAAGACTCAACTGCAAAAGAAAACGCAGTTTAAAAGGCACATTTTTACTTCAATGAATTATTTCTGGATGCAGTAATAACTTTCTGCATTTGAATTATGTTAAACAAATTTATTCATTTAATGAAATTACTTATTTTTCTCTAGGTGCTTACTAGAGAAAGCCCACATTTCTTCTACTCTGTCTCCAATATCCACACCTTTATGCTCGAGCAGTGTCGCCCAATAGCAAATAGCTGCTTTGGATACTCCTGGTCTGTGGAAGAGGATGACAGTGTGTTCAATATATTCATGAATTTATTTTGGGAACTCTACTTGGGCTTCTCTGTTCTTTGTCAGGTTCCCACTGCAGACAAAGATGTGTGTAGTGTATATTTCAGATTTTGTAGTGTTTTTATTTTTAGCAAATTGTAACTGATTTTTTAGGAGTAAAACTGTTGTAAGTAGTGTTTTTCCTTGAATTATATAAAAGCCTGGTCCGTTTCCAAGTTCTTTGCTCCAAAGAGTAAGCTGCCAGTTAATGAAAGACTGTAGAGCTCAACAGACCCCAGACAAAACTTTAAACACTGCAAACCACTGTAATAGCTTAAATCCAACTCAGTAAGAGAAAGGGATGGATTTGGAGCAGGGCATCTTTTTGTTCTGTGTTTGTACTATGCCTAGAACAATGGGGTCCTGGCCCATGGCCTGGGGCTTCTAGGTTCTACTGTAATATAAATAATAATTATTAATAATAATAATTAAGGGCACAACCCTCTGAGTGCTGAGTGCCTTTAATGTCATTGGGAACAGGGCCCCTATTTTTAATTATTTATCTCTGTATTTTAAAAGGATGAACCAGTTATATTGCTATGCACAATGATTCTGAGGATGATCATAGTTGTTTTCATATTGTGCATTAAATGGTGTTGTGAATAATTTCACTGCAGTAATAGTAACCTTTGTTTAATATAGCTTAGTTCATCCTACATGTTTTGAAGATGACAAAGAAATTCAATTGAAAGCCTGAAAATCAATATATTGGCCCATTTAATTTACTCATTGTAATATCATCCTTGAGAACCAAGCCCTTTAGGTGTTATATGGAGTGCTGGGGTAATTTGAGCAATTACAACGGGGTTTCAAGTACACCACTACTCCGATATAATGCGACCCGATATAACACGAATTTGGATATAACGCGGTAAAGCAGTGCTCGGGGGGGTGGTGGTGGGGGGGCCTGCACACTCCGGTGGATCAAAGCAAGTTTGATATAACGCGGTTTCATCTATAACGCGTTAAGATTTTTTGGCTCCCGAGGACAGCGTTCTATCGAGGTAGAGGTGTATTATAGTTGGAAGCTGATGCAGGGACAGCATGACACAGGCAGACAGTTTCATAGGTAAGGTACATTATTCCAAACAAACTTGACCTTAAATACTTTATACAAACGGTTGAAAGATACAGGGCAAATTCTCTACTGGTATAACTCCACTGATAGCAAAGGAATTACATAACAGAATATTTGGCCTACAAAGTCTAGTATGACTATTTAATCACAAGGTTTCTATAAGCTGGATGGTATAAACCATTCATGATAGATAATTTGCCTGTATTTCCCTAGCCTCATGTCCACTCACACATATACAAATGGACCTCAGTGAATATATACAGTATGCATATGTGTGCACACAGTAGATACACTGATGTATAAGTGTGAGATACAGCTCAGATTGTAGCACATGTTTTTTTGAACTGATAGATTTATTTATGTGAGTTTGCAGTTTGGAGTTGCTGTACTTCCATTTAGCTTTCTTCTTGAGTCAAAATTCTGAGGTCCTGAATCAGTTTTTACATAATCCTTACTCAGGCAAACTCCCACTGACATATACAGTGAGGAAATGAGTTAAAATTTAAGGACTGCAGAATTTGGGCCTTTATAATAAATCATTATTTTTGATGGGCCTTTTTGCAAGCACATAGGAGCTTCAATTACATGTTACATAAACATGATGTAACTAATAAATCTGCGCCAGTTTTTCACAATACTCATTTGCTTCCTTGTTGTAGCCACATTTCTTACCCTTTGTCTATTTGTGTCTTTAGACTGGAAACCCTACAGAATAGGGATGGTCTCCTTTTTGTATCTGTACCATGCCCAGCACAATGTGCAATCCTGATTGGGCCCTTCAGGTGTTACCATAATACAAATATTTACTGCTATTGCTAACATGGTGGACCACTTCATTTAAAAATGAAATACAGCCACTTATAAAGTAGAACATGGCAGATGTATAACAACATCAGAAACACTATATTATACTAATTGAGATTTTTTCAAAGAAATGATAGTCATTTTATATAAGATGGATATTATTATCAGAGTTAGAATTTGGCCAGGACACTAAAGAGAAGATCCCTAGTTTTGCAAACATTGCCGTGGGATTTTTACTGACCATGGTGTTCAGGTACTTGGGTTTAAGTCTTACTCAAAAAATGGTACAATCAAGATAAAGTCCTCAATCATCCCACACTGGGACAATGGTTAGAATGTGATTTAGAGGAAAGAACTATCTACTGGCTTTTCCCTTCAGGTTTTCAATCAAAGGATGTATCTATACTACGAGTTAGGGGTGTGATTCCCAGCTCATGTGGGCATACTTATGCTAGCTCTCATCTGAGCTAACACGTTAAAAATACTAATGTAGCTGTGACAGCATGGGCAGCGGTGATATGGGTTAGCCATTAAGAGTGTGCACCCATGGAGTTCAGGTGGGTTTGTACTTGGTGCAGCTAGCCCATACTGATGCTGTCACTGCCTGTGCTTCCATGGCTACACTACTATTTTTAATATGCTAGCTCAGAGGACAGCATGAGTACATCTATGTGAACTGGGAATTACACCCGTAGTTCATAGTGTAGATGTAGTCTACAAATGGCCACAGCCTGACCTTGCTTAGTTAGTGAAATCTGACAAGTTCGCAATCCAGTGCTAATTATATAACATTTGTCATGAAATATCTGGATGCGTACCATATTAGCCTCAACGATGACTAATTTAACCAACCATATGATTTTCATTTCATTATTATTATTATCTGTATTATTGCAGTGCTTAGGAGCCCCAGTTATGGACCAGGAGTTCATTGTGCTAGGCGTTGTGCAAATACAGAACAAGATGATCCCTGCCCCTTAAAGAGTTTACACTCTAAGTATTGGGCCTTGTCTACACTAGAGGCACAGCTGCACCAGTGTAGCTGTGCCACTGTAGTGTAGTTACTTACTACAGCAGCAGAACGGGTTCTACTGTCACTATAATACATAGTAAATCCATCTCTCCTAGAGGTGGTAGCTAGGTTGTCAGAAGAATTCTTTCATTGACCTAGCATTGTCTACATCAGGATTTAGGATGGCTTAATTACATCGCATAGGGCGTGAAATTTTTCACCGCTCTGAGCGATGTAGTTAAGTCAACCTAACTCTGTAGTGTACAACAGCCCCAAGACAAGAGACACCAGAGTGGTACAGACAGATGGAGGGGGGAGTACAAGGAAACAATGAGACAATATTAATCAGCATGAACTTGTGACTAATCTTTTTTAAATATCATGATCAATACCACCATAAAAGCTTTATTCACATTGTAATAACTTATTTGTAAAAAAAAATAATTGGCTTAAAGCAAATTATTTCTGGTTACTGGGTATAATGAAGCCTCTTCGAACTTAAGAACAGCTGGACATATTTCAACAGTGGAAAAAAAAGGGGGGGGGCGCGAAGGAGAGGGACAAAATTTGCCCCTATAACATTTATAATTCAATAAGGTTATTGATAACAAGTGCACTTCTAAAGCATCATGGAACATCCAATGGGTGCTTCATTTCAACCACTTACACATGCAAATGTTCAACGTACCCAAACAATTACTGGGCCCACCACTGATCTCCATACAAAACTTGCAGTAACTTCACTCAGAATTCTGCGTATAGAATGATGGCAGGGTTGAGTTCCCACAGTTTATTATAGTGGCACTGTTGCAGCTCTGAGTGTTGCCACTATAAACTACAGTTTCCATGGGTTTACCAGAGGGCTGTTAAAAGTGACTGTGTTAAAGCTTGGCATACTTGTTCAGAGTCCTGGAGAGAGGTGGGTTTTCTCTGCCCCCTCCTTTATAGCCTTTTCAAGTGGAACCAGTGTGGATCAGTCCCACGGTGGTTGCAGAATCTGGGGAATGTGCACAGGAGTTGTATGCAGCAGAGACCCACTCAGGTGCTCCCATGTACTACTGGGCAGCAGAGATATAGAGTTGGGCTAGGCTGGTGAATCCGTTGCTATGCAAATCCACTTGCTATTCCCTCTTATGGGGATGCAGTAGGAGAGTGTGGAGGGGTTGCAATTAGCTCTTTCAGTCCTGAAGCTGGTGTGCTGGCTGAAGAACAGCTCCCCTACAGCGGTTCAGGCTGTGCACTGGGACCAGGATTTTGGGCTAAGAGAGTATTTACATGGAATATTAAATTCAGAAATTATTTCACTTGAACATTTAAAATGACCAAAGAATTTTAACACAGCTTAGCTAGTTAAAGAAACCATGTCAATTTTGCTGGCTTAGGCTTAAGAGTAAAAAGGTACTGTGAAAAAGGTCAATGTCCACAGGGACACTGCTATGAGCTGCCTTGGCTAAAATCACAGAAGTATGAACCCTTTATAACAGGGCAACTTAATTCAGTCATTGGAGTAGAACAACGGCAATTACTCATCAAGACCTACAGACCAAAGTCAGAGCATTGTTAGATCAGAAGGTGATATTAGCAGCATTTATCAAATCCATCTGCAGCAACCACCAGAGAATTCACAGCTGTGAAAGGGAAATGAAGTTTCAGACCAAAAAAATTAAAAAAGGAGATGAGCACACAGAAACGACCTTAGAAAATTAAAATATGTGAAATCTGGCCATTGTAACTCATGTAAAGTGCACACGCTTTAAAAGACTTGTGGAAAATATAAGCTTTACAATCAAGAGGGAAATATTTGGGGAGTGATTCTGCAGTCCTTTCTCAAACCAAACTGCCAATGACTTCAAAGAAAGACTTGGGGAAATAGTGGTCTGTGACTCGGGTATAAAACTCTCAAACACAGATTTGTTTAATCTGTTTACAGCAGGTGTTTCTCTAACTAGGAGTCAGTAAGATTGTCTGTTACTCTACATTTTGAATCTTCTTTAAATTTCTTCCTCTTAAAAGAGAAAATATCACAAAACGGTAGCCAGCACTCAAGTGTGACAACATTTTTACAGGAAAAGGCTCTGTAACTTATCTTGTAATGTTACTATTACATGTAAATGTTTATTAGCCACACTTTTTGTATATTACTATTGCAGTGGTAATACTATAGTTCAGGCTAAGCTGGGCCATTTCATAAAGGCCAAAATCAGACTTGAGCCCAAATCATCAACTTTCATCAAAATGCCATGGCAAGAGGATCATTAAGACGTCATCAAGTCTAACTCCCTGCGCTGTGGCAAGACCAAGTAAACTTAGACCATCCCTGACAGGTGTTTGTCAAACAGGTTTTTAAAAATCTCCAATGATGAGGATTCCACAACATCCCTTGGAAGCCTATTCCCTTAAATAATCGTATAGTTAGAAAGTTGTTCCTAATATTTAACCAAAATCTCCTTTGCTGCAGATTAAGCCTATTACTTCTTGTCCTACTTTCAGTGGACACGGAGAACAATTGATCAGCATTGTCTTTATAACAGCCCTTAACATATTTGAAGACTATTACAAGGTCCCCCATCAGTTTTCTTTTCTCAAGACTAAACATGGCCAGTTTCTAACATTTCCTCTTAGGTCAGGTTTTCAAAATCTTTTATCATTTTTATTGCTCTCCTCTGGACTGCCTCCAGTTTATCCACATCTTTACTAAAGTGTGGCACCCAGAATTGGGCACAGTACTCCAGTAGAGGCCTCACCAGTGCCGAGCAGTACGGGACAGTTATCTCCCATGGCTTACATATGACTCCTGTTAATACATCCCAGAATGTTATTAGCCTTTTTTGCAACTGCATCACATTGATGACACATACTCAATTTGTATCCATTATAACCCTCATATCCTTTCAGCAGTACTACCACCTAGCCAGTTACTCTCATTTTGTAGTTGTGCATTTGATTTTTCCTTCCTAAGTGTAGTACTTTGCACTTGTCTTTATTGAATGTCATCTTGTTGATTTCAGACCAATTCTCTAAATTTGTCGAAGTCATTTTGAATTCTAATCCTGTCCTCCAAAGTGCATGCAACCTTGCCAAGCCTGGTGCCATCAGCAATTTTTTTTAAGCATACTCTCCATTCCATTATCCATATCATTAATGAAATTACTCAATAGTTTCAGACCCAGGACTGAGGCCTGCAGGACCTCTCTAGATATGCGCTCCCAGTTTGACAGCGAACCATTGATACTTACACTTTGAGTACTGTCTTTCAGCCAGTTATGACCCCACCTAATAATTATTTCATCTAGACCATATTTCCCTAGTTTGCTCATGAGAATGTTGTGGAATTGTGTCAAAAGCCTTACTAAAATCAAGATGCATCATGTCTACTGCTTCCACCCGCCCGCTCCCTCCCGCCCATGCACTAGGCCAGTAACCCTGTAAAAGAAGGAAATTAGGTTGTTGTGGCATGATTTGTTCTTGACAAATCCATGCTGGCTATTCCTTATCACCCTATTTTCCTCTAGGTGTTTATAAACTGATTATTTAATAATCTGTTACAGTATCATTCCAGGAATTGAAGTTAGGCCAACTAGTCTGTAATTCTCCAGGTCTTCTTTGTCTCCCCTTTTAAAGATAAGTTCTATGTATGCCCTGCTCTGGTCCTTTGGGACCTCACTTCTACTCCATGAGTTTACCTGTAGGAAAAGGGTTTTGAGGGGAACTGCCACTTATGGAGTGTTCCTAGGGTTATGCCATGGGAGGGTTGTGTGTGCAGGAGGCCAGGGTCATCTGCATGGCAGCTCCATGTGTCTGCACTGGCTCTGGAGCTCTCTCCCTGGCGCCTCTGGAAGTTCCCCCAATGTGAAAAGGGCGAGGGAAGTGTGACAGTAACCTTAGGGTGTATTAACTGTCTGCAAGCTTCTCTGCTGTTGTCCTGTCTCTCTTATCAAGCTTGTCTCTCTTATCAATAGAAGTTGGCCCAATAAAAGATATTATCTCACCTACCTTGTCTCTCTAATATCCTGGAACTGACACAGCTACAACTACACTACATACATAGATTTTTAGAGTAATTTCTATAGAGCTCTATTGGTTGCATCCTTTTAAAATTCTATAATACTCTTCCATAAGGATCTTGGCACCATTTCTCCTTATCTATTTCCCCACATTCCCCCTCCTCAGATGCACATCCCTGCCCTCCCCTGAGAGTGCTTTGTAAGGTCCAGCCTGAGGTTGGAATAAATGGTGCCACAGAGGTGGATGACACCTCTCTGTATGAGATGGGAGACTACATACAGCACAGTGCAGAGGAATGTGCTTACAGCTCAGCAATATGGTCCTAGTTCAGGAAAGCACCTCTATTCAGGGAAACACTGAAGTATGTACTTAACTCCAAATGTGCGCTCAAGTGTTTTCCTGATTCAGGGCCTATGAGCAACCTCTATCCCTGCTGTTGGACTCCTGAGCTATCTCAGGACCTATAGGTAAATCTGTGGTAGAGATCATCCTCGAATCAAGGGATCGCCAATGATGATGTTGATCCCTGCTGTGAACTGAGCACTGATGAGTGTGGGGGAAAGTGGGCAGGACATGGGGTTAGAACCGTTAGCGTCAGGGTGTGGCCACAGTATAAGTATGAGGACCATTTGATGAATGCAAATTACGTATGTTGCGGGATTTTCAGTTATTCTTAATGTCAGCCATGAGTAATGGTTTATTCAAGTGTGCTTAAGAGCTACTGCACAAGAAATTGAGAGCAGGGGCAGCATGAGGGCCAGCCACTGACAGAAATGCTTCGGAAAGATTCACATGATACATTAACCCTCCCTAGCAGCCATTCAGTACCTCATGATGTATACTAGACACTGTTTTTCCTGGTCCTCCAGCCAGTACACACACTTCTCTATTGGATTGTAGGTAACACGCACTATGCCCAGCAATGTACTGCTAGCTCAAAACGGCTGTTAATACCCTGATTTACATCAGATAGGATCCACTCCTCATTTTATTTTGGGATATGTTCAGAAGAAAGTGCTTCATTTCAGAACTTGAATTTTGGCACGGCCTTTAGGTAGTTCCCAAGAAGGAACTTTAAATTCTCCCTTCCCAGATCTCTGAGTTCAGGGTTAAACAAAAAATAGTCCAAGGTATTCTAAAATGCATCCTGGCCACTTGCATCTTTTAAACTGAGGCACAAAACACAAAGACTACAGGACCCATCATTCAATGTTCCATCTTCATTTCAGCAGAGCCACTACAAAGGGGTCAGTATTATCTGCTCCACTGTATACAAACTAGGTGAGAGTTCAGGTTTTTGGGCCAAGTTTGAATGTCCCTATTCTAACTCCTAAAGAAGTCTACTCAAAAGTGTATATCCCTTACTCTAGGTAGCTGCTGTTGAATAAAAAATTATTACACTAATATTGCAATCTTTCCAAATCAGGCTCAGAGTCAAAATGAACATTTTTGTGCTTAGCTTGATCTTAATAAGGTCCTCATCCTGTAACTGACTCTATAGATCCCTGTGCCTACATGGAGCCCCTTGATTTCAAGGATCTGATCCTGTAAAACCTTACTTCCATGAATAGCTCTTACAAGGCTATCTGCTAGAACAGACACTTAGATTATTTATATTGTTAACACTTGTGATGGCAATTCAATTGCACTGTATTTATACATACACACTATATCCTATTATATATGCATACACCAAATACAAGTCGGAAGAGAAATTAACTTTTAGAAAAAACATTATAAGTAGGATATTCCTAATTAAAGTTTGATAGATTTACTGTACATGTCTATTAATTTTTAAAAGTCTCTGGTAATAAAATACAACATGAATTTAGGAAATTAGCACTGTGGAATGTCCTGTGCTGTACATGTGGATTTGGGGATTGCAATTTGATACAGGCATAAAAATGTAGGAATTATATACATTACTTACGGGAATCTAAAAAAAAATACACAGTAGCTGAACAAAGACTTTGGTCCAGATTCTGCAGTCTTTAGTCAGGCAACTTTCTCATTGTTGTTAATGAGAATTTTATCTAAGGACTACAGTATTGGGCTTTCGGGGTAATTGGGTATACACAAATGTGCTACAGAATACAGTGTTATCTTATATGCAGTTCAGTTTAAAAAAATTACCTGGACATCAAAATATGTCAGTTGGATTAAATTGACTATGTGCCAGAGTTCAGACTTCAGATATGGACACAAGGATTTCCACCATTTGACTATATTAATCCGAGGACAGATGGAATGCTTTAGAACAGTATTCGACACTGCTGCATGTACACATGGACTGGTTTTGATTCTTACATGTAGTAGAGAGAAAAGCACAGTGGAGCGAAGAATCATTAGGCACTATTGGTAATTTTGTGACTGTGAAGTGTTCAGGGCAATTATACAAGAGAATAATCAACGAATGTGGAACACCAGTCTTGTACTGATGTGACACCCTGGTATATTGTAGAAAGAGACATATTTTAATTGTATAACCCAGCTTCCCAAACATTTACTGACTTGACATTTGTTAGTGGAACGTATTGGTCAGATCATTAGATTTCCTCCCTGCATTGTCCCCATTTTGGACTTTTAGAACCCACCCCACTGCACACTGACTGAGTATTGCATTGAGCTAACAAAAATCCAAGCAGGTGAATAGTGTTTTCAAGTGAAGGAGGGCTGCATTATGTCATTTTCTCATTTATATTATGTGAAAAACAGTCACCTCAGAGTACAGCTTTAAATTAAGAAGACTGCTATGACAGATTCAGGTGTATAGGTTCCCCTCTCCCCCAGTCCTTGGTAACTGTGATCCTGAGCAATCAATTTCCTTTCTCTATCTTAATTTGCCCCTTATACATCATATTCAAGATTTTATCTGGACAGGGGCTAGGTGGCTCAGTGGATAAACCTCTGCCTTTTCACCTCTGGGATCATGGTTCAAGTCAAATCCTGATGAAATGCGTTTGATCGTCCTAATCTAGTTCTTAGTGGACAGCATTCCCATTATCTTTAAAAGGGTCAGAGCCAAGGCCATTGGGAAGAGTGCATTGTGCTATATCTTGTCTGTTGATTAATACATTTTCAGTGATGCCAGTTCCTTAACTTCATGAGCACACATATTCACACAAAAAAGCTGAATAAAGGTCCCTAGTGGATTAAACTTCTCTCTCTTTCCCTCTCACACTCACAAATCCTTTTAGGTTTCCCTGGAAATATTTAAAAAAATCAGCAATTGCTGATCATTTTGAAAAGATTAATACCTGCATTAAGAAAAAAAATCTCAAATTAATTAGCTCAATAATTACTTTAAATCCTTGTTTGACATATGGAGAACACAATCATGAGAATTTATAACTAGAACCATTTTTATAACACATTCTAGTTCTCTCCTCTTATGTACGTTAGTTAATCTAAAAAGACTTTTGGATCGAAGGGATTAAGCCCCAAGAAAGATATCTTTTGTTGTATACAAGACAGGAGGCCAGATAGCTAGATGAAGTACTTGTTATAGGAATTTATTCTCCATTCTCTGGAAACTGTTATTTGGGATCTGCTGGAAGAAGTGGGTATTTGACAGTCGATGTGAACAAAACAAAACAAAAACAACACAGCCATAGCCTTCATTTTGTCTTATCCCATCAAAAAGGTACAGTAAGAAGAAATATATAAACATTTCCCTTTCATGGTGTCTGATGGCCAAAGGTTATTGGGCTTTTCCTTGACCTAGAAAAGGGAGTCAGCAGATCTGCTGCCACAGACTGCTGCATGAAATATGTGAAAGCATTTAAAAAGTGGCAGGGCAGAAATAATGTTACGTCACCTGGAAATCCTAAAATCAGCTGGGGCCTGTTTTGGACCCAAACACAAATGCTGGGAAGAACAATTCCGTATGAATCATTCAACTGGCCTAGGATCACCAGACTGCATTGCACTCTGGTCCTATCCCTACCTGCCCCTAGCGTGCCCCTGATGTATCTGTGATGCAGGAAGTAGACAGTGTAAAGGCAGCCAAGGATTCCCCCAAGCTGCAGAGGTTTTCAGCTGTCTGCCTACGGCAGCCTTAAATCTCCTTTGTGCCTCTGGATGACTTATCTCTAGGAAGGATTGAGTCCTAGGTCCCAAAAGAACAGAGTAGACAGAGGAAGAAGCACAGACAGTCTTTTCATGAAGATGCAGCAAGAAAGGAGGACAAATGTTATACCCATATAGTCATAACACAGTTTCTACAAGCAGTACACGAGATAGCTCAACGACATCAACAAAAGCCTGCTCTGCTCCCATTGAAGTCAATGGCCAAACTATCCTCTAGCTGCAGTGGAAGCAGGATCCGCCTCAAAGCTGTTAGGATAATGAGTTGATTGAAAACTCCTATAGTGCAGTAATGGTCAAATTCATGAGGACAAAATATGATTTTCCTGCTGATATAGTTCATGAATATAGTTTATGTGAGATATATGAATATATGAACCATTTTTCATTTTTGAGAGTGGTTAAAGATTATAAAATATTTTTAACGATTTAATCATTCTCCTACAGTCATTAATAGTTTTTACATTCCTGCTATATATTTATTTAATTGGCTACTGAACTGACAGCATTTAATTAATGGTTCCTTTGCACAAATCAATAACAATTATGATTTTTTCTGGTTACATAATTAATTATCCTTGAATTGTTTTTCTTTCCAACGTTTTTCAAGTTAACAGGAAATTCTTGAACATGAGCTATCTTGTAGCAAATAATTAGTTATATCCTGAATTAGTTAGTACAAATTATTTTAAGTAGTTTGAAAATATATGGGAAAAGTGTGGATTTATTTAAAAAACTCTGAATTGTGACATTCACCCGAAGATATGATAATATGATATTGTTTATGCCTATCATTGTAAAACTGGCAAATCCAAATGTACAGCTAAGGTGGCTGACTTTTCCACACATAATAGTGCAATGCCAGGAATGTTGGACCTGATTGTAGATCCTGCTCCAGTGGTGCAGAGAGGTCATGAAACTGGCTTAATGAGCCAGCTGAGGAATTCCCTCACAGTGTAAGCCCTCTGCTCTTTGGGTGCATTGGGAGCATAACCAGAAACGGAGAGTGGCCGGAACACCACAGAACTCTAACAATCCTCAGCTAGTGTAGTGTCCCCTGGGAGGCACTTACTTGCTGGCACAAGTTAGAATAGCCCTGAGGCGTCTCAGACTTGTCCTTGGAGCTGAACTGGTCCCAGGCCAGCCTCTGGATCAGGAGGACATACAGGTATTGTACAGGAGAACTTGGCTGGACCTGAGGATCAGTGTTTCTAAGCTCTTCTATCTCAAAGATACTACTTTTAGATGCCCACTTAAACTCACTATGTTTGGGAATTAATGCGACAATCAGAGCCAAGTTCAGCCTCATGTGACTCATGCATTCCATCCTTCCCATTACTTTCTTTGTAACACTCACCACTGTAGCACATAGGCACTGTAGCTCCATTGTAGTCAATGGAGTTATACCAGAGTTGAACTGGGTCCTTGAAGTACATTACAACGCTAAGGTAGATTTCACTTGATGTTCTATGATAATATTGCATTAGTTAGAGATTTGACATGAATTTTCTCTTTTCTATCTTACTACATACCTTATTAAAGTTGCTATCTGCACTGATCTTTTTAAAACAGAATGATATAGAGGGGTCTTCACTTACTCATTGTACATGCCATTTTGTGGAGGAAACAGGAACAGTTGCTGAAGTTTGGAAAATATTAGACCTGAAATATTTCAGACTGGAAGCGACAGTATTTCTGCTGAACTGATAATTTGTATCTGTTTTAGATTTTTCATAAACATGATAACCATTTCTACATCTATCTTAAGAATTCTTTTTGTTGATTAAAGTGTAAAAAAGACGGAATAACTGTGTATGGACAATGATAAAGTAGGCTGTTTATAATAAATATTTGTCATGTCTTGTCACATCTGCACAAATTCCACTGTTACTGAAGAGACACCACACTGATAAAAAAGAGCTCAGAAAATCAATGGATCTTGAGCTAAAGCAGTTGCTAAACACACAGAAAACATCTTTATCCAACAGCCATAGTGCTGTGAAAATTCCCAAGCCTTGCATCGGTATAGCTAAGGAAAATTTAATCTTCCCAAATACTCATCAGGGCACTCCATCCTGCAGACCTGACAGCCCCACTTATAATTAATTATACAATTTCGATGGGAATATCGACTAAACAAAGCTATAAATCATAGAAAAAGTCAATAGGCATGGACACATTCAATCATGTCCCGACCAATGATTACTACTCTTAAAATACAATAATTATTTTCAGGAGCCAGCTTGAATTAAATTTCTGTCAGGCTGGTACAAGACCGCTGGTTGATGAAGGATGCGATGGATTTTTTTGGTTGAATTCGGTATAGGAACATTTATCCTTTTAGATAGGTAGTTTGTTTTTAGTGATCATGGTGCTGCGTGTTTAACTAGACCATGAAGATTAGATTATCTCCAATGGCTCATTATATCGTTTATCTTTTTCCTTCCATGCTTGATCTGGAAGATTTCCTGCTTCTTGGTGTGTGAACGAAATGGCAGCTGATTTTGAAATGTAATATGTTAAAGTATCATGTCTGCATATGAGTTTGCATACAAGTATGTGTGTATGGGCATGTGGTTCATGTATGGGAAATCGTCCAAACTGTCATTTGAAATGCCACTGGTATATTATGAATTGCAATAAAGAGGAGTGACTTTTTTCAGCAGATAAAGCTGTACTGAAAGAAGAATAAAATTATAAGCTTTCAAGTTGATATTAAAAAAGTTAAGAGAAATAAAACAGATAAATGTAGAGGGACAAGTTCTCATTTCTCTTATTTGTCAAATGGAATTGGAAATGGGACGGAATTTTTAGTGAGATAATATAAAGAAAGGCTCTGTCAAAGCATAGATTGGACCAAATGTTTCAAAACGAGAAAAATATTGATATGTGAAGATAGTCAATATCAATTTTCCATCCACCATAATATATTTAGACCCCAAAAAAGATAACTTACCATGTTTTTTTGAGCTATTTTGTCCAAGCGGGTCCCACTTCCAATCTCATGTGCCCACCATAAATGTAGTAATGTAAAAAACTACTTATTTTTAAAATGTTGCATAGCCACAAACTTACCGCAGTGCCATTGTTGTCTCTAAAAACATCTTGATTAAAATAGTCAAAGAGCTTCTTTTCTAACTGTAACATAACCTGAGAAAGTAAAGCAAAAAAAAAAAAAAAAAAATCAGGGAAGAACTTCTGGCCTAAGTGGTCATATGAGTTAGGCAGTCAGTCATTCTCAACTATGTAACTTCAGCCCTTTAAAAATCAAGTAAATTTCTAGATCGCTAAATCTCTCTCCTTATCAATCAGTCCATTTGGTTCACTGGCAAACAGCTAACAAGATTAAACAAACAGTTCTGAAGAGTGTGGACATCTATATTCTCCCCCTAAATGATGATGTGTAAGTCTAATTTTTGCAGGGCTACGTAAAGTGCCTCTCAGGAAAGAATACAACCTACCAAAAACTCACTTGCATCACAAATCATACAATAATTCACACCTAAGAGCCCAATCTTGCAAGATGATGCTCATCACCCTAAAGGATCAGGTGCTAAGTTATCTTAGCCTACATTTTGTAACTAAATTTTTGGAGCTAAATTCATCCCTGATAAGTGACTTCCAGAAATTACAGCCAGAGATAAATTTTGCCTTTGATGTTTGCAAATCTGAAAAGGAGATATTCAACAATCTTCTCTGATATGTCTGTATTCGGTTACATACCTTTCGGTCATTATCAGATTCACGGAATATTAGCTTGACTACTTCATTGGTGTCAGCTGCTCGGATAGTCTGCATTGTAGCCTTTGTACAAAGTGTCTAATAAAAAAGAAAGCAAGAGAGAGATAGTTTTATCAGAAAGATGAACCCCCATTTTGTAGCCTTCTTAATCAATAAACATTAAGGGCTTGATCCAATGCTCAGTGAAAAGTGTGTTTTTGCTGAAAGTCAATTTTAAATACAAAACACAATTAATTTAATGTATCTCCATTCACTAAAAATCTAACTAATGAGCTACATTAATGTTCTGACACAAACTGACAAAACCAAGAGAATTCTTTCTTAAAGCAAACATTAACTTCTTAACTCATTGTACTGTGCATTTTTACTTTAAAAGGTTTGACCGTATTACATGATCCCACTTCAAACATTACTTGTGACCATCCTCAACAGCCATTTCCTGCTAGCCCAGCAGCCCCCAAATTTTGTTTTTTCACATACCACTTCCTTAAAAAATTGTAAAGTGAATTGATGGAACTTCAAGCTCATATACAAACAGTAATACATGTAGCAATTTAAGAACCCCGGACAATCTATTGTAAAAGTTTCATGCTCAAATGTGGTTTCAATCTATAAACATAAACCAACAAAACTTTTATAACTTTGCAATTGGCTGCAGGGGCTAAGTCTATTGGAGAAGCAAATCCTCTTGTATGACCACCCTTCTCAACAAGTGACGGCACTGTACTCCTAAATATTTTGTGGGTCTCAGGGCTTTGGGATAAAATATATTGTAATTTAACACTTATCTAGGTTCAACAGTATGAATTCCAGACAGAGTGTCAGATTTGTCTTTGATTTCTCGTCCATTTGTCTGGTTATAGACTAGCTTTAATGTTATAGAACACTTTGTATTAATTAGCTTTAGGTATGCCTATTGTGAAAGGGACTTCTCTGTTGCATTCAATTACAGATGGAAATCTGGAGGATTCAGCAAAGCACTTAAACATATGTTTAAATTTAAGCATATGCTTAAGCCCTATTGAAGTTAAGCAAATGGGTAAGTGCTTTGATGAACAGAACAGACTGCTGAATTTGGGCCCAGATATGATGCAGGGTTAGGAGAGCTGACGGGAAATGTCTTCTTGCATAGAGATTTATTTTGTTAGCGCTTCCTAACTGAATAGTGCACAAGACAGGAATTAACGTAAGAACAAAGAAAGTGGGGATTTACTTGCAGTGCATTTTTATTCTTTTTCATGCTGGCCAGAAAACTAGTTTTGGTTTTGCATAATATTTAATAATAAAATAAATATTTTCTGCTTCTATAGTTACTAAGGCTCCTATATCTGAGGCTCTAAAAGCATTTTACAATCCTTAGTGAATGTATTCTCATAATACCCCTGTGAGTTACAAATGTATCATTATCCCATTTTACAGATGGGGAAACTGAAGCTAAAACCAAATTCAGATGTGGGATAACATCTGCTTAAGCCACATAGGAATCTGATATGAACAGGATTTCACCAATATCAGAACAGAATTTGCCTCGTATTATCTTGGCCAAAGTCACCTGGAAAGTCTCTAGCAGAGTCTGAAATAGAATCCAGTTTATCTTTAGCCACAAAACCATCAATTCCATTTATCATTTTACTTTTTGCTTCTTTCCTTCCTGAAAAAATACATATGTTGGACTTATTTTAGAAATGCACTGTGTATCAGAAAGACTGTAATGGGATTTTTAGCATATTTGCAAAAACACTTATTCATTTATTTTTAAGAAGATGCTGAACATCTGCAGTGACTGCTCTTCACAACAAATGTACTTCCTAACAAAAATAACCAAACACATCCTTGAATATCTAAAGATTTATTTATTTATTTTTACTCTTTATAAAGCACCTAGCACAACGAGGCCATGATCTTTGACTGGACCCTTACATACTACCATAATACTGATAAATAATAATAATAACAAGCCATAAAATTTCATTTTTAAAGGATGATGACTTCTGAGTGTATCACAAGAAAAATATAGCACAAATAAATCTGATCTTTCTCTTCAGTCCTATGAACTTAAACATTGCTAATTGATTTCCCCTTCTCATTTTGCTAAAAATATTTCCTCTTGAACTTCTTCCTCTGGATATTAATTTTTCACCCTTCATAAATGTTACTACACTAAATTATAAATCCCTGGCAAGAGGGACTCATAATGCAAATTCTGGCACAACCATTATCTAGAGCAGCACAAACACTGCTGTTGGAATGTTTGAAAAACACAAATCTCACTAGAGGAAAAAAAATCTGTGCTTATAGTAACACAAAATACCCTCAAAATGGTGTTTGTGGTCACAATTTTTCAGACCATTTTTGTTCAGTGGATCAGGCTTCTGCGAACACAGGGAAGAAGTTACAACTAAACTGGTAAAGGTCATGCAGAGAGGACGGTGAAAGAGTGGCATGCCAAATCCTTCGGGGAGCTGCAGTTTTGATTTCATTTAATTTTTTAACATAGACCTAATCACTTTTTCCACACATCACCACAATTTACCTTAGATCCCATTTTGTCTCTTTTGACAAGTAATTAACATTTTGCCATCTGTGTCTGTATGCAGTTACCAATGAGGTAATCCAACAGTGAGCCATTCCCAAAGTGCACTCCCTCTGATACCAGCCATTGAAATTCAAAGCACAGATTAGCTAATCGGGTCAAGCCCAAAAAAATAGCCCTTTGGACTCATGTGTCACAAATCAGTCTGGTCGCCTTTAAACAGCGCACCAGATTAGAACAAGCACCCGAACAAACCAAAGCGGAAAACCCGCCGCTCTCTAAAGCTGGTTTCTAAAGCCCTAACAAATCGCTCCATCTTTCACTCATTTAAACTTTCCAAATGAGGGTCAATATGGTCCCCTAGCATCCAAATGCTAATGCGCTTAAGTGCGCTTAAGCAGCTTTCCGGAGTGAATGGGCCAAAGAAGGGCTCAAAAAGACAAGGCAGAGTTACTGTCACTGTCAAAAAGTCATTGTAGCCACCCCCAGAGTGGATGCAATTCAAGAAATTCATGATTTCTGTCTCTTAAAGGCATCTGCTTGAGAACATTTTTTTCTGAGCTGCTTTATCTCACAACTTCAGGCTGCTCTAAAAGAATAAAAATCTGATCGACTCTTGAGAACCAATAAAGAGAAAGGACCCACATACCTTATTGCTTTCAAATTTCACACACACAAAAAGTTACCTTATTTGCAAACAAAAAGTGATTGGGCAAAGGTTCATTTCTTATACAAGCTGGAGCATTCCTTTTTTCCTCTCCTTTCAATTTCTACAAAGTCGTAGTCACCCAAGCAGAAAACTTTCAGGAACATGTGCCTTTTTAGCCAAGTCTACTTATGAAGGGATTTTTTGTTGTGGTTAAAAAAATCAAAATGCTATGAAAACATGCTGCTTTTTTCAATGTTCTACGGTTCTTTAAAGGCATCTTTTTAGATGATGGGAAACCAGATAGCAAAAAGCCTCTATCCAGTTTTTTTTCCCTTCTTTAATTTCAGGCACTTGCTTTTCTTTTGCAAGTTAAATATTGCTACAGTGCTTGCAGGAGAGTTGCCACTCAGTCTTCATCCTTTAGCTAGGATACAGACATACCTTATTCCAATTTTACTTGGATTATCCACACAGGTAGACCCTGTAGGTTCTTCAAAGTAACATATAAAAAATACTTGTGACATTCATCTATATAGAGTTGTAAAACACAGCTATAACTTTTCTGATGTAATCAATTTACTCAGAATTTACTGTATTTTACCACTATGCAAAGTTATAAAGTTAATTCTGTATGCCATTGCTCTGCAGTCTTCAGGAAATGAATCTTTTCATTTGCAGAATAAATGCAACCTTTAAAATTCTTCTGCTTAACTTTATAATGCAGTGCATTAAAATATTTTACAGTATTCTGCAGTGCCAAATAAAACTATTCTGTCAGCAACAAAGACACATATGCATATTGAAACATGGCAACCCTTCACTGAATATACAGAAAATACCATAAACTAGTAAATCGTACCATTTTTTCCTCATTAGTGTAACCCTCTGCTGAAAACTGCAATAGTGTTTTCTCATTTATTTTGCAAATCTATTCTCTGGTCACCTTCTAGAGTTCTATGTCAAACTCCGATATGTGATTTGTGTCTTTTATTGCATGCCTGTACTTACTTAAATTAAAAAGATTTTGAAAAAATGCTATGTCCAACACATATGGATTCAAACTTTCCTATTATCTCTGCTTAAGAATCTAAATATGTGTATTACTTTTCCCATGTGATTTAAATAATCTTCTTAGGAAACTTTGTTTTATTACTTATTAATTCTTCTAAAATAAAATAATTGGAACATTTTCAGTGTCTTGTTATAATGAAAAAGTTCCAGCAACAACTGCAACTATAATTCATAATAAGTCTCAGTAATTTCCAAGGAACCTTCATCGGTTTAGCAAAAGTGTTTCTTTTTAGAAGTAGCAAGGCACAGAAGAGAAAAAGGGCTAAGACACTGAACCAAATAACATACCAGTAACCAAATAATCTTTTAAGATGCTAAATTTTATTTCAGTTAAATCTCTTGTAGATTTTGACAGGATGTAAGAGAGATACATAGCTCATCTCAATTAGGAAACAAATACTTTTAGCCACTTTTCCTGAAACAGCTCTTGAAAAAAAATCTGCCTGACATTTATTGAATTAGGACAACCAAATGCTTTTTTATTTTCATAGGAGGCAAATTGTATTTGAAACAATTTGAGAGCTAGAGGACTTGCTACTTCAGGAGTACAGAAACATCTGTCTTGTTCAGGCTGTTTCTGATCTGTGAAGGTCTGATTCTGATCTCACTTATATTGGTGTACATCAGGAGTAATTTCACTGAACTCAGTGGAGTAAAAGAGATCAGATTCAGACCCTGAGTGTTTACTGGAGAAAGCCAGAGTCTGATCTAGCTTTTTTCACCAGTCAGTGATACACAATTAAAACTTTTGGATAGGAGCTTATGTTTAATCAACATGTTAGTGTTTTAATTTTTGTACACACACCATTCTAATAGAAATTTAGGGTTAACATTTCACTATGGTGCATAGATATTCAGCCACATAACTTATATGAACGTTTATGGAAGTTGCAGCAATAAATGCCCAATGCAAGACAATGAAAATCCACACTAAAGAATATACTCCTATTTTCAGCTGGACAAAGTGTCCTTGATTCAGGCTAAACTCAACCAGTGTGGGAGGTTGAGGGGTTGGGGAAGAAATAGAAACACCATGAACATTTCAGAGACATGATTAGGTCTAAAATAGTCACAAGGAAAAAATAAATCCAAATCTCTACATTCCAGGGGCCAAAATTCAGAAGTGACATAAATGATGGCCTAATCTGACGGAAAACAAATATGTATGGGCATGTCACAAAGTACTTTAACTAGGGTTACCATATCTCATAAATAAAAAAAGAGGACCCTCCACGGGCCCTGGCCCCGCCCATTTCCCCACCCTAGCCCCGCCCCAACTCCGCCCCTTCCCCACCCTAACTCCGCCCCCTCCTCCCTCCCACTCCCAGCCAGGGGGAAAGGGCTGCCCCAGCGCTACCGGCTTCAGGGTTTGCCGGGCAGCCCCCAGACCCTGCGCCCCCGGCCGGCGCTTCCCCAGCGCAGCTGGAACTTGGGAGGGGAAGCGCCCAGCCGGGGGCGCAGGGTCTGGAGGCTGCCCGGCAAACCGTGAAGCCGGTAGCGCTCGGGCTTTGGGCAGCCCCTATGCCTCCGGACCCTGCGCCCCCAGCCGGGCACTTCCCCTCCCGGGCTCCGGCGGCGCAGGGTCCGGAAGCACGGGGGCTGCCCGAAGCCCGTAGCGCTCGGGCAGCCCGGCTCTTAAACAGAGCTGAGCTGCCCGAGCGCTACCGGCTTCGGGCAGACCCCGTGCCTCCGGACCCTGCGCCGCCGGAGCCCGGGCGGGGAAGTGCCCGGCTGGGGGCGCAGGGTCTGGAGGCACGGGGGCTGCCCGAAGCCGGTAGTTCTCGGGCCGCCCGGCTCTTAAACAGAGCCGAAGAGGAGCAGAGCCTCCAGCCGCGGCGGCTCTGCTCCTCCCCGACTCTTCGGCTCTGTTTAAGAGCCGGGCTGCCCGAGCGCTACCGGCTTCGGGCAGCCCCCGTGCCTCCGGACCCTGCGCCACCGGAGCCCGGGAGGGGAAGTGCCCGGCTGGGGGCGCAGGGTCGGGAGGCATGGGGGCTGCCCGAAGCCGGTAGCGCTCGGGCAGCCCGGCTCTTAAACAGAGCCGAAGAGTCGGGGAGGAGCAGAGCCGCCATTTTCCCGGACATGTTCGGCTTTTTGGCAATTCCCCCCGGACGGGGGTTTGACTGCCGAAAAGCCGGACATGTCCGGGAAAAAGAGGACGTATGGTAACCATACTTTAACTTGCCCAGTTTGGGCATTCAGTCAGCATGCGAAATTACTGTCATACTAATTTTATAATCTATCAGGACCATATTCTGACCTGGCATAAGCAGGTACAGCAACAGCATCCACTGAAGTTTTTGACCCCATAAGTGTTGGAGATGGTGTGAAGTAAGCTAAAGCAAAGGCTTGCTTTATTTTACACCATCCTGTTAGTTGCTTTTCCTGTTATATCACCTTCTGTCCCCTTGGTATGTAAGGTATACCTGGCTTGTATATTTTTTTATGCCAAATCAGTGCAAATTACACTGTGCTGCCACTTACATCAATTTTATGACCGATTTACCTCACGGTGCAACTTACAGGACCTTTGATGTCACCACTGAAGTCCTGGCCTACAGACTTCCATGGGATGTGTTGTAGTGTCTCAGAGGGCCTGCTAGTGTATCTAAAGCTTTTAAAGGTTTATTTCAGTTTTAAAGTATCTCTTTGAGCAGCGCCAGTGATGGTCGCTTTTATGCTAAAAATACCCCTTTAAATCTAAATTTAAACTTTGAAAATCTCAAACATATCTGCTGAGGAGACTTGCTTGGTGCCAGACTAGCAAGATTCCTCTCCATTTCCTTCTATGAATCTCATCGGGGCACAGCTGAGATGACTGGGCTGCATGCTGGGATATGGACTTGCCCCTTACTCCAGTACAACTCTTTATATTACACTCTGCTTCAAACCCATTTGAACATTCTCTTCTTAAGAACCTTTTAGATCACTGTTAATAATACATCACTAAATATGTCCTGGGTTCTTTCTGACATCTACAGTTGACTTGTGGGGGACAGAGTCAAGCAAATTTCCATCCCAAAAGAAAAGCAGGAATTGGATAGGACACAGGATAGGTACCTACAATGTCATTTCCTTTCCTCTCACCCAGCCTGCAGAGTAAGCAGGGGAGGGACTGACATCTTCTCTTAAAGATAAAGCAAAGCAGAAGGGACTGAGCCTGACACACTATGTGTTGTGTGTGTGTTAACACACACACACACACGCAGTTTTCATTAGAATCTATCCCTTTTTCCTTTTTACACTCTCTCACACACTGGCCCCAAGAATAACAGTTTGAAACTGAAGTTTTGTGTGGCTTTGAAGTTAGGCCACAAAACTCTAAGGAAATTGTCTGGCTGGCAATATTGCACTACCTACTTTTAACCACAAGGGGAAGGGTGTAGGACAATGTAAAACACCTTTTATTTTTGTTTGTTGTTTACCCTAGCATTAAGATAGCACTTTTCATCCGCTGACTGGAATAAACTTCACATCACAAAGGAGAGAGAAGTGCAATTCCTTGGACTCACTCTCCTGAGTCACAGCCCTATGCTCTGTCTACTGGACAACACTGCTTCCTCTTGAATTAATGAATTTTTAATAAACAGTGAACTGACTAGAAACAGGAACATCATATCTAGTTTTCTGTCCATATAAAGTTTTCTGAATTGCCAACAGGTTAACCAACATTCACTGTGTTAAGAATTATCACTGGCTAATTTTCCAGCGGACTTCTCCAAATAACTTGAACATTAAGTGTTCTATTTTTAAGACACAACCCCTAAAAACTCTACTGCTGTTGTTTTCTGTCTGACACTTCAGCGGCATTCCATTTTGGAATACGCATTCTTCAATTACAGCTATATAATTGGACTTGGAATTGGAGAAATAGTTATAGCTGCCCATCTTAAAATTTAGTTTAGGTCTCTGAAATATTTGGCTTGGGGTTGGTAAGAAAGCAAGTCCTTTTCCAGAAGAGGCCACACAAATAGCTTCCCTTGATTGTTGGATAATACAATATATGAAGGGATTGAAAACATCTAAAGACCAACAGAAATACAGAAAGCTTGAAGGAGAAACACTTGTGAAATTAAAACCCATATCTGATCAAAGACTCCTGGAAAAAGATTATTGATGCCTGCACAGTTATAGACAATTGAGATCCTACCTAAAGCGTATGGGGAAACTAAAGAATTTTTACACATTTTAACAACCAGGTTACGAGTTTGGATAAAGTTAACATTGGTTCTTTCTGGACAAATAGGAAGACAAGGTTTAACATTCTGTAAAAATTGCAGGCAAGTAATTTTGCCTTGTTTGTATATGGAACCAATATGCAACTCTGCATATCCCTCCACAGTGAGCAGTTCTCCTTACAACATAAGCTGAACTGGCATTTAGGATGCTGATGCTGTAAGCTGCTTTTTGCCATTCCTTGTAATAAATGACTCCAGTTTTGTTTTTTCATTTATCTTGGGGCTCATTTGAGAAAGGTGTAAACTAGTGGACAACACATGGCACAGGGAGCCAGGAACTGCTAAATTCATCCTAATTCTTACACATACGTCCTCTCTGACCTGGGGTACATTACATAGATCTGCCTCTGTTTTCTCATCTGCAAAATATGGATGATACTTGCTCAAAAAGGTAGTAAAAAGATTAAGTAATGTTTGCAAAGTACTAAGAAAATGGAAAGTATTACACACATAATAAGGATTAAGATACTCATATCTTCCTCAGTGAAGTCCAAAATGAAGTTACTACTGAGCTCATCCAACTACACCTTCCTGATGAGCCTTATAAGGATTAGTTCCTCCTTTTCCCCACTAACCTGACCTACCACTAGGGAAGTTTTAGCAGTAATTATGAACAATTAGAAGCATTCCTGTTGCAGTTAATAAAATGTGCGTAAGTGCTTTCCTGAATTGGCACTGCAGTCAGCTGGAGGAAGGGATTTCCTACTAGAAACCCCAAGGCAGATGAGCACCTACACCTAAAATGGGAATTAGCACAAGGGAAATTAAGTTTATTTACTATAAATAAAATTAACATCTTATGAAGTTTATAAATTGATAGGATTGATAAATTGATAGGATACCTTTTTGAAAGTTGGCATGGCACACCTGGTGTTTTTGCTCTTCAAAGTCAGAAAGTGTGCCAAACAATATGATCTGGCAGGCTTTAGGCAGCAAAGTACTCAATTTACCTGTTTGTACAAACTAAAAACAAACATCATAGCCTAAATTTACTCCTGGGATAACCTCACTGATCTCAGTGGAGTCACACACGGGTAATACTTTACGTTATGTGAGACATCAACTCTTTTGGTTCATCTCTGTTCCTAACATAACAGATAAGAGTAAAAAGATATCGATGTGTTCATCTGTACATTTGAAGAGACTAGTCAAAAAGAGCTCTTAGCCTGACTACAGATCTGTGCTTGTACAATTCCACGACCCTAACTACTTTTTTAATCTTACTACAAATTTACCACAACGTCAGATGTCAAGTAGCACCTGAAGGGCGAGGCTAATCCCAGTGACATATGAACAGCAGGACATGACCTTTTCCAAACCTATTACCATTAACAGAAATGCTTTACCAAACAAAATGATCCACCACTTCAAGCAGGAAATACATTTCTTGGGGATAGCTTGTGATATGTGGTATGCTTAGGACAAACCGTTTTATTTTCTGTCTTGTTACATGAGTTTCAGAACTTATGTCATCCACCTATATTATTTACTACATTCATACTAGCACCAGCTTGGATATTCTGCATATTCCAACAAAATATTTTTCTCTCAACTGTAGCAACATTTTTCCACTACAAGATAAAGGTTTATCATGCTTGTAACTAAAGACATTTATTTATTTACAAAAAACTGACAAGGTTGTTTGGCAGAAAGAAATTTTTTTACTTCTAATTGTTTGTCAAAAATATGGTTTTTCGAGGACTACATGATGCACTGCAAGTTAGTGCACTAAACCATCTACTTCTGGATCCTACGTTCAAATTATGCCCAGGTAACAAGTGCTAATGGCAGAGCTTTGTGGAATTTAGGGGTTTGGGAGCCTTACTATTTTTGTGTTAGCCAAATAATTTTTTGAGGAGTTTAAATTTACATTTTTCAGAAAAGATTCAAATGGGGAAAAAGGAGGATTTCTAGCTTAAAAGAAAGACGGTGCTATGTGAGATTAGGAATAGAAGAGAGAATGACCCAAAAAGCTAATCTGGCAAAGTAGGCACCCTAATGTACGTGTTATATGTGCTGTATTTATTTTTGCATTAACATTCCCCACCCCCGCTTCTCTTCATCTAGTTTCCCTGAATTTGTTTTTCATTCTGCCCAATCTCCACTCCAGTTCTCACAGGACTTCCTCTCTTCTTCTTCCTCGCCATTCATTTTTTATTCCATTTTTAAAATAGTGCATGGAATATGAACTCAATAATCTATCTATTAATTCAAGTCATACTTTCCAGCCAATGATGTCAGAGTAATTCAGAGTAAGAAAACATGAGCTTGCTCATCCCTAGTCATTGGTGGTATCATCTTAGTGTCCAATTATTAGCATTGTAAAAGCTGCCACACAATTTGGTATGATAGCATACTCCACTCAAGAAAGGTTCAGAACTAAGTGTAGGATTATTGCAGGTCAACACCAAGGCACGTTGCTGGAGCTGTGTTTAGATCCTTGCTAAGCAAATTCAACCAAATTCAAGCCAGTGCTGAATTCCTAACTTTCATGAGGACTAAACACATTTTTTTAATAAGTATTTTGGAATATTGTGTATGACAGGTATTTACAAATAAAATGCTGCATAGAGTAGAGGAGAGCAAATCTTGGAAAAAGAAGCTGTGGGACAAGAGGGGCAACAACATGGAGCGGGAAGGGAGGTTAGGCAGGATGTTTCCCCTGTTGACTCTTCTACACCATCTTTAAGTAGCTTTGTTCCCTCCCTCAGAGGACTTCAGTCCATGTAGGAATGAAGGAACTGTAAATGCTGCTTAGAGCAATATTAGGTATCCCTCCATGGTCTCTGGGCTCCATCAAGAGCTCTGTCATTGGCCAGGAGTGTATGGCAATACAGCCACTGAGCCCATCATGCTGCCATGGGCGAGCAGAGGTAGACAGAGAGAGGAATTTGGAGGAAGAGTATTTTCACACCACCTGACAGGAACACAGTGGGGTTTAACTCAACAATGAATGCAGCTCCCCAGTTTAAACAGCAACATCAGAGATTGCACAGCACTGCTGCCAGAAGATGGAATGACGTGGCACAAATGCAACTCACATACTCCTGTTAATTTTTTTTGATCAGTGTTCTCTACCATGCTATCTGATATGGGAGGGGAACACAGGGCCCAAGTAGGACAAGAAACCAAAAAACACATTTTTCATAATTTATTAAATGCAGATTAAAAACATTTCACTGATGCAATACTGCGAGGTATGCAACATAGGTGCACAGACAGCTGGGACAAAAAAAATCATGGTTATAGATACGGGAAATAATGCAGCTTGAAATGTGTTAAAGCAACATAATGTTAACATTAACAGCTGGGGACTAGTTGCTGAAGTGCTATTCTGCCTCTATATCTTTAAGTGCTGCTAAATTCATTTGTCACTTGATCGAAAGCCAACAGGCTACAAATCTCCAAGTACCTCTTGTGCTGAATAGTGACAGGAGTATTCTGTTTCACCATAAGAAAACATTTGTGTGCTTCTCTGTTCGAAGTCATACATGCCATTTTAACTCATCTGCCTCCCCATTCTCTCCAGACCAGGAGGACAAATTGCCCACTGTGGCTCCCTTTCAGAAGCAGCATAGAGCGCAAAGAATCATGACTGAGCAGAAACACAAGGAACAGGCACATAAAAATTCATCACTTTGGCCTCTTGACCTCTTGCCACTGGGTTTGGCACACCCTGTCTCAAAAACTAGCACCAGGGGAGAACTAAGCAGACTGGCTGAGTGAAATTACTGACAAAAAATATCTTGGACACAGGAAAACCCCACCAGATGCTTCATTGTCTTTGCAGAGAAGTGGTGCTGAAAAAGGGGGTGATCTACCACATGGCATATTGGGTGGAATAAGTAGTGTCATTGTTTCAGAGCAGCTCTGTCACTTTACTGACTGCAATACAAAGAGGTGTAAAGCAAGATTTAATCCTGACTTTTTAGTCAGCAGATTAAAACCAATCATGCCAGATGTCCACAAGACTGTTTAACATACAGAAAGCTTTTTCATACTCTACAAGAAGTGAAAGCTGTAATAACTTCTGTAGTTCCTCAAGAGAGGTCTTTTTCACTTATTTTTAGTAATGGATTTTAAGATGCACAATTAATTTTTACTGTAGCCTTTTCTCTTTTCCCTTTCAAGATAAAACAAAACAAAGCAAATTCTTGCACCCGAGAAAGTCAGGCAGGTACGTCAAAGAGAATTGCTGGCACAGAAATTCTACAGCCTCAAAAAGAATTCACACTTCATCAGACGAAGGCAAATTATCTGCAGGAAAAAAACTGTCAACAAATAAATAAATATTCCGAATAGAGGTTGAAATGCCCCTCAAAGCTCTTGCTGTAATGATTAATGCATGTTTATCAGTGTACAAATGAATAAAGAAATGCATAGAGCCTTATTTTAGCCTGAAACTGATTATGTAATTGCATGCCTACTTTGTGTGCACGCAGAGCTAGATAGGCACTTATATAGTCACATGTGCAAGTACATCCTCCAGCTTGAGGGTGCACATGCTTTGCTGCTTGCACTAAGAAGGCATATAATTGTACACATCAAATTTTGGGCTGAAAATTAAATGCATATTATCTGCCATTAATCTACTGGCAGCCTTTTGTTAAAGTATATGTAGTTTTGATAAAATACAATGAAAACCTATCACAGACTAAGACAATGGCATTCAGCCCAATCTTACAGTCTTTAGGCAAAATCCCAGGAAGTACTACAGGACTTTATGTGCTTTGGTATGGCATGACATATGTGCATATATATGTGCGTCCAGTTCCTAGCACAATGGGGCCCTGCTCCCTGACTGGGGCCTCTAAAGAATACCACAATATTAAACAATAAGTACCAATAAATAATATCCTCATTAAAAATGTATTCACCTAATTGCTGCATATTTAGTGTCACCTCCAGTACTAGCACTGTCAATTGCTAAATGCTGTGCAGTGTTTTAAAATAAATCTTGTTTTTCTGTTCACAGACAAGGTTTGGTGTGAAAATATACCATACAGGTTCTTAGTCCAGAAAATTATTTTACTTAAAAAACAGTTTAAAATATTTTTTTCACTTGAAGCTGTACAAAATAATCTATGCACAGGTGTACTCCTATTTTGAATGCTTTTTTTGCATTTCTATAACCAAAACATTGCTTTATAAAAAAATTAAATGGCATATCTAGGTTACTCAGCTAAAATCCAGATTATGACCTCTCAGCATTTTTAAAGAAGTGTGAAGAGCTGACTTAACATTTGAAAAGGAGCTACTGAAAAAAATTACCTCCTTAGAGTTAAGTTCCAGTGCTAGACTGCTCAATACTATTCACATAATTCTAGCTTGGAATCATTGCTATAGTAAGATAATGACGGTCTCTGTATTCCTAATCCATCAGTTGCCTATGAAAAACAAACATGAGTTATATATCATGATTGTTTTGTTGTCATGAATTGTACATACCTCTCATCACTAGAGCCCAAAGCAGCACCTGTTGTCTCAGATAATCACAGACCTAATACAGAACCAACTGAATGTATTTTCTTAATTTTGTATCTATTCAATACCTAAACGAATACAGTTATACTGTCTGATGCCTGAATCTTCTTGGATGATGCTTTAGTAACACTGACATTAATCAGTGGACAGTGGGAATTTTGCTATTGACATGTTTGATTCCTTCTTTTTACTCTGTTAAAGATGTAGCTGTGAGAGAACAAGGTATTAAACTCTATCCAAGTTGGCCACATTGTGCAACTGCAATTGGCTTTTTTCAAATGCATTAATTTAAAATCCTTTGAAAGTAAGGTGCCATATTTAGAATTGAAAAGAAACAAAGGATAAATGTTCAAAGTAGCACACAGGGGCCCTGACGCTCAGCTCATGTTTTTACACTATCTCATCAACATTGTTAACCATAACCAGAGTTGCAAGCATAGCACCGTGTGCCTTGCTTTGAAAATGTATTCCATTAAGTTAATTAAGCTGCAGTGTCCCTTGTCCATTCACCATTACCTTCTTCTTTGGAGATCTTGCCTAGTACAGTATTGGATACTCCACACCTGTCACTAGCATTGTGTGCTAATGTTTCTACCATCTTTAGAGTATGGTGATGGTTGAAAGGTCTAGCACTTGTCTTAAATCTTTTGGAGCTTCATTCTCACACTGAAAAGATATGGGCACACACAACAATGAAGACGATGGTATCTTTTTTTCTAAAACTCCAACTGGCTGTTTTTAATAAATACAGGAGGAAAAAGACAACTGAACAGAAATCTCCCTAAGAGGTTCTAGAGACTTCTGTTAGTTATAAACTTTCTACAACACTGTTGATTTTTCACCTTGGAATTTGCACAGTATTAAAATAATAATTCTGCTTTCTATTTCTGAACTGCTTCAAGGAACAGTCTTGTGGGTGGGCTTCAAGATACATTTTACCAATTTTTCATGCCCATCCCTCTAAATGTGACCCTGCTCCGGAGCTTTTATCTCTCTGACAACTTCACGCAGGAAAACATGCAGCCCCTCTGATAGCATGAAATCGGAAACAATGACTTGTGGAAACAAAAGCGGGGCAGAGAGGCAGGATACAGGCCGGGTCCTGCCTGATTTTAGCCACAAACAGATGTTCGTAAGACCTGATTCTTGAACAAGCTGAAAGGAAAGGCTTGTAAAAGAAATGGACCTTAAAAACAATGCATTGAAGAGTTTTAAATAAAAGAGCAGGGGAAGCAATATGGCTTTCAATGATAAATCTCTGCAACGAAAACCAAACTGGCATCATGAATTTCAATTACGCTTTTTTCTTTTTTCAATGAACTCTAAAGTTCATTTCAGAATCTGGAGCTAGCTCTCCAATAACCTATTTAGTTTACAAGTCTGATATGCCCATTAAAATATGTTGCAATATTTTTTAGTTTCTTGGTATTCAGTCACTCCTCCTTTCTGATGCACCTTCATTTACTGAAACCCTCAATATACTTCAGAAATAGGAGCTAATGCTGTTATTTTAAAAGCTGCTTAAAGCTCAACCAAAAGGATATACTTAGAGAACTTGATTGGAAGAGATCTTACACTAGCCGTTGGGTAGAATTACGTTGAATCTCCTCTTTTCATGTGCATTATTGTAGACTGAAAAAGACCCAAGTAAAGAATCCATGAAGCGCTATCACGAATCAAACCATGGTTTCTGTTTCACAAAAGGCGATATGCACCATTTACAAATGGAACAAAGTGTAGAATCACTTCTGAGTGAAGTTTCTGCTTTTGTGATTAAAACTCTCTTCCTCTTTCTCGAAGAGTCTGCCATCCAAAAGCGCCTGTGCTATGCTCCAATGCACAAAATACATGTATTCATTAAAGAAGAAAAACTGAAAAATTTGGCACAAAGGCGGGTGCATAACTTAAATCCTGCTCAGGGTAGCCCTCACTTGAACTCCGCACATTTGCATAGGTTTTACCTATTGATTGTCTCCATCAGCAAACAACAAAAATAAATCCTCCATCCACTATTTATTGTAGCATGTCAATCTGTTTTGTTTAACTGATATTTATCAGCAGTAATATGTAGTACATATATTACTTCAAGATACAGATCACCTTCTTGAAACATGCTCACCAACATGAGGACTTGGAGGGGGAAGTTTTATAAAAAAAACATGCCTGCTACAGAAGGCACTTTCTTCTGACTGTTTATCAAGTTTAAACAAATTCATACACTGACTGAGTTTAAGGCTAGAAGGGACCATTAGATCCCATAGTCTGACCACCTGTATGTACCATTATATGTCACCCAGTTACCCCTGTATTGAGCCCAATAACTTGTGCTCAGCTAAAGCATAACTTCAGATTAGCTAAAGAATATAATTGATTTGAAGACATAGGATATGGAGAATCTGCAACTTCCCCTGGTAGTTTGTTCCAGTGGTTAATCACCCTGACTGTTAAAAATTGGTGCCAAATTTCTAATTTGAATTTGTTTGACTTCAGCTTCCAGTCACTAATGTGGAAACAATGAGGAAACACATGCCAGAGCATGGTTAAATGAGGAGGCCGCAACTTTATTAAAAACTATTAGCCAATGAGAAATTACTCTCTGAACTACCTGTTGGAACCATTCCAGTGTAGAATTGAACTTGATGCCAAAGGCTCTGGGTTTTACAAAGCTGAGGCTGGGTATGAGGACAGTGCCCCTTTATACCTCCAGGACTGCCCAGACACCCTGACAGAAAGTCAAAGTCCCAACCCATTCGCCTCATCCAAACCAGAGGTAGGGAGATGAGATGTAGGGAGCCCTATACTATTCGAGACCTGGAACCATGTCTGTCACCACACAATGCAGTGCTCGGAATTTTTCAACATCCTTTTTAAAATATGGACACCAGAACTGGATGCAGTGTTCCAACACTGTTCTCACAAATGCCATATACTGATGTAAAAATCATCTCCCTACTCTTACTCACTACTCTCATTTATATATCCAAGGATCGCATTAGCCCTTTATTATCTCAGCACTGCACTGAGAGCTCATATTCCGTTGCTTGTCTACTATGACCCTTAAATCCTTTTCAGAGTCACTGCTTTCCAGGATACAGTGACCCATGCTGCAGATATGATCTGCATTCCTTGTTCCTACCTGTTTTAAAAGATGTTGTGTTTGAATGGACCCAGCTCATCAAGTGATCCAGATTGCTCTGTCTGAGTGCCCAGTCCTCATCATTACCATTCTGTCAATCTTTGTGTCATCACAAATTTTATGAGCAATGATTTTATATTTACTTCCAAATCACTGATGAAAATGTTGAATAGTGTCAGGCCTAATACTGATCCTTGAGGAACCCAACTATGAACATCCCCATTTGATGATTATTCCCCATGGTGGACTACTTTTTGAGATCTGCCTAATAACCCAGTGCTTTATCCATTTATTGCATGCTCTACCAATATCATATAGTGTCCATTTTTAAAATCAGAATGTCGTGTGTCACTGAGTCAAACCCCTTTCAAATGGTTGTTTGACAAGATCTGTTTTCCATAAAATCATTTGACAGGCATAAATTATATTCCCACCTTTTAAATCTTTATAAGTTAAATTCCATCAGCTTTTCCATTATTTTGACTGGGACTGATGTCAAGCTAACTGGTCATCCTGCTTGCCCTTTTTGAATATTGGCACAACATTAGCACTCTTCCAGTCTTCTGGAATTTCCCTCATATGCCAAGATTTGTTAAAAATTAATATTAGTGGGCCAGAGATCTTCTCAGCCAGTTATTTTAGGACTTCTGGATGCAAGTTATCCAGGCCTGTTGACTTAAAAATGTTTCTCCCAAGTAGATGTTGTTTAACATCCTCCTCAGTTACTAATGAACTGGAAAGTACTTCATCATCCACATATAATACCAGTACCTCATCCTATCACACATCTGTATTCTTCAATTTTTAAAGCCTTTTTGTTAATGTAAAACTCATGAAAGGCCTATCTAGTTCCTCTCTACCAAGCAGAGCTCCTCAAATGCTTCGACCGTAACCATCCCAGGGAGCAAAGATGAAATTCACTTCACATGCATAAAGACACAAGTGACTTAAGCGCCCATGTGACTTGGGAACCTGTGTGTCATTGTAGTCAAGTAGCTGGGGAACCTAAGTCACATTGTAGTTGATGTAGTCAGCTAATAATGGCACGCCACCTATATCCTCTTGTTATTTGCCCCAGGGTTCAAAGATCCCACTTTTTGCATTAATTTTTGGAAATCTAGGTGAAAGAAGTGCGGCCCCCACCAGGAGTGCCCTCCTGTGCCAGGCTGCAGCATGATAAACACACCTTCCTCAGTTTCCCTCCTTCAGGTTCCCCAATAATAGTACAAAGCCTATGATCAAGTATAAATATAGCCCTTGTGGGGTTCATTTATTACAAAAGTTCCCCTATCATAGTCTAAAATTTCCCCAGCATAGTCCAAACAATATATGCACCATACAGCCCCAGTACCCCTCACCACATCCTAGCTCTCCAGGGCCGCCCTGGTGCCCCTTACCACACCCCAGCTCTCCAGTGCAGCCCCACCGTTCCTCACTGAGCCCTGGCTCTCAAGTACAGTCTTCTCCTGTTCTCGTACAAGGACAAACATCCGAGCCATTTCAACTGGAGTGCACTCTTCTCAGTGGGAATTCCCACAGCATCTCTTCTGGGAACAACCTGGCCAGGGTAGCTCGCTCTGGCCCTCCCATGATTTCTCTGGGTCCAGCTTTCTGGCTGAGGCATCAACTTATCCCACTGTGCTTAGCTATTTTTGAAGCACATATAGCATGCAATATTAGACAACTGTTAGAGATCTCTGAAATATCTAAACACAACAGAGGCAGTCTTCATTTTGAATATTCTTGCTTTTGTGGTTTGTTATTTGTTTCTTAAACATAGTTACATTGCTGTCCATTTTTTCTTTAAGAATAGGGCCTTTACTTAATATTGATTTCCTAAAGACTTTGAAGTCACTGTCTTCATTATGTATACATTTTAAGGTAGTTCATGGAAAAGGTGGAGGTGGGTCTGCTTATTGAATTTAATCGATACAGAACACCAGACTGGCAATTATCATCTGGAAGTCATTTTACACAGATATGTGCCAAAATGTAAATTAGCCAGTCTACAGAAAGGAAACAAAAATTTCCATCCCACGTTGGCAGGTTGTAATTTAGATGTCTGGTACGCTCCAGACCTATGGCTTGGGTAAGTTCAGTTGTTGTCATTCTTAAAAAAATTTACTACATAAGTTGACTTCACTCCAAAGCTAATAAAGATTGTAATGCTTAATGCTGTCTTCTCTGATATTTGCACTGCTTGTGCTAGATATTAGAAAGTGATTCCATATTACACATTGGTACAGCGAGTAGATAATCTTTGACTGAGATACAAGAAGAACCTCCCAGGATTTTTGAAAAAAATGTTGAAAGACTCTGTACTGTACAATGCTACATTAAATCATATGATCTGTAGTACTTATTGTACATCTGAAAGTCTATAAAATAGTCCAAGCCTACTGCAGCATGTATACTGAGTACAGAGCTGGTTAGCCAATAGTGTGTGTATCTTTCCACTGCAAGAAGATAAGGTGAAGGTAAAATTTGTTCTACAAACCAAGTCAGGTGTGTTTTCTTGAATAATGAAGAAAAAGGAATGCTGAAATTAATTTCCAAGTAGTTTCCGCTTTTAGTAATTCTTAAAGGTTAAAGACTTGAAAGCATCAGCATATGAACATTAGTTCCCACGTGCCTTACGCTGGCCGTATATTACTGTGGTGAGACAGACTGCTCTTTGAACCTTTAAGTTAGTTTAAAAATCAATTTTCCTTTTGTATTTAGATTGTGTTGAAAAGACAAACAAAATTATAATTAAAATAATTCCTGTAGCAATTCAGCTTTTTATTTATTCATTCTTATTTATTATAAAATTAATTAATGTTTGTGAAGGACTTTGAAAATGAAAAGTGCTATGGGAGGGATATTTACTGATTTACCATATTTTTGTTGAATAAGGATGTCTGTGTTTAGATCAGCGTGAACAATGGGAGAAATAATTTGCCAACATTTTCTCTTTTGTGAACTATTCTGATTCAGCTATGTTCACATATTTTTCTGTTCACTTTCAATGAAGATGTTTCCAGAACGTGAATTTTGGATCTGTTTTCACTTAATTACCATACAACATTTCTTTTGTAAGTAAACTCAATTTGTTTTTGGCAGATGTAGTTTATGAAGGTGAAAGTATCCAATCAGAATAGAAAGCAATAAATACCACGTGGTGTAGGTTACCAATCATACAGCTCCAAAAGTGAATTTAGAATACTAAACACTTAAATGACTTTTCACAATAACTATTCACGAACAATCTATAGGCTGAAATTTATTGGCAAAAGGTTATTATAGCATTTTCAAAAAATGAAAAGATGTCTACAAATTATGATCTGCCCTATGTTTAATAATCTGCGCAATGCAAAGATGTACTTACACAGGGAAATAAAAATTAATTGTAAGGCTCAGCTTCTCTTCACATGAAGAATAAGCATTTTTAAGAATTTAAACAACACATCAACATTAAAAACAAAAGTTCTTAAAGCAGTTGTCTGGATGGCCTGCCTGGTGACCTAATTGTTGAGCTGTGCACTATTTCATAGGAGTCCTCACAGGAGACCTTGATTACTGGTTTTGGTCTCATCTTGTGGGCCAGAAGGGTATGGAGTGTTAAACCTTACACAACTGTGCCGCAATCCTTCTGGTACAACAAGGAGAACAATGCCAGTGATCGGATCTGAAAAGAGTCCTGGAGGGGTAGTCTGGTGGCAGTGACACAGGGACCTTGTGAACAGAGAAAAGAAATTTATAATGAGGGAGAAGGAAGGAAATCATGTGAAATTCCACTTCTATGTTGCTTAAGTTAAATATTGTGCCTGTAGAATTATGGTGACAGCATTACAGGTTTACAGAACCACCATTTTACTGAAAATATAGCAAAAACTATAGAAGTGTTGTAATTTTCAAACCAATATTAGTTTTATATAAAAAAAGTAATCTGGAAATGGCATATTTCGGAACAAAGATAATTTCCATAAAGGGTTAATCCATTATATGCATTTCTTTACTGTCTCCATGGCAGCAAGGTGACTTGAGTGCTATACGAAAAGAGTAAATATGATAGGAGGGTTGCACAGCAGGGGCAGCCCTTGTGCTATGCCAAGTGAAGTGATTGAAAAGGTGTCCGACTGCTCTGTAAGGGCATCACAGGGAAGGCTTCTTGTATACTTGCAGGCACAATTTGACCCTTATCTTGCACAAGCCTTGGCCCTGGCCCATCCCTCACATCTCCTTCCATGGTGGTGCAGTGGTGTACATAGAATATAGTACAACAGTGCACAAGAGGGACTCTTTGTATCATCTCACCTATTGTATGCAATAGAACTGCATCAATTCAGAGTCTTATTGGGTCTTTGGCACTCCTGGGGTAGACGAAGGGGCAAAATTTGCCGCTAACAAAGTTAGAATAATGACAAAAACTTAAGTCACTTCACTCTAAACTGGTGTTCATTGCTTTATACTAGGAAGTGCTATATAAATGTTAACATTTATTTATGCTACTGGAAATAAAAGCTGAAAAAGTGTTCACCTGACTCCAGATGGCCAATTAGGTTTTGAAACCGAGAAATGGATCTGTTGGTCTACTAATTCCTAGGGGTATTGGCCCTCTAACTGAAACAAACAGTGGCCAGTAGAAATCAAGATAACAATAAAAGCCAGTGGAAACCAGCTGAAGGATCCTAATGGACTCCACTGGAATTTCCACTAGGTTAAATTACCTTGTACTTCCCAGAGGAAGACACCATAAAAGAACATGATCATTTTCAAGGATTTTATTGGCATACTCCTGAACGGCCAGGGGGAAAAAAAATCTATTATTGATTGATGAGAATAACACCAGACTGTATAGGTCAAAAATTGACTGACATCACTCTGGACAAGCACAATTGAGATACACAAAGAATCCGTTGTGCCTTAAAGCTTATGGTACATTGCAATGCAGTAAATGAAAAGCCACTATTATGAGGAGATGTTTATGTCAGTAACTGAAACAAATCTTCTTTTTCCCTGAATAATACTGTCTTAAATTGTTAACTGTTGATCACATAAACAACATGTGATAAAGAATTTATAATCTCCTTTCATAAGATTCATTTTTTAACCCAAGAATGGCTTTACATGTTAAAGTCCTATACTATTTAATATCACTGAGCCACACTAGATTTCTGTAATCATTCTAAATCATATTCTAGCCCAGCTCATATATAAGGCTTAACACAAAAAGCATCACAATTAGATTTTAAATACCGTACTGATTAGACATTAAGGTCTCCAAAAGAAATAGCATATCAGGCACTATCAGGGACTCCATTCTTCAATCCCCATTTAGTTTTGCAGATTAAAACCTATTTCTTGGGCTTTGTGTCATCCTTATGGCCAGACTGTGGAATTAAGACATGGCCTACCCAGCCAAGGATACAGAATGATCTATTGCAGTGAGAGCCCTTGGGGCTGTGAGGGAACGTGTGATGCAGAAGCAACAGTGATGCACTTTGAAAGGTTCAGTATGCATTCTCTCCCTACACTGGTTTAGTTCATCTGGCAGTATGAAGGACGGGAAGCATGGGAATGGCCCCATTCTCACGTCATCCCTCTCCCCTCCTGAGTAACTAGCTCTGTTAACGTGGAGCAGACTGGGAGCAGAGTGTGGGGAGAAGGCTCCCTGCGTCCTCTCCTTCACCTTGTACACCATAGAGGGACAGTCACAACAATGAATATCTCAAGGCCCTTCTGCCACTAGGATCCTAGAGGCTGTGAAGGTTAAAGTGAATGGATTTAGCACACACTGTTAATTTCTTAGTGGGCAGTGGGCTGTGTTAGTGGGACTAAAACCATATTTTGGGGAAGTAATATAACTTGTGTGAAAATATATTCTTCACAGTAAATAGACATTTTGGCTTGGAACAATCCTGAAATCTGTCTTGGGAATCTGCCATTCACCCTGCAGAAAGTACCTTTTATTTAAAGAAAAAAAACCTTTAATCTATTTTAGATACATACACAGTTCTCATCACCACAGAGTCTGATTGCCTTACAATTATTCATGTATTTATCCTGAGAACACCTATGTACGTTAGGGAATTATCCCCATTTTGCAGATAAGAAACTAAGGCATGGAGAGATTAAGTGACGTGCCCAAGGTCACACAGGATGTCTGTGGCAGCGCAGGAATTGAACCCAGGTTCTGGAGTTTCAGGGTACGTCTACATGGCAAAGAAAAGACCGTCGGCCTCAAGTCTCAGAGCCCGGGTCAACTGACTCAGGGTCATGCTACGGAGCTAAAAATAGTGGTGTAGACATTCGGGCTCAGGATAGAACGTGGGCTCTGAAACCTGGTGAGGAGCAATGGCCTGCACATTTACACTGTGATTTTTAGCCCTGTAGTGTGATCCCTGCAAGCCCAAGTTAATTGACCTGGGGTCTGAGACTTATTGTCATGATTTTTTTTTTTTTTTTTTTTTTTTTGCAGTGTAGACATATCCTTAGTCTACAACCTTGACCACAAGGCCATCTTTCCTTTCCATCTGAAACCACCAGCAGCCGCCTATGCTTTGGAAGAAAGGAGAGAAAGTCCTAGGAGTGCAAAATGAGGTCTGTAATAGGCTAACAATCTATCTCCCCTTGTAAGTATTCTCACACTTCTTATCAACCTGTCTGTACTGGGCTAGCTTGATTATCACTTCAAAAGTTTTTTTTCTCTTACTTAATTGGCCTCTCAGAGTTGGTAAGACAACTCCCACCTGTTCATGCTCTCTGTATGTGTGTATATATATCTCCTCAATATATGTTCCATTCTATATGCATCCGAAGAAGTGGGCTGTAGTCCACGAAAGCTTATGCTCTAATAAATTTGTTAGTCTCTAAGGTGCCACAAGTACTCCTGTTCTTTTTACATAATCCAAGGGTCTCTGCAGATCCTACATCACTGCAGTAGGATGGGAAGTGAGGACTGGAGGATCCATGCAGCATGAAGTCTTCTGGTCCTGCCTTCACTGTTCCCTGTTCTTGCCTCCTACATACTGCAACACAAAAAGCCCTATGAAGTTGGCCTCAATACCATGCAAGCAATGTGCACCTTCCAAATCCAGTCTCCCTTTGCTCAGAACTGTAGCAGCTCTGCTGCCACAGGGACCTCTGTAGCCATAGTGATAGGGGCTGGTTTTATTCTGAGATACAAACTAGAAGCTATTTGACTAAAAACATGAGGAACCCAGCTCTCAAACATCGTGTCCACAGAAGTGTCCAGATTCAACCTATAGTGACATACAAAGGTGAGAAAAGAAGCCCAGACTACTCTACAGAGCCCTGGAAGAAAAGTGCTCTCTACCCAGCTCTGATCATTAGTATTTAGTATTTCTAATAAAAGGTAGGCCTGCCCAAGTAGCATGTTCATGTGAGCATTTGGCTTTTCTTCTAGAAGACGAATAATTACATGCTTAAAATGGTACAGAATGAGAAACCATTTGAGAAAATGGTGGCAGTTTCCAGAAGTCTCTTGGAAATGGCTTTTCTTTTTCCATTACCAGTGCATCATACCCATAACAAGACTCATGAAATATAAGGCTTCTAGAGCTTTAAGCTCTTTCCTAATGGAATTAGCTTAGGAGGAACCATGTGGGAGATTGCAAGTACCACAAGCTGTAGGTGCTTAACCCAAGCTGTATGTGCTTAGCCCAAGGTGCTGAGTAGTTAGGATGTCCTCTGTGAACACTCTTAACGTGATTCTGACCTCCAGGTTAATTAAAGACAAAACAGGAACCCCAGGACCAGATCTATTTGTTCACAGGACAATCTCACTAGGCTGCTCTGAATACAGAGTTCTGAGGCAGTCAGAGGACAGAGAAATAATTAAATGTATAAGCCTGATAGACAGCTTTATCTCTATGCCTGAATTAAAATGTTATGAGCCAACATGATGTTACAATATACTTGATACCTTTCATCTCTATGGTTTCTCACCAAAGATCTCTTTGGCTACTGAACTTGGGCAAAATAAAACGGTTACCGACTTTTTCATAACTTGTTCTTCGAGATGCGTTGCTCATGTCCATTCCAGTCTAGGTGTGTGCGTGCCCATAAGCACGGTCGTCAGATATTTTTGCCTTAGTGGTATTCCTAGCTGTGGCACCCCCTTGAGTGCTGTGCTCATGCGTCGGTATATCAGGTGCCCCCAGCTCTACACCCTCTCCGTTCCATCTTGCCGACAACTCCAACAGAGGGGCAGGAGTGTGGATAATGGAATGGACATGAGCAACACATCTCAAAGAACAACAGTTACGAAAAGGTAACCATTTTTCTTCTTCGAGTGCTTGCTCATGTCGATTCCCTTCTAGGTAACTCACAAGCAGTGTCCATGGAGATGGGCTCAGATTTCAGAGTCTTGCAGCACTGCTCTGCCACAGCCGGAGTCGCCTCGAGCTTGCTGGGTAAGCACATAATGAGACGCAAATGTGTGGACAGACGACGAGGTAGTGGCCCTACAGATCTCTTGGATTGGTATCTGTGCCAGGAAGGCCGCTGATGATGCTTGCGCCCTAGTCGAGTGTGCTGTCATGATTGCCAGTGGAGGCACCTTCGACAGCTCATAGCAGTGGTGAATGCAGGCTGCGATCCAGGACAAAATCCTCTGAGCAGACGCCGGGCGACTTTTTATTCTGTCTGCCACGGCAACAAACAGCTGTGCTGACTTACGGAATGGCTTCGTTCTATCTATGTAGAAGGCCAGTGCTCTCTTGATGTCCAGGATGTGTAGCCTGCACTCCTTATCTGACACGTGAGGCTTTGGAAAGAAGATGGGTAAATATATGTCCTGGCCAGCATGAAACTGGGAAATGACCTTGGGCAGAGATGCTGGGTGCGGTGGCAACTGGACCTTATCCTTGTAGAAGACCATATAGGGCACTTCTGAAGTAAGCACCCTGATCTCAGACACCCTGTGGACAGACGTAATTGCGACCAGGAACGAAACCTTCTAGGAGAGAAGCAGGAGAGAGCAGGAAGCCAGAGGCTCAAAGGGAGGCTCCATGAGCCTTGACAGCATGAGATTCAGGTCCCAAGGAGGGACGGGATGCTAGACATGCGGGTAGAGACACTCCATATCTTTCAAAAAATGTAATGTCATGTCATGATCAAAGAGTGACCTGCCTTGGAATGGAGAATGGAAAGCCAAGATAGTGGCCAGGTGGACCTTGATCAATGACCGGGACAAACCTTGGAGTTTGAGGTGCAGCAGATAATCCAGGATGTCCTGCAGTGGGGCCTGCTCAGCCCAGTTATGCCGTTCCGAGGCCTAGCATGTGAATCTTTTCCATCTGTCCAGGTAAGTCGCTCTCGTGGAGAGTTTCCTACTAACCAGCCAGACCTGCTGAACCCGGGCCAAGCACGCCCATTTGTTGGTGCTTAGCCATGCAGTAGCTAAGCCGTCAAGTGCAGCGCTGCCAGGTTTGGGTGCAAAAGACTGCTGCGGTTCTGGGACAGCAGATCTGGCCAGAGGAGCAGCTGCAGAGGGGTGGCTACTGAAAGGCTCAGCAACGTGCCAAACCAATGCTGGCAAGGCCATGTAGGGGCTATTAGAATAATTCTTGCCCTGTCTTGGTTGATCTTCACAAGGACCCTGTGAATCAACGGCACTGGCAGGAAGGCATACATCAATGCCTCTGACCATGGAATAAGAAAGGCGTCTATAGGGAGATCCTGGCCATCCCCCAGAGCAAACAGAACACGTAGCATTTTCTGTTCTGCCTGGGCATGAACAGGTCCACCTGGGGAGTCCCCCACCTCTGGAAAATTATGCTGACTGCCTCTGGATGGAGCAGCGAGATGAGAAAGTCCTGCTGAGGTGATCTGTTCAGATGTTGCTGGTTCTGGGCAGGTGTGCAGCTATCAGATGAATGGCATGTCGCACACAAAAATCCCACAGGCAGAGAGCTTCAGAGTAGTGCAACAGGTGCCTAGATAGAGGCTGAGAGGACATTGAACAAGGTGTCCGCCTGCTCAGCCATCTCCTCCACCTCTATGCCCAAGTTCTTGGCCACCCATCAAAGCCGGGCCTGGTGTTCTTTAAAATTGTCCGGTGGGCTTGTCCTCAAGGGTCCCGTGACCACCTCGTCCAAGGACGACAACTATACGTCTGGGGGAGGTAACACACAGAGTTCTGTGGGACACAAGACATTCTGGGATTTGGCACAGAAGCAAACAGCTTTTACTCTGGGGAAGAAACTTTGTTCTGCTATGGGGTATTTTTCATCCCAACTAGAATTTTTTGGAGCAGTAGAGGACTACATAATTTATGTACCCTTTTATTTAATCTGTTTTCTCTATATATTTTTCATTATGCATCAATAAAACCTTCTCTTCTTTAAGACTGGAATCAGATCTTGCATAGTGTTGCAAGGAAAGTAATTTGTGTGGCCCTCAGAGAGGAAATACATTCTGACTTAAAAACCCAGAAACAGAATGGGTAAGAGCTTGAGTGTAAGGGGTTGCAATCTCTATCCCCAAGTAGAGCTGCAAAGGGTCTGGCAAGGGCCTAAACGTATAGAAGGCTTAATAGCCTACCAAGTCCTTTTAGATTGTAAGCTCTTTGGAGCAGGGACCATCTCTTTGTTCTGTGTTTGTACAATGTTTAGCACAACAGGGCCCTGGCCCACGATTGGGTCTGCTAGGTATTACTGCAATACAAAAAATAATAATAGGGTCTGATTACACTAAATAACTCAGGTTTCAGAGTAGCAGCCGTGTGAGTCTGTACCGCAAAAAGAACAGGAGTACTTGTGGCACCTTAGAGACTAACAAATTTATTTGAGCATAAGCTTTCATGGGCTACAGCCCACTTCTTCAGATGCATAGAATGGAACATATATTGAGGAGATATATATACACATACAGAGAGCATGAAAAGGTGGGAGTTGTTTTACATGCTCTCTGTATGTGTATATATATATCTCTTCAATATATGTTCCATTCTATGCATCCGAAGAAGTAGGCTGTAGCCCATGAAAGCTTATGCTCAAATAAATTTGTTAGTCTCTAAGGTGCCACAAGTACTCCTGTTCTTTTTACTAAATAACTCAGTCAAGTCAGCAAATGTTTTTGACTAGAAAAGTCAGAAGGAAAAAACAAAACAAAACTGTAAATCTCTAGTTGACCTGGACAAAGTGTGTGCAGGAACTATCTTGCAAAGTGTTTCCAGCCAGAGCAACAGCCTCAAATTGCATCATGATGTGATGACGGGCTCATCATAATGTTGTGTCATGACACCATAACAGAAACAGTTTGCCCTGCTGTAGGAAGATGGCAACACTAATTGAACCTCCATGAAAAAGACATTGTTCTTAATTCAGAAAGCCTTTATTTTATCTATAGCTAAACAAACAGCTTAGGTGTGATTGTAAAGGAAATGAGTTTGTGAGTACTCAGTTCATTAATGCATTCAATTTCTGTTCCCAACACAAGATTAAATTATGTCAGCATTACAAGAGTTACTGTGGGTGGCATCAAGCCAGATATGATCCCAGTCCTTGCCTTTCAGCTGCTTTTCAACTCCTCCTCCAGTCCATGGCTACTTTGTCTAATAAACAAGCAAATTATCTTCAGTTTTCTAAATTATGGGATACATTTTTGAATGGGCTACTTCTAGGTATCCAGTTGTGAGCACGTAAAATTAAGTATGCACTTACAGACACCTTCACTTTGCAAACACCTGAGATGAATATTTTACAAATTCTAACTCACGTGGGACCACTTTTAATACTTCTAATGCCTGACTGCACACAATTGTAAGAATTTGCACCCATTGGGCCATTGTAACCTGCAATTAGGCTAAATTCATAACAAATGCATTTTCCAGTTACACAATCCCATATAAAATTACAAAACTAGTGGATGAAGAGAATGCAGTTGCCAATCTATATCTGGGACCTTTTGCCATTTACTTTAATAGGGCCAGGACGTCACTTCCAGAATTTAGTAAAACATTTGACAGTCTCTCACAAAATCTTCTAACTCTCAATATATTCATTTTATAGACTAAATTATACATACTCTTCAACAGTTACAGGCAGGGGATGTCATCAAAGTCTTTTATAGTTAAGTATATGTATCTCTTTTCTATATAAAAATATAATTGTATTTACTAGATTTATTAAAATCTTTTTTTCACAGATTCATTTATGTGAAAATTTGATATGTGACACCAGCCATTTAACATTACATCATCCTGACAATTTGCATTTTAAAAGACTTTCTACCACTCCTCTTAGAAGTTGCACTTGCAGTGCCATGAGGAGTACTCTCGGCCTGACCCAACAAAGCACATAAACACATAACTATTTTAAGTAAGACAGACTGAAGTCAGTGGGATGACTCACATGCTTACAGGTAAGCACATTCCTAAGTACTCTGCTGGAGCAGGACCAAAGTGCTCAACATGTTGCAGGATCAAACCCTTTGAGCTTAGTCAGAGGGTGTTCTTGTAGTTCTCAAGATTTGTGCTTTAATTAGCAAGTGACCCTGACTAACCCAGCAGAAAATTAACTTGCAGCCTTCTGAGATACGCAAGCACTTGAGGATTTAGATCGTATGCATAGGTGCAACTGAGAACAGAGATTGGCCCCAGTGTACACATACACTAATTAGTCTTAAGATGCTTTTAGTCAGTTATACTGTATTGGGAATAAAGTGACATGTAAATTCTCCAGTCTCTGAAATGACCAACTTCAAGTTAAACTAGTTCAAGGATTCTCTTTAGATAAATATTAACTGAGAGTAATATTACTATGTCAGCAGCACTTCTCCTTTGCAAAAGCTGGTACACGAGCCGTATTGCCATTGTTGGAAGAAGGGCATGATCATGATTTTTTTTCCTAATTGCCCCTGATAATTTAGGAACTATGATAATTCTATTGAATTGGGGGTCGTTAGAAGCTAAATTTGTCTTTATAAGCCCCTACTCCCCCAAAACAGGCCCAGATGGAGTTATAAGTATCTCTCTGACAGTAACTGGCAACCAGTAAAAACGAAAAGGGCTTCAAGCATCCAAAAAGCCATCTATCACAATCACTGTCAGCTAGGTGATGAATGGCAGGTGTGGCAGCAGCCAGCTCTATCGCGGACTGTGCGGAGACAAGCGCTACTGGTACTGCTGTCACTCTTTGTCATCCAGTGCCAGCTGAGTCCCCCAGCTGCCAGTTGCTACCATGCAAGGCATAAAACATACACTCTGAACAATCACAGCAGCAGTGCTGAGCTTATAGACTGCATTATTAATTAGTTTAATGACGCTCAGCCCTATTAGAAAGCACAAGATAATTGTATTTAATTTGGCCCAAGCAGTGCCAAATTTGATCAAAGCATCATCTTTTCTGTTCTGCTCTGTAACTATGTTTGTATTAATTTGCATCTGAAATAGGAGGAGCTGCTAATTCCTGCTGGGAATAGAGTTCTTTTTATTTTTTAAACAGTGTCATCTTTCACATCATGATGCTGTGTGAGACCTCCGCCTGCTGATAACTGTGTAATCTTTTCCTGTAGCTACAAATTAAAAGCAGGTTTATGACCACATGCTACTAGACCCTCTAGGGCCCTGAAGCATGCAGCCCAAGAACAATTCATTCACTCAGTTCTCCTCCATCCATGATGGAGGTAGAAACAATTGCATCATTTAATTTACTATTGCAACGAGGATATGGCTCATTGGCCTCTCGTTGTTTTGAAGATGGATTTAATTAACCTCCAATGAATCTTGCCAGTAAGCGTGGCAGCATCAGAAAGGAATTGGAGATGTCAAAAAATCAGCTGAAGAGAAGGGTAATCAGTACTGCTGAACCCAGCACTACCGAGAGGACTTGTGATTAAAATCCTCAGCCCCACTAGGGGGCTAAGGAGTGTAGTGGGTTAATGCACTACTTCTTCACCCCCGGGGGAGCTGGGTTCAAATTTGACTTAGATTACCAGCAAAAAGAACTGAAATGGAATAATTCCTAATATCTACACATTTCTTTAATGCAGAAGCCATTTGTCACCACTAACAAATAAATAGTTGCAATAAATATACTGTTAAGTAAATATACAGTCCCTTAGGGAAAGAGACTGCATGCCTTTGTAAGTCAGGTTACAATATGAAACTCATCACAATGTCTATGATAGTAATTTATAATGAACATTTAGCAGGTGCCTCAGATGGGCTGCTGTAATTTGCCTTCATTAATAAAACTGTCCTTATTAGACTTGAAGTTTTATGCATTTTAATTTAATAAAGCTTTATTACATTTTCATTTTATACACGATCTTGTTTCCAACAATGAGTCCTCAAGTTAATTGAGTTCATAACAAAAAGTTAAAGTCTTTATATGAGGCAAAGTTATTTACAATAACCCTATTTATTTGGTAATACAAAAACAGCTCAGCTCCTAACACACATATTTTGTCTTCAGTGAAATGATTAAAGATTTATGAGTCATTAAGAAAAATGTTCCCCATGAAGTGAAGATTTATTTGAAGACTAAAAACAATGTAATTTTTCTTTTTTAATGATAGCTTCATTTCACTTACCTGACAGGGGAATAAAATTCTTTTATAGTTTAAACACTGTCAACCATTATGGTACAAAAAGCACACTGATAGGAGAACAAATGGAAGAGGAAACACTTCATTTTTATGAAAAGGTTAGAGCAGGGGTCGGCAACCTTTCAGAAGTGGTGTGTCGATTCTTCATTTATTCACTCCAATTTAAGGTTTTGCGTGCCAGTCATACCTTTTAATATTTTTAGAAGGTCTCTTTTTATAAGTCTATAATATATAACTAAACTATTGTTGTATGTAAAGTAAATAAAGTTTTTAAAATGTTTAAAAAGCTTCATTTAAAATTAAATTAAAATGCAGAGCTCCCCAGACCGGTGCCCAGGACCCGGGCAGTGTGAGTGCCACTGAAAATCAGCTCGCGTGCTGCCTTTGGCACGCGTGCCATAGGTTGCCTACCCCTGGGTTAGAAGAAAGTAAAAATGGAACAAAATGACAAATCTTGTGAAGAAGGTGTTCACAATAAGTGATTAGGGCACTTTTCCATAGCTTGTAGCACTTTCTTAGAAGAATTTATCCTTAATTACTTAAGGACAGATAATAGGAGAGGACTAATTTTAGCCTGGTTGATCAGAATATGTAGTCAAGCCTTCAGTAGTCTGCTGATTCTGCAGGAAGAGGGACAACCTCTGAAAAGCTCAGTGCCACCATTAGTATCCAAGCGGCTGTGCATTATGTCCTTCTTTGAAATATTATATGAATAAGGGCCAAGCGTATTAAATTATTTTTGTTTACCACAGTTAATTGTTCTGTCAACTTAGACACTCTATACAACCACTACATATTGACTGTGCTGCAGAAATATGTAGCGCCTGTATCAGGTCCCAAACAATTCAGAGCTGGGATTGCAGTGTTTTATTGGCACCTGTGCTGATCTCTTAAAAAGATGCCTACATAAGGCTTCCAGTTTTAATTTATACTGGGGAAAAAACCAAAACCAACAGTCCTTACTTTTGAGGCAAAAACGGTATAAAATGTTTCTTAGCCGCTGCCAGTTTCCACTGCATCAGCTTCCACCATCACACTGATGCTCTACAATTCATCATTGCAGAGTGGTGAGAGGTGATAGTAGAATCAAACCGGCTGGGAAAAGCCTGGCAAAACGGTCTTCAAACAATATACATATTTGACATCTACTGTGGTACAAATGAATATCGAAAATGAAGCTGCAAATACAACAGAATGTATAAATGTACCCAAGAGCTGAGTTTCGGGCAGTAACCATGTAAACATTTAGTCATTTAAATAAGCACAGGAGAACATAATCATCTCATTATAAACACAAATACTGAAGTACACTGCATAGGTACTTTATAACCTGAGTTATAAATAATTTTACACCAGCTGTTTTTGGCCTAATTTCTATTCATTGTTTTTAGCCACTTGCAAAAAATTCTGACTTTTATGTGTATTTTCTTTTCTTAAAGGGCATAAAGAGGCATTGTCAGGTTGTTTCAGGCCTCAAATTCAAGTGCTGTTAAAAGAAGAAAAAAAGGGAGGGGGGGCAGGTGTGGATGGGGTATCCCACGTCTTCCCTTTAGGACCCAATCATAGAGCTAGGATATGCAGAAAGAGTTAGGGAGATGGGGGAGACCCATACAGACATGGGAAACAGGGAAAGGAGGGACATAGGGGACTGGGAGAATATGGACATGGGTGGGACAAATGGTCAAGAGGTACACAGAAGCATATAGATGGGGATTACAAGAAGAGAACAAAGAACAAACTGAGGGCACAGATAAGAGATGAGGAAAGATGACACAGGGAGATAGAATAATCTCCAAAATACCCTGACCCCACAAGAAACCAAGGCTAGGTCTACACTACCCGCCTGAATCGGCGGGTAGAAATCGACCTCTCGGGGATCGATTTATCGCGTCCCGTTGGGACGCGACAATCGATCCCCGAATCGGCGCTCTTACTCCACCAGCGGAGGTGGGAGTAAGCGCCGTCGACAGAAAGCCGCAGAAGTCGATTTTGCCGCCGTCCTCACAGCGGGGTAAGTCTGCTGCGATACGTCGAATTCAGCTACGCTATTCACGTAGCTGAATTTGCGTATCTTAAATCGACTCCCCCCTGTAGTGTAGATGTACCCCAAGAGGGACTGATGGCCTATTTTTCAGAGGAACTGAGTACTCACAACTTGCACCAAAATAATTCTCACTATCATAACTCATCATCATATTTTATCTTTGAAAATCAGGCTCCCAAACACTAAAGTGTCTTCCACAGCAGAGAGAAATATTTAGAGAGAATCCTCAAGGCCACCCTACTCATTTTATGCAGATGGGCTGAAGCCAAGACTCCAGGTTGAAACAACGCTGAATTGTGGGGCAGTTTGGATCTAGATCCAGATTATGATCTAAACATGTGACACTAGCTCTAACTTTATATGTACCAGGCTGTGATTATTACACCTATTAGATTCAGACCTCAACTTAAACTGATTATTTAGTATCAGAACAGGGATTTCCTCCTCACATCTTCCTCCTTGGAAGATGACTATGAATTTCCTAATTTTTATTTCAACTAGCTCATCAGGCAAGTTTATAGTTCTAACACCTATATTTCTACATCTACAATTTTTAAAAAAAAATCAAAGCACAACTATATTGCAGTAATGAAGATCTACTTGTGAACTGAATGTTTTATGGCGCTGGGATTTTGTGTTACAGAAACCTCTTCTGTATTTGGGAATTGTGTACAGATTTTAATCTACTATTGAGAGATAACTAAATAAAACTGCAGGATCCTACTGAATTGTGAAGTAGAAGGAACATTGCTCAGAACTCTACCCTACATGTAGTTAGACGGTGGATAGTTTGCTGGAATGAGCCCTCAACTCATCTGGTGCAGGGATCTTGCTCCCTTCACCCCTCCACTAGAGTTCATAACTATCATTCTTCCACAGTGCTGAGGTAGGAAAAGGAGCTAATTCATGACCATGCTGAGCCAGGCTCCAGGACTGAGTTTATGGCTCCTGACTGAGATTTGGGACCCTAATTCAGGCAGCTAATCAACTAAATTGACCACATATGCAAGGTCCAGCATTTCATAGTTTGACCAGCTATGCAATAGAACCTCAGAGTTACGGACACCTCGGGAACGGAGGTTGTTCGTTAACTCTAAAATGTTCATAACTCTGAACAAGCCGTTATGGGATGCTCCTCAGGGCGGACTGCTTGGAGTAGGGGCTCACAGCTTTGCAGTGGCTGCCCGGTGAGTAGGGGTGGGGACAGGCAGCTGGTTCTAACTCCCTGGCTGCAAGGGTAATGAATGAAGCACCCTGGGGCATTACAGTGTCAGTGGGGGCATGGTGCAGGCCGTGGCCCTTTAAAACTGAGCTGCTCCTCTAGAGTGCAGCGTGCAGGCAGGCTCCGGCTCCAGCAGCTAACACTCCAGATCAGGCTTCTGTAACAGCTCGGGAAGTTTCTTTCCCAGGCTTTGAGCTTGCAAGCTTGTCCCCCTCCCAACCAGGGGGGAGGGAGAGGGGAAAACAGCATTCACCACCTCTGACCTGTAAGTGGCTGCCCCGCACGCTGGCGAGTAGGGGGTGGGGATGGAGACAGGCAACTCAGATGTGCCTACCTTTAAGATGCAATACAGGCACGGTACAGTACAGTATTTGCTGGTTTGTTTGATTTGTTGTTTCCACTGCTGCCTGATAGCTTACTTCCGGTTCCCCATCATGTCCAGTTGACCGGTCAGTCCATAATTCTGGTGTTCGTATCTTTGGAGGGTCTACTGTAATATCCTTGATTGGCTGTGAAGGGGTGATCCAATTGCTGGGAAGCTCCTCTACCTAGGTTCCCCACTGCTGCCATATATTAAGGCACTTGTAGTCTGAGCTATTCATCTCCATTCCTTAAGTCAGATTTCTGTTGCCTACCCACCAGTGGTTTGAAACTAGTACTTTATATACTTACGCTGTACATCTTGAGGGAACTCTGGGATTTGAAGTGATTGGCTGCAGGGAGAGGAAGGAATTTCTACTTTGCTTTGACCCTTCTCAGGCTAGGGATTTTTGGTCTCTTGAGTGAGCTTCTACTTTCCTTTGACGCGCACAGACACAGTGCACTTGGATATTTATGATGCAGTGTGTGTGCTTTGATAGCAACTTTTGTTTTATCTATATCCTAAGCAGGCAGTGCTGGCTGATAAACCAGGATCCAAGTCAGCAGCTGGAGCAGTGACAGCTGTTCACATACTGAAGAACTTGAAGCTACTGTAACATTCAGGGGAAGGCCTCACCACTTTAAAAGAATGGAAATTTGTCTATTTGAGGGCCCTATAGCATTCTGGGCTCAAAAAAGCATTAGGGAGGCTTAGCCTAGTGGTGGGACTGCCTCAATGATCTCCAATCCTACTGCATGGGCAATGGATTTAAGACAATACACAGGGTCCTGTAGTTGCACACATTTCCAACACATAGTCTCTTCCAATTGTAGAGGAGCTTTGAGCCTTGCTGATTACCAGAATTGGGCCAGAGGTTATTTTGTAAATGTGGTGGGCAATTTAACCACTGAAACCGTATCTTTCTTTGTGATCTGGTACTATACAATATTCCCAATTTCATGTTTTCTTTAGAAGTGTTTTTATACAATTTAATATAAAGTACGACTCTGAAATGCTTTTATAGGATACCTTTAGCATGACCCCCATTTTATTCAAGCAGTAGCAGCATGTTAGTGGGTGTTTTCCAGTATAAGCCACATTTTCTGTTGTACTGTAAATAAGAATATTGATGATCAAAAACTCCTATAATGCCATAATATTCCAAAAGATATTAAAATAGATCACTTAATCTTTGTTGCTTTGGCAGACTGGTATGATAACCTCCATTTGCAGATATACATTCAATTTGTAGTTATGGAAATTACTGAGTTGGATTGAATGATGTTATAGGACCACCTTAGGAATAAATTAACCTATGGAAATGATAGATTAGTTTCACTTGAGATGTGCTCTTGCACAAGAAAAATGTTTCCTAATTTTTGTATTAATCTATCAAATTGCCAGAGGAAAAGTAATACTGGACTAATGACTGAATGAAATGTGATGCATGCAAGGTTTGTTTCTTAAATATTTAAAAAAAACTGCATTAAAAAGAGCAATGTTCTAAAGATATGGAAAAATATTCAAAGATGTCTAAGTGCTTCAGAAATAATTTTGTGTTGTCTTTAACTATTAACATAATGTAGAGGATAGTCTTACTTTGCAACATGGGCTTTAGCAACACTCTACCTGCAAATGGTTACAGATAGTGAAGAGGAGGGGGTAACATGGGAGTTGAAGTTGTGTATTAAATGGATTTAGTTTAAATCCAAAGGGCACACAATAAGCACCCAGTGTCATGATGCTGACTTGGAAAGGCAAATGCTCCCACAGCCTAGAGGACTTGGATAGGAAGGCAAGAGTGCTTTAGCTCATTTTGCTTGGAGTCTCATAGCACAAAATGATATTTAAAATGGTTTACTCCAAAGCAAATTATCTGTAGTTTTATGATTTACATACACATTTATTTCACTTCTGCATTGTGAATACTGTGAGTGCAATTAAAAGTTAATTTCTACAGGTCATCCATTCCAGAACTTTTAAGAGAAATGCCTGCTTACACTGTGACAGTAATAAGAATGTACTATTCTTATATGCACTTTAACTTGTGTATTTCGAATATCATCTGCAAATAAAACAATTAAAAATGATGGAGATTTTTTTTGCCTTTCATGAAAATGCTACATAGCTCTGGGAACTGGACTGCACAGGCAACAATAGAGCAGGCTTCCTCATGCTGCCAAGGGAACCCAGTTCTGTTCGGGGTGCCACATCTCCAAGGATGAGATGGGAGAGGAGTACCATCAGGGCCGGCTCCAGGCACCAGCCCACCAAGCTTGTGCTTGGGGCGGCACCTGGAGGGGGGCGGCGCAGCGCTCTGGCCCCCGGGGAGAGCGGGGCCACGGCCGGGCTCGCCGCCCTCCCCCCCGGCGCTCTGGCCGCCCTCCCCCCCGGCGCCCTCCCCCGGCCGCCGGGGGGAGAGCGGCGAGCCCTGGCTGGGGTTCGCCGCCCTCTCGCCGCCCTGCCCCCTGCGCTCTGGCCGCCGGGGCTCTCCCCCCGGCCGCCGGGGGGAGAGCGGAGCCCCCACCGGGGCTCGCCGCCCTCCCCCGGGGCTCCGGCCGCCCTCCCCCCCCCCTGCAGGGGGGGGCGGCCGGCGGCTTTTTTGCCTGGGGCGGCAAAAAAGCCAGAGCCGGCCCTGAGTACCATGCCCAGGGGCTTGAGCTCATCATGGAGATTGACAAGGGTTCCAATTCGTGTTAATGGTTAGGATGATAATGTGGGTCATTTGATCACTGGATCCTGGAAAAAGATATCCAAGTTATTGCACAGATGATACCAAACAGCTACCAAATAATGTAAGTAATTGCAATTAAAACAAACACACCAAAACAAAAAACCCAGACAAACACATCTACTGATTTGAGTAAAACTAGTGACCTAGAGGTGAAAAGCTCGAGGTCTTATTTTCATAGTAAACCCTGTATTTTTAAGGGATATTTGAATGGATAATTAGGTACCCATGACTTGTGAAAAACAGAAATGTCTATATAAAATGTGCCAGTAAGAAATAAGGAATGATTTAAAATATAAACTGCAGCCTAGTCACTCTCTACTGACATAAAAGCAGAGAAGTATGTTGTGAGAAAGACAAGGGGAGGGGAGTTTTTGTGTGTGTTCCTTCAGGATATAAAAATCAGTTAGATGGGACACTGGGGAGCCATACAAGGCGGGCCTTGCCACTCAAAAGTTCAGTGTGGTGTCTTTGAAGGCTCCCAAATTAAAGAGCTCAGACCACTATGCTCTTTCCCTGTGGGATCAGAACATTATATAGGGTTGCCAACTTTTGAATCGCACAAAACCAAACACCCTTGCCTCGCCCCCTGCCCCAAAGCCCTGCCCTTACCCTGCCCTTTCTCTGAGGCCTAACCCACCCCCTTTCACTCCACCCCTTCTCCCTCCATCGCTCGCTCTCCCCCACCCTCACTCATTTTCACCAGGCTGAGGCAGGGACTTGGGGTGTGGGAGGGGATGAGGGCTCCAGCTGGGGGTGTGGGCTCTGCGGTGGGGCTAGGGATAAGAGGTTTGGGGTGCAGGAGGGGGCTCTGGGCTGGGGGCAAGGGGTTCGGAGTGCAGGAGGAGACTCAGGGCTGGGCAGGAGGTTGGAGCGTGGGAGGGGGTGTGGGCTCCGGCTGGGGGTGTGGGCTCGGGGGTGGGGCCAGGAATGGTTGATTTGGGGTGCAGGAGGGGGCTCAGAGCTGGGGTAGGAGGACTGGACTTTTAACGGCTTGGTCAACGGTGCTGCCCAGAGCCGCCAGGCATTCCGGTCGAAAACCAGACACCTGGCAACCCTAACACTATGCAAGGCTGTCCAGTGGGAGCTTTTATAGTATCATTTTTAGTTTCACTTTGTTTAGTTATTCAACTGAAAAGTTTCAGAGTAGCAGCCGTGTTAGTCAACTGAAAAGGAAAGTGCTCTAAAAATGCAACATCTTTAAAAGAAGCAGACCTAAGTTTATACTTACTTTCCTGGCTTTTGGATTGGCAGAAGAGAAAAAAAGTTCTATATTTATATTCTCTTCTGGATAGCTCAGCTGAAAGTGATTCTATTGCAACCACAAACTGGTCCTTCTGCTATGAAGATCACAGAAGATGTGTGAATAGAAAGTGAGATAGAAGTACCTTTATGATAGGAAATCCAGGTTTGTGAGATGAAAATGTTTCTAATAGTAGCAAATTATCTATTTGGATTGCCTCCCCGGCTCCTGAATTTACAGTCATGAGCAGAATGAGATGCCACTATTGTCTGAAACTACCAATTTCTTAATTCAGAACTGGAGGACCACACTGTACCCAGAATATCGTATCTGATGAAAATGATTCTATTATTTATAGTATCTACAATGTTCTATGAGCTAAACAGACAGATAAGATGCCAAGGTCTCTGCTTCCTTTCAATTAGATGACATAAAATCAAACAGAATGATGGTGTGGAAGAGGGGCAACCAAAAGCAATGTGATTTCGTGATTTTTGTATTCATTTTTCAAAACACTCTTTTTCAGTAATTTAATTTAGTTAAATGTCTATGTATTTTCAAATGGTTGCTTTGCTGAAATCTAGCATGGAGGCACCTGCCTATGAGAGACAGCCATATTAGAATGACCTTTCAGTTTAAGCCCAGGGGCTTTGCTTCTTGTTGTGCAGGGTTTTGAGATACAGCATTAAATCTATTGTAGTATATAGCACTTGGAAACCACCAAGTTGTTCATTTGAGTCACTATTTTCATAAACTTTAATGTACGATGCAGGCATCTTACCCATCGATGTTCAATTGACTATCACTTCTATTTTGTTACTGCTGGGGGTAGTGCAAAATGAAAGTAATAATGTTTCTTGGGACAAGTGGAAGTCAGAGATCACATCTAGGAAAAAAATCATGGATACAAAAGTTTCTCCTAATGGTCTTTTCTTTGGATGAGGAGAACTTTATTTCTTATAAAAGCCTTGTTTATACATTAGATTAATAGTAGTACTAAGGATTCCTGGGACTGGGAAGAAGCAATATAGAAGCAATATTCTTGTTTCTACTGCAAATATAAGGAACTTTTAGATAATCAGGTATCAGAGGGTCTGATTTAGAGACAGGGTAATTTTATATCCTAAAGTGGACAAAATACACTTTATATACTAACTCAGGTTATATCATCAAAGATGGAAACCCGGGACTGGGAAGATATACTGGTAGGCTGCTGTAGGCTTCCTCGTCTTTCTCCCCTGCTCACAAAGGACTCACGTGCTCAAGTCTCTTTCAGGGCACAGTTTTATTTTTCAAATTTAGGTAAAACATTCAAACAAAAAGCAGTTCCTTCCACAACATGGGCTACAGCTCACAGAGGCTTCTCCCCTTGCCTTTCTCAGTACTGAAAGGAGGACACATCCTTCACTTCAACCCCCTACTCCAAAGGTGCAAGAGCCTATCTCCCCCCTGCAGCTCCCTTCCAACTGAGCTCGCTCTGTCCTTTATAGAAAACCTGACCCATACCTAGCTGGGTCTGATAATAAAACAAGGGTGGCTGGCCCCAGGCCCCAGCCTGCAAAGTGGCAGATCACCTTGTTATGACCTTTTTGTTGGATTATTATTTTTTTAGTTATGAAAAAAAAACTTGATATCCTGAGAGATTTAATATAGCCAGCTGCAGTGTACTGTTGCCCAATGAAGGTGACAATATTCCTAGATATAGGCCTACATTATAGAGCAGTGTTTCAACGTCTGCTTGCTCCTGTGAAAGGAATGTGTTGACTAAACAAATAAGGCAACATGCCAACTTCGCTCACCTAATTAGAAGTAACAGGAGATGGTAAGGTGGTCTGTTTTTACCACTGATCCACTAAAGGGAACAGTGAGCATACATTAGACAGTCATGTTCCTGGAGGAAAGAATGAGATGATGCAGTTCCTGGTTGGTATGCTACTGCAAAACAAGGAAAGTGTTCTAGCTTGTGGCTTGAATAATTTGAGGCAAAAAAAAAAAAAAGTAAAAAAGGCAATGATAGCAATGCTGTTCTTCTAGAGACAAGACTGAAACTACAGCCCTGAAGATAACTCAAAAGAATGCACTGTGTCTCCATCTGCAGGACCAGGAGTTAATCTGAGGGTACACACTATGGTGGCGGATCATACAGAAAGCGTGATTAGCAATTCCTTAGAGAGGAGCACTGCCCACTTTATGGAAAGCTCCCCGTTTCCTGCTTCAGTGCTTGAAGAACTATAGATGAAAAGCCAAACCCCTGGAGGTCAAAACCCTCCCTCATGCCAGGCAAATCAATCAAGAACATCTGCTCTAACAAACAGAGGGGAAAGGGCATTTCGGCATGTTAAAAGCACAAAATGACAGCTAGCACTGGACACCAGTGTGTAGGCGGCCTTACAAATTTACAGACAGGGGTTATGACCTGTTTCCTAACACTTCCATATATCCTTATGAATTAGGGGTGCAAAGAAAGATTTATGGGACCAATTCTACTCCCAAATGTACTGTAGTGAAGTGTCTTTGAAAGTGATGGAAAACATCAGACACTGGTTAGTTGTTTTAATTAACAAAATATATTCAGAAGCATGCTAAATTCTGAGATTAAAATGACATCAGATCTGTCACAGTGTAAAACCCTGTGTGGTCTACAACAGTCACAGCAGGAAGGTGGTAAGCTGCTTGCTCTCAGTGATTGACAGAAGAGAATTCACTTACGGTGACCAATGAGATGTTCTACTTCATTCATATTAACTTTTATTTTTGTTACAAGTGCAAAATTAGAGAACGTACACTTTTGTGATCAAATCCCTCACTTGCCTCCCCCCCTAAACTTTACTCAATACGTTTTGTTCATTGCTTAGCCCTAAAATGTCATGCTTTAAGATTTCATCATCCTTATTTTAATTTATTATTCAATTAATAGTCATCCAGTTACCATTTAGTCCCTGAACCTACAAACACTTACGCATAGGCTTAACTTTAAACACAGGAGTAGTCTTGCTGACTACTCAGGTAGCTATTAAGTGTTTCAAGCACTGGGGCTTTAATATGGACTCTTAAAACTGTTCTAACATTCTAGCACAGGCTTCATTTTCAAGTTACACGATACCTGCAGTTCCTGCAGATTTCTTCAGAGTCAAACTCCATTGCTATTAATTCTTACAAGGCAATTTGCATTTTGTCTCAAAGAAAATACATTATTATCCTCATTTGTAATAACACTACAATAAATTCATAATTAACATTTTTGATAAGTGCAAAGATGGAGCATTACACTATGCAGATGTGTTATTAACTTCCATCAGCATGGTAACAGCAGAACATCAGAAAAAATGACAAAAAAACGCCACTGTCTACATCAGTGGCTTTCAGCCTTTTTTCTTTTGCGGCCCCCTAAAATATTTCAAAAAATCAGCTTACTAAGCAAATTTTGTCACTCTATTACATGTTGGCCAAATTTATAAATGGAGGATGAGTTAAATATAATTGATTGTAATAAAAAAAATTAAGGAATTAGACATCAGATTTTAAAGTGCACAAAACTTGAGCAAATCTAAATATTATGTATTCATTACACACAGGGCTGTGTCTTGTACCTATTTTATTAATCAATACGCACTCTACTCTCCCGCCTCTCTGTTGGGAACACTTTTAGGAAGCAAAAAGAAGACTCTTAGACAATTTGCAGTAAAAGAGTGCTATGTTAGCAGAATATTTTAAAAACTTTCACAAAATGTTTTATTAAAAAAAGTATTCTTTCAAAAGAGTAGCTGTAAGATATTTACATTTGAAAGGTACAATATACTTGTATTGTACAAAAGAATTGAGTCTGGTGGTCTCAGTCTAAAACAGTGTCATCACTAGTAAAAAGGATGTAGCTATATTGTTGTAAAAGACATCTTGTTATAAAAGACAAATCTTTTTACAGCCTAACACTAGATCCTACGAACCCTTCTGAACAAGGGCTAACTTCACTTACATTAATAGTTCCATGAGTGAAGCTACCCTGGAACATGAGGATTTGCAGAATTGGGCCCTTAAGTTCCTAGTGTCCTTACCAGAAAATCACCAAAGCAAGTCAGCATATCTAGCAGTCTCTAATAAGGAGATACACAAGACTATCCATGCATATGGGTGTTGCAGGTCAGTTTGTGGTGCATTGCCTGACACATGAGTGGAAACTTACACGGTGTTGGTGCTATCAATTTGTCAATGTCATGACAGCTAAAAATTCACCAAAGGTTAAATAAAAAGGCATATTCAGGATCAGATGATAAAAAACAGAAATAATGCAATTTGTAAGCTATATATTACCATTAGAATACTCTCTAGTTCCTTCTCTCATATCATTCCTATAATATTATATGATATACTTTCCATTATATGGTTATAGGGAATTCTAAAATAATACTATTTTAAGCCCAAAACTGACATAAACAAGGAAAGTCGCTATGCCCTTTAGAGCAAACACAGCTGGAACAGCTATGATTAAAAGAATAATGAGCTAAAATCTACATCTACTTTATCTGAACTGTGACAAAGTAGATACCAATTAACAGTAGTCTAGTGGATCCAGCAATTGATTAGGTGTGCAGGGTAACAAAGCAATGAAGTGATGTTTATTCTTCAGTGGGTTAATGTAGTTAGTGAGAATGGTGATTTACCAGGACTTTAGCTAAAAGACAAACTCTTGTGGCTTATTGCCGCAGCAACATAGTGCCACCATAACTAAAGATCTGGTAGTGCTTACATTTTAAATTCTTGTTTTAAGAAGATTTGTAACTCAAAGTATAATCCAAATTAAAAAGGTTGTGCACAAGCATATCTTGTATATTCCCCTCATAATCATGGGAGTCTTCCGTTTTAGACTCACTCATATTGAGCCAACTCACTTGAGTGTTATCTCCTTTTTATTGTAACTTAGGTACTTCAAATGCCAGTTTATGAAACAAACATTTTTGCTAATGATGTGGCTCCCACATCCTTTTGGTCAAATCATAGCCTTGCCATGAGCATTGTCCAAGGGGCTGCATGTTGTTGCCTATAACATGTCATCCTGCAGGCTGAAGAGGCAGCACGCATTCCCCCAACCAATTCCACGAAGACAGCTCCCTCCCACTCTCTGCAATTAATGTTGGGTACCCAGTGCCAAGGCATCTTATACCTTCAACTCCCTGCGCGGGTGCACAGGATTGGCTACAGTCTCAGAGCACATACACACAAATGTCATGTACACCTCTACCTCGGTATGACGCTGTCCTCGGGAGCCAAAAAAATCTTACGTGTTATAGGTGAAACCATGTTATATTGAAATTGCTTTGATCCACCAGAGTGCGCAGCTCCCCATCCCCCCGGAGCACTGCTTTACCGCGTTATATCTGAATTCATGTTATATCGGGTCGCATTATATCGAGGTAGAGGTGTATGTATGTGCTTTAGAAAATAATAGTCTATGATTTCAGATGTTCTCTATCTTTTTGTCCCACTTTGGTCAAACAAAACTAGGTTTCACAATTGGAATCTTGCAAATAGCCTCCCTCAGTATTAAAAAAGCCTTTGAAATGGTTAGTAGATAATATGCCTAAGCAGCAGCTGTTTTTCTAAAATTTTCTTTACTGTGCATCACGGTGCTAAGCTATAGATTATACTCACACTATAATTCAAGTCTATTGTAAAACAATTGCACTCTTCCAGTATTTGCTATGTTTGTTATGATATTGAGATCCTATTTCTTTTTTGCCAGTTTATCCCTCTGGATGACACAATGGTTCATGCACATAGGGAGATCTCAGACTCACCAGAAGCTTAGCCCTGTTTTATTGATCCCCCCTGGTTTACTTCAAACAACAGTAAAGCAGAATTTCCTAGCAAAGAAATCAATAAGGCTTTAGATTAAGGTTCCCATAAAACATTTAATAGATTATATACTAATGATTTATCGTATATTAATTATAAATTAATAAGGGTAACAGTTTGGCATCTGATTTAGCACACTGTACTTAGGTATATGAAGTCCATATCTGAAGTAGCCCTCCGCTCTCCTCTTTCAATGGATCTGTTGAGAAAGACTTCAGAAACATACAACATTCTGCTGCTGTTTGGATATTATATCCTATAGCTCAACAAATGGCATCTGTTGCTTGTAGCATCTTACAGTAACTAAGCGCTTGGCAGTTACTGTCTCATGAGGTGTAGGAAAAGGTCAGTAGGAAAAGCAGAGATAAATTTACTAACATATACGAGGATAACAGTACCCTGGATTAACCCTTAGAACACTAGTATTTTACAGACGTCCAGACAATCAAATTCATGCTTAAGATGTTTGCATGTGCATATATCCAAAACACCCAAAGGACACCAGCCTGTTACTTGAAAGGTTCACGTCTAGATTATATCCTGCTCCCTTTAGATACCACAACACAAATTCAACCTGTCATACATTTGCAGTATTTTGTCAAACCTGACAGCATTAACATGGAGTACTGGTTGGGGAATCACAATTACTCAGTTTCTGTTCCCTGCTTTGCCACTGATTTGGTGTGTGACCAAGGCCAACTCATTTCACTTCCCATTGACTTCAGTGAGATTTAGGGGCTATTGCAGGAAAGGGCGGCTATACTTAGAAGTCAGTTTGTAAAGTGATTGGGATCTTTCTGCATGATAAACACTACATAAGCTCAAGTAATTAAGGTTCTATCTTGGAATCATTTAAATTACAAGTTACTCATAACTAAACACTTTCAATTTATACCTCAGATTCTGGCCTATCCTTTAAGAACCTACATCATACCACAAAATCTTTCCAAATCAGAATCCTGTATACCTATTATCTGTTAATTAACAACCTCTCTATGTGTTAAGATGGTGTTACAGATATTTTGCCAGCACTTTCAGTTGTTCTATGAAGTGATTTGCACATGGCTTAGACCGTTCTTCAATCTTCTAAATCCTATGGACATACCAGTACATATCATATATTCAGCGCAAATGTCTACAATGTTGAGGTTGTGACTTGAATTGCACATATGTAAGGAAATTCAGAGCTAAAATTTTCAAAGCAAGTTTGACTATGGTTCTTTGTGCATGCATATGTACTGTTTCAAAAGCGTCTTTCATTACATGATCATACAGCACAGGGCTATGTGGTATATTAGTTGTCTAATAAAGCAATAAAACAGAAAACAATTGCTATTTTTCTAAACAAGCTCTTCCGCAAAGAATGTATAAAAAAGTTTGATTCATGTTTAAACTGCACCTTTTCTATAACCTTAGATGAACATAGGTAGCAAACATTAATGTTTGTAAAGCACTTTGAAGATGAAGAGTGCTACACCAGTACTAAAGATGGTTATTCTTAACATTTTTATTACTGCATATTTATTATTTATTGCACATATTGTGCCCCATTACTAGTGTCATTACTTCTTTTGTTAGAAGTGAATCTCTTTAAAAGACTTTGAACTGAAAAACCAAGATTTGCCTGTCCACAGTAATTAATGGAAAAATCAAGCATAAAGGTGATTTAATCAATAAAATAAACCAAAATGATACATAAAATTATAATTGTACCTGCCACTCTGGCTTCACTTTTTGGGTTTATGATGTCAATAGGAGACTGCCTGCCTGCCTAGATTTAGAGTCTTGTTATTTTTAGTTGGTTGACCATTACTCCTCATTTAATACTTACTTAGCACTTTTATAGCATTTAACATTTTGAAATGCTTTACAAACATAATATTATCAGCTAGAATAATGATAAATTACACTTCATATCCACTTAGTGCCATTCTACCAAAGACTCCGAGGGCCAGGATTTCACCCTAGCATTCCTGACTACCAATTCTGTACTCTAATGCTAAATAATAATTCCCTCTTTTGAGATCTGCTGTTTGAAAAAAACACTTTGTAGGAAGAAGTGTAGATGATGGAATATCCTAGCAAGATTATCTGTGGAAGTTCCAGCTCTGTAGATATTCAAAAAGAGGATAAATAGGAACACAATATTCCGCATGGATAATTCCATACATGACAGATGCTGGGGCACTAGAAGGGCAGCAGGTAGACTACAGTCTGCTAGATCTAGGCTTCACTCTTGAACCTGGGTTTCTCATACTGACACAGAAATACATTTTGAAAGGAAAAAAAATCCAATTCCACTTTAGTTAAAAAGGAAAAGAAACAAGGCATAGAAATCATATACATATGTCTAGCTATTAAGACTTCAGCCTTTTTTCTAATTACTTCTTTAAAGAGTGGATTTTGATAAGTTTTCATATCTTATAAGTAGATGGCACCATATAAAGAAATAGAATACTTGTATCTAATATACACATGCATACTTATGGAAAAATTGTGAACTATTGGCAATATTTCTAATTGAATCCAAATGTAGTTACATTAATTAAAATCTTAATCAAAATCAGCAAATTAAGAAAGTATTCATTATGGGCTCAATCCCAACTGATTACACTGACAACAGTAGAAGCTCAGGGTACTCAGCACCTCACAGGATAAAGTCCTATAAATAGTGCTGCTGAAGATTGATTGACAGATTTTTCTCATATACAAGTGCTCTCAGTTACATTAGTGTATCCTGAGCAAAGTAAAAAAATAGCATAGACTATTCCAAAACAGATTATTCTATAGCCTACTTCTTCTTTCTGTAAATATGGAAGTTACTGGGGTAGACAATACAAAACTGCATATTCTGAATCAGTCCTTGCATTTCACTCCAATTACACTTTAAATAAAACATTTAACTACAGTTAAAAACAATTGCAGTGAATAAAAAGATGAAGGTTTATCTAAACTCCATCTGTCTATACTGAGCTGCCATGTGACACACCCTGATTTTTCAGCAGAGTAGGGACTAATCACATGAGGAATGGGGAATCCATTGCATCTCTAGGCAAAGGTACTTTGCCTTTGAGCATACAGACACAGTGCTTCCTGCTGCTTAAACCACAAAGTAGTATCAACCTTTGGGTTAGAATGGCAGTTCTCAACCAGGGGTCCGAGGCCCCCTGGGAGGCCTGTGAGCAGGTTTCAGGGGGGTCCTCCAAACAGGAAGACTTTAGACTCATTGGGGCCCAGGCAGAAAGCCAAAGCCACATTGCCTTGTGGCCCGCCATCCGGGACTAAAGCTGAAGCCTGAGCAGTTTAGCTTTGCAGGGCCCCTTAATGCAAACCCTGGCTTTTATATGCAGAAAACAATTGTTGTGGCACAGGTGGGCCATGGAGTTTTTATAGCATGTTGGGGGGTCTCAGAAAGAAAAAGGTTGAGAACCCCTGGATTAGAAGATGCATACTTGCCCTCAAGGATGCCAAAGAGACACTAAAATACCTCTGAGAATTAAAGAGGGTAAACAGGAGAATAAAATAGTTGTTAAGCCTGGGATTACTGATAAAGCCCAGCTCCAGGTAAATCAAGGTAATCTCAACTCGTGAAAAAGGTTTATTGTATTCCCATTGACTTCAGACAAATCTTCTGTTCATATTTCCATGTTGAGGTGCTCATATCACAAAAGTTTGCATAAATGTCAGCTATTAATATTTTCACAGAGTTTGTGGTTTTTGTGGAATTCTGTCATAGAAGTTTACAAAATATCTCTAGCGTTATATCATTTTCCTCATTAGTTACACATGCAAAACAACATGTATTTAGCTTAAAAAAATAAAACCAAATAGGAATTAGTCTTGATGAGGTATAGCAATAACAACAGACACAAGCTTAAAATAAAATTTTGGTCTCGTGCACAAAGCCCAGCTGAAAGTACTTTGCACAAAGGACCTAAACAGCAGTTTAGGGAACAGAAACCTCCCCCTTCATCCTGCAGCCCCCGGACTCTGGTCAAAATATGAGTCCCACCGATCACACTTGCAATTCCCCCTAGGGGGACACACAATTCCTGCTGGCCAGTAAAGAAGACAATCACAGAGCAATAGTCTGCAGTGCAGTCCCTCTGCATGTGCCCTTTACAGTATGCTCCCCCACACAATAAAAATGTAGTGTTTCAGCTACATTTGGGGCCTTGCTCCAGTGAAAGTGGAATTGCCATGATCTGGCCCATAGTGATTATAGTAAATTCATCTTGTTTGAGGTCCATTTTAAAACTCCCTGAACTGACAGAATCACTGGCTGGCAAATGAACATTCTACAAGGAGCAAACGAGTCCTCTTGATCCTCAGAAATGCGAATCCTAGCACTATAGCCTCTTGAACCTTCAATGCCTTTCTGGACAAAAACCACCTGGTTTTCTCACAATAATGGCATAAATAACAACCTTTCTGTTCCAAGGGGTTTGATTATCATAATACAATTTTATTCTTGGGAGACTGAAAATCTTTAGTACCTCTTGCTAGCTCAGTGATGTTACTTTATTATTTAACCAGATACTTTCAATAACAATTTTGAGTTACCTGTTAGATGTTCATGTTGAAAGCCCCTAAAAGTATTCCTTGGCAAGTTTGATATCAACATTAAAATTGCCTGTTAAGTTATTTTCTGTTTTTCTCTCCAAAGGGAAACAATTTTAGAAATGAAAACCCTTAGATAGCACCCAGAGATGAAGAAAGGAGAAGTCCTACCTCTACTACTGATTTGGAATCCAGTCGAAAGTTGAAATCTCCAAACACAAAATATGAAACCTTCTCAAACCGCTGATCTCTAATTCTGAAAAGGCAGACAAAAATACATTAACTGCTGTCTAGTCAGCTTTCTATGTAAAAACAAAAAAGCCCTTTACAAAAAAATCCCTGGAATTGTAATTGCAAAATGTTAAAATATATTGCAATGAAAGCTATGTATTCACAATCACATTTAACATTTAAGCACAGCATTAGCAAAATTATTCGTGGAACAGTCAACAACAGCATTAATTTATTTGGAATAAAACTTCACTATATAGTAACAACTTGTTTGGTTTATACTGTTATAAGCATGCAGATGACATGTAGTTCTGTTTCTTTTTCCTCAAATCAAGAGGCGTATGGTTTATTTGCTTTCTCTGGTTAAAACAGGGGCTTGTATGTGAGTAACCTGGCTGCAGTTCAGTCCAGACAAGTGAAGAGGTGCTTGCTCAGAGGCCAGGGAAAGCATCCTGAGAAGATGGTAGAGATAGTGACTAACTCCAGTGGGAGTTGTGGGTGCTCAGCACCTCTGAAAATCAGCTCCTAAGTGTTTCAAGCTGGACTCTTAAAAATTGTGACACCCAAAATTAATGGACACTTTTAAAAATATCTGCCTCAAACTCTGTTGCTTCAGTTTAACATCTGTAAAATGGAGGTCCATAATGTTTCCCCATGTTTATTCAGCACCTTGAGATCTATGGATGAAAAGTGCTATACAAGTGCTAATTATTATTTGTTACTATTTGGCCTGATATTGATCTATGAAGTCCTATGTAGCCTGGGTTATGGCTCACTGAGAAAGCTCCTCTCTGTGTACCATTATCACAGTCGAGACACATGAGCTAAAAATCCTTAGAATTGCATGTCTGCAGGAAGATGTTCTCACTGGAAGGCCTTGGACTCTGGAATTGGCTATCACCAAGACAGTTGACATTCAGGATATGGTATAAAGCTTACATCTTTTCTCAGGCTTTTGATTAGAGTTGAGAGCTGAGTAAGGGGTGGCTCTTTGTTTATTTTTTTCAGTGATTATTTTAAAACTTAGGTCAGCGCTAATTATTTAATACTTTTAAAAATTGTACATGCTTCTAGAGACCTTGGTATTGGCCAAATCTTTCAAAGTGGAATAAAATCAAGTAAACCAGTCATTGAATCAGCACCTCATTTTGGGAACAGAGACCAACTAATCAATCTCCTATTATCAACTGGTGAAGACATGAAGTAATTGACCAAAATATTATGACTACAATTAGAAAAAAAATCACTAGACAAAAAGCACAAAATACTTCTATACCATATTAGGAGCACAGTGCACAACAAAGAAACAATAAATCTAAGGCACTCTGGAAGTAAATAAATACATAAGCATGATGATGCCAGAAATCCCAACTGAGCTGGAGGTAAGGGCCCACATGGATAGCTAAAGAATTATAAAGAAACCTACAGTAAGTGGCCTTCTGGAGCTATAATGCCCAGAAAGGAGACATTTGTTTAAAATGGCTTTAAACATTTTAATAAATTACCCCCATTTGGACATTTCAAAGCTATAAAGTAAGAAAACACCTGGGTCTTTAAATGAGATACTGCTTTGCTTGTAAAGTATCCCTCCACATTTTTACCCAATGGCAATCTATTACATAAACAATATTATTTCACTGAAAAATTCATGCACACTGAACCTATGACAGTGATTATTTGAAGAAAATTCTCCTGCAAAGAGCTATCCTTTTCTGCTAAGAAAATCTCAAAGCCCTCCATTCAATTGACAAATTATTGCAGGTACTATTAATAAATACTATCCACTGTCAACTGCAACCAACCATTAAGAAAAGCCTGTCAGTTTTGACCTATACATAACATTAGTTTGATTAGTCCCCTCATGGCACTTTAAGGGAAAATGAGAACTTAAAAGTTAAACCATTTACATTACCACAATTTGCTCACACTATCATTGCAAAATCTGATATACGATTTGTACACAAGAAAAGCTCCGTCTGCTTTGCCAACTTTCCTGATTCATATCCCAGTTTTGGCTTTGCTCGGTGCCATTTACTGCTGACAAAAAGCTGAGAGATATCTCTGGAATGACATCAAGGTCTAAAGAAGTCCTCTTAAAACAAACTGATATTATGAAGATGAAATCTGTAATTGTATTATGCAAAGACGATTTTTTCAAATAAACACATTGTGCCAAAAAACTCCCACTTAGAACTTTTGATAACGAAATTAATTAGAAAAATCTCAATCAGTTACTGAGGAACAAAATAGCAGATTGCCAATGCTGAAAATTCATTAATTAATATAATTAATAACTACATATCAATTTAGGGAATCAAAATTTTACTAGTTTGGTCTAGTTTAGTCTAGTTTGGTCTTTTGTGCATGTGCACACAATTGTTGCACACCACTTTTTGCATGCCTCCAATCTTACGGTGCTTTGCAGGTTGACTGTTACTAACATGTCCCTGTTAGTAACTGGTGTGCCCTCCATCCCCTTGTGTCAAATGTCCAGAATGATGCTTCCCTCCTTTAAAAAGTGGTGCAGAGCCATATTTTGCCCATTTGCTCCTGGATCCCAGTTTATCATTATTCTGGCAATACAATCACAATTGCACACCAGAAGCCCCAGGACATGCCTTCTGCAACTGCTTGAAGCCACGCTGAGACCCTGGATCTCATCACCATCTGGGGAGAAGCGTTGGTTCAGGAAGCTCTTGCGGCCAGCCACAAGAATAAGGACCTTTTTGTGGACATTCCAAAGCAGATGTCTGCGAAGGGTCATTACTGGGACACTGACCAGTGCTGGATAAAGAATAAGCAGCTCAGGAGAAAGTACATTGAAACAAGGGATAAAAGGAGACAATCGAGTAGAGGATATGGGACCTGTCAATTTTTTGATTAACTGGACAGGATTTTACATAATTACAGTTCAACCAGAGGATAGCCAGCTAGACCCACTGGAGGCTGACCAGGAGGATGCCTGAAAGGAGCTGCCCCGAGAACTAGGATCCATTTGGGACCCAGGAACCTGACAATGGCCAGCTGGAAAGCCAGCCCCTGTCCGGCCCTACTACTACTGACCTCAATTCCTGCCCTGCATCGGTTGAACACAAGTCCCAGCCAGAAACCCAGGCCAGAACTGAAGAATCTGATCCCCTGGAGGGAACTTTGGCATATAATTACCTATATTTACAATATATTGTATATTATTATTGTTGGTGGAGGCGAACTAGGAGCTCCCACCTCCCTCCTAACTCAGTCCTTTTGCTGCTTCCAAGTGGCAGCTGCAGTCTGTGCCTCTTCCCCCACCCTTCCTCCCGCAACAAATTTGAATAACTGAAGCATTCATTTGTGCAATATTCAACATTTATTGAGACAGGACTTAGAGGAAAAGAAATGTGGTTGGTTTTTGTAGTTTACATGAGATATGAGTGCACACTGCATGCCCTGGCAAGGCACAAACTATATTGCTCTCGGCTGAGGTACAAAAGCCCCGTAACGCGCATTGGAGCTGATAATCACGGTAGGATCCTATTTGTTTTTCTCTGTACTTTCTCCGAAGTCTGCAGGGGAGATATAGCAGGACCTAAGACTAAGAAATAGCTGTTTTGTTTTACATGTTACAGGGAATGGCTGGATGCCCTATGCCGCTGGTACAGCTTGCAAGCCCCTTCTACTTCTACATTGGTTCTGGGGGGACCATAACTTCACAGAGTATCAAGCTGGTCTACCCTTTACCTTTTTGAATAAGACCTTTCTCTGCTTCCTAGTCTCCCATCTCAGTACAGCAGAACCTCAAAGATACGAACACTAGAGTTATGGACTGACCGGTCAACCAGACACCATGTGAAACTGGAAGTAACCAACCAGGCAGCAGCAGAGACAGAGAGAGTTGATCTGGATACCTGCTGTGTCCACTAGGCCAGACCACCTAAATCCTGGTTTCTAACACAAACAGGCAAATTCCCACGTGACTACCATTCTATGAATACTCAGACCATAGTTAAAATATTCCTTCCCTCTGTCAAAGTGGCCTGTCTATGGCTTCATTAGCTAAGCAACAGGGGATAAGCCACGTCTTCCAGAATAACTGGACCAACCTCCACACCATTAATGTCCACAGTGCAAACAGTCCGTTCGCCATTAATTTAAAAAGTACTGAGTTCTGAAAGATCCTGCCATCATGGACCCTCCTAGACCATGCTGCATTTGTGTCTGTAAACCTGCCATGGTGGTCCACCAGTCCTTGGAGCACCATTGAAAAATACCCCTTTCTGTTTATAAATTGTATGCCCTGGCTGGGGGAGAAGGCTAGGGGAAGGGAGAGAGGGTAAATGATAGGCACCTGAATTCCCTCATTTGTCCCAATACAGTTTGGGAATTCCATGCAATGCAAAGCTATCAACAATCTCCTGAGTATTACCAGCTTCATGATCTAGTTAGACAGCACCTTGTGAATAGCATAACAGACCTATATGAGAATGGCCCAAACAGCTGATCTCCCCAAAATTGGCTACAGACTGGAAACATTCTGGGGTGCCCAGTTTCCAGATGGCAACGGTGACTGTTTCTCCACGGCGATGGTGGACTGTATTGTTCGTATGTTGTCGTTGCAGTTTTGTTGTTAGTTATGCACAGATCTCAGAAAAGGTAGCCCTCCCCATCCTGAAGTTCTCGCGCTGCTGCTGGTTATTCCAGCTCTGCAGAACGAGCTACTCCCACCAATCCACCCTGATATCCCGGGCTCAGAAATGGCACTGAAAACTATGTAGGTGATCTGGGAACAGCTTGGTGTCCTCCTGTTCTTCTGCCTTATCCTGATGCCACCACTGCAGAGTATCTTCCTGCTCCTACATCATCTGGTTGGTGTGAAAGTCCAACGTCAAATTCATCTGGGTCTGAGGGCTATAATACAGCCCAAGCAGCCCATAGAATCATAGAATCATAGAATATCAGAGTTGGAAGGGACCTCAAGAGGTCATCTAGTCCAACCCCCTGCTCAAAGCAGGACCAATTCCCAGCTAAATCATCCCAGCCAGGGCTTTGTCAAGCTGGGCCTTAAAAACCTCCAAGGAAGGAGACTCCACCACCTCCCTAGGTAACGCATTCCACCCTCCTAGTGAAATAGTTTTTCCTGATATCCAACCTGGACCTCCCCCACTGCAACTTGAGACCATTGCTCCTTGTTCTGTCATCTGCCACCACTGAGAACAGCCGAGCTCCATCCTCTTTGGAACCCCCGTTCAGGTAGTTGAAGGCTGCTATCAAATCCCCCCTCATTCTTCTCTTCTGGAGACTAAACAATCCCAGTTCCCTCAGCCTCTCCTCATAAGTCATGTGCTCCAGACCCCTAATAATTTTTGTTGCCCTCCGCTGGACTCTTTCCAATTTTTCCACATCCTTCTTGTAGTGTGGGGCCCAAAACTGGACACAGTATTCCAGATGAGGCCTCACCAATGTCGAATAAAGGGGAACGATCACGTTCCTCGATCTGCTGGCAATGCCCCTACTTATACAGCCCAAAATGCCGTTAGCCTTCTTGGCAACAAGAGCACACTGTTGACTCATATCCAGCTTCTCGTCCACTGTGACCCCTAGGTCCTTTTCTGCAGAACTGCTACCTAGCCATTCGGTCCCTAGTCTGTAGCAGTGCATGGGATTCTTCCGTCCTAAGTGCAGGACTCTGCACTTGTCCTTGTTGAACCTCATCAGGTTTTTTTCGGCCCAATCCTCTAATTTGTCTAGGTCCCTCTGTATCCGATCCCTACCCTCTAGTGTATCTACTACGCCTCCTAGTTTAGTGTCATCTGCAAACTTGCTGAGAGTGCAGTCCACAACATCCTCCAGATCATTAATAAAGATATTAAACAAAACCGGCCCCAGGACCGACCCTTGGGGCACTCCGCTTGAAACCGGCTGCCAACTAGACATGGAGCCATTGATCACTACCCGTTGAGCCCGACGATCTAGCCAGCTTTCTATCCACCTTACAGTCCATTCATCCAGCCCATACTTCTTTAACTTGGCGGCAAGAATACTGTGGGAGACCGTATCAAAAGCTTTGCTAAAGTCAAGGAATAACACATCCACTGCTTTCCCCTCATCCACAGAGCCAGTTATCTCATCATAGAAGGCAATTAGGTTAGTCAGGCACGACTTCCCCTTCGTGAATCCATGCTGACTGTTCCTGATCACTTTCCTCTCCTCTAAATGTTTCATAATTGATTCCTTGAGGACCTGCTCCATGATTTTTCCAGGGACTGAGGTGAGGCTGACTGGCCTGTAGTTCCCCGGATCCTCCTTCTTCCCTTTTTTAAAGATGGGCACTACATTAGCCTTTTTCCAGTCATCTGGGACCTCCCCCGATCGCCATGAGTTTTCAAAAATAATGGCTAATGGCTCTGCAATCTCACCCGCCAACTCCTTTAGCACCCTCGGATGCAGCGCATCCGGCCCCATGGACTTGTGCACGTCCAGTTTTTCTAAATAGTCCCGAACCACTTCTTTCTCCGCAGAGGGCTGGTCACCTTCTCCCCATGCTGTACTGCCCAGTGCAGCAATCTGGGAGCTGACCTTGTGCGTGAAGACAGAGGCAAAAAAATCATTGAGTACATTAGCTTTTTCCACATCCTCGGTCACTAGGTTGCCTCCCTCATTCAGTAAGGGGCCCACACTTTCCTTGATTTTCTTCTTCTTGCTAACATACCTGTAGAAACCCTTCTTGTTACTCTTAACATCTCTTGCTAACTGCAACTCCAAGTGTGATTTGGCCTTCCTGATTTCACTCTTGCATGCCTGAGCAATATTTTTATACTCCTCCCTGGTCATTTGTCCAATCTTCTACTTCTTGTAAGCTTCTTTTTTGCGTTTAAGATCAGCAAGGATTTCACTGTTTAGCCAAGCTGGTCGCCTGCCATATTTACTATTCTTTCTACACATCGGGATGGTTTGTTCCTGCAACCTCAATAAGGATTCTTTAAAATACAGCCAGCTCTCCTGGACCCCTTTCCCCTTCATGTTATTCTCCCAGGGGATCCTGCCCATCTGTTCCCTGAGGGAGTCAAAGTCTGCTTTTCTGAAGTCCAGGGTCCGTATTCTGCTGCTCTCCTTTCTTCCTTGTGTCAGGATCCTGAACTCGACCATCTCATGGTCACTGCCTCCCAGGTTCCCATCCACTTTTGCTTCCCCTACTAATTCTTCCCTGTTTGTGAGTAGCAGGTCAAGAAAAGCTCTGCCCCTAGTTGGTTCCTCCAGCACTTGCACCAGGAAATTGTCCCCTACACTTTCCAAAAATTTCCTGGATTGTCTGTGCACCGCTGTATTGCTCTCCCAGCAGATAACAGGGTGATTAAAGTCTCCCATGAGAACCAGGGCCTGCGATCTAGCAACTTCTGCTAGTTGCCAGAAGAAAGCCTCGTCCACCTCATCCCCCTGGTCTGGTGGTCTATAGCAGACTCCAACCACGACATCACCCTTGTTGCTCACACTTCTCAACTTTATCCAGAGACACTCAGGTTTTTCTGCAGTTTCATACCGGAGCTCTGAGCAGTCATACTCCTCTCTTACATACAACGCAACTCCCCCACCTTTTCTGCCCTGCCTGTCCTTCCTGAACAGTTTATATCCATCCATGACAGTACTCCAGTCATGTGAGTTATCCCACCAAGTCTCTGTTATTCCAATCACATCATAGTTCCCTGACTGTGCCAGGACTTCCAGTTCTCCCTGCTTGTTTCCCAGGCTTCTTGCATTTGTGTATAGGCACTTAAGATAACTCATCGATCGTCCCTCTTTCTCAGCATGAGACAGGAGTCCTCCCCTCTTGCGCTCTCCTGCTTGTGCTTCCTCCCAGGATCCCATTTCCCCACTTACCTCAGGGCTTTGGTCTCCTTCCCCCGGTGAACCTAGTTTAAAGCCCTCCTCACTAGGTTAGCCAGCCTGCTGGCGAAGATGCTCTTCCCTCTCTTCGTTAGGTGGAGCCCGTCTCTGCCTAGGACTCCTTCTTCTTGGAACACCATCCCATGGTCGAAGAATGCAAAGCCTTCTCTCCGACACCACCTGCGTAGCCATTCGTTGACTTCCATGATTCGACGGTCTCTACCCTGGCCTTTTCCTTGCACAGGGAGGATGGACGAGAACACCACTTGCGCCTCAAACTCCTTTATCCTTCCCAGAGTCACGTAGTCTGCAGTGATCCGCTCAAGGTCATTCTTGGCAGTATCATTGGTGCCCACGTGGAGAAGCAGGAAGGGGTAGCGATCTGAGGGCTTGATGAGTCTCGGCAGTCTCTCCGTCACATCGTGTATCCTAGCTCCTGGCAAGCAGCAGACCTCTTGGTTTTCCCGGTCGGGGCGGCAGATAGATGACTCAGTCCCCCTGAGGAGGGAGTCCCCGACCACCACCACCCTCCTCCTCCTCTTGGGAGTGGTGGTCGTGGAACCCCCATCCCTAGGACAGTGCATCTTTTGCCTTCCAATCGGTGGAGTCTCCTTCTGCTCCCTTCCCTCAGATGGGTCATCTAGTCCACGATGCCTATTCGTGTTTGCCATCATAGCTGTACGGAGCATTGCTAGGTCCATGCTGGCCAACAGCAATTCAAAAATGTCATGAGCCCACCTAGAAATGGGGTGGAGACAGTGGAAATATGGGATTTCTTTTAAAAATGTGAACGAACCTGACTTCCCACAGTTCACAGTGAAAATAATCCCAGGACACACACCGCTCAGCAACGAATGATGGGATACCCCTGGAGAATGCGACACTTTTAGTTCACAGCAAAGTGTTGCTGTGTGTTCACATAATGCCAACTGAAAATGGATCAGGCATTCTGTGTGTAGACTATGGTGTGACCCAGATACAGAGAGTTTCCTGATGTGCATCAAAATGCTTCAGCTTAAAGGCCTGTGTATACACAGCCTGAGTTTTGTGGTCATTCCCTTAGACGTTGGTGCCTGCCAGGGTACTTAAGAATTCCATGCAAGCTTACTCTACTTATAAATTCCCCAGATGCTAGAATCTGTGAACATGTAGGCATTATAGCCTTTTTTAATGATTAATAGCCACAAACCTACTTTTAATAGGATTCAAATTGGTTAACTAAAATATATAGATGTGAAGCAGTGCCCTGGCTACTAAGACTTTTCCTTTATCCAAGGAAACCTGAATACTAGAGAGACTTCAGTAGTCTTGCTACCTCGAGGGCCTAATACTGAAATCTTTACTTTCCGTCAGTCATCCCAATTAAAATCAATGGAACTGTTGGCGTAAAAGCTACTCCTCTTGATTAAGATTGCAGAATCAGGGTCCAAGTTGGCAGAGGCAGAGATAGTAAAGGAAATTATTTGCTCTTCCATTGGTCAATGAAAGAAGCAACACCTGCATTAGAGGGATCAGACTGCAACAGAATGCATGATAACTCAGTATACAATATTGTTTGGTCTGGACTCAGAAAAAAAATTCAGGTGTTTAGGCTAGAATGAACCGTCTCTGAAAAATGTTCCATTCCTCTTGGTCCTGCCAGTTACAATTATAAATCTATACAGTTCATTAAGTGTCAAATACACGGAGAAATGAGAAAACACCTTCTTCTCCCTCAGCAAGCAAGGAAGAACAGATGTTTTGTTTTTTCAAACAAGATAGGAGAGCTTTAGAATTTGTTTTATTGTACTTTAGTATTTGCCATTATCACAATTTCCTTTGAACATGCCATGAATCAAATAATCCTTTAAAAGGTTGCAATGAATCACCCAATGGAGTGATAAATCTGAATCATGTAAAAAGAAAGCAGCCAACCCATGTCACTAGCATTAATTTAATGTTTCTTAGTGGGAGGATCTAGTGCTATTTCATTTAGCTTTTATTTGCTGTCTGTATCCGATTATCAAAAAAACCTAAAATTCTTGCAAGTTTTAGGTCTTTCTGTACAGTTTTATTTTTTTAACAGTTTAGGGCAGAATATGGGACAGCAGACTAGTGAACAAAAATGTGACAGCTGCAGAGAATTATAAAGTGGTTTTTTTTTTCAGTTTTACATAAAAGAGCAAACTAAAATCCATCAAGTTCTAAGTTGTGTTTGTGATAACCCGTGAATAAAAAGGCCACAGAAAGCTCTCCAAAAAAGACTACAGCCATTCCCTCTACAAAGAGAAGTTTTTTCTTTGAATTGGGTGGGGGGGACACTTTCACTGCTATAATCATTTGGTCAAAAATGCACCGCTCTTGCTCCACAAGGCAGTTCTTAAGTGCAAAGAATTTTGTATGTACTAACATCATACAATAGATTCCTATTATGCTTCTGTTCATTTTAGATACAGAATAACATTTCTAATAATGTCAACCTTATTCAATGTTATAAAGAGGGGTTACTGTACATACAAACTCATGGTGAACACAACTGTAAGTTAATTTTGTTCTTAATTTACTGAATGACATGGATAATCCACTTATGCTTAATATCTGATTGCCCTCCATTTTAAAAATTTTCAGAGCTATAAATGTTAGTGGGCATACAATTATCCATTCTTCTTTTAGTCCAATCACAGTATGGGATTCAGTGATGACCTCATTAGGCACTGAAGTCACAAGATACTAAATGCCATGTAAAGTAGTATTTCCTTTTACTGATTCCAAATGAATAGACCTTTTAATTTCATATAAAGGCCCTACACTTCTTGTATTAATGGTAAAGTAAAATGGAGGGACCAATCCATACCGGTGCTGCACTCATTCTTATGTGTCACAGGTCATAAATCATGTTTCTTGGCACTGCAGTAAGCTGAGCCATTCTATGATTCTTTCCCAGTGAATTGTGGGAGAACTTTTCTGTCTGTTGGACACAGGAAGAGAATTGTTGGAAGGCACTGGAGGACCATTAGCACTCAAAGCACTCAAACGGTTTAGCCTACATCCCCACTGCAAAGTGGGTGGGTTTGCACTCAGGCTTTAGCCTATAGCCCCAGACAAGTGCACTTGTCTGTGCTGAGAGCACCAGCAAACCCAAGCCAGAGGGCTGCGTGTATGGCTGGGATAAGGTTAGGGACCAAACCTGAGTGAGAGCCTGAGTCAACTATGCAGTCAACATACCCTCAGGGTTCGATCCTGCAAGCACTTACACAGGCAAGTAAAGTTACTCATATGCATAGATATTTGCAGGACCAAGTCCTAAATTTGGGCTACCACTATTAATCAAGTAAAGGCACAAAGGCTGAGATTATTAAAGTTGCCTAGGGAATTAGAACTTGCAATTAAAATGAATGGGAACTGGGCACCCAAAATCTCAAAGTGTCTAATTATGTAATTAATCAAAGATAATATGGAGTATCACACGTAACAGTTTATTCATAATGTTTATTTTTAAATCAGCAATTCAAAATTGTCAAAAGCAATTAAAATCCTTTTGTGATTTAATTTTTGAGTTTTACTCAAAATATGCATTATTCTAGTGAAGATCAACAGGACGTTTATAAAAATTTACTCATTTATAAAGTTATCAGGCCTACTGTACATGTGTTCTCAATTCATTCAGGTTAGGCCAGAAAATAATAGGACATTATTGACTTTCACTTTACTTTCACACTTATCCCTAACATACTGTCATTGAAAAGGACAGGAGAAAAAAACAGCTAAATATCAGTAATTTGGTGGTGGGGGAAGCAGTTGAACATAATTCAGTGTGACAAGAGGCAGAGTGATTTGGCTAAACCATTTCTCAGGGTACTTTGTAAAGAGGATCAGCTGCATTATTCCTTTAATAGCCATGTCTAATGCAATAGCCGGGTGGGTTTTGTCCCAAGTCAAGGTATCAGCAGCAGGTCAGAAGGTAACATTCTGTTTACACGATTATTTCCTAAAGCACTTATTTTGCCTTCGGTGTGAAAGTTGACTTTTCTGTTTGTAAGGGGGCCTAAAGAATTGAGGGAATGGGAAAAATTAGCTACACTGAGCTGGAGCTGAATAGAATTAAGTGGGAGGTCTGAGAAAGTCCTGTGGTGGCACTCAGCAGGATACCTTATTAGCCGCGTCATCGCAGTTCATTCAGGCAAACCATAACAGTGTCACCAACATTCCCACACAAAGACAAAGTTCCTCACACAGTCTATAAACATGCTTCCCCTGGCCAATTTATCCTAGCTTGACACTACTGAAAAGAGGTTTTTGTTTTGTTTTGTTTTAAAAACAGTAACAAAACAAAACAACCTTCCTCCCTCCTTTTCCCCCATAGCTCTGCCAAACAGGCTGAATTGAGGATGGAGAACAGATGAAAGGGTATTGTCACATTTCTTGGGAAGAAACAATCCAAGGGTCAAAAATGTTATTCAATGAGCATATTTTTAATCATAACAAAAAGTGGATAAAAAAAAATACGGAAACATGGATAGCCCTTAATATTTACCTATTTTTCTGGTTAGTGAACAATCTCACTAGAATTGCTATATTTTGTGTGTATTATACATGTAAAGGAATTAGTTGTATAAAACAACATTTTAAAAAATATTATATATTTAGAAAAATAGTTACAAAATAGCTCTTGCATCAATAAAGTACCTTATAGTACTAAAGAAATCAGTAACAAAATGTTTGGTCTGCATATTAAGCAAGCTACAGACCTGCTAATATAGTGGTAACTCAGAGGTAGTGAGAAATACAGAATTATAAAAGTAATTCAAAATATATTTAAGTGATCATTTTAGCATTTTAAAAGGCACATCTTGCATGTGAAATTAGAGGACTGTAGTGAGACATCTGACATAAAATGCAGCTCAACATCCATAAATAAAGATGTTTATAAAGAGGTATGTTGTAAGTATATTTGTATAGCATCATATCATAATAAAAGGGATCTTAAAACCAGAAATAAGCAGCACAGGGGTGGTAGATAGCAGTATAACCTAACTGAGTCACCGTGGTATTCAATTTTTAGGTTAAAACATTCATTTTGTTTACTGTTAATCTCATTAGAGCTTTGAACCAGAAGGGATCTATTTCAATTTGAATCTACTAAAATAATGCTGAAGTATGTCTGTGCATGCTGGGGTAAAACCTTTTCACATTTAACCTGATCACTGAAGTGTTCAGAAAGCATTGCAGAGTTTGAAACAATAGGGAAGTTTGCATACTTGCTATGTGCAATGCAAGACACTGAAGCCCCACTGTTCACAGCAACTAGAAAGGGAGTCATAGAATAGTGTTAGAGTGAAGGTCACAGAAAGGTTACTGGATAGGAGACAGAACCACTGATAAGTATTTAACAATCAGATACAGGTTCCCAATCAGATTAAAGAGAAAACAGTAATGGAGCATTAAATTATATACTTTTCACTTCTATTTATCTTTAAATTCCAGTGAGTCCTAATAACAACTCCTATAGTGACTTCTGGTGGAAAGCAAAGGAACAACTACCGTGAAATCTCTGTTACACTATCACAGCCTGGCCAGGACATTGAAGGTTGAGCTACCAGAGACAATTAAGGTTTGACTAACACAGCATGAGACATGTGGCCTTTAGGCTCCTATTCCCATCAATCCCACCTTCACTTTAAAAAAAAAAAAAAATTCAGCCTAATACTTACATTGGCCACCTCTTCCTTAAAATTTTTTCTATAGGAATCCACAAAAAAGGACCACTAGATTTAAGAAATAATAATGAATTTTTAAGAAAAGTTAACTGGTGACAGTCTAAGTGTACCTAAACAGACCTAATGTAAGTGCTTTCAGTGGCATATCTAAAAATGTTGCAATATTGTCATTAAAAAGCTGAACTTTATCATATCTCTGTGCCCTACTCTTTTTGATATAATAGCTAAAACCTATTAATAATATCAAAACATCTCTAAAGGTCAAGCAGAAAACAACAAGATGAAAGGAGTTGTCAAGAAGCTAAGGCAATCATCTTAATACTCAAGGCATTTGTCAGGGCTGTTTAACTAATATGTGATGTTCACTTTTAATTTCAATATAGTGCCATTTGGGCAAAAAATGTTCTATTTTTTAATTAATTACCATGTCAGTAGCTATTAAGATTAAAACAAAGACCACATCAATAATAAATATTAATCCAAAGAAAGGATTACAAGAAGAGCAATAAAAATCAATTTTTAGAGCTGGAAAACTGACTTTTTCTAGTTTGACTGGTATTTTCATTATATTGACAAAACCATGATCTTACCTGACACTGACATTCACCTAATGTAATAGCAGCCATGTATAATGATGTAAGTACTTGTCAATTTTACTACAGTAGAACACAATTCTATTACACTGAGGTTAAGTTATAAGGAAATTCTCTTGCTCTTCATCAGATGTAAAACAACACATATGGATTAAGAAATTCGAGAAACTTTTTTTTTTTTTTTTAAATAGTTCCCTGTTATGTCATGGGAGATTAAAACTCTTCCAAATAATTTGTGAAACTCAGTGTTAATAATCTTTATACTTACTCATTGATAGAGAATAGACTCCTACTACTGTATGTCTTAATACACATCGTAAGTATAGCTACCCTATAATATATTAAAGGATTGGGTAAAACAAAACACTGTGACAATTTAATAAAAAACATACCCGGAAACTGGGCCATAAAATGTCCTGCAGAATATTCCAGCATGGGGTTTTATTCTACTACCTCATGAAAGTTAGAAATGCAAATCATACTTTTGCCTTTTTGTGATACAATTAGAAGTGATCAGAGGATAGGCATTGCATGTCCTTGTTAGGTAACCAACATTACAAGAAGAAGATTAAATAATACTACTGCCACCACTTTCTCTCCAAATAGAAACACTGTCTTTTTTTTTTTATTCACAGGGTGGGTACAAGATGTGGCAGAAGCTTGCCACCATTACCCTTCCAGTGACCTCAGCCTGGAAGCACTGCTCTGTGGCTCTGGGAGATAAAGGAGCCACTAAGTCAGTCCTCCACCACATATGTAGAAAACACTGATAATAAATAAATAAGATGACTTAGTGGTGAAAACAGATCTGTATAATCTGGGAATGTCAAAGAATGTCTCCCTAAATTTTAAAATGCCATTGGTCTGAATATATCCTTAAAAATATAAATGCATGTTTACCATTTGAAAAAATAACTTTGTAAAATTATGTAATAAATATGCAACCCCCCCTAAAAATACTACCCAATTTAAATTCAAAACCCATGTGTGCATGTTATCTAAGCAATACTCATTAGTTAATTTTCTGACCAATAGTGTCAGATATGTAAAAGGCTGAGCCAGTGGAAAAACAAGAGGAAAAAGCCCCCAGCCTTTGACTTTATCTGACAGGTTGAAAGTAACAAGATAATTTTGCTGGATTTATTCTTTGTGGAACATATTATACAAACACACTAATTTTGAGAGCACTTAACCCTAGTTTAAAGAGCGGGAGGGAGAAGAGACTGAATATTAATGAGATGGACCCAATGTGTTTAATGAAAAGTTGCTTTTTCTGAATGTGACATTGGATGTTAAACCCTGGTTAGAAGATATTTGAATGGAAGGCATATTTGCCTTGGGACTACACTTTATTTGGGCACATCACAAATTTCCTTATAAACTTGAAAATGCCATGGTTGCAGTCTGAATATTCACTTGTTAAACTAAGTATTGTAAAAACGAGATGGATGGAATAAAACAGGGGGAAAATGATGTGGGCTACTCCTAGAATTTTCTCAAATGACCCAGATCTTTAGAATGAAGTTTTCCTTTGCCTAGAAACGAAGTGGCTTTTCTTTTCCTCATTCAGCTGCTAGTTCTGGGAAAAGCCCAAAGAGAAACATTTAGATTGGAGGGGTCTTTGAGAAGATGTGACAGTTGACTGATGAGCATCCATAAAATGACAAAGAATAGTTGTGTGAAGCCTGTGCATCACATCGCCTCTCCCTGGGAAACTAATTGCTCTGAATTGTTAATAGTAACATTATTTTTCTGGCAATCATTTCTTTTGAATACCCAAAATGAGCATGAAACAGCTCCTTTGACCGGACATAAAAGTTAAATGTCCCAATGTTGATCAAATTAACTTCAGCTATGTGACAATGGACTATATTTGTGAGAAAATAATGAAGGGCACAAAGGGGTGCTTTATGCCAAGATTTCACAGTTGTAATGTAAAAATGTTTCTGTTGAACTAGGCCAGGCAACATTTCAAAAGGAAAACAGAAGAGCACTGTCACTTTCTAAAAAAAAAAGCTGATTTCATGGATCTGAATGGTCTGGATAATTTCAGGAAGTTTCAAAGGTTGGCACATCAAGAACGACAGCATCAAGCTACTATCTCACATCCTGATTCTTATTTAACTCTCATATAATACTCATAAAGAACACCCTCTTGTAGTCCTTAGTCAGGCAACAATCCTATTGAAGTTGACAGAAATTTTCCCTGAGTCAGGGCTGTAGGATTTGGCTCAAAAGTAGTCTAATTTCCTGCAGACAAAAAGACTAATTTGTAAATAAAATATTTATGTAGGCGTGAAGTGAAGCATGTGCACAAAGTCTGTGATCTACGCTGTTAACCGCATGTTCCTCTCCCTATTTCACATATGAACTTAATTCCCCAAATTTAGAAGTTATGAAGATGCAATTGCAGTGAAGACAGGGGCGGGATTAGGCAAGTACATTATCCAATATGGGAAGGGAAGCAGCTTTCAGATGTTCACTTCTGAAGCATATGGAGTAAATTCAGTCTCTGTTATATCAGTGTAAATCCAGAGTAACACCATTGACCTCCAAGAAGTTAGACTGGATTCATGCAAATGCTGAGAAAAGGATTTGTCTATATATAGTCTACAACAAAAAGTCCATGATAATTCTGTCTTCCTCATGGTCACTGAATTATAAAGGTAAAAAAATAAAACGACACATTACACACATGCTCCAGTTGCCCTTTGCACATTCTCCTCACCACATCATTCTTATGCCTCCACTTTTTGTTTTTTTTAAACCAAAATAAGCTGTTTACTATTCTAATATTATTAGATTAAGTATTTGCATTCAAAAAATCGTATTTGGAATTACTACATAATCATGCAAACATTTCTAGATACCTCTAACATTCACTTTCATTTTTAAAAAGTTTATAATTTAAAGATATTTGAGAAGCTTCATGCCGATGTACTAAAGCTTTGGCATAAAATAATATATGCGGTTAACAAGCCTTTTGTAATGTTAAAATAATTTACTTAAGTTTTACTTGTATCTATTGCTTTTAATTCTTGCATAAGAGAATCTTGTGGTCATTTGAACCCCACATTAACGAGGTTGCAGTTAGTTCATGTTTATGAAGATATTCACAGAAATGCAGATGGACACAGAGGACAGAACTGTGGGTCACTTACTCCCACAGTGACTTACATCAACTGTGAGAAGGTGTTTCTGTTTCATTCACTGAAGGTTTAGCTCATTAAACTGTTTCCCTTCTCAGTATTGTTCACTGAGTCTGAACTGCATTGCAGTTAAATGCTCTTTAGCAGTTTAAAGGCTTTAGAGGAAAAGACTTACCAGCCTCTGTTTTTAACAGCACTAAATCTGCATTATTAGTTCATGCAGATAAGGGGATTTAAAGGCCTGGCTTGAAAACTCTCTCTTCTATGTTTATCTGACACTGCATATCTCCTGTAGCTCAGCTGGAAATGTAGATCTATGAAGCTTTAAAGAGAGATTAAAGCCGAGAAAAGAAGTACTTTCCCCCCTATAGATGTTCTCACTTTTCCTTTTCTTACTGTCTGAAGGAGTGATGGCAGACAATGGTCAAAGATGGTTCCCAAAACCTTCTGAATGGGGACACTGTTGGTGGTAGCATTCATTCAAAGTGAGCTTCAGTGTATTGTCCTCCCCAATCAGCAGATCAGAATAGAGTTTGCTGGTGGCTGCCAAAAGGTTAGCAGTGCCCATGAAAGGGGTTTCCCATTATTCACTGCTCTTACAGAACTCCTCTTTTGTGCTAGTCAGCCCATCATTTCACTATGGAGGTCCGGATCTGCGGCTGGCTGCTCTCTCAAAATGAGCAATTCATGTGAATGCAAACCCACAGTAGTAGTGCAACCTAAAATTGAAGGTTTTCTTTTCTAAAAAGACAGGGGAGTTAGGGCAGTTTTTGGCAATGCCACATTTTAATGATATACCATCATGACATCTTTGACCCACAGTTAACACTAATACTACAGTCTGATTTCCTTACCCTTGCCAGGGCATCGTGGGAGGTCCAAAGCCAAAATTAGCTAAATGAAGCACATAGCATGCTGTGGCAAGCACGCAATAAATAATACAGATAGATCTGTTTAGGTTCCTTAATGCAGAACAAAAGAGAAGAGGAACAGAAACCCCCTCCAAAAAAAACAAAGCAAAAGAATAATTATCTTATCTGTTGGGGTACTGTAACAATACATATAATATTTTGTGGCTAAAAGCACTCCCAGTCAAACAGATCTAGAAGTCACTGAAGCTTAGTTCATTAATTCAAAGTATCTCTTATAAACTTACACAGCCAACCTATTTACATAACATCAAAAAAGTTCATGATTTTAAAAAAAAATGTTTTAACCGCTTTACTCTGATAGAAATGGCATCAGAATAATGATTTCTCTTCTTCCAGCCCTCCCAAAAGTGAGAATGACACACTAAATGTGGTGTATAGTGGAAAAGTAGGTTGTGCACACAGTGGAAAAAAAGCTAAATCTTTCATTAAATAGATGGGCCAGTTTTTAAGCTAAATGAAAATTATCCTGGAGACCTAAGCAGAGAGGTAAGGCTTTGGCTACTCTATTTTCTAAATAAGAAAGTATCTATACCTAATTCTATACTTTAAGAGTCTTTCAATTAAAATCTAAAAATAGGAAAAAGCACAATACTGTCTACATACAAACAAGGTATTTTATGCTGGATATCTAAATTTGGCTCTATTTCCTCTTCATTTTCTATAGGAAACAATCAGCAAAATAAACTATTATTCTTTTGTAGAGAATTCCTCACAGAGGATGATATTGCATGCAGCATCTCAGTGCAAAGGGGAACATTGTGTGTAAATGATGGAGAGAGGAGCTGGTTCATTGACCATGAGTCACCCTTAATCTCAGACCAACCTTTGAGCACAGCCTAACCTTTGTTAGGGTGGAGGAATGGGGATTTTTTAAGATCCTCCCATATTTGACCCATTTACCCCTTCTCCCTTGCTCATCTGACGCCCCTGCTCCCCCATCCTCCCAAAGTGCTCCTTATGAGGCTACCCATCCAGTGCTGCTCAAAGCAATAGCTTGTGGGAGGGATGCACAAGCCACTCTTAGTACCTGCCAGTCTGAACTTGGATTTCCCATATAGCAACACTCTTAGGCTGATCTCCAGTATATTAAGGCTCAAATAAATAAAGTTAACTCACTCAACCTTTTCTGAAAAGATGTGGCTGTGACAGTTTCTTCACTGGTCTTGGACATCTTTTACTGAAAAACCACGGGCAGGATTGAACTGGGGACCTCTGGAACTTAGTGCATGAGCCTCTACCGTATGAGCTAAAAGCCAACTGGCTCTTAACCAAGGCTGTAGAGCAGACTCATTTAATTCTCTCTCTCTAAGCGGTCTCGGTGCCACTAGATGGGACAGAACACCACACCCAGAAGGTGTGTGGGTTACACTAGGATTTGTAGAGAGGGAACTTGGGAAGCATGGGGGCTTAGAAGGAGGAGTAGGGAAAGCAGCATGTCATGGTATCTACAGAGGCTTAGTCTTCACTAGGAGAAAAGGTCTGTTTTTAGCACATTAGCTAACATGTTCAAATCCTACTGAGTCAAGGCAAACTGTAGTTTTAACATGTGTTAGCTGGTCGAGGACCCTATGGTTTGTCTCAACCAGCTACCTTATGTGCGTTACAGCTACAACTTGCCTTGTCTGCATTAGGATTTTAAACATGTTAATTAACATATGTTAGAATGCACTTGTTTCCTGCCCAGAGAGAAAAAGAAGGCCATACTGGTGCCAGCTGACTGTGTGTGTGTGAGGGTGAGGAGGCAAAGTCTGGGGAGAGTGTATGTGAGAGAGTGGAAGGGACGTGTCTTGCAAGGAACAAGGGAGGGAAGGTTGGGTGCAGGGTGATGGGAATCTGTTAAGAAGCAGGGAGATGTAACTACTAGCAATGTCACAGAAAGCATGCATGTATGTTTAAAGATGAGAAAATTTCAATGTTTAGATAAGAAAGGAAAAGAGAAAGAACTGCATGAAAAGAACCATGTTATGAATGAACCTATTCACTCCTAATTATAGAGAGATTCCTAAAAAGTTAAAAGAACAGGAGTACTTGTGGCACCTTACAGACTAACAAATTTATTTGAGCATAAGCTTTCGTGGGCTACAGTTAAAGTTAAGTTACATTTACAGTATCACCATTATGTCATTGATAACATTGCATATGAAGACTTCTTTAAAGAGAAACTTTTAGGCTCTATTTCTCGGGGAAACATGAAGTCAGTCAATACTTCATAAAAGAAACATTCAAATCTTCCAGAAGAATCATTAAATGTGACAGTTCAGGCTACTGCTGTATAAACATACTTCCTTTTTGCCTATACATGTATGCGCATACATAAATAATCTTTTCTTGATGGCTGCCTTTATCATGGATCCATAACTGCTAAAGAGGATTATCAAAAGTTTCTTTAGCATATTCTGACAGTGCACTGCCCAGTGGACTGAGTTTACTTTGTTAGCACTTTCATAGACTGTGGTGATATCAATAGCTGTGTACAAATAATATATTCTCTTTTACAAACAGATTAGATGTTTAGTGTACACTGCCTGTGTTGAGATTAACATACCTTGCATTAAAAACACATTTGAACATCAACACTATTTGTTTTTACTTAGCCCCTGTGGAGACTAGGGGAAAAAAGGTGTACTTTTAAGATGTGCTAACACATTTTAAAAATATACTTTTTCCCCTAGGCTACAAAAGGCTATAGAAAGTCCATAGAAATTCCCCAGTCTTTTCAATTTCTTTTAAAATAATCAGCATCACAAATGGACCTCTAATCGGATCCATGTGAAAACATTCTTAACTCTTATAAAAAGTGTATTGTTTTAATCTATATTAGTGCAGTTTTGCAAGTGGAGGAAAATGCTATAAACAGTATACTGTGTGTGACTGTTATTGGACAATGGAATAAAAAAATCTTGGTATGGCTAGAAAGTAATTTTTATCATAGCTTTTATAAACTACTAAGGGGAAGAGGAGGATGAGAGAGACTAATAGAGACTAATACATACCTATCAAGTACATAACCAAGAGCCTTATGTCGTATTCCTGAGTAAACCGATGGGCTTGTTTCCCAAGCAATTAAATTGGAAGCATCATGGAAAAGATGAATGTTTACCAAGTCAAAGGCACTATGACAAAGGAAAAACAAATTACAATGACTCAGGATAAAAGAAAAAACATTAGCAGCAAGCAGCGGAGCATTCAACATCATAGCACAAAATTGTATATTCACTGCTACAGCAACTTACATTTACCCAGACAGTGCAAAGTTATGCTATCATAGTAGAAATTGCCACGGAGAGTAGCACCAATCTGATCCACAGTTAAGGTTTCAGCTAGGCTTCTGTTTAAAGTTTATGTATTATACAAAAATAGAAAGATTGAGATCAATTACAGCTCAGAGGCAGGGGTGGGAATTTTTGTGCAAACTGGGCAAACTGTAACTTGACATATGCATAACTAGAGTTGGTTGGAAAAATTCAGATGAAACAGTGTTTTAGAGATTGAAACATTTTGTGGAAATGGTTTGATTTCACTGAAGATCCGATGGAACCTACCTGACTTCCTGCCAGCTCACCTGCCTGCCCACCCAGTGGGCTACCAGGAACCCCAGGACTGCCAGGGTCTGCGGCACCAGGGCAGCCTTCCAGGCAGACAGCCCCAGAGCTGGTGTTCCATTCCCTTTCACAGAGAATTTTGACATTTTTGGTTTTGCTCTTCATTGGAATGAAACCAGATCTTGAAATATTAAAATCCTCTGCAACATGGAATTACCTTTCTCTTACCAGCTCTATGCATAACAACTAAATAAGAACATAAGAATGGCCATACTGGGTCAGACCAAAGGTCCATCTAGCCCAGTATCCTGTCTTCCGACAGTGGGCAATGCCAGGTGCCGCAGAGGGAATAAACAGATCAGGTAATCATCAAGTGATCCATCCCCTGTTGCCCATTCCCAGCTTCTGCAAACAGAGAGTAGGGACACCATCCGTGCACATCCTGGCTAATAGCCATTGATGGACCTATCCTCCATGAATTTATCTAGTTCTTTTTTGAATCCTATTATAGACTTAGCCTTCACATCCTCCTCTGGCAAGGAGTTCCACAGGTTGACTGTGTGTTATGTGAAAAAATACTTCCTTTTTTTTGTTTTTCATTTGGTGACCCCTAGTTTGTGTGTTCTGAGAAGGAGTAAATAACACTTCCTTCTTTACTTTCTCAACACCAATCATACTTTTACAGACCTCTATCATATCCCCCCTTAGTCGTCTTTTTTCCAAGCTGAAAAGTCCCAATCTTATTAATCTCTCCTCATATGGCAGCTGTTCCATACTCGTAATAATTTTTGTTACCCTTTTCTGAACTTTTCCAATTCCAATATATCTTTTTGAGATGGGGCTACCAAATCTGCATGCAGTATTCAAGAGGTGGACATACCATGTATTTATATAGAGGCAATATGATATTTTCTGTTTTATTATCTATCCCTTTCTTAATGATTCCCAACATTCTGTTCACTTTTTGACTGCAGCTGCACATTGAGTGGATGTTTTCAGAGAACTATGCACAATGACTCCAAGATCTCTTTCTTGAACGGTAACAGCCAATTTAGACCCCATAATTTTATATGTATAGATGGGATTATGTTTTCCAATGTGCATTACTTTGCATTTATCAACACTGAATTTCATCTGCCATTTTGTTGCCCAGTCACCCAGTTTTGAGAAATCATTTTGTAGCTCTTCGCAGTCTGCCTGGGACTTAACTATCTTGAGCAATTTTGTATCATCTGCAAATTTTGCCACCTCATTGTTTACCCCTTTTTCCAGATCATTTATGAATATACTGAAAATACACTATTTACCCCTCTCCATTCTGAAAACTGGCCATTTATTCCTACCATTTGTTTCCTATCTTTTAACCAGTTACCAATCCATGAGAGGACCTTCCCTCTTATCCTATGACAGCTTACTTTGCTTAAGAGCCTTTGGTGAGGGACCTTGTCAAAGGCTTTCTGAAAATCTAAGTACACTCTATCCACTGGATCCCCCTTGTCCACATCCTTGTTGACCCCCTCAAAGAATTTTAGTAGCTTGGTGAGGCATGATTTCCCTTTACAAAAACCATGTTGACTCTTCCCCAACAAATCATGTTCATCTACATGTCTGACAATTTTGTTCTTTACTATCGTTTCAAGCAGTTTGCCCAATACTGAAGTCAGGCTTGTAATTGCTGGGATCACCTCTGGAGACCTTTTAAAAAATTGGCGTCACATTAGCTATCCTCCAGTCATTTGGTAGAAAAGGTGATTTAAATGATAGGTTACACACTACAGTTAGTAGTTCTGAAATTTCACATTTGAGTTCCTTCAGAACTCCTGGTGACTTATTACTGTTTAGTTTATCAAGTTGTTCCAAAACCTTCTCTAATGACACCTCAATCTGGGAGAGTTCCTCAGATTTGTTACCTAAAAAGAATGGCTCAGGTTTGGGACTCTCCCTCACATCCTCAGCCATGAAGACCGATACAAAGAATTCATTTAGTTTCTCAGCAATAACATTCAATCGTCCTTGAATCTCCTTTAGCATCTCAATCATCCAGTGGCCCCACTGGCTGTTTAGCAATTGATCTTGTTTATGTAACCTTTGTCTGCCCATCCTCCTTTCCCACCCCCTATTATTGCAGCTTTCAGTAGTTCTGCCATATCTGCCATAAGAATGTAAGCTCTTTGGGGTAGGGATTGTGTCTTGCTATATGCCTGTACAGTACCTTGCATATTTTGGACAGTGTTGTAATATGAACAACAATAATCATATCTTGGCAATATTCCTGTCTATATGACGTCCTTTGCAATGTCAATTGCACTATACACCTCTACCCCGATATAATGCGATCTGATATAACACGAATTCGGATATAACGCAGTAAAGCAGTGCTATGGGGGGGGAAGGGCTGAGCGCTCCAGCAGATCAAAGCAAGTTCGATATAACGTGGTTTCACCTATAATGCGGTAAGATTTTTTGGCTCCCGAGGACAGCGTTATATTGGGGTAGAGGTGTACCCTCTATTTTTACTTCCGATTTTTAGAAACATTCTAATGAATATAATGTCACTTTACCTTATACCATTAGCATCTCATTCTGCTTCCATTGAACAAACCCTAGAACTTCACAGTTCCAGCCTCTGCTTCTGTGTTGCAGCAAACATTTCCTTCAATAGCTTTGCTTTGAGTAGGGAGATTAAGGGTATAAATGCACTACAGCTGTTAGGTGTGATTTGCAGCTTGAGGAGACATACCTGTGCTAGCTCTGATCGAGGTAGTGTGCTAAAAACAGAAGTGTAGCCATGGTGGTGCAAGCAGTGCAAGGGATTAGCTGGTCCAAGTATATACCTGGGGTCTCAAATGGATCATATCTGGGGTGGCTAGCCCTTCCCGCTGCTCACGCTCCTGCAGCTACTCTTCTATTTTGAGTGCACTAACTAAATCAGAGCTAGCATGAGTATGTCAACTCGAGCTGGAAATTATTCTTTCTAACTCCAGGGTAGACATATCCTTAGTCTCTCTACTCAGAACAAAGCTGTTGAAGGAACTGTTTGCTGTGGCACAGAAGCAGAAATTGGAGCCATGAAGTTCCAGATTTTATATAATGGAACCAGTTTTAGCTACCAAAATACAGAGTGTCATTTGCTTCTGTGGCCTTTGAGGTTAACTAATTGTTAGTCTCCAGCCCAGAGGATTTTTTCTGTGTGTGAGAAGCTAGAATTTTCCCCAAATGTACAATCTAGAAAGGTTTTAAAAACCTTTGGGTAAAAGGAACTCTATAAATCATATGAAAAGTAATGTGTTTAAACAAATCAGAATTTCTTACACATGTGGTCACCTGTTATTTAGTGAACAGGCACATGCACGCTTAAACAGATGGCAATAGTCTTACACCTATTTCATTAGGTATATGTTCTCTGCCTGTGCCTGACCCTTCTCCATCACCTTTGGATGCCCGGATGCCCATCAGAGCACAATTTTGACCATAGCAACTGCAATTCTGCTCATCCCTTAAGCAGATCACACAAAGGTTTGTGGGGCCTCTTAATTTTTACCCTTTACAATGGAGTGGCCCTCTAAAGGGCAGGCAGAAAATAGCCCTATGAAAATTATACTCAATGTAAAGTTTAATCAAATCATTCAGCCACACAGCCCAATCCCTCCAGCAATTATTCATTTCCTATCTTGGAATAAAAATTTACTCTGAACCCATCCTTGAATAATGTTTTCTCTAAACACAGCTTCAAAGTGTCCCAAAATAGGAAGCCCAAGAAGGCAGCACAGACCTTGGGGTCCCTCATGAGGCAAGAAGAAAAGACTTGGTTAGTTACCAATAATTGGTGTTCTATAAATATATATCTATCTCCCCATGTAAGTATTCTCACACTTCTTATCAAACTGTCTGTACTGGGCTATCTTGATTATCACTTCAAAAGTTTTTTTTCTCTTACTTAATTGGCTTCTCAGAGTTGGTAAGACAACTCCCCCCTTTTCATGCTCTCTGTATGTGTATATATATCTCCTCAATATATGTTCTATTCTATGCATCCGAAGAAGTGGGCTGTAGCCCACGAAAGCTTATGCTCAAATAAATTTGTTAGTCTCTAAGGTGCCACAAGTACTCCTGTTCTTTTTATAAATATATATTCCTCCACAGAGCCCCATCCTTGGAGGCACATGCTGTGCTACCTGGATTCAGGAAGATTAAAGAGCATTAAATTTATCTGACAGTTGCCTCCCTAATTTATGGCCAAATCAGAGTTTATCAAAGGAGGAAGTAGCCGTTCCCTTGTTTGTCACCAAATGCTCAGCCAATTAATGTGCATATTCTAAATACAACAACCAAGAACAATATTAATCACTTACAAATATTGTATGTGAACATTTGTCACACAGTTTAAAATCAAACTCTCCTTGTTTTAGGATCTGAAATGCTTCACATTCTAAATATCCACAGAAGAGAAAAATACCTTTGTTTTTTATAACTATCTTTGAACAACAGAACACATGAAGAACTACAGTAAAGAGTCAGAGAACATGGGAAATGTGGTGAGACACCAACAGTTCCAAGTCCAATGGCAAAAGGAAAAGCTGTACCTTGTGGGACACGGCTGAAGAGCCTCCCTTATAGATATGGCTGTGGTGCATATATTGTAGTATAATGTTACCCTATTACACCCTGTGACAAAGTTCCTCCTCTATCTTGGTTGGTTCTGCGCTTATTGGCGGATTTTCTTGCCTCAGAGATTCACCATGTTGGGTGGGGAACAGCCCAGAGACCGTCCCCTCTGGGAGAACCCACAGTCCAGGTCAATTGGGAGGTTTGGGGGGAACCCGGGCCCACCCTCTACTCCGGGTTCCAGCCCAACCCTCTACTCCGGGTTCCAGCCCAAGGCCCTGTGGACTGCAGCTGTCTATAGTGCCTCCTATAACAGCTGCATGACAGCTACAACTCACTGGGCTACTTCCCCATGGCCTCCTCCAAACACCTTCCTTATTCTCACCACAGGACCTTCCTCCTGGTGTCTGATAACACTTGTGCTCCTCAGTCCTCCAGAAGCACACCCTCTCAGCTCATTGCGCCTCTTGCTCCCAGCTCCTCACACTCCCACCACAAACTGAAGTGAGCTCCTTTTTAAAACCCAGATGCCCTGATTAGCCTGCCTTAATTGATTCTAGAAGCTTCTTCTTAATTGGCTCCAGGTGTCCTAATTAGCCTGCCTGCCTTAACTAGTTCTAGCAGGTTCCTGATTACTCTAGTGCAGCCCCTGCTCTGGTCACTCAGGGAACAGAAAACTACTCATCCAGTGACCAGTATATTTGCCCTCTACCAGACTCCTGTACCCCACTGGTCTGGGTCTCTCACAACCCTTACTGCTTTTTCCAGTTCTGGATCCATACAGCAGCACACATGATTCCTAAGAGTAAGGATCTGTGAAGGCAGTTTGGTGAATATTAAGTATTTTTCCTTATCATAAGATAGGAACCACGTTCAAGCTTTCTGGGATTGGGACTCTCCTGTGTTTGTACAGTGTCCTGCACAATCAGATCCCAATATCAGTAATTATTAATAATATAATTTGCATATAAGCACCTTCAAAATCTATATCACCTACATATACCCTTTGTCTTGCATATACCTCTGCTGTGAATGTTACTCATTTAGGATGTATTTCAGCAAGGTACTTTAGGACATATCTAACTTTAAGTACATGAATCTTGACTTCAAAGAGACTATTCATGTGCTTAAAATTAGGTACATGCATAAATACATTGCAGTATAGGTTCCTAAATCTGGATCAAATGTATTCAGAACACAGAATCTCAGAGAGCTCCAGTTCTCTATCTCACCCAAAGAGTTAACAATATTAATGCAACTAATTAAAAAACGGATAAACTATTTACCAAAGAAACGTCTAATAGTCAACTGCAGATGATCATAGGAAACAAAGTTAATAGGTGGTACAGCTTCTTCTCAGAAAACGGCTTTATATGTAATATTGTAATGATCTTGGACATTATTTGGTTGTAAAAAAAAAAAAAAAAGTTCAAGGCGCAGATGGCTCATCAGGCTGATGCAGTTTAAGGCACATCAGTTTCCATAGCCAATACCGTTGACTTCTCACCTCTGTGGATCAGGTACCCATTTTGCAGTTGGGCGAACTAGAGGTAGCCTTTCGGTGTGAGATTGAGCAAGACTCAAACCCACAGTTTTGGGGATTATAATGAAGTACTTTAACCACTCAGCCACCATGCCTCAACCTATTTGAGGGTACCATATTCATGCTTTCTTGATGGCACAATACATTATTATTTACCCTGCTTTTTTTTTTAGAATCTAATGGATGCATTTGATATTTAGAACAAGAACTTCCATTCTAATTACCCAAAATTATATCAGAAACAACCATTAATTTCCCCTGAAATCTGCCATATCTATAGCAGCAGTTTACCAACAGCTTGAAGAATAAGAAACATATATTTGGTGTTCTTCAGAGATAGAGCTTGCCTCTTTCTGAGCCATTCATTCCTGGATAAACGAAGGTGAAATTTAACCAATTTTTCCAGTTTTTTTTTTCTTTCCAATTTTTGTCCCTTACACTCCTTTAAAATTTTAAAGACAAATACAGAAATATGCCCCAAAATAAATAAATATGAAATAAGCTTAAATGTCCCAAATATAGAAGCTTTTTCTCTTAAATGTACCACAACATCAGAGTCAGTCTGTGCTGAAGTTTCTCTGGTTTAGGTCACTGAGATATGTGACCCATTCTCAGCCACTACACAATAATGCTGTGCTTTAAAAACTATTGATAAGTTAAGAAATAATGCAAAACTAACATAAGAGTGAATGTTAGTCCACATGACCTTCTCTCTTATAAGCCTATCATCAGACACAACTCAAGTGGGTTTGGTAATCTCATGAAGTAATTCACATAATTGATAGTCAAGTACAGTCAGTGTCACAAACTTTTCAAACAGATCACAAAATATTTTCCCTCAGATTATTGATATTAGGTTCAGATCCTTTTGTCCACAAACTTTCAAACAGCTTCTCTTACTATGTTGCACTTAGTTTTCTGTTTACATTATTTTCTAAGTAACATTATTTTAGCATAAATTACTAATTCATCTCAGGGTTACACAACAAACTCACACTTTCCTAAGCGCTCTTAAAAGGAAAGGATTGCTAAATATCTTAAATATTCACCATTTTAACTGAATATATTTATATTTAAAGACCTGTGCAGCAATAATAATTTATTGAAAACAGTAGACATCTATGAGGGATAAACCTCTCAATTCCCTTTGATTTCTTATGGAGGCACTATCCCATCTAACATATAATAACTAAAAATGTAACCCTACAGATAAGAGCAAACTGAATATTTACAATTCCGAGTTTTTAAACATTTGGCCAGCATAGGATGAGCCACAATCTGGGCCCAAAATAGTACAGCAGACCTAAATTCTGCAAAGAAAGAACAATTGCTCATTGCAAGTGTGTTTCAGTGCACAAGTATGTAGCAGGAACTGATGTGTATGGGCTTGATCCAACACCCAGTGAAGTCACTGGAAGTTTTTCAATTGACTTAAGTAGGCAGTGGCTTGGGCTCTAAATGGCTAGCTGAATGAGTACATAGAGAATGGCATATTTTTTCATAAATACTTCCAAAGCTTTTTGGATGTCTGTGGCTCACAGATAATTTTCTTGATCAGTCTAATGGCAAGTATATGCAAATATTAAAATCACATTGATAAAAGTGAGTTTTACCACTTGTCATTTACAATTTACTGAGCATTATTATGCACATAATAAAGCTAAGCATGATCTGTCATCTCTTCTTTGTAGCAAATAAATTAGGTTATATACATAAAGTTTCTCATAGAAAATACACATGAAATAAAGATAATCATAAATAACTTGATAGGATGCAACATACCAATCAGTAATACACCATCTTGTGCGAATGAAGCCTTTTCTGGACCATTTACACTGAAAAATAAATAAGCAATTTAAATCAGTCATCTTAAATGAAGGATTGATGGGAGTTAAATATACTTTACAAGAGAATATTTTTAAACTGTTTATTAAGAACATAAAACGAACAACCCATACAATGTTTAAGTAATGAGCACTATGAACTATATAAACAGGATCAAAATAAAATATTGTTATCTACTATAAGGATTTAAATTGCACTGCTTACTTCTTTGTTTCACTAGTCTAACAATAAACTTGAAATAAAAACTACTTAAAAAAACCTGGTCAATTTTACATAAGTGAGTACTAACATGAAAATGATTGTTACAGTTGTACTTTCATAAGAAAAATAAAATTACTTTGAATACACACCAGAAAAAAACCAACCAATTCTTATCAATTGTGCATAAATGCCTTAACTTATTTGTAAATTTACCTAAACTGTAAAGTTGCATCATGGAGTTTTACAATGAATTTAAATGAATGTGACATATTAGAAACCTGTACTTTTTCTGCAGATTCTGCCTACCTAATAATTCTATAAAAGTTAAAGTGAATTTAAATGAGAGTATAACAATACATTTATCAAAACAGCAACATCCTCAGTAAGATACAAATCAACTACTGCCAAGGTATAATACTGCTGGCATAGCAAAATAATTCTTTCAGCCATGGTCCTAAATTGCTCTACCAAAAAGAAAAAATTAATTTAAATTAAATTAAATTTAACAAGCCATTATGTTGGATCCCATTTATATACGGCTACAGTGACTGTGATGCTGGACTATTCATTGCCCCAGATATACTTAAATGATGATGCCTATGATTTTGTGGCAAAATACTGAAACTACTTATAATAAATAACTATTAACCATAGTACAGCATCCTTCAGAATTTAAGTAATAACACTTCTGGCCTCTCATGAGGCAATATATACAGCTTTTGACATATACCCTGCAAAGTGCTTTCTTTTCTCCTTATTGTGAATATGACACTAGATGAAATTCTCTACTCACCCCCAAAAAACTCTACCCTAATAAACTGGTGCCTAACAAAATCCAAACCACCCAAACACCCTGAGAGAACCTGCTTCGATATGAAAATAAACCCCCCTCTGACTTCACCCTCATAGCTGTCACCTACAACCCCACTCTGGAACCCATACAGGGTATCATCAAACAACCATAACCCATAATCGATGGGGACCTTATCCTGAAAGAAATCTTTCCTGAACCCCCTCTTCTGGCCTTCAAACAATCCCCCAACCTCACCAAGCTCATCATCAGAAGCAAGGTCCCCATGGGACTAGGAACCACCAACTCAAAGCAGCACCAGGCCCTGCTAGAACAACAGATGCAAAACCTGCGGACAAATCTCCACTGCTACAAATTACCCCCTCTCCCCCACACTACAGACCTTTCAAGATCTATGGGTCCTACACCTACCTAATCACAACATGTGGTGTACTTCATCCAGTGCACTAAATGCCCCAATAACTACTATGTGGGTGAAACCAGACAATCACTACTCTCTCAAATGAGCTCACACAGGAAAATGACAAAAGACAAAAATACTCTATCACCTGTGTGTGAACACTTTTCAAAAAGCAATCACTCTGCATTTGACCTATCAGTCGTCATCCTCAAAGGAAACCTGTACAACACCTTCAAAAGATGAGCTCAGGAGCTTAAATTCATAACTTTGCTAGAAACTAAAAATCACAGTCTTAATAAAGACACTGGATTTATGGCTTATTACAAAAATCTGTAACCCACTAACCTCCCCTTTTCGTCCTATGACTACAGGGATGTTAATGGGCCATTTCACCTTGAATAGTCTCATAGAATATGTACTTACTACTTATGCTAAACTATTTATATGATCTTGTATTTAGCGGTGACACTCTGAATACCTTTCCCAGACCTGAAGAGCTCTGTGTAACTCAAAAGCTTGGCTCTCTCATCAACAGAAGATGGTCCAGTAAAAAATGTTACCTCACCCACCCTGTCTCTCTAATATCCTGTGACAAATAGATCTACAACAACATTGCATACATAAAGTCAAAGCAGACTATTTTCTCATTATCTTTCAGATGAGCATCACCTCTTATTTTCTTTTCTTTAACTGTACGTCTATCCTCCTGGCAACCACATTTACCTCCCTGGTTCTTGTGGCAACAAATCAACTGTAACTAATCAGAAGAATGCAAAACATACATTGTTCCTTTACCACTGTCCCTTTATTAAGATTCCCTTACCCCCAACAAAATCCTCTTTATATTCAAAACATCAGTTTATAAAGATACATTTAAAATGTTTATTGTATTGACTGAATAACAACTTGAACTTGGTAGCTTGAAGGTGAAAACTTACATGAATCTTTTCTTTTAACACAAGTTCACAGTGGGTTGTGTAAGTAGAGTTATCCAGAAATGCTGGGCTACTCTCACTGATTTATTTTTAATTGAAGAAAGTCTATTTAAGCATTTGTTTTGGGAAAAAACATATACAATTATGTGGATTATATAAATTTAAGAAAAAAAAAGTTATTCCACGTTCTAGTCTACCATTTTTGATACCGTCCCTTTAAATACCTATATCCAGGATCTGAATTTTACAATCGCATCTGTTGAGCAGCTCTCAACTAAAGAACAGTTTTGGCTGAAACATGCTAGTGAGGATTGCTGGCATTCTCATACACTTCATATAGTTTCATCAGCTTCATATTGATTCAGCAATTGGAAAAACAAACATGTTCAATTGAAAATAGTAAAAAGTTCAAGAACATTGATTAACAATAAAGTGCTTTATCCAAAGACTCAACGTTTATATTTGGTAATGTGAACAGATTGCACAATGAATGCTTTTTCTTCTATTTTTTTTCATGACTTGAATTATGTCCCCATAATTTCAGCTAGTTTGTTATACAGGCACAGGGTATTTTCACGACATTTTAGCTATTTTAAAAAAATCTGACATGGCTCTGTGCCTTATTCTTCCTGCATCAGGGATTTGTTTGTGCCTGCCAGTTGTCCTTTTATAAGAATGTTTCACAGTCTATGATTCAACTTTGGGTGCCTGATTGACCAAAATGAATGTAGAAACACTGAGATTCATTTGTTTGAAAAAGAGTTGAGGGATATCAAAGAGGAGATTTGAGAAGAGATAGTTGACTTGTGGGAGAGTTATAATTAATATCGCTAATAATTATAATTAATATCACTAATCCTCTCATGAGAGATACCACAGTGGTATTCCAGCCCATTTTTCTAGTCCTTTGATAGCTTTCGTAAATTGTTTAATAAAATTAGCTTTGAAGAGTTCTCCTTTATCCAAAACATTGTGGATACCAAGATACCTAATTTGTGAAAGCTCTTTCAGGGTTGTAAAGATTTACTAGAAACTCATCAACATTGAATAAGGTTTGCTTGCATATTTTCTGTTTGTAATCATTGTATTTGAATTTTATTTCTAACAGTGGCTACAGATTCTATTTCAATTAAGACTGGTGACAAATCATACTACTACTTGATTCTTGTTTCCCAACTGAATTCTTTTAACATATTTAGATTGTGACCATACTAAGTACTAACTATCTAAAAATACAGAGAACCCTCTTACAACTACATTCAGCCTATTTCCAGAGTCCTATGTCAAATGCCACTCATGTATATAAACATCCTCACCAACATTAACACAGCAATTGCTACATTTACCACCACAATAAATGTATCTTGAAAGAAAACAGACCTCCTAAAAACAAGGACTTTATAAACAGTTAATGGATTTCAAAATAACTCCGGCTTTGAGCATATCAAATGTTAGTATCAACTACCTTGCTATCTGTTTTTTAAAAATTGGATTCTTTACAGATATTATTTCAGGATGTCTGATGCATTATGGAATGTATCACCTCAAAAAGTTCCATTTTAACTAGTATGACTGAGTGATATCTTGGCCTCAGTGAAGTTAATGGCAAGAATCCCGTTGACTTAAATGGGGCCAGGATTTCACTAGAGGCCTCCTGTATTAAATGTCTTTATCAAGTAAAGTTTCCATGTGCTAATAGTAATCTTCAAAATAGTCAACTATGCTTGTCTGGGAATATTGTACAGTGCCTCCTGAACAACGTTCAAACCAAGTTTTCCGTAGTCAACTATATAAAGCCTCACCCTACAATGGATCAGCTTCTCCATTTTAAGAAACAAAGCTTCAGCCATTCACTTAAGAAATACTAACATTGCAACTGAAATTTGTGCACTCTTGGCAGCTGATTGGACCAAAGCAGTAAACACAGCCAGAATTGGAATAGGATGTTTTGATAGAACTTCATACTACAAAAGACTCCTTTGAATGACTCCAGGGAAATTAGTTCTTTTATATCCTTTCAGACCAGCTTCCCCTTTAACGAACAGCAGCCACTCTGGACTTTCAAGAGGGGACATCCATAGAAGGGCCCCATCCAATTCCCTCAGGCTGCGACTAGGATACCTCTGGACATTCATATTAATCAGGGTATTGCCTGATTAGCTTCTTCCATGCTCTTTTTCTTCTCAGCCATGTCTATATGTTGGTAATAGAGGCTCAGTGGGGATTGAGGGCTTAGAGCAATATATAAGAGAGAAGGAGAACATGGATATTTTAAATATTGGATAACAATGGGTATTTTTAACACAATAGATTACATCAGATTCTTCCATCTCAAAACTAGGTTAAATAAAGGCCAATTTAGATGAAGAAGTTACTCCTGTCTTTAGGTAAAATAATAGACCTGCAACAACTTCTTTAGATTTGGAACAATTAGGATGGTGAATGGATGCACAAGTATTTGCAGATATGCATATCGATCTAATTAGGATCTGTACAGTGTTTCTTATTGTAAAAATGTATCTATTGTCAAATTTGCAAATGTGACTGAAGTCATTTGCATATTAGTTGATATGCCATCTTAGGGTCCAAATACAAAAGTCTGTTATGGTATTTTGGGGTTTCCTAATGCCTACACTTGTGCAGTGACTATTGGTTTTATTCACAGCAGTATATACTTGATCCCACTTTGCCAAATTTTTATTGTAATAAATGAAATTAAAAATCTGAAAACTCTGAGTTTAAAACACCTCACATTTCTAAAACTTGCAGTTACATTGTGCAAGCTTTCTCTTTGTGAATAGGGTCCCCAGGGAGATTGTGTTGACCTTTTAAAACCCTCTAGAAACACCACCTACATAAATAACCTCAGCTACATGGGGTAAAAGGACCTCCAGACAACATTAACATGAAGAGAGAGGTTATGGAGGGCTAATGTCAAAATGCACTGTGAGCAATAAGTAATGAACACAAACCATGATTGATAATGACTAGCACAGAGCCTTAATTCATCTTTTCTCCATCATTCTACTGTGAGGGACCATATCAAATTAAATAGTGGCCCAGCAAGGGTTTATTCAACCATACAAAGCAGGAGCATGAAGGAAAGACAGATTAAAGTAGCAATGACTGGAGTGTAATTGCAGCTTCTTAAATGAACAGCATGGTTCAAAGAGGAAGAAGGGAAAAAATTTGTAGATGAATCAATTGAACAACAAAAGAGACCAGGTCTAACAAACTGCAAGTGCAGCTGATGCACCAACTGACCTTCAGTATCAATACCTCCCATGTTATATTATCATTGCAGTAAAAGGAACTCCTCCTTAGAGCCTCATGTAGGGACTTGTGTTAAATGCTATTCCACGTAAATTACAGTATGTTCAGTGGTTTACACTAGTCAGTAATAATACCAGTTGTATGAATGCAAAAAAAAAAATACTTATTACAACTTCTAATAGAAAAAATCTGAATGCAGCTCCTGATGATGATGGCTTTCCTCTCCTTGATCCCCTAAAGGATTCTAAATGTTTACACTATTGTGTAGATGTGAAATCATTAGATTAGATGATAAACTCTTTGGAGCAGGGACTGTATCTTCCTAACCTTCCTGAGTGTTAGAATAATTCATAGCTCAGTGAGGTCCCAAACCTGTTTGGGCCTTTGGATGCTACTGCAATACAAACAACACTATTCAAAAAGTATAGCAAGTTCTGCTACTCTAGGATTTGTAAAAGCAACTTAATAACCCTGCAAATTTTATGAAGACTTCTACTTGGGAATACAGCATATTTTAGCTTTAAATACTTAATTTTAAGTTTATTTGGCTCACGATGGAATTTTTCTCAAATTACATTCAAATCTGTGATCTATATACAGCTATGCTCCTATAGCTATGGGTGCCGACTTACTTAGATCCCAGGGGGATCTTACTTAGATCCCACTGCTCTGCCCCAGGCCCTGCCCCCACTCTACCCCTTTCTCCAAGCCCCCACCCTATCTCTTCCTGCCCCTGCTCCTCCACCCCCGCCAGTGCCTCCTGCACGCCACTGAATAGCTGATCGCAGGGAGCAGGAGGCACTGGGAGGGAGGGGAAGGAGCTGATCCGCAGGGCTGCAGTGGGTGCTGAGCACCCACTATTTTTTTTCTGTGGGCCCTGGAGCAACCACAGAGTCAGCACCTATGCCTGTAGCATAATAGCTTTCTTAGTTATTAAAATTTTTCAGAAACACTTATCAGTAGTTCAAGATTCTAAAGTTAATCTACATAATGGTAGAAAAACTAACACCATGTGGCATGCCAGTTGACAATTTTACTCTTAACATAGAGCTATAATGACCAATTATCTAATAGAAAAATACTATCTAACATGGATTTGGAATTTGCTAAGAAAACATCTAATTGCAAAACTGACATTTCAGAAAGGGAATCTGCACACAATGTTAATAAATACAACAAACATGATAAATCAAATGCATTTCCATCCAGTTTATACTAAAGCATATAATTTCTAAATAATTATATCCATTGCAAATGTATTTATATAAATCAGTAGTAATATATTAGCCACCAACATATATAATTTCTTTATGGTAATTATTCATTTCAGAGTTCTACTTCTGAAAAACACTGTTTTTGATAGAGTACAATTGCATACAGTATGTAATTTTCAAGGGCAAGTACATTTTGGGTCAAACTGTGCAGCTTTGCTTGAGTAAGGATTGCAGATTCTGGCTTTCATGGGCAAATTTGATTTTAGTTCTAGCAGTCACTTGACAAAATTTCTCTCTTAGCTACATTGGTCAACTGCAATGAATTCACAGGATTGCACAGGTGTGATTGGTCCATTAACTATTTCTAAATGCGGAAGAAGAAAGCAGTGAGCGTCCTCAGAGTTAACATAATTGTACAAACTAATGATTCAATCTCATATTCATTACGTAGGTAAACAGGGCCGGTGATACCATTTAGGCAAACTAGGCGCTTGCCTAGGGCGCCAAGATTTGGGGGCGCCAAAAAGCAGTGCCCCCATTTTTTTTTTTACATCGTTCCTATGCCCCCTCCCTGAGCGCGCGGTCGCCGCTCCATTTCTCCCGCTTCCCAGGCTTGCGGCGCCAATCAGCTGTTTGGCGCCGCAAACCTGGGAGGGAAGGAGAATTAGAGTGGGGGCAGCGTGCTCGGGGAGGAGGCGGAGCAGAGGTGAGCTGGGGTGGGGAGCTGCCGCATGGCTCCCTGGGCCGGAGGGGGTGGGGAGCTGCTGCGGGGGTGCCTCGGGGGGGAGGAAGCTGCCGCAAGGCTCCCCACCCCAGCTCACCTCTGCACCTCTGCTACACCCCCTCCCCGAGTGCACCGTCACTGCTCCACTTCTCCCACCTTCCAGGCTTGCGGTGCCAATCAGCTATTTGGTACCGCAAGCCTGGGAGGGGAGGGGAATTAGAGTGGGGGCGGCATGCTTGGGGAGGAGGCGGTGCAGAGGTGAGCTGGGGTGGGGAGCTGCTGCATGGCTCCCGAGGGGGGGGAGCTGCCGTGGGGGGTTGGGGGCGCCTCAGGGCGGGGGTGGAGAGCTGCCGCAGGGCTGGGGGGGGGGGGCGCAAGGTGGAAGTTTCGCCTAGGGCGCGAAACTTCCTTGCACCGGCTCTGTAGGTAAATAAACCTCATATTGACAGCAGCGTAAAATGTTCTTGATAGAAGTGCAGGATAGGCTCAGAATGTTTCACATTCCTGTTTTCTTTCTATTCATATCAAATGAGACACAAATAAAAGTGCTCTGAGTACGTCTAGGTGTTACTTAACCCAATTATGTCTCTCTGAACAGTTTCACTGTGGATCATATTCATTGGAAGGAACTAAAACAACAGTCAGACGAGTTCTGTCCACAGTTCTTTCTGCTTGCACAGGCAGCTTCTTGCAGGGGGCTCATCTGCCAGAGGCCTTTCTGTGAGTACCTCCCTGTGGTGCTGGCAAATGCATCTTATGAAAGGGAGGCTGATTTAGTTAATTATTTTTAATTGGATGTTTTAGTTAAGTGTTTCAAACTGATAAAAGCGGCCTACATGCATTTTGTGCCAGCAATCAGGACAAGAGCATGGAATGAGGAAAGGTCAGGGGGTCCCCTCTCTGTGTTAAATAACCAGGAAAGAGCTAGTGAGTTGGAGGTCACAGAAGAAGGGATTGGGAATAAGAAGGGGCTGACCCTACCAGTAGCTGCAGTCCTGCAAGTTCTGTGCTAGCAGCTCTCTGGCCTATAATTACAGCCAAAATAACAAAAATAATTACTTGCAATCACGAACTTACAATTAAGTATTTGAGAACAGAACTTAAAAAATGCATGAGCACAGGCTTATAATTACTCACTCCAGTTTTGGAGCCTTAGTATTTCACCTGTCCTACAGATTTTTCTGCTTCTCCATGGTTTATTACACTAAAAAACCACAACCCAGAACTAAATTCCTATTAAAAAAAGCACTTCCTTTTAACAGGACAGGGGAATTTAGGGTTGCCAAGACTGGGCATGGATGTGTCTATCTTGTAGGTCAGAGAAGAACAAAATATGATAGCACTGCTATAGTTCATTTCCTCCAAGGCTTTCAGAATGCTTTACAAACATTAATGAATTACACCTCGCAACAGCCCACTAAGGTAGATATTGTTATCCCCAGTTTACACATGGGATAGCTGAAGCACAAGATTATATGACTTGTCCACGATCATGCAGCAAATTTGAGAGAGACAGGACAGCACAGCACAAGAACCCACGTCTCCCAATTCACCTGCCTGTGCTTAAACCACAAGATCATCTCCCTGCCTAATAGGACAATTTCAAACAGTTATGGAAGTGCTTTGCTTGAAAACATGCAAGTAATTCCATTAACTTCACAGGAGTGCTCACTTGTTTCAATTAAGAATGTGTGAAAATGTTTGCAGGATTAGGGCCTAAAACAGCACAGCACATAAAGTACAGCTAGAACAGATAAACAAAAAAGTGTGGTCCTGAATGCCCTCACCAGTCTGAGGTACAAGTTGCAATCCAATACCTTTTGGTTGCTCGCTGGTCTTTAACAGAGCCAAACACTCTGTTTGTAAATACTAGGGAAAAAAGGGACTTCCAGGAACACAGTTGAGAAAAGAACTATAGGCAGAGATAAGATGACAGACAATTGCCTGCAGTTTTTAAAGCAATGAGCTTGGCTTTGACTTTAAACAAGCTACTCGTTAGCTGATCCACTGTTTGTAAGACAGCACAAAAATTGAGTAAAGATTATATAGATCACCGGTGCTCTCTGAGAGAAGTATCTAAATGTTAAAACAAGACACCCCCCCCCCCCCCCCGAAACAGCCAAACAAAAATCATGCCCCAGGAAAGGGATACCACATCTTTCACCTTACAATATTAAGTCTCTCCTCAGATCTCCTGTTAATAGGATTCCTTTAGCCAGCAGATGGATTGTGAATACGGGCAGTTTCATCTACTAAAAGACGACATAAATCATCATTGAGAAAGGAGAGACCGCAGTAAGGTTATCACCATACAGCCTTCTCCATGAAAGGTTTGCATTAAAGCATTAGTGAAATTAATTCATCTTTCATAAGAGCTTTGAGCAGTATCTGTGATCTATGATAACAACCAATTTCTCACTATGGGGGAAAAAACATTACTCTGCCCTGATAGACTACACAAATCTGCTTTTTTAAATGGCCTAACATTATCTGCAGTGTTGCTCCCAAAGGCATCATTTCAGATTCATGCCCAGCCAAGAGGACTCATAAATCAACACAGAAAGTTTTGTTAGTTTTATATGCAGTGGGCTGTAATTATTTTGAATTGCATTATGCCTCAATCATTGTAATTACTTTTAGATCATCCTTAAGCGGCAGTAATAAAAAGAAAAGAAATCAGTCTTAAACCAATTCACACATACAAAAAAAGTTAATGTAATGATAAAAGTCTGGCTAAAACACACAAAAGCCTGGAAATTTAGTGTGAAGACCGATACGTTTCTCATGCATCTCATTGTGGCAGAAGAGATTTTCAGAATACCCACTATTTGAGGTCTATTTATTGAAAGCCATCTAATCACCAATGTGTGGGTAAGAGGAAAATGGGTTAAACACAGTGATCTAGTTCCAGCTGTAAATATACAAGCTTAAGTTAGATGTAGTGTAGGCTTTTTGTGAGATTTTTCCTTTTTCTGCCTTAAAATGAAAGAACAAGAAACATAAAATTTAACTACATATTAAAAATGTGTAGCATTACTTTCAAATTTTGCCAAGTAAACAAAAAAATGTACCTGCCGTATGTATGCCTTACTGCAACCTGAAATTAGTGGAAATATATGCCGAAGTGTAGCTATAGCAACGTTATTATAATATATTGTGTTGTATGGAGAAACAGAGCCTAAACCCTGAAAAAAGTCTGATCCAGGGGTTTCTCCTTTTTCATATACCACGTCCATAACATCCTTTAGACAACTACAGGAATTGCTGACTTAGAAAAATAAAATTAGAAAATATTTAATATGTTTTCAGATGTGTTTTAATGTAATTTAGCAGGTAGAAATCTGTAGAAGCCTGTACTGAGGGAGTAGCAAGTTCTCTATGGTTAACATAAAATGCTCCAGGGATAAGGTTCTAAGAAAGTTGTAATGTATGGTTATTTTTTTCCAGAAGTTGTGGCCACAGTTTGTTAAAGTTGAAATTTTGGTGCACTCAATTCAAGTACAGTAAAAAAAAAAAATGCTCCCCCCCATCATGATGGGCAAGTGCAAGTGTGAGTGGAAATGCCCTCAAAGTAGAAGTGTGGTGGCTTTGCAGGGAAGTGGGGGTCTTCAGGACAGAGATATGGGAGCCCCTGAGGGCAGAAGTAAGGGGGGGTTCAGGTGTGAATGGGTGGCCAGGTTACAAAACTCTAGTTTTGTAACTGACTAGATGTTGAGTTGGCAACAGGGACTTTACTCTCCAACAGGGGCTGGATAACTCCCCCTTCCCCCAAATTCCTTCAATTTCCAGGACATAGTGTGGGGACCTGAGCCCTTGTGCCCTAAAGGTGGCCCCAGCTCAGAGACCCCTGAAGGCCCTGTGGAGGACTAGTAGCCCCTGTCACAGCCCTTGCCTGGTCCCCACTCACCAGGGCCTCCCTGAGCCCATCCCCTGGTACAGCCAGGCACCTGTGGAAGGTGCAGGCCTCAAGGTTGAGCAGGAGCTGCTGTTGCTAGCATGTTTGCACCCCTCACCAACAACATTTAAAAAAATACATAAAATGAAAAAGATACACAAAGGAAAGTTTGTTTGAATCTCCTATAAATAATAAATTCTTTACAACGTGTTACTGTTTAAACATAGAACTCCAGTTGAGTTTGATAAATATACTTCAAGGTTTACAAAAATGTATATTATAGGTTCTATGAAATGGAGACACAAAAGAACTAGAGGCTTATGACTTGATGATGATCGAGTTCATACCACTTTAAGTCAGGAGTAACACCAATGAAGTCTTCAGTGCAAGAGAAACTAGAACCGGACCCTTACACTTTGGAATGCTCCATTGGACTGTACATACCTCAGGGAAATAATCCTGTGGAAACTTCTCTTTTTCCAGCATGGGTGTGCTTTCTAATGTATCTGAGTAGATTTCTTTGCCAGTAACCTTTTTATACTTCTTGGCTAGGAAGAGATATAAAAACACACTTAACATATGTACCTATAATCATTGCAACCAGCTTTTAGCATTAATCAGAAAAGCAGCAGAATCTATAGGATAGAGGCAGTGTTGGTCTGGTCAATTAGTATGTAAAATCAGAGCTGTTTTTTGATGGTAGGAAGAGGCAAAGTTGGACCACAAATTATACCATCTCTTGCTTATTTTGCATATTGCACTGGGTTGCAGGCAATGTGAATTTTTAACGATTTAAGTATTATTTGTTGTATTGCCATAGCATCTAGGAGCCCTACTCATGGCCCAAGACCCCATTCAACCTTGGACAGAAAATCTTGATGAAATCTGGGTCTGAGGTGTTTGGTCTGGTCTCTAATAAACATCCAGAAACCTACACTGAATAGTAACAAACAGATCAAAAACAGATATAAATAAATTTATTAAAAATAAATTGAAGTGTAACTGATGCTATTTAAAAATATTGTAATTGTATAGTTTATCATTTAATTTATTTACATTTTCAAATATATGCCTGTTCTTTACACTAGGCACACACATAATATAAAAATTACACATTTTACAAAACAAGCCAATATCCAATTACCTACTGTCTCAACTTTTAAAGTCAGCAGTACTACCAATTATTACCTCCTTAACTCCATTAGGCCTTGTCTACAATACAGGGGTAAGTCGCCCTAAGTCACGCAACTCGAGCTATGTTATTCACGTAGCTTAGGTCAACTCACTGCGCTGCGTCAACGGGAAACACTGTCCCGTCGACTTACCTTACTTTTCTTGTTCTGGTTGAGTACTGGAGTCCATGGGAGAGTGATCTGTGATTGATTTAGCGGGTCTTCACTAGACCCGCTAAATCAACCCCCGGTGCATCAATCGCAGCAGCATCGATCCCCAATAAGTGAATATATTCCCTTGGACTGTATGGAGCAGAGTTGTAATTGCCCAATACTACCCTCTGGAAACTCTCAGGAACAAGCCAAGCTACTCTTCCAAGGTTCACAGGTGTCAATAAAATCTCATGGTCAGTGGTACAAAAAGGGATCTAAATAATCAGCATATATGTGTAAATTGCTAGGAGGAAGTCATCAGCTAACACAATCAGTGCAGTTTCTGTACCACACTTCAGGGCCAAAACCTAACTGACTGGGGCCAAGGAGAGTAGAGGACTCCATATATTGCTGGAATTGCCTTATCACAACTTTCTCAAACTTCTCCCAAAAAAACAATATTCAAGATAGGGCAATATTGGATAGTTTTTTTGGTGTCAACATATGATACTTTGAGTAAGGAGCGAACACATGGTTCTTTAAGACAAACTGACATTGTGGCCTCCCTAAGGCACTTTAGAGGGAGTTCAAAGAAAAGTGCTACGAATTATTAGGGACATGGAAAAGCTCTTCTATGAAAATAGATTGAAAACTTTGGGATGATTTAACTCTAGAGGGGGGACATCACAGTATACAAAATATTGACTGGTATAGAAAAAGCAGATTGGGAACTTTGACTCTCCCTATCTCCTCAAATAGGTACAAGGAGACATTCAATGAAATTAAAGGGCAGCAGCTTCAGAACTGATAAAATGAGGTATTTTTTCACACAGCACATCATAAGACTGTGCAACTCATTACCACAAAATGTCAGAATTTAGGAAGATTTAAAAGAGATTAGACATTTAAATGGATAACAAGAATATCCACAGTTACAACAAACACAGATACAGAGGACATAAATCCTCATGCTTCAAGCCTTAAACCAGGGGTTGGCAACCTATGGCACACGTGCCAAAGGCGGTACGTGAACTGATTTTCAGTGGCGCTCACACTGCCCGGCTCCTGGCCACCGGTCCGGAGGGCTCTGCATTTTAATTTAATTTTAAATGAAGCTTCTTAAACATTTAAAAAATCTTATTTACTTTACATACAACAATAGTTTAGTTATATATTATAGACTTATAGAAAGGGACCTTTAAAAATGTTAAAATGTATTACTGGCACGCGAAACCTTAAGGGAATAAATGAAGACACTGCACACCACTTCTGAAAGGTTGCCGACCCCTGCCTTAAACCAATCTCTATATTTTAAGGGTTAGGAGGAGACTCTCCTGGGGTGCAGATTATCCACCTACTGTGGAGTTTCTTGGACCTTGCTCTGAAGCATCAGATAGGTGCCATTGTTGGAGACAGGATACTGGACTAGATGGATCACAGGTCTCATGCAGAATGGTAGTTCCTATCTCCCTAGGTAGACAATGATAATGAACTCTGGTAACATCTCCATGCCAAAAGGATCAGGGTCTAAATCACAGGTTGTAACTTGCACCTCCTCTAGCACATCAGCAAGTCACAGTGGCTGTAACTAAAGGAGAAAAGACTCTTCAGTTGTTCCCTCTCTCCTCTCACATGACAAACTCTGTTAACAGAGACAGACAACTCAGTCCAAATTTGAATGCAAAATAACAAACTCCTCAGTGTAAGAAACAATCTATTCTATTACTGGATGGAAACAGCTCAGATTAGCCCAGCCAGGTTGTTCAACAACAAAATTCCGCTGATCAGATTTAGCAGAATAAAGAGTATGGGAATAGTGCAATGCCCCATTGACGTAGGTGGGCTACTACTGCTGAAAGGACCTTTGTAAAAAGAAGAACAGGAGGACTTGTGGCACCTTAGAGACTAACAAATTTATTAGAGCATAAGCTTTCGTGGACTACAGCCACGATGCATATGCATCCGAAGAAGTGGGCTGTAGTCCACGAAAGCTTATGCTCTAATAAATTTGTTAGTCTCTAAGGTGCCACAAGTCCTCCTGTTCTTCTTTTTGCGGATACAGACTAACACGGCTGCTACTCTGAGACCTTTGTAAAGACTCTCGAGGCTATGCAGAGCCCAAAAGGGAGGACTCAGTATTGCTAATATCTGACCCTATTACAAAATGTAGGAAATGCTTGGGGAAGGGGTGGATAGCTACATGAAAGTAAGTGTCCTGGAGGTTGAGGGCAACAAACCAGTCTCCAGATCTAAGCATGGAATTATGGGGCTAGCGTCACCATCCTGATATGCTGTGAAAGGACACAGGTATTCAATTTTCTGAGACAGGGGATTAGTATCCACCCTCTTGGGGACTAGGAAATTGTTGGAATAGAACCATCTTCTGACAAACTTGGGGACGGGGGAACCGGCTCAATTGCCCCAAGAGTAGGAGAGATTGGATCTCCTGCTTAATGATCTCCTCGTGAGAGAAATCCTTGAGAGAGAAGGGGAAGGAGGGGAAGTGGATGGAATATCCCATGTTGACCATCTCCAGTATCCACTTGTCTCAGGTGATATGCTTCTAGGTAGGTAGGAAGTGGGACAGTCTGTCTCCAAAAAGGGCGGCGGGGGGGAGGGGGAAGAGGGGATAGTACAATTGTACAGTAGAGAGTCTGAGGAAATATGTTGCTGTATGTCCTCAATCAACTGTCAAAACTCTCTCTTAGAAGGAGATGCAGATTAGGTGGCTGCAGAGGGGGTAGTCCCCTTTTGCGAGGTTTAGATCTCCTCCTCAAAGGCTCCAAAGGTCTAGGAAAAGCCTGTGTGGTGGTACTGGCACAGTGAGATCTGCTAAAATGTCTTTTTGTTACAGACACACAAATTCCCAGAGACTGTGACATTGCCGTTGAATCTTTAAGAGTATGGAGCAAAAAGTCTGTGCCATACTGAAGAGCTTAGGCCCTTCAAACTGGTCTTCAACAGTACTCTGCTCCTCTCTCAGGAGTCCAGAAGACTGGAGCTAAGATAGGGTTGCCAGGTGTCTGGTTTTTTTTTTTTTTAACCAGAATGCCCAGTCGAAAAGGGACGCTGGTGGCGCAGGTCGGCACTGCCGACTGGGCTGTTAAAAGTCCATTCAGCGACACAGCAGGGGTCAGGAGCTAAGGCAGGTTCCCTGCCTGCCCTAGCTCCACGTGGCTCCCAGAAGCAGCCGCCAAGTCCCTGCAGCTCCTAGATGCATGGGTGGTCAGGGAGGCCAGGAATTGCAACCAATGGGAGCTGCGGGGTGGAGCCTGTGGGCGCAAGGGCAGCGCACAGAGCCTCCCTGGCCACCCATGCATCTAGGGGCTGCAAGGATCTGGCGGCCGCTTCCTGGGAGCCGCGGTAAGTGCCACTGGTATCCCGCACCCCAACCCCCTGCCCCAGCCTGGAGTCCCCTCCCGCACCCAAACTCCCTCCCAGAGCCCACCCCCCACCCCGCAACATCCCAAACCCTTGTCCCAGTTTGGAGCCCCCTCCTGCACCCAAACCCCTCATCCCCAGCCACACCCTAAAGCATGCACCCCCAACTGGAGCCCACACCCCCTCCCACACTCCAAACCCCTTGGCCCCAGCCTGGAACCCCCTCCCGCACCTGAGCTCCTTATTTCTGGCCCCACCCGGATCTCGCAAGGCCAGCACAAAACCCATACCCCCTTGCACCCCAGACCCCTGCCCCAGCCCGGAGCCCTCTCCAACACTCCAAACCCCTCATCCCCAGACCCACCACAGTGCCTGCACCTCCAGCTGGAGCCCTCAGCCCTTCTGCACCCCAACCCTCTGCCCAGCCCGGTGAAAGTGAGTGAGGGTGTGGGAGAACCAGTGATGGAGGGAGGGGGATGGAACGAGCAGGGCCTTGGAGAAGGGGCAGTACAGGACCTCAGGAAGTGGTGGGGATGTTTGGTTTTGTGGGATTAGAAAGTTGGCAACTCTAAGCTAAGATGCTTTCTGTCTAACCACAGCAGTAGCTAAGAATTTAGAAGACATTTCAGTGGCATTGAAAGCAACCTGCAGGGAGAATTTCACAATCAACTGATCCTCAGAGATGAGGGACTGAAATTAGTCCTTTTGGTCTTGTGCTAGTCATTACATTAAATGTATGAATTTAGAAAAGACGGTTACTCACCGTTGTAACTGTTGTTCTTCGAGATGTGTTGCTCATATCCATTCCATTAGGTGTGTGCGCGCCGCGTGCACGATCGTCGGAAGATTTTTACCCTAGCAACACCGGCGGGTCGGCTGTGGAGCCCCCTAGAGTGGCGCCTTCATGGCGCTGAATATATACCCCAGCCGACCCGGCGCCCCCTCAGTTCCTTCTTGCCGGCTACTCCGACAGTGGGGACGGAGGGCGGGTTTGGAATGGATATGAGCAACACATCTCGAAGAACAACAGTTACAACGGTGAGTAACCGTCTTTTCTTCTTCGAGTGCTTGCTCATATCCATTCCATTAGGTGACTCCCAAGCCCAACTTAGGTGGTGGGGTCGGAGTGAGACATTGCTGTGTGCAAAACCGCTGATCCAAAGGCAGCATCGTCCCTGGACTGCTGCACTAGTGCATAGTGTTCTGTAAACGTGTGGACTGACGACCAAACCGCAGCTCTACAAATGTCCTGGATCGGAACTTGTGCCAGGAAAGCCGTCGAGGACGCTTGGGCCCTTGTGGAGTGAGCGGTGAGGTGCGGTGCTGAGACACCTGCCAGGTCATAGCAAGTCCGGATGCAAGACGTAATCCAGGAGGATAGGCGTTGTGAGGAGACCGGTGAGCCTTTCATTCGGTCGGCCACTGCAACGAAGAGTTGCGTCGTCTTTCTAAAGGGCCTTGTGCGGTCAATATAGAAGGCCAGGGCCCTGCGTACGTCCAGGGAATGCAAACGTTGATCCTGGCGAGAAGCATGTGGTTTAGGGTGAAAGACCGGGAGAAATATATCCTGGTTGATATGAAATGGGGAAACCACCTTAGGGAGAAAGGCAGGATGTGGGCGGAGCTGCACTTTATCCTTATGGAAAACTGTGTAAGGGGGCTCGGATGTAAGCGCCCTGAGTTCAGAAACGCGCCTTGCTGAGGTGATGGCTACGAGGAAGGCTGTCTTCCAGGATAGGTACAGAAGTGAACAGGTGGCCAGTGGCTCGAATGGAGGACCTGTGAGCTTGGAGAGAACCAGGTTGAGGTCCCACGTCGGAACGGGCTGACGTTGTTGTGGGTACATCCGGTCTAAGCCCTTGAGGAATCTAACGACCATCGGGTTAGAGAATACCGAGGACGCGAGTTCCCCTGGATGGAAGGCCGATATAGCGGCCAGGTGAACTCTAATTGAAGATATCGCCAACCCTTGCTGTTTTAGGGAGAGGAGATATTCCAAAATAAGAGGAATAGGTGCGTGCAATGGGGACGTGGCTCGTTGTTCGCACCAACAGGAGAACCGCTTCCACTTGGCCAAGTATGTGGTCCGTGTTGAGGGCTTCCTACTGCTCAGCAGAATCTGTTGGACAGAGTGGGAACACTGTTGCTCTGCCTGGGTGAACCATGGAGCAGCCACGCCGTGAGGTGGAGTGATTGCAGGTCGGGGTGACGCAGCCGGCCGTGGTTCTGCGTGATGAGATCCGGATACAACGGAAGCGGGATCGGTGTCTGAACCGAGAGTTCCAACAGCGTGGTGTACCAATGTTGTCTCGGCCACGCTGGAGCGACCAGAATTACCTGTGCCTGGTCTCTGCGCAATTTGAGCAGTACCTTGTGGACCAGAGGAAACGGAGGGAAGGCATAAAACAGGTGGTCTTTCCAGGGAAGGAGAAACGCATCCGAGAGGGAGCCTGGGGCTCGACCTTGCAGGGAGCAGAACACGTGGCACTTCCTGTTGTCTCGAGATGCAAACAGGTCTATCTGGGGAAACCCCCACTTCTGGAAGACGGAATGTATGATGTCCGGACGGATAGACCACTCGTGCGTTTGAAAGGACCTGCTGAGTCGGTCCGCTAAAGTGTTCTGGACTCCAGGGAGGAACGATGCCGTGAGATGGATTGAGTGGGCGATGCAGAAGTCCCACAGGTGAATGGCCTCTTGGCATAGAATTGACGAACGTGCTCCTCCTTGCTTGTTGATGTAAAACATGGCCGTGGTGTTGTCGGTGAGAACTAACACACAGCGGCCCCGTAGGAGATTGAGAAATGCCTGGCACGCCAGGCGCACCGCCATCAGTTCCCGAACATTGATGTGTAGGGCTAGCTGAGGTGCAGTCCACAGGCCCTGGGTATGGTGCTCGTTGAGATGGGCGCCCCAACCCAGAGATGAAGCGTCTGTGACCAGGTGCAGAGAGGGTTGTGGGGCGTGAAACGGCATCCCCTCGCAAACCACATTGTGATCTAGCCACCATGTGAGGGAGGTCAGGACCGAGTTCGGGATTGTGACCACCATATTCAGGCTGTCCCGATGTGGGCGGTATATTGATGACACCCAGGTCTGGAGTGGGCGAAGTCGAAGTCTGGCATGCCTGGTTACGTACGTGCAGGAAGCCATGTGACCCAGGAGGGTAAGGCACGACCTCACCGTGGTAGTTGGGAAGGCCTTGAGTCCCTGGATGAGGCTCGTGATGGTGCAAAAGCGATTGTCTGGCAGGATGGCTTGTGCGCGTCTGGAGTCTAGAACCGCACCGATGAATTCTATTCTCTGGGTAGGTTCTAGAGTGGATTTGTCCTTGTTGAGTAGGATACCCAACTTGTTGAATGTGCGCACTATTATGTGGACGTGATCGCGAACTTGTTCCTTGGTGCGACCGCGTACCAGCCAGTCGTCTAGGTACGGGAACACCTGTATCCCTTGCCGACGAAGGTACGCTGCCACGACAGCCATACATTTCGTGAAGACCCGTGGGGCCGAAGATAGGCCGAAGGGAAGGACTGCAAATTGGTAGTGCACCCTGTTTACCACGAATCGGAGGAAGCGTCTGTGAGGCGGGTAAATAGCAATGTGAAAGTATGCGTCTTTCATGTCGAGGGCGGCAAACCAGTCTCCAGGATCGAGGGAAGGGATAATGGCCCCCAGAGAGACCATGCGGAACTTCAACTTTACTACGAATTTGTTGAGTCCGCGCAAGTCCAAGATGGGTCGCAGACCTCCTTTGGACTTGGGGATGAGGAAGTAACGGGAATAGAATCCCCTGCCCCTTAAATCCACCGGAACCTCCTCTATGGCCCCCATGGTGAGGAGCGTAGAGACTTCCTGTATAAGAAGTTGCTCGTGAGAAGGGTCCCTGAAGAGGGACGGGGAAGGGGGGGAGGAGGGGGGAAATGAAGAAAACTGGATAGCGTATCCCCTCTCCACCGTGCGGAGAACCCAACGGTCCGAAGTTATAAGGGACCAAGCACGGTGGAAGTGGGAGAGGCGATCCCGAAAGGAGGGGGCTGGATCCTGGGGGATGACTGGGGCGCCGTCCTCGACCGCACCTTCAAAAGTTCTGCCTGGGGCCTGAAGGTGGTCTAGGTGGCCCCTGGTTCTGGCCAGGTTGAGGGCCGGTCCACCTTCTTCTACCACCTCGCCCTCGCCTTCGGGCCGAGTCCTGTCTCTGACGGGGCGGGGGGGGGTAGAAGCGCTGAGGCTGCGGCCTAAACGGCCTGCGCTGGGGGCCCACAACATGCATCCCCAGGGAGCGCATGATTGTTCTCGAGTCCTTGAGGCTCTGCAGGCGGGAGTCCGTCTTATCCGAGAACAATCCATGACCCTCAAAAGGCAGATCTTGTAGGGTTTGCTGCAGCTCCGGAGGCAAACCCGAAACCTGAAGCCAGGAGATCCTGCGCATAGCGATACCCGAAGCCAGGGTCCTCGCCGCTGAGTCTGCAATGTCCAAGGAGGCCTGCAAGGAGGTCCGAGCCACCTTCTTGCCCTCCTCTACCATGGCTCCAAACTCTTCCCTGGACTCTTGGGGAATCAACTCCTTAAACTTCCCCATAGAGTTCCAGGAGTTGAAATTGTAGCGGCTCAGTAGCGCCTGTTGGTTCGCCGCTCTAAGTTGTAGCCCTCCGGCTGAGTAAACCTTACGGCCAAACAGATCGAGCCGCTTAGCCTCTTTTGATTTAGGCGCTGCAGCCTGCTGGCCGTGGCGCTCTCGTGCATTCACTGATTCCACCACCAGTGAACACGGTTGGGGGTGGGTATACAAGTACCCATAGTCCTTAGAGGGGACAAAGTATTTTCTTTCCACCCCTCTCGCTGTGGGTGGAATGGAGGCAGGAGTTTGCCATATCGTATCCGCATTCGATTGTATCGTGCGGATCAGAGGTAACGCCACCCTCGATGGGGCATCTGCTCCAAGGATGTTCACGATCGGGTCGTGCACCTCCACTATCTCCTCCGCCTGCAGGTCCATATTACGGGCCATCCTACGCAGGAGATCCTGGTGAGCCCGAAGATCTATCGGAGGGGGACCCGTACATGAAGTGCCCGCCACTGCCTCGTCCGGAGAGGAGGAAGAGGATGCCTCCGGTGGTACCGGATCCAAGGGGGGGTCCTGATCCCCTTGCTCTTGGGCCGGGGCATCACCTGCACTTGGGTCCCTGGTGTCGGGTGGCGTGGACACCGAAGCCTCCATGCCTCCTGGCGGAGGCCGAGAGATGGTGGATTCTGGGGCCCTTCTGACCGAGTGACCCGAGCGAGAGGTCGATGGTATTGGAGCCCCTTGCTCTTGGTGGTACGCCCACGGGGTCCAAAACGACCAGTGAGATGGTCCATGAGAGTGGTCCTCTGCCATCTCTTGCCAGTGGCCGAAATTTTGTTCCTCGGCGTGCCCTTGAGGGGGGTATGCCGATCTCGACAGGTCCTCCGAGGAACGAGACACCGATCTTGACGGCCATGGCGGTGCCGAGAGAGATGAAACCATCCCGGTGGGCTGCGGTGCCGCACGGTGCCGGTCCGGAGATGATCTATCTCTGCGCGGTGCCGGCGATCGGTGCCGGGATCGCGACCGGTGCCGATGACCTCGTCGGTGCCGGGAGTCGGATCTGGACCTCGACGAGGACCTGGAGTATGCCCGGTGCCGGGAGCGACCCCTCGACGTCGAGCGTCGACCGTAGCGGTGCCGAGAGCTACGTCTCGACGTTGATCGGTGCCGACGATCATATCGGTGCCGAGACGAAGAGCGGTGCCGCGAAGAAGATCTTGGCCGCGAGTACGACCGGTGCCGAGACGGTATTCGGTGCCGGGACTGCGAGCGGCGTGGGGACCTGCTTCGGGACCTGGATCGGTGCCGAGGTTCCAGCCCTTGTGATGGTGGGCGCATCAAGGCAGGTTTCCCCCTCGACTGGACCGTGCGAGTCAACGGTGCAGTCGGTGCCGGTGGTTGAGGCGGTGCCGGCTCCGTGAGAGCTATTAAGTCTCTCGCCGCCGCGAAGGTCTCTGGGGTCGACGGGAGGCACTGTATCACCGCCGGCCTGGGGGGAGACGCTATCTGCACCGGACTCAACGGCCTCGGCGCTGGAGTCGACGGTGCCGGAGGCACCTGTTTTCGTTGCTCCACCGGTGGACGCGGCTCTACCCCCGGCACTGGGGGAGCTGGCGTCTTCGGCACTGATGTCCCCGTCTTATGGGCTTTTTTATGCCCTGGGGATAAGGACCGGCGCCGAGGCACTTGCTGTGTCTGCGGTGCCGACGAGGTCCGGTGCCGGGGAGGCTTGTCTGACGCCACTCGCGTGGTCGTCGCAGCCGGGGCACTGCGCACCGAGGTGCTAGGTGCCGGGGCCTTGCTCGTGGAAGGAGCGTCCGGGCTAAGAGCCGCCTCCATCAGAAGTTGCCTGAGCCGAAAGTCCCGCTCTTTCTTGGTTCTCGGACGGAAGGCCTTACAGATTTTACACTTGTCTGTCTGGTGTGACTCTCCCAGGCACTTCAGACAGGATTCGTGCGGGTCGCTCGTGGGCATAGGTTTAGCGCAGGAGGCGCACAGCTTGAAGCCGGGAGCGTTGGGCATGAGCCCGGCCCCGCGGCCGGGGGAGAAAGGGGGGAGACGACCCCCTTAATCCCCTGGACTATTTAGAACAACTTTAAAACTACTTAACTAATTTACAACAAACTCTAAGACTATAACTATAACTACAACTATGATACAACAAGATAAGCTAGGGAAGTGGAGAACAGCTAAGCAGCGCTCCACAGTTCCAACGACCGTCAGGGGCGGTAAGAAGGAACTGAGGGGGCGCCGGGTCGGCTGGGGTATATATTCAGCGCCATGAAGGCGCCACTCTAGGGGGCTCCACAGCCGACCCGCCGGTGTTGCTAGGGTAAAAATCTTCCGACGATCGTGCACGCGGCGCGCACACACCTAATGGAATGGATATGAGCAAGCACTCGAAGAAGAATAAATGTTAAAATCATATATTATCATCAAGCCCTAGTAGTTTGCAACTCAAAATTGAAGTGCCACCTAGGAGTAGTTTTCCTGCCCAGGATGTATAATCGCTTGGACTCTTTGTCTGAAGGAGAGGATTTGGAGTGAGCTTGACAGTTTCTTACATTAATCGTGTCCACCACCAGGGGACTCGGGGTAGGAAGGAGAAGAAATACCCCATTCCTTTGGCTGGAATACAATTTTTTTTTAATCTGGCCACTTGCAGTTGGGCAGAATAGTGGCAGTGTTTCCCATAAAATATGTGCAGGCAATAACAGTGCCTCATTAATTGGTAGGGCTTTTTTTCCCCTGGGGAAGTAATATCTAGAATGTCCACCAGGGAATGTGGAGACTCCTGGACCTCTCCTAGCGGGAGCTGAAGGGATTCCACCAGGAGTTTCATTAGGTTCTGGAAGATTAAAGTCATCGGAAGAAGAGGATGTTGGTGGCATTACTGCCTCATCTAGTGAGGAGGACGGCTGCTGGGGGCGAGCTTCCCTCAATCTGCAGCTTTTGCTCCTCTTGTACTTCTCTTGCTGCCTAGGGGGCACACAGCACCAGAGGATGGTCTGTCGGTGCCTGTGAACGATGCAGTACCACTGGATGTTGGGCATTTATTTCTAGTGGCACCCTATAAAACTGTTCACCAAAGTGCCCCCAAGGGTTCCAGTAAGCCCACTGAGGAGGAGAGGGATAGAGGAAAGATCCTCAAGGGGCCTGTTGGGTTTCTGGAAGGTCCTCTCCAGTAAATGGACTCAGAGGGGTGTGATGGTAGGTACCGAGACCTCAGAATCAGAAGTATCATCCCCTGGGCTAACAAGGGAGGGTCTCAAGCACCAGGGTCGGTACTGAGAGTTGGAAGTCTGAGATTCAGGTTGCAGTTGATGGAGTGGTACCAGGATGGGGGCTCTGGTAAAGTTCCTTATTAGGTGAGACTCCAGTTCATCCAAAATGAGACAGTCCTCCCGGGAAAAGGAGTGGAGTAGAGAGCTATGATAGCATCTGATTGTAGCCTGAGTCGGTGCTGGAACTGGGATTGGTATCGAGGACGAGTTTGTGCATATGGTATCGGAGAGGCTGATGGGACATCTTCTCTGACCTCAGAGCTGTAGGAAGATGCTAGTACTGGAGTGCAGGAAGAAGCCCTGTGTACATCATGGTGCCAAGAGGTGTCAAACAGTACTGAGCTAGGAGCCACCCTGTGTTGGAAGACTTCTCCACACACAACTTCTTATGTTGGTACTTGGTACAGATTTCAGCTGGTGCCTCAGCAGTACTCCTTAAGGGATGCAAGGTCTCCTGAGAGCAAGATTTATGGGGTAATCTATCTCTCTTCTTTGTTTCCCTTGTAGGGGGGAAAGGCTTCTTTTTTTCAAAGTCTTAGCCCCTGGAGCTGCTGCTGGGGCTCCAGCTGTCACCAGGGTAGCCTGAGATGTTGAGGCAGATGTACAGGGAGTGGCAAAGAGAACCCTGCTGGAGTTAGGGAGCATTCCATTAAGAGGAACTTCAACCTAGCCTCTCTGTCGTTTCTTGTCCTACCTTTAAATCCCAAGCAGATTGTGCACTTTGACGGGATGTGGATGTCTAGAATGCCTGTTGCTCTGTGGAAAAGACCTGTGTAGCAAGTCTAGTAGGGCTTATACTCCAGGGTCTTTGGCATAATCTGGTGTGCTGAAGCACTAAAACTAAAACCCTGAAAGAGTGGGAAGGGCGGTGGAAGCACAACTGCGTTGAAATTAATAAAAATGTGAAAATAAGAACATAACTAAATAAAAAGAGAAATTTACAATAAGTGAGAGAGGGTGGGAAGCGGTAGAACAGCAGACACCAAGCACTCCATCTCGAGCCACGGGTGGTTGAGAAGAAACTGAGTGGTGGCAGGTCTGTGCCTCCCTGTATGGCCTCGAGTGGGAGCATGAAGAGCTGCTCTGCACAGGTGCAGGTCTGCAGACACTGCTTTACAGTCTCCAATTCAGAGTGCACAGGTGCACACACATGCACACATACCCATGGGGACATATACTCCAAGAATCATCAGCAAGGATGACAGAGTAGTTCAGTTTCTGTGTCCATTAAGTCTTGGCCACTCTGCTGATTACAGCCAATTACTGTCAACTGCAGGAGTGGGACACAGGGCAGAAGTCAGATAGCCACCATTAGGTGGCATCAAGTTTTCATAACTCCCAAGTTGGACTGGATTTCAAACTTGCCACCCAGAGAAGGAGGACTTGAGGTATACTATTAGCAAACATTCTGAGCTGTTCACTCTCACTGGATGTTTGGTTAAAACCCAAACATAAAAATTAATTACTGTAAATTATCCAGATGAAGTAGTATCTAGAATCATGAAGCATTTACCGTAAGCTACCAATATATCTTTGACACATACAGAAGATTTGATTTTTTTACTATCACTTTTAAAATCTGGCTCCCACAGGAGGACTAAATAAACATCCTGATAAACGAATGTGGCATCACTCTAAGTAGATCATGGATGGATGTACCTTCTTTCAGTGAGTTTGACAATCTCAGCAAAAAGATCCTGATGTCATTCAAGACATAGAAAACATTTTTGGCAGCATATATAAAACACAGCCAGGAGTAATTTCTGTTCCGGGAGAACTGACGGCTTTTGCTGAGACAACGTGAGTGAATATTAACTGGTAAACTGTACCATTTTGGCAGAAGGGGGTGCTTTATTATCAACCTACCCTGAGATCAAGGCCAAATGTAAACTAGTAATAGTTTGTCATTTACACGGGCATTGAGAAGCAGCCTTAGCATAAGAGGATGTGCCTTCTTATATCCTTTCAGGTGAAAAAACAAACAAACGGTATTTAACCTTTCTATAACTGTTGTTCTTTGAGATGTGTTGCACATGTCCATTTCCACTGGAGGTGTTTTTGTGCTCCAGTGCACAGCTGACAGAGGTTTTTACCCTGAGCAGTACCTGTCGGGGTGACTTGAGCATGCTTTGCTGCTTCACGCAGGCATAAAGGGTTGAGCCACCCCAGACTGCCTTTAGTTCTTTCCTACTAGAACAACTCTGATAGAAGGGGAAGGAGGGCGAGCTGCTGAATTGACATGTACAACACATTTTGAAGAACAGTTACAGAAAAGTTTAACCATTTTTGTTCTTGTTCGAGTGACTGCACATGTCCAATCCACTGTGGGTGACTCACAAGCAGTTCTATTTGGAGGCAGGACCAGAGTCTATTTGAACACGGACTAGAGCAGGGATCGGCAACCTCTGGCACGCGGCTTACCAGGGTAAGCACCCTAGCGGGCTGGGCCAGTTTGTTTACCTGCCGCGTCAGCAGGTTTGGCCAATCGCGGCTCCCACTGGCCACGTTTCGCCGTCCCAGGCCAATGGGGGCGTCGGGAAGCGGCGCGGGCGAGGGATGTGCTGGCCGCGGCTTCCCGCCGTCCCCATCTGCCTGGGGCAGCGAATCACGGCCAGTGGGAGCTGCGATCGACCAAACCTGCCGATGTGGCAGGTAAACAAACTGGCCCGTCCCGCAAGGGTGCTTACCCTGGCGAACCGCGTGCCAGAGGTTGCCGACCCCTGGACTAGAGGATCGCTTGTCCAAATGCAGCAGCATCTCTAGATTGTTGAGAGATTATGTAGTGCGAAGCAAATGCGTGACACGATGAACAGGTTGCCACTTTGTAAATGTCTAATACAGGTACATGAGGCAGAAGTGCCGCACAAGCCACTTGAGATCTAGTTGAATGACCCAATATTCTATCAGCTATGCATTAGCTAACTGGATATCGATATCCATGCTGAAATCCTGTGTGTGGAAACCAAACAGCCCTTCATTCTGTCTGCAAATGTGATAAACAATTGAGACGATGATCTGAAAGGCTTAATTCTCTCCAGATGAAACGCTAACACTCTTCTAATACCTAGAGTGCACAGTGACTCCTTTCCCTTGCTACCATGAGGTTTTGGGAAGAAGGTCGGTAAGCAGATTGCCTAACTGATATGAAAAGAGACCGCTTTCATAAAGAACCTTAGCTGGGACGAAGGTAGACTTTATCTGCGTAAAAAAGGGTATATGGACGATGTGATACTAATGCCCTCAATTCCACTACTCTCTTGGTCAATATAATGGCTATTAAAAATGCTACCTTCATTGAAGGTGTAACAGACAGCAAGCTGCTAGAGGCTCAAAGGAGGGAGCTTTGATAAGACTCAATTCAGGCTCCAGGGTGGAACAGGACTTGAAATGCAGAAACATCCTGTTCAAACCCTTTAAAAATCTTATGACCAATGGATTGGAAGAAAGGAAGCAGTTATCCACTGGAAGATGAAATGTGGAAATAGTTGCTAGGTTTACCCTAATCGAGCTAATCACTAATCCTTGATGTTTCAGATGCAAAGATAGTCCAGCATACACTGAACAGAAGCAAGAATGGGGTAGACCAGCTTGACCAGATGGAAAACCTTTTCTGGTTAGCCAGGGAAGTTGACCTCATTGATGGCTTTCTACCAGTCAGTAGTATCTCCTGTACCTCTCTGGAGCAGGACTCCTCCATCAATGTTAGCCATGAAGCCTCCAGGAGCACAGGAGGAGAGCCTTGAGGTTGGGGTGCATGAGGCAGCCATGATTTTGCAAAACTATGTGTGTGTGAAGCAGGAGTAATAGTGGGGGACAGACAGATAGGTCTAAGAGCTGAGAAAACCAGCATTGACAGGACCATGCTGGGGTGGTCAGTATGAGACTGGCCTTGTTCTGTTTGTCCTTGTACAGAACTCCTGGCAGAAGAGGGATGGGGGGGAGGGTGGGGGAATTGTATAGCAGACTCTCTGACCACATCAGTAAAAAAAGCATCCATCAGTGAACCTGGGCTGTGACCTGCTCTGGAGAACTGGTGACATTTTGTGTTGTCCTTTGTTGCAAACACATCCACTTAGGGAGTTCCCCAGAGCTGGAAAATAGACCTTGCTATGTCTGGGCGAAGGGACATGTGTGGTGACTGGTAAACAACCTGCTTAAGTGGTCTGCCAGCACAATGAGTCTCTGGGAGGTGGTCCACTTTCAGAAGTATAGAGTTGCTGAGGCAAAAGTCCCAAAGTAGGATTGCTTTCCAACAGAGTACTGGGGACTGGGCTCCTTTCTGATTGTTTACATAAAGCATGATGGTCATATTATCAGTCAGCACTAATAAGGTTCTTCCCCTAATGTGAGGAAGGAGTGCTCTGCAAGCTAAACAGCCTGGAGTTCTCTGATGTTTATGTGCAGACTGAGATCTTGGTGAGACCAGAGACTTTGTGTATGCAGGTGTCCCAGGTAAGCACCCCACCCCAGACCCAAGACATCTCTGACTAAAGTGAGTGAGTGCTGAGGTGGGGCAAAAGGAAGTCCCCTGCACACACTGGTTGAGTCTAACCACCAGTCCAGATGAGATATACAACTTGGTATGTGTACTAACATGTCTATGTGCTGTCTTCTTGGAGCATACACCTCTGCTACGCAGCCCTGAAGGGATCTGAGGCACGATCTAGCATACCGGACCAGGTAAGTACATGCCACCCTGTGCAGTCTTAAACAGTTCCTCACCATGGAGTGAGGATAAAGCCTTTTAAGTCCAGAATGAGGCTTTGTATTGCAAGAAACCTCATCTGTGGCAGCAAGGCCCTGGCTGTTGTCGAGTCATGGACTGCTCCAATAAATTCTACTCTCTGTACTGGACACAGAACTGACTTGTCTGTTTTGATTATCAGGTGTCGCTCTTGAATCTTTGAGACTGTTCAGAGTCTCATCTGTCTTTTATGAAAAGAGCAACGGCCCCTCAAATGGTAAGTCATGAACTGTTTGCACCACTGGCAGGAAGTCAGAAGAGTGCAACCAGTATGAACACCTCATCGTGATGGCAGAGGCCATGCTGCACGCTGCAGAATCTGCTGCATTGAGACCTGCCGTAGAGCTGTTTTGGTGCTTGCCCTCATTTATCAAAGTGGGGAACACTTGTCTTGGCTCATCTGGTAGCTTGTCTTTAAATTTCAAAAACTGTATCCCAGAGAGTCAAATTGCAGCGTTCCAGCAAAGCTGCTGGTTCAGAGTGCGAAGCTATAATCCACCTGTGGAATAAAGCTTTCTCCCAAACAAGTCCAGCTTCTTGTTCTCTTTGCTCTTTGGTTGAGGGCTGGTGCCCCTATCATTCCTTTTCATTGGCTGCTGCAACTCCAAGGGAGCCTGGAGGAGAAGGGTTGTACAGCTGCTCGAACTCCCAGGAGGGGACATAATATCTTCTTCTCTACCCTTTTAGCCATCAGAGGCAGTGAAGCTGGGGTCTTCCAGAGGATCTCAGTAGGTTCTAAAATAGCCTCATTTATTGGCAGTGCTATTCTAGCTGAGGTTGCAGATATTAAAATGTCCACCAGCTTGTGGGATTTTTCCCAGACCCCCTCTGGGTGGATATCAAGAGCCATAGCCATCCTCAACAGATCCTGATGGGTCTTAAGATGAGGTGGAGAAATAGGCTCCATCACAATTGCCTCACCAGGAATGAGGAAAAGGTTGCTAACGGTATCAGGGGGCTGGTCCAGTTCCTGGTCCTCTTGCAGTTGCTAACAAGAAGGATTCTGACTCTGCTTGGTGCCAGGCTCGGTACTGATGCGACAATGCTTGTGGTGACACTACTCATCACACCCAGCAGATGGAGTCAGCTGAGATAGCTGAGGGGACACTCTTGATTGGGCAGGAACCCCATGGGTTCCAAAAGATCCACTGGAACAGTCCTGGCCCCCGGCTCTGTGTAGCCCAATGATCCCTCCTGAAAGCTCCCTACTGGTACTGGGATGGAAACAAGGATGAGCAGGTGGCATAATCCTCCAGATGGGAACAGCTATGTTGGGATACATGGGAACCCACTTCAGAGTCTGATGACAATGCTGCTTCTTGAGACCAAGGCAGTATCGTACTCATCAGTACTTGAGAAGAAAGCTCAGACTCTGAAGAAAGGAGAGCTGGGAATATCCTCTGTGGCTTTCCTCTAGACAGTACCAGCCTCACAGGTACCCAAGCAGCCAGATCCAGGGGAGCTGCTCGGTGCAGAGGTGAAGGTGCCAGAGACGGTACCCTGGGCTTCGGTGCTGGGTGAGACTCTTGAACTATTGGTGACAGTGGGACAGAGAGGTTCAACAACCTTCTCACAGCCTCAAACACCTCAGAAGTGGATGGTACTGGAAAGATACTCTGCAGTCCTAAGGCGCAAGGAGACGCCATTGCAGTTGCTTTGGGAACTGGTCCTGACAGGCCCCCATTGGGCCCTGGAGTCAACAAACTCTCCTGTTCAGAGGTGTTCTCTGGGGAGTGCTTCCTGTTTGAATGCCCTCCCAAGTCCTTAGCAAAGCTCATTCTCTTCAAATCCCTTGATGAACCCTGATACTGAGCCTGATTTCTGCTGAAAGTTCTTACAAATGCCACACTTGTCACTGACATAGGTTTCCCTTAAGCACTTACGTTAACTAGGGTGATGTCACTATTTGGCGCAGTCTTGCTGCAAGAGGGGCAGGACTTGAAACCCGTAGAGTGTGGAATCCATCCCGTACTAGGGCCAGTACCTCAAACTGAGTGCCAGAGCCCGCATAAACAAAAAACAAAACACCTTTTTCTTTTTGTCCTTATAAACTACACAGGAGTACTACATACAGTTATTGAGAAAGACTGGCAGAAGCAAGGATAGGGCGCTCCAACAACCGTCATGGGTGGTAGGAAGGAACTCAGGAGGGTCTGGAGTGGCTCAGCCCTTTATGCCTCCACGAGGTGTGTGAGACAGCAGAGAATGCTCAAGCTACCCTGACAAGTGCTGCTAAGGGCAACAACTCTCTGATAACTGTGTACTGGAGCACACAAACATCTACACTGGGATGGACATGTGCAATCACTTGAAGAAGAAAAAGTCTTATGGGCTACAGGCTTGATTCTGATCTCACACCAGTGTCAACCGGGAGTAACTCCACTGAAGAATTCAAAGTTATGACAGTGTAAAATTGGTGAGCGCTAGATCAGAATCAGGCCTTATGTGTCTGTCAGCAAACCCTCTTTTTGGTGTATCAGAATATGTGTAAAATATAAGCTAATTTTTTAGGGCTCTATTCATCATAAAAAATCAAATTCCTTTCATGCTGTGGGAGGTCACATATCACTTTGGCTGTCAAGGTTTTAATTCTAAAAGTGTTAGATTTTTCTTCCTCAGGTCACATGGCCCAGGAAAGCTGAAAATGTAGACAACCATGTAAGCAATCAGAGAAGCTAGTGAATGGAAGCAGCAAAAAGGGGGAGTTTAGCGAGGGTGTTTAGAGAGGGAGCAGAAGAGCCAGATACACCTAATAAACATTCCTCAAACTTAAGCCAATCACTTCCCCCCCCACTCCCCATACACACACAGATGATGTCATGGTATTCTCTCACACTGAAGATTCTTTTCTGGAGCAGGGAGCCCTGTTATTAGGAAGACACAGGTAACAGTAATGGGGGAGTTGGTTATTAGAAATATAGATAGTTGGGTTTGTGATGACCAGGAGAATTGCCTGCCGGATGCAAAGGTTGCAGATTTCTCAAGACAACTAGACAGACATATGTGCAGTGCTGGGGAGGACCTGGGGGTCATGGTACATGTAGGTACCAGCGACATAGGGAAAAGGTTCTGGAGGCCAAATTTAGGCTGCTAGCTAAGAGATTCAAGTCTAGGACCTCCATGGTAGCATTCTCTGAAATGGTTCGTTCCACACAGAGGGCCAACTGAACAGGCAGAACTGCAGGGTCTCAATGCAAAGATGAGATGATGGTGACTCGGGGAGGGATTTAGGTTTATTAGGAACTGGGAAAGCTTTTGGGAAAGAAGGAGCCTATACAGAAAGGATGGGCTCCACCTAAACCAAAATGGAACCAGATTGCCAGCTGATAAAGTACAGGTGCACCAGAGGAACATTTAACATCAAAAAGTGGACCCACACAAAAATAAGGAGTGTAGTCAAACGGAAATAAAAAGGAACAGTCACAAAAGTAAAATGTCTGCAAGCTGCCTGGAACCTTTTTAAAAACACAAGAGAGGCTCAAACTATGTGTATACCCCAGTAAAAAAAAACAGTAAGAGGACAAAAAAAAAAGCCACCATCACTAACCCATGGAGTAAAAGAGGCAGTTAGAGACAAAAGACATCTTTTAAAAATTGGATGTCAAATCCTACTGAGGAAAATAGAAAGGACACAAACTCTGGCAAGTCAAGTGTATAAGTATAATTAGGCAGGCCAAAAAAGATTTTGAAGAATAATTAGCAAAGACACCAAAAACTAACAGCAATTTTTTTGAAGTACAACAGGAAGCCTGCCAAACAATCAGTAGGATCACTGAATGAAAGAGCATTCAAGGAAAATAAGGCTGTTGCGGAGAAGCTAAATGAATTCTTTGCATTGGTCCTTATTGCAGAGGATGTGAGGGAGATTCCCATACTTGAGCTTTTTTTTTTTCTCAAATCAAAGGAACTGTCCCCAGACAGAGGTGCCAGTAGACAAGGTTTTGGAATACACTGATAAATTTAACAGTAATAAGTTACCAAGACCAGATGGTATTCACCCAAGAGTTTTGAAAGAACTCAAATATGAAACTGCAGAACTACAAACTGTGGTACGTATGTGTAGTGGGGCAGTAACCCTGCTACTGTGAAAGGGTTAAAAGCCAGCCTTTGGAGAGGGCTGGGGCTGAAAGCTGAGAAAAAAAGGCTGATTGGGAAGGCAGCCACAGTTGGGCCACGCCCCAGTCAGGCCACACCTGGTCTTGTTATAAGGGCTCAGCCAGGAGCTAAGTCAGCCTCTCTCTAGCTCTTGAGAGAGAAGGACCTGGCTGCCTGGGAGAGAAGGGTACTTGAGACAGAGCAGTGCTGGGGAAAGGGAGTAGGAGCTGGGGAGCTCCAGCCTGGCAACTCCCCAGGCTGCAGGCCTTGATAGAGGCCTATGCAGGTACGGGGGCTGGGAGGAGCAGCCTGTGGTTAGGCAGAGGCAGCAAGTCCGCCCTCCCCTTGCCAATGATGAGTGACTATGACAGACTGCAGTTTGCCCCAGTGAGCAGGGGCTAGATGATGACTGGCAGTAGCCACTGAGGCCAGGTGGGGATAGAGGGTTGGGGGTTCCCCTGGGAGGGGAGACCCAGACTGTGGGTTACTGCTGAGAACAGAACTCAGAGGGTAAGGGGCACCGGGGTCCGGGAGGGACATGGGGGCCAGAGGCAGGCGAGACACCGGTCAACAGAGGGCGCTCCAAGCTGAACAAGAGCTAATTCCTGAGACGACCAGCAAGAGGCACCGCACCGATGAATCGTCACATCGCTACACGTGGTGGAGAATGTGGGCACATGCGGTCTGCCCCGATACAAGGGGCAGGGCAAGGACTGGTACTATTTCCCGGAGATCTGGAGAAAGGGGACGATGGAACCCGGCTACACGGGGGTTTTCTTGGCAGAGACCCCAAATGCCATCCCTGGTTGGGCCCCGGTGTCAGCACCCTTGCAGAAGGGGGCGGATGACCTGCAAGGGATCCGGGAGACCCAAGAGGGACTATGGGAGGGGCAGTGGGCCCTCCACGAACAGTTGGGGCAGCTGGCATGTGAGCAGCGAGTCCTGGTAAAACTCCTCCGGAGGGAGTTTCTGAGGAGCCACCGAGAGTGGGACAGAAAGCCAAGCGCCGTGCTGGGGAAAGGGAGGAGGAGCTGGGGAGCTCCAGCCTGGCAACTCCCCAGGCTGCAGGCCTTGATAGAGGCCTATGCAGATATGGGGACTGGGAGGAGCAGCCTGGGGTTAGGCAGAGGCAGCTGGTCCAACCCCCACCCCCCTTGCCAATGATGAGTGGTTTTCTACAGACTGTAGTTTGCCCCAGTGAGCGGGGGCTAGATGATGACTGTGGGTTACTGCTGGGGGCAGGACCCAGAGGGTAAGGGGCACTGGGTCTGGGAGGGACATGGGGGCCAGAGGCAGACGAGACACCGGCCAAGAGAGGGCGCTCCAAGCTCAACAAGAGCTAATTCCTGAGACGGCCAGCAGGAGGCTCCGTGCCGGTGAGTCATTGCATCGCTACAGAATCCTATTGCTTAAATCAGCCTATGTATCAGGTGACTGGAGGATCGCTAATGTACCACCTATTATCAAAAAAGGTTTCAGGGGAAATCCTGGGAATTATAAGCCAGGAAATCTAACTTCAGTACCAGAAGAACTGGTTGAAAGTATTGTAAAGAACAGAATTATCAGACCGACAGATGAACAGAATATTCTGAGGAAGAGTCAACACAGCTTTTGTAAAGGGAAATCATGCCTCACCAACCTATTAGAATTCACTGAGGGGGGTCAACAAACATGTAGACAAGGTGATTCAGTGGATATAGTTAGGGCCCTACCAAATTCACGGCCATGACAAACATGTCACATAGGGTGACCAGACAGCAAATGTGAAAAATCGGGATGGGGGTGGGGGGGAATAGAAGCCTATATAAGAAAGAGACCCAAAAATCGGGACTGTGCCTATAAAATCGGGAAATCTGGTCACCCTAACGTCACGGACCATGAAATCTAGTGTTTTGTGTGCTTTTACCCTATACTATCGGGATTTCATAGGGGAGACCAGCATTTCTCAAACTGGGGGTCCTGAATCAAAAGGGAGTTGCACAGGGGTCACAAGGTTATTTTAAGGGGATCATGGTATTGCCACCTTTACTTCTGTGCTGCCTTCAGAGTTCGGTGGCTGGAGAGTGGTGGCTGTTGGCTGGGCGCCCCAGCTCTGAAGGCAGTGCCGCAACAGCACAGAAGTGAGGGTGGTAATACCATACTATGCCATCCTTCCTTCTGCACTGCTGTTGGTAGCGGTTCTGCCTTGAGAGCTGTGCCCCCAGCCAACAGCTGCCACTCCCCAGCTGCCCAGCTCTGAAGGCAGCACCACCACCAGCACAGAAGTAAGGATAGCAATACCGCAACCCCCCTACAATAACCTTGCGATCCCCCACTACTCCTACAATTACAAATCTGTGAAATTTCAGATTTAAATAGAATTAAAATAGATTTAAATAATGAAATTTACTATTTTTAAAATCCTCTGACAGTAAAATTGACCAAAATTGAATTTGGTAGGGTCTTCGATATAGTGTACTTGGACTTTCAGAAAGCCTGTGAGCAAGGTCCCTCATCAAAGGGTCTTAAGCAAAGTAGGCAGTCATGGAATAAGAAGGAAGGTCCTCTCATGGATCAGTGACTGGTTAAAAGATAGGAAACAAAAGGAGGAATAAATGGTCAGTTTTCACACTGGAGAGATGTTAAACAGTGGGGTCCTCAAGGAATCTGTACTGGGACCAGTGCTGTTCAGCATATTTATGAATGATCTGGAAAAAGGGGGTAAAAAGTGAGGTGGCAAAGTTTGCAGAAGCTACAAAATTACTCAAGATAGTTAAGTCCAAAGCTGACTGCAAAGATTTACAAAGGGATCTCACTACACAGGGTGACTATGAAATTCAGGGTTGATGAATGCAAAGTAATGACACTGGAAAACATAATCCCAACTATAAATACTAAATTAGCTGTTACCACTAAAGAAAGAGATCTTGGAGTCACTGTGGATAGTTATCTGAAAATATCTGCTCAATGTACAGCAGCAGTTTTCTGTTAGGAACCATTAGCAAAGAGAGAGACAATAAGACAATAATATCATAAGGCTCTATAATAAACCCATGCTCCACGCACACCTTGAATACTGGTCAGGAAAGGGCAACAAAAATGATTAGGGGTGTGGAAAAGCTTCTGTATGAAGAGAGACTGTTCAGCTTAGAAAAAGAGATGACTGGAGGAGGGGGGGGTTATGATAGAGGTCTATAAAATCATGAATGGTGTGGGGAAAGTGAATAAAGAAGTGTTATTTACTCCTTCACTTAACACAAGAACCAGGCGTCACCCAATGAAATTAATAGACAGCAGCTTTAAAATAAACATAAGGAAGTACTTCTTCACTCAGTGCATAGTCAACCTGTGGAACTCCTTGTCAGGGGATGTTTATGAGATTCAACTAGATCATAGCTTGATGTGGTGTGGCTGGAAGGATGCAGAGAGACAGCTGATTCATGTTTGACCTGGACAAATGAAGCATTGAGCATCTAAGGGCACCTTCCCTCTAGCTGGCACAACCAGTATCTATTTACTTTTATATTGGTTCTTTCTTTTGATTTCTCCTTCCATTGTAACCACTTACTCTCTCTCTCTCTCTCTCACACACACACACACACACACACACACACACACACACTCTCTCTCTCTCTCTCTCCTTTCAAGGCTCCATAACAGCAAATAAGCTGTCAATCAGCTGTGAATAAATACAGACAGCCCTCTTCCCTGGTGTAGATGTCACTTCACTCCGCCAGATGTCATTAGAGTTGGACATCTTTGATATATGACCGGAGGGAGGGAGGTTTAACTGGAACTGAGAGCGAACGCTCTAGTTCTGTACTGCTGGTGCAACGAAACTGCAGGCTCTGAATCAGCTGGCAGATACAGTTCACATACTACTGATGCACAAAGCCCGATCACATAGAAAAATGAATAAATAGTTGTGACTGCTGTCATCTCACAATACAAATGTAAGTTTCATAGGTTTATTCATTAACCCCTTACCCTCAAAAATACAGTAGATCAGTCCATGGGCTAAATGTTCAGTGTGGCGATTGCGGTAGTAAGGATCACAATCCCAGCTATCATTAACGAAAGTTGTGCACCTGGCTTCCTGTGCACTATGTTGAGAATTTCTCTCACATAGCAATCCTGCTCCCAGTTCATTTGAATCAGAACACTTCACATTATTTCTTCATGTCTATTAAACTGTTCGAGGTGGGGAGAATGGCTGGAAGCACAAGCTGACCTCTCATTAAAAGTTCCTTCATCACTATTGCATTTTACAATGTTCTCTTTCAGAAATAAAATATGAAGAGGCACTGACAGAATATTTGAAATTTTCCTTGGGCATCAGAAAAGATGATGAGTAGAAGGATTTATGTTGGCTAAACCTCAAATTGCAATATCTATAGAACTGCTATTCAAATATTTCACCAAGGGAAGACCCTATACCCTCAATTACATGAACAGAGGCAATCTGTCTCTTCTGAGAACAAAATTAATGAATCTGTACAATTGAGACGATTAGTTCACTCCATAATTATCACAGCTTCAGTGATGTTTCAAATTAATGTGATGCAAGATGCAGAATTAATTTGATCCAGCTCAATGACCTAAATGCAGACAGCGCACAACTAAAAATAATGTAAATTTTAAATAATCTGTTTGCCTATCTACTTTAAAGAAGCATTAGAAGTAACTTCAGACAGGAAGTGATTACATACACTGACTTAAATATTAGAAGTATCATATCAAATTATTAAAACTTCTGAGATTTACAAAAATTTGCAACATGAAGGCAGAGTCTATTGTTAAAAAAAATGACACCCTTCCCACTGACCCACACTATTCATAAGTGGTAAACAAAATTCTGCCACAACAATTACCACTGCCTGACATTTAAGGTCCTGTTCCTGCAATTGATCTGCACTGACTGACCTCTGCACGTGGAGTTCTTCTGAAGTTAATGGGGCTCTGTATATGGCTCCAAGGGTCCAAACACATGGATTCAGATTAAAGAAAGCCCTAGGTTTTTCCTGATATGAAAAATGGTGAGACGTCTCTGACAATTACTGACTTTTAATTTCTGTGCTTACCTTTAAAATCAAACTGGTAGATGTTTTTCAAGGATTCATGAAGGAAGTAAAAGCTTCCTAGAGCCTGTAGAAAAACAAAAAATAAATAGTAATAAGTATAGTCTGCTTTTAGTTAAAAACAAAATTGTGATACAGCTTTTCTTACACTTTTTGCATTTGAAATTAAATATCAGTAATTAAAAATATTACATTTGACAAGTAAAACATTTTCAGTAAATCCGTGAAAAGAAATGAGTTCTTTCTTTATTTTTCTTTTAAGTTTAATAAGCAGCTATAATGAAGGCCATTAGCAGTTTACCGAGGGCTGGTCTAGACTACACAGTTAGGTCGACATACGACCGCTTATGTCCACCTAATTATGTCAGTGTCTACACTACAGCCTTGCTCCCACTGATGTAAGTGTCCTTCTACACAGACATAACTACTCCATCTCCCTGAGAGGTGTAAGGCTCATGTTGGTGTAGTTAGGGCAGTGGTGGGCAACCTGTGGCCCATCAGGGTAATGCGCTGGCAGGCCATGAGACAGTTTGTTTACATTGACCATCTGCAGGCACAGCCACCCACAGCTCCCAGTGGCCGTGGTTCACTGTTCCCAGCCAATGGGAGCTGTGGGAAGCTGGTGGCTCCACCCCCCCCGCCCCCGCTAGAAGCCCCGGCGGCTTCATACCTCGCTTCTAGCTGGGAGCCAGGGTGAGAAACTAGGGAGAAAAGCCCAGGTGGCTGTGGACCCTGCTCCCAGCCAGGGAATGGGGAAGGGGGGGGGAGGACAGCCGCCCTGGAGACCGAGAGCCTGTGAGGCAGCCAGGCTCCCGGCAGGAGGCTGCCCATGGAGCTGAGAGATCAGTCTCTCAGCTCCCCACACTGCCCTTCTTAGATTGGTGGAAGTGCTCCTGGTGAGGACGTGCACGACCGGCCCAAGGAGGACATGCAGCACCACAGTAATTACAGCAGTGGCTATAAATCGACCTAATATAGGTTGATCTACATTTCTAGCACAGACATACCCTAAATTTGCTAAGGACACAAATAGTTAATATACTTTATAAACATCAAACAGACTTATAAAGTTGTTTTTTAATATCACTAAGTACATCACACATTTGGAAATAAACAAATTAAGAGCTCTCCTCTGGGTGGTGCTAAGCACCTTCATTTGCCACTGAAATAATCCCCATGTAGTCTGCCTCATTATTCCTCTGGCTTGCAGGCCCATCAATGACTGCATCCTTGCAAGAGACTGCCGAACAGTTTCTGCCTCATATATAGGGCAAAACAAATGTTTCTGGAGGCAGTGTGGACTGCAGGAATGATACACAGTGGTGGGAGTCCTAAAACCTAATCCTAGATTAGCCATTTTCTCACTGGGTAGTGCAGAGCAAATCACATTTCCTCTTTGTATCAATTTCCCACTGTAGAAGGGGAGTGTGACACACAGGCCCTTTGGTGCCAGATGGCAAAGGGTTCATTGTAACACCAACTTGTAACACACCTAATAAACTCACTACACCTAGCACACCACTTTCATAGTATTTATCCATAAAGAATATTATGTGGGGTCTTAAATGAAAGCCAGCGTCACTAGTTATGAATATAGTTGAATATGTATATACTGATACTATGTAGGAGTTACGTATATATGATGGAAATATGTTCTTATAGTTTGTATGAAGGTGTTAACAGAGGTGAAAACTGGTTTCCTGACAGACCAGAGATGTTTCTCCAGCTATCTGGTGAAATGTAAAGTGAGTATTATCTCATTAACAATCACCAGTCTGAGCAAAATGAAGATGAAGGATTGTGAGATTTAACAGGAAGAGAAGAACAGCAGGAGGAAAGAAGCATTATCTGGGGGGTGCATGTCAAAGGATTACTGGGCAATAACTGGGGGACAAAGAAAAACGTTTGTTATTTTGCACCTTGTAGGAAAATGGACAGTGCATTTACATTAATGAAAACTGGATCACAACTTGACTGGAAGCATTGAAAAAGGTTTTGGGTGAAATAAGACTGCTCTAGATAGGAGGTTAGCCTGTTAAGTTTAGTCTCTAGAAAGTGTGTACTGATTTTGTTTTATATGTAACCCTCCTGTTTCCATGATCTTTACTCACTATCTCTTGAATCTTGATCTTTGGTAATAAACTGATAAATCTTTCACTATAAATATATCAGTGCTGTGGTATTGTACAACAAGCTAATCCTGAGTTGACTCATTCAAGCTAGTGAGTACACTGTTCCCTTGGGGACAACATATCTGGTATTACTGTGAGTGTTCAGGGGATGAGGGGCTAAACACTACAGGGGAATGCTTCAAAGGGGCTCACTCAGGGACTGGGGTGCACCTCTTCTTAACCTTCAAGAGAAAATAAGGACTGGCATAGCGCAGAGGAGATTGTTTGGGTGGCTCACAGCCTGGAGGTGTCAGGAACTGGGTACCCAGTTAAGCACAAGCAAGTCTCGCTCTTGCTGGAGGCAGGGGGGGTAACCAGGTGACTCAGTCCTGGTCACCCCGAGAACTGTCAAGGGGTAATAATTATGTATCTCACAGGAGTGTTGTAAAGATTAGTTTGTGTTTGTACAGCTCTTTTCTATTAAATGTTTCAGTAATTGTATACAGGTGATTGCATGCTATTCCATGCTAATATTTACAGTAACATTGTCATTTGCATAAAGATCACACTTAATTTTATTATTTTTTAAAGTGTATATGTAGATTACTAAAACAGTAAAATGCAGTGCCAGTATGACAGGTATTTCTAGGGGCCATTAACTATATCAACTGTCTGAGAATATTACTAAGGATAATATCACCCATAACATAATTCAGCTTCCCATAAATCTTTGGTTGCCAGAGTGCTATAATTTGAGGAGCACTGAAAGCTAACTTTTCAGTTATCAGATCCTTTTGCTACTTACAAACTAGTAAAAGTTGTCCATCACACTCCAAAGAGCATTTTGCCATACACAAATAATGTCACTCCCAGTGATCTTAGACTTTGTGTAATTGGAGCAAAACTTGGTCATCTTTTTAGAAGCAAGAAAGGTAAGCTGATCTGGCTCAGGCAAAATTCAACTAATCTGCTGCTGGAACTACCTTCAGAATTTTGTTTCAAAATAGAAAGTTTGATTAGGGAATGAAATCTGTTGGTTGTGAAAAGCTTCTCTTCATCAACATGCAGGAAGTCTCCTAGCTATTTAAAGAGACTGATGTATGAGGTACCAGTAAAGGAAGGCTGAATAACTCAAGCAAACACTAGGGGAAGAAAGTTAATTCTCCAGATAGGTTTGCTTTGCCATACTCAAAATTCTGTGTTTATAAAACTAGGCCAGGATTAGAATCTATCCTCTTTTATTAAGAGCTTTTTTGTTTTTAATTAGCATTACATACATATCATTGTGCAAAAAAATATTCGCTAGGGCTGGGATTTTCAAAGGAGACTAAGGGAGTTTAAAAGTGTCCAAATCACACTGAAACTCACTGGGAGCTGCATGTCTACATTCCTTTGGCTCTTTTGAAACATTACAGGCTAAATCAATTACTGATCTCCCATGCTCTAACATTCACAATAAGAAGTCCATGATTCAGCTAAGCACACAAACATACCAGTATTCCCATTCCTTTTCAGCAAAGCATATAGGCCCCTATTCAGCAAAGCAAAGCAAAATATTTAAGGACATGCTAAAATCCATCCCTATCCTGCAAGGCACTTAGGCCATGGATTAAGGAAAGCATCCTTATTCACAACAGCACTTAAGTACATGCTTTACTTTAAGCATGTCCATAAGAGTGTGGGGTCTCAATTCAGGAAACACGCTAATGCTTAATTATGGGACTTAATTGTGTGCTTAAGAGCTGTCCCGAATAGAGATTGGGACAGAAGGTCCATGTCCATAATTCATAGTTCATGACAAAAGGAAAACTGGCAAGACTGTTGAAAGTAAGGGGGTTCCCCAGAAGCCTGACCAAGCCTAGGCAGTCTGTAAAAGGCAGAATTTGAGCTTGGGCATTAAGAATTTGATTACTTGTTATTAATCATCATTAATGAGGCTTTGTACCCTTGATGGTCCATCTTCTAGAGAAAACATTAAGGATACGCATATAGTTGCACACTTATAGGTGGCAGAGGCAGCAACAAATACTGTCAAAGCTTCCCATGACTTTCTGTTATACGAACATACATGTTCTCCATTTTCTGAGGCCCCAACTTCGGACATCTTGGGTCTGAGTTGAAGAACTGCTGAGCACTCAAAACTGCAATTGAGATAATGGAAATGCTGCTCTGAGCATATAAAGTGAAATATATAGAATGGGGATAGTAATACCACCTCTCCTAACAGGATGTTGTCAGGACAAATTCATTAATGTTTGTAAAGAATAAAGGATAAATAGAAAAAATGAATTCAACAGTGAACCCATTCAAGTGAGCAATGGATGAAGCAGAGGTGTATGGCAATGACATTTGCTCATGTAATTAAAGACTATCATAATGCATACGCAGGGGAGCTGAATTAAGATGCAATCTTAACTCTGGCATTTCCTAACTTCTGAGTGCCTGGATTTGCAGCCTTAGCATTCTTTTAACATATTGGGTGTGTGTGTGTGTGTGTGTGTGTGTGTGTGTGTGTGTGTGTGTGTGTGTGTGTGTGTGTGTGTGTGTGTGTGTGTGTGTGTGTGTAAGAGAGAGAGAAAAACCAACATTGTCCCCATTTAAGTCAATAATAATTTTAGCCATTGACTTTACTGGGGCCAGAATTTAACCCAAAGTGGAGGTTTTTTATTTTTTTTTAAACCTTTTCCCATTTCTATAATTTGTCGTCTTCTAGTTAGTGACTGGGGGTTGAAGACATGTTAGCAGTCCATGAAATATCAAGAAAAGAGAGATAAATCTGCTTTTATATTTTGTTATAAAATCTATTAATTCTATTCCCTCCGCCAACGTTCAGGAGTTCCTTGAGTTTTTAAATTTCTTGGATAAGTTAAATAGAAGCAGTTGAGCGGAAAAAAAACAAGAATCCTTGCCATTACACGAAGTCTTAATGACAAGTTTAAGAGAACCAAACAAATAGGATGATTTAGTTTTATTTTGTCTTTTTACTTCTCTACTGACTGAGATACCTTCCTGGCAGAGTAGTGTTTTGGCTCAGTGATTGCTGCATTATTTATGAGAAGCTGCACATTTAGAGATTAAACATTTGCTGATTTGTCAAAAGCACAAACATGAGGTCCTGCCCATCTCCTTGACATATTAGTTCATCCAACGGAAAACACTGTCACACATTTAATTGATGAGTACACTTCCTTGTGACCCAGGCAACCTGCTCCAGGGTTGGGTTTTTTTTAATGGAGGTGGCAAATAAGAAAAAGCAGGAGACATTCTTGTACAGGATTCAAGGTTAACTATTCTGCAACAAGGACAGATTGCCAGAAAAAAACATTCTGATACAAGATAAAAAAAAAAAAAAAAAAAGGCTGACATCTGCTATTTAATTTCTTAACTTAATGGAATTATATTAGCAATTAATAAAAAGGAGCTGCTACCTCATGGCTAAACTTTGATTATATTCTGGCCTTTGGCTTTTTAAAAACCCAGGAGATTACTCTTAAACAGTAATATGCTTATTGAGTTTTTTGTTTGTATAGAAGGGTTTATCTTACCTCCCTCATTCATGTAGATAAAATCCCTACCCAGAATCACACAAAACCATTCTAACTGTACTTGGAGCACAGCAAAATCACACATGAAAATCTCTTGGCTAATCTTAATTAAAAATAAATAATATAAAATAAAAAGCAGTGCTGCTTTTAAGGAATGGCACCAAACAAAGATCACCACTCAAAAAATTTATTTTTCAGAATAATTTTTGTAAAACTAAGTTAACATGAGGTCGGCTGAAAATGGGGACAGTAGTCTGACGTTAGTTTGCATATCTCAAAACCGTGGGCCAGACTCTGATATCCTTACTCACAAGTAATCCCATTTGGAGTAAAGTATTACTCGTGTGAGTAGGGGGTCTCACAATCTTGCCCTTTATTATTTGATTTTATTATATGGTGCTTGCTTTTACAACCATAATAGTCTTTTAACATAGCATTTTTTTAGGCTTTTTAAAAAGGCTTTAGGTTTTTTTAAAAAAGTAAACTGAAAAAAACAAATTCCATTATGTGGCATCATATTGGTACCCACGTGGGTCATCAGCAGAATTGGAACCTTTAGATACATCATACATCTCTCTGTCTCTTGAACGGCTGGAGTAACAGATAGTGGTAATAGGCTGTTATCCTGTATGTGGAACAGCACTAGACGGGAATGGGACACTTAGCCAGTGGGTTTCACAGCTAGTTGCTGGGAACAGAGGCATGATGAGACCCACATTTCCTGTTACAGACTCTGGAGCAGCATGGGTTCTAGTGGGCACAGACTTGTCTGTCCATTCCCCCTAAGCATGACCAGTGGCAGAGCCCGGGGTGATGGGCCATTGGCGGTGGCCTGGAGAGCAAACCTGCCTCAAACTCACTTGGCAGTGCTGGTTCCTGGGCCACAGGGCTGGGCCGGATTCCCCACGCTGGGCATCATTACGGAGGGGCAACCGGGCCAAATTTGAGTGATTGGCGTTGCGACCTGGTGTTGGGGTCGAAGTGGCATGTAACCCTGTGCACCATGTCACAACACCCAGAGCGGGGAGCCAGGCCCAGCCACTGCCAGGTGAGTGCAGGGCAGCCTCACACTCCAGCCTCGAAAAGGTGCCAGACATAAACCTAAAGGCTGCTGGGCTCCCAATCTCATTCCCAGTCTCCTTCCCCAACTCCTCCTCCACAGTCTCTTTATCCAGCCAGTCCCAGTCTCACCTATACATGCTCCCTCTCTCTGTGCTCCCTCCCCCCACAGTCTGGCACTTGTCCTCTCTGCATTTGAATCGGGCAGCTTCCTCTTCCATGTGCTACCTGGGCCCAGCAGGGTCAATGAGAGCACAGGAGAGACAGTCTCGCTGTTCTCAGTTCAGCTGCCTGGACCTGGAATGGCCTGCAACTTGCCAGAGCTGGAAATGCAGGAAAAGTCCTGTTCAGCCGCAGGGCTGTAGCATGCCCAATGTGGACAGAATCTTCATGAAACTTAGCTACTAAAATCTAGTAAGCATTTACTGAGCATACGTTAACTGCTATTTTTTAAAGGCTTATAAATTGGGCAGATTTTCCTGGAGATGGCAAAAGATACATCCCTGCCAAATTTCAAGTCTCTGCTCCAAAGATTGGGGGTGCTAGATATTTTCAAAGAAAAGATCCTCAGAATTTTTTAACATGGGCACACTAACATATTTTTCCCTATTCTCATGCTCAGAAATGGATGAAGTTAAAGAAAAAAAATCAGAACGAGGCAGACACCTGGTATAGAAAGTTTCAGCCCAAATGGTTGAAGTATGGCAAAGTTAAAAGCAACAGAAACAGGGCCTTATACAGTAGTGGGAAGTGTCAGTCAACCTTAAAAATAAACAATGCTATCTGCCCTGCCTATAATATTTAAATAGTGGATAGTGCGAGTTTTTCTTTTTTTTTCTTAATTTCTCATGTCAGATGGTGAATTAAAACCATCTCAACGTACATTTGGAATCTAGGGGCCTGTCCTCATCAGACTAAAAATTTTAAAAGCAAGTGAAAATTTCAGCCTACATTATAGGACTGCGAACCCTTATTGTCCCATCACTTATGACAGTTAAAACTAGACATTAGTAAATATACTAGGGAAGACTGAAATGACAAGATGGTTCCTTTCTACTACTGATGCCATGATTCTATTAAAAAGAATTGCTATTCACACTCAGGCTACAAGTTTACTCTCTGAAGGTGCTGACTTGTTTCATGCATTGCTCCACTTTTACAGCTTTAATCTTATTCTCTCTAAAGGATTTTATAGCTGATATGTAGAATTACATAGCATATAGTTTGGTTTGATAATCAATGTTTGTAGCATTAGTAGACTTTCAGCTGCCAGTGCGCATAAAGGATCACTGATAACTATTAAATAATACCTTACAGGTTCTCTGTCAGGTTCTGATGCTGCCAACACTAAAAGATGTGTTTTGAGTTGGGATATAGTACAGTATACACAAGTATATTAATTCTGAACATACCACTCACTAGAGGTAAATGTTAATGGAATGGAAATTATGGTTATCACCACCTTCCGTATTCAAACAGACTTAATCAGGTTTATGTACAGAAGTGGAAACCAATAAAAACGATGGAGTGTAGATATGCTATCCACTGCTCTGATTCTAGGGCAACGTAAATGCAAAAAAGGAAACTTTTTTTCCAGGGCCTAAATCATGGATACATCCTTTCCTAGATTAGGTCATGTTGATTCCACTAGAGTACAACAACAGCAGTTACACATACAAATTAAAACTTCAGTACTCTGGTTTATTAAGCTGTTTAAGGAACTTCTTCACACACTCTGCTCAGCACCATTTTAAGAGGAGGCCCAACTAATTGTTGTTCAGCAGTAATATTTACAGAACATTAAGCACCCCATAGAGAAACTGCATAGCACAAATAGAGATTACAAAGGCACTCACATTTTTAGCCCAAAACATAACTCATCTTTTGCAACTGGAAGCTACAGTAGGAAACATTTCTTATTCTAAATTGGTGGCTATTTAATTGATCATTCTAGCACAGTGATTCTCAAAATTTTATACTGGTGTCCCCTTTCACATAGCAAGCCTCTGAGTGCGACCCCCCCCTTATGAATTAAAAACACTTTTTTATATATTTAACACCATTATAAATGCTTGAAGCAAAGCAGGGTTTGGGGTTGAAGCTGACAGCTCGTGACCCCCCACATAATAACCTCACGACCCCCTGAGGGGTCCCAGTTTGAGAACCCCTGTTCTAGCAGCTAATAAAAACTAAAATAAAAAACAGCTCACAGTGTAGTGTAGATTCTACACAAACAGTGCACAAACACGTTAACTAAATAAATTGTAAGATGCAGTCAAAGAAGTGTAGTTACATACTATATATCGTTAAAGAAAGGTTTATTTATCACACATATTTATTGTTCAGTTTACGTAATGCACCTGCCATTTACAGCAGAATTTAGAAAGCACACAGATCAACAATAGCCAGAAAACTAAACTCTCCCTAAAAAAACCTGCTTAGGAAAACATCTGAGAAAACAATGTGCCCTATCGGTAATCAAACGTGGGCTTTGTCAGACCAAAAGAGGAAGCAATTCCAGAATTGAGGGTCTTCCACTGAAAATACATTGACCAAGCCCCCTGTTGTATAAATCTGATGACTGTCAGTTTGATCATCTCAGGTAACCTCATTTCTCAGGGTAAGGCACAGACACAGCAAGATAGTTTCTTAATAGATACCCAGGACCCAAACCATTAAGATATTCTAAATAAAAGCCAAAACTTTGTACTGCACCAGGAAATGACTTGGGAGCCAGTATAGAGTCGGGGGTACATGTAATATGCTCCCAGAGTGAAGCCAACTAAGGAGGCAGGCAGCTACTATCTTCACTAGCTGAAGTTTCCAAATAGTCTTCATATATAGGATCAAGAATACTGCACTGTGGTAATCCAATCTCAACGTGTTATGCATGGATAATTTACAGTGAGGTCTGTATCAGAAGGAAAAGCTCTTAACCTGCTAAAACAAACAAATGGAATTAAGCAACTTGGCCCTGCTACTATATGAACATTCAGAAGCAGTTAAGGAACCAGTGTGATCCCAACAGTACAAACCGGGGGTGAGGGGGGAGGAGCAAATAAGGGATTCAATTGAAGGGGCAGCTGTTTTTTCCACCATTTCTTCAGTTCCTCCAACAACCCACCAGCATCACGCTTGCCTTGTCTGGGTTAAATTTCAGCCAACTGGTTCTGATCCACATCCCAATCTCAGCCAGACACCCGGAAAGCTGAAATCCTTACTATTGGTGTCAGATGACACCCAGATATAGAACCAAATGTCATCAATATATTGAAGCCCACTCTGTGCATATAAGAGCTAAGTATTATCATCATCCTCATCATCTCCCATAGTAGTCTCACAAACACATTGAGAAAGAAGGTAAAATAATAGAGTGGAGACGAAACCTACAGGATAGTTCTTTGGGGCAGACAAACAAATACTCATTCGTCCTCTCTCAGCATTTTCTAAACAAACAAACAAACAAAACAAGCCACTAAAGTGCAAATTTCTCTATTTCTGCCAGTGTCTGTAACTGCATTAACACCACCTTGTGGTCAAAAATATCAAAGGGTCCTAAAAGATCTAAATAAAGCATCAACACCGCCTGATCTGAGACCACCAACTTAGTTTATATAGGCCACCTTACCCTTCCATGATAAATGACTTTCAGTCTCCACTAGCTGGGGCAAGATCTGAATTGATGGACTAGAGAGAAAAAGCGCTGTACCAACCCCATGAGTCATCAAGCCCCTTCCTTAAATATATATACACACATTAAAATTTAACACACCATGCCCACACAGATAGCATGGCGTCATTGCTAGTGGTTCTGTTGTCATTCAGAATTCCATCCAAAGCAGAGATTAAATCTCTTGTCTAGGCATGAAAACAAATATTGATCATAACCAAAATTGTACAACTTACTGTCAGAGTAAAAAATTAATTTTCTGTAAAGTTATACATGAATCTAGTAAGTGGCTTACTATTTGAAAGGAGTTCAAAATGAAATTTTAAGGTTGGTGTTTATTTTTTCTGACCTTCGCCCCCCACTCTAAACTTACAAATAAATAGCCTTGTTTTTAACACCTCAAACTCCAGATGCAGCTTTAAACAAAATCTCATACATAGGAAAATAGAACAACAAAGTAATTAGTAATCTTTTGTGAGAGAAATGAAGATGTATACAGAGAGGAGGTCAAAGCTCCATAAAGCAGGCTGCATGCTTCCAAAGATCTCCGGGACATCCCAAAACAGACACCTTTGCCAGACATGCACCTAAAATGAGTGCAGGAAGAGAACCCCACTGCCATACTCTGCCTAAAGTCTGCAGCACAGGAGCTCCTCCAAGATGCGTAGGTAAAGAAGAGGTGATTTGTAGAAAGAGAGGTGAACAAAAAGGGACAGCATTGACTGCATAAGAAAGGATTATGCTCCTAGCACATGTTTTGGCTGTAAAATTCTAGATATTCTTTCAATACACCCATCATTAATTCTAGTCACACAGTCAAAGATATCATTATAGATTTCCTAAGAATTTATAAATATGGCATGTGTGTCAAAATTCAGGCTGTTATTCGAATGTGCAAGGTGATATTTTTATGGCAATGTTGTCATTAACCAAATGTCTGCATTTCAAGGGTAACAGACTATTTATACAAACTACCACTACTGATCATTTCTATTCTTTTTAACGCTTAAGGTTTTTACTTTTAAGTTTTGGTATAATATTTTGCAAAAGGATAATATAATTTACTACAGCAATAAACTGTAAATTAGTGTATTTTTGTGGGTGATATATACACATCTATACATACCCATAGATACACATTTGAGAGAAAATAAGGTAGTTTCATTTATATTAATAGTGCTTTACATATTATGCTTTTACTTTGCCAATAATTTGTTGCCAAATGTCCATTTTAGTCTTTAATTAGCCTTTAGGTAGATATTCAATACAATATCATAAATCTATTTCAAGATTCCATGCCAAATAAGAGTAATTAATTCAAACTACCTAACAGTGAGACTAACAGAATACTGTAGTCTTGTTGCATTACACATCTGGCATTACAAAAGTATCACTTTTTCGATTATATAGAAATCCTAGTATAAAATCTGCCAACCTCTACACCCATAAACGTTTTTTTAATAGGTGTTGACACAGGGCTTTTAGAAGTACGTCATTTCTATTGTATAAGTTTAACACTCAAAGAAAATACTAGGTACAAAAGTTTAATTACTGTGCAGAGTAAACATTTACTGCATTACCTCAATGAATGTGATAAAGCTATTATATTATATTATGAAATTGCTTTAAATAAATTTAAAATAAATTGCCAATGATGACACAGAAACTGTAATTCATGTAGTCATAAAATCCATAATTAGCTCTAATGAATATTTAAAGTCAAAGTTCAACCCAACTTTTTCAATGTTTAACCTACTATATCAATATAGTTCAAGGAATCCATTTATCATTGAACATGACAATGTCTGAATATTAATTAGCATAGGCCACTGCTGACAGGAAGTCCTTATCTCTTACAACCCTTTTGACTATAGTGCATGTCAACAATATGTTTGTCACGTCTGATATTATTGATTACCTGCCTGTTTTGCTAAAAACAATTAAAAATATTTTACATATTTATAAACCTGACTGTCAAGAGTGCTTATTAATTTTCCATTAGTAAAATGCAGTCTATTAGCTGCCATATTTCAGTCAGAGGAAAAGAACCAAATAAGCAATTGCAATAACTCTAGACAGGAAGACAATAATTTTACATAAACACACTCTTATGGGATAGCAAAGGGGTTACTTTGTCTGGTTTCATTTGCGTAACAATGAAGTTGGAGAGGCCTCAGATGGAAAATTATTACGTTTAAAAACGAAGACAGATAATGGCTCTCTTACTTTCCTTAAGAAAGACATTTATTTATTTTTTACTGATAATGAAAAGTATCCAAGGATGTAAATAACACTGCTATCTTTTCGTATGGAGTAAAAATCAGGGATTGCTCTGAGAGGACACAGTGGAACCCTGTTTCAGTGAAACTCCATTTCTATTGCCAAATTCTGGTCCAATAAATGAATAACCCCTATGCCCGTGCACATATGTAACTCTGCTTTTGCAATAATGTGCACCTGTATTTTGGCCAGCGGCAGCCCCATGCACACTTCACTTTCACTGAGGCAGCACACAACACTCTCCACAACAAGGTGCACTACTCCTCGCAGGTACAAAAATATTTGGTGTGGGAGGGTGTGCATAGGCGTCACCAGTTAGGGCATGTATATACAAAAACAAACAGACTGCACACCTGGCTCTGGAACACCCTCCACAGTTCCTGTTACATAGGGTATGTATCAAAACCTTCTAATGGAACTTGCAGGAGCCAGGCTTGAGTGAAAAACTTCTGCCACACACTCCTTCTGCTGTGGTTAGGTTTTCTGGTAGGCACTAATACACATTGACAGTAATAATTAGTACTAATATAGTATTTTAAAACAATCTTTTAATTAAGTAGATGGAAAGCTCAATGCACTGCAATTCCTGTTATTGCAAACCTTCCCTTAAGCTGAAGTTGTTCTGTGCAATAAATAAATAAATAAATCTGTGTATGCCAGTCTAATTTCCATTTCAATTCAATGGAACTATTCAGGTATTTAAAGTTAAGCACATGCAAATATATTTGCAGGATTGGGGCTGTACATTGTTTAGCCATGCAGCAGTTGCTTGTATTACCACCATGTAATATCTATATATATTTACATTAATGAAAATAAAAGCAATTCCAAACTCCTATTAGAAAATCATATAGGGTTTATTCTAAATTGCACAATAGTTGTGACAAACTACATGGAAACATCTATTCTAAATTAGTTCAATTGATTCTTACAATGTAATTCTGATATAATTTTCATTTTCTAAGACGTGAACAAAAGAAAAGATGTAAGAACAGGCTTATTCTACTACATTTGAATAGAAAATGACAAAGTAACTACAAATAATGAGCAATATAAAAGTATATATTTGTCAACTGTGTTCATAGTCCACTTGATCCAGTATGTCTAAATTAACACTCAATGTCTATTACTCATTCAAGGTGGATAAAACTGACTGGGTACACAGATCAACTCATTAAAAAATAATCTGTCACTTTTTATTTGCAAACAAATTAGGTGTCCAGCAATTTATCATTTCCTGAATTAGACTTATCAGCCAAAGTACATATAATTAAACTGCTATTGTGCTTTTTTTGCATGAGGCCTTGTCTATCTGAAATGTAGACAAGTTCCATTTGGAACTTAAATGGACCAAACAATTTCTAACAACACAGTTATTTCAGATCCATACAACCCCGATATAAACTTTAGTTCATCAGTATTTGAACAATTATACTTTTAAGGAGATGTAAAAATACAGTAGACTGCAAATATCCAGTGACAATTCAAACATTTAAAAACAGTCACATGACAAAATGAAAATAAATGGGGCCAAAAAGGTTGGCTGCTAACAACTACAGTTTACAGCATGTGTATATTCAGAATCCCCATTGTAGACAATTTTGATAAAGAAGGAAGAGGGCTCTGGTTTTTAGCATTGATTATGATATTACATAGGTAGTCTATTTTTTGTATTTATAGCTTCAAATTATACAACCAACTCACACAAAAATTACAGATAGTTCATACATAACAGTTTTCCTAACGTGAAATGAAAAAAAAAGCCCCATCCTACCAAGAGCTATGCACTTGTTTAACTTTATACATGTGAGTAATCCCACTGGCTTAAATGGGACTGTTCACATGGGTAAAGTTATACTTCTGTGTAATTTACGACAATATTTAGGCTCAGGATTCTATTTTTTTCAACCATGAAATCTAAAAGAATGGCACATGTCATAATATGTGCCTAGTATCTGTGATAAAGGACAGCTACAAGGTCATATCTTATAGCAGTGTACAACTGATTGCCTAGTTGCCAATATACAGGAGCCCTAATCATGGCCCAGGACCCCATTGAGATACGTGCTGTACAAACACAGAACAAACACTGTCCCCAACCCAAAGATTTTGTAATCCAAGTGTAAAACAACAGACAACAAATGAATCAAGACATTTTCCCCAGGAACAATTTCTCAATTAAGTTAATGGGGTGAGGACCATATAGCCCTCAGCTAACCAGATGGTTGTGCACAGAGCTGGTGAAAAAGAGGTGAAACAACAAACCGCCCAGCAACTGAAGGTAGTGCAGGATGTGGTGGCCCACTTGGTAAGTGGAGTATTTTACTTCAAGCATATTGAAGCAGTACTCCCCCAAAGTACACTGGCTACCTGTATGTTTCTGGGTGAAATTTAAGGTATTGGGTTTGATCTTTAAAGCTCTACAAGGCTTGTGACCTAGTGACCACCTCTCTCATTACACCACTCTTCTGTAGTTGAGATCAACACAGACTCTGCCCCACGGGTATAAATAAATAAAGGCTGCTGGCAAGGTGTTCTCTGTGAGCACCCCACCGCTTTGGTATTTGCTCCCCACCACACGCCTTGGTCTGAAATTACTCCAATCTGATGACCTTCAGGGCATGTTACAAAGCTCACTGTTTGCCCCCTGACAACTGAAGATGGGGGTGAAAGTGGTAATAATGGTGTAGAGTGCAGAACTGTTCATAGGGGAGAGGGATTTGAGTTTTTAAATTGCCAGGCTCACGACTGCTGGATTATTGTAAACTGTTCTGCTGCATTTAGGGAGTATTTTTACATTATGTCCAGGATGCTGCCTAGAGCCTATGGATACACTTTTTAGCATTTCTATAAATCCAAATAAACAACAGTAAAACCAGTTGAGACCCCACCACCCACCCTCTTCACACAACTCCCCTCCTGCAGCAGGCTTCCTCTTGTCCGAAGTTTTCTTTTTGAGGGAGGGAAGAGGCCCAGTGCCCTGTGTTTACAGAGAGGACAGCAGGCTATTAAAACACCCATGGTAACTTCAAGGGCATCTCTTCCAATTTCTATATCAAGTCTCCTGTTCAATTAACTGATTTTCTCTCTGTGGCAGGTTGGTGTCTCCAGAGTATGCCCCCTCATGGACTGGGGTGGCCCTGCAGGCATCCCATCCTCCGTTCTCTCCTGGATCTCCCAATAACTTTCCACAGTCCAAAGTACTTAAAAGAACATTTCTCCTGCTGGGAGCAGGGTGTGTATTTAATTTGCTGAATCTTTACAAACAATTCTTTTAGCCCAAACCCTTTCCCTTAGTCAAGGGATCCCAAAGCCCTCCTTCATGAGGGTGAACTCTGCTTCAGGCCAGCTTCTTCCGGATGGCCCCTTTAAATTACCCTTAGCCAGTTCCACCTGGACTAGCAGCAAAGTCTTTCAAAACAAACAGACTGCAGAACATAACATAACAAAATTTGTTTCTTCCCCAAGTATCTCGGCCGGTTGTTATCTTCCAGCCTTGTTCCATGGCTTGGACATCAGGGCTCATCACCTCAGTCCTTTCTCCCCTTATATACTGCCTTATTTCACAGACCTTGTCATAGTTGGGTGAGAGATAGGGGAGCCTTTCCTCTCCCTACATTACAAAGCTCCTCATCCCAGGTCCTTATAGAAACAGGAACGTGGGTTTTACCCAGACTCTATTACCACTAGACTACTTCCTCTCTCCCAGCATCTGCCTCTTCCATTCCCTAGGCCCTCATCTGCTCCGGAACTCCAAAATCTTAAAGGATTATGACTTGGAACAGGGGTTGGCTGTCCCTGGTCCCCACTACCCCTTAAAGGGGACAAACCACCCTACTATACTCCCCAATCTCCCTTCCTCCAATCTCTCTTCCCCTCGCCCTCCCCCCAAATTATTTCCTTCTAATTCCCTGTCCCTTACTCCCCAAACTGATTCTTTACCCATATCTTTGAGAAGTCCCTTATTGAGCAATATTAGCTAGTCATTGTACCTTGCATTCTTCTTTTTCAGAGGAACTACAATCTGTTTCATCTTAAGAGTGCATCAATACTGGGATTCTGCACCATTTGTTGAGGAATTGGGGAAGCTGCAGTGAAAATGGGGCGCAGGTATTTTTACTATCATGTCATCAAACCTTGATGATATGATGCGAAAGACTGCTGCACTCATTTTCTAGTAACTCTTCCACCATTGCTAGAACCAGTGGAAAGTCATTAGTGTTAGGCAAATGGTGAGAATTGTCCTAGTATTGGCAAAGCCTAATTATCGTGTGTTTTATGATGGAAATTTTAATGGTGAGCCCGGTAGCACCATAATTCTGTATTTTGTGAAATCTACTTCTTCCTATGATGAATTCACATAGATACTGGTCACCAGTTCCAAGCCTCCCTTTTATTCCCACTTTCTTAATTATTTCTTATTAGTAAGAAATAGATCCAGTGGTTTTTGAATTAAAGTTTTTTTCTAGGTAACTCAGTAACTTTTCTGATGTTACCTCTGGCTATGTTTGTTACTGAACAGATGGGTAGTTGAAATCTTCCATGCAAAATACCCTGTACTTTTGACTGCATAAGGTTGGTCCAGTAATTTAGTATCTTGCATATTTCCAGTCCTGATGAGTCGTATGTAATTATCCAGTGACATTTCTCCTTTATTTCTCATCTCTTCTATCCACACCCAAAGAACTTTACTGACACAATCTACCTTGTGTTGTAATTTGCTGGCAATGTAAATACCTTTGACATGTTACACTATTCCTCCACTTTCCCTTCCTTTTTATGTCACCACCATAGTTGTGATACATCTACAACCAGGGCTTATTAAGCTATTAAGAATAATATTCACTATGGATTTAGTCCAATTTTTTTTGTATCTGAATCATTCACAAACCATTTCTGATTTTTGCTCATGTATTTATTATTCATAAATAAGTATTCATGTAATACTTTCAATAAATAATTGTTCTTTATGTTGTACAGTTAATTTTCTAAGTTGCATGGCATTAATTCAGCACACTGGATGCCTGAAGTTTTTAAATAGGAGGACAGCAAAAGTCTTAAATCCATCCGGAAACTGCAGTTGGTGCAGAATGCAGTGGCCAGTCTGCTAAAAAACACCTTTTTCTCATGAGCATATTAACCTAAAAGATTTTTAAAGTAAGAGAGAAAGGATGTTCCAGTTGTTAGGGCAGTACCCTGGCTCCAAATCCTTGCTCCACCTGTGTGATGTGCCTCATTTTCCAATCTCTAAAATGGGGAATATGTACTTCCCTACCTCACCAGGACAGTGTGTGGGTTATGAAGCTATATACACAGATTGTGACGTGCTTAAAGATTATGATAACAGGCGCCACATAAGTATAAGGTAAGTTAACAAACTGGGGCTTTATGATCTCCACTGGCTGTCTACTTTCTGGGTTGACCTACAAAGCCCATTGCCTGGAAAGGAGTTCTCCGTTAGGGCTCTTAGTCTTTAGAATGTGTTTCAACTCTTGGTCTATCACTGAATTTGTTAATCTTCAATGCATACCCTAAGGCCCAACTTTTCCTCCATCCTTGTCCATAAGGAGATAGATGATTGTTGAGTAGGGTGTATGTGTATGGGGTGTGTGTGTGTGTGGATAGGGGTTAACTTTGGTGTAAACTCTGGTTGGGATTTTGTGCAGAGATTAATTTTTGTTATATTTATATTGTTATTGTGTTGTTTGATCTGATTTTAGGGTAATAGATGGGTCTGTTTGTTTTTCACTATAAAGATTGTAGAGGGCATGCAAAACATTGCTTGGGTACTCTTATTGTGAAGTACAAAAAATCTAGAGAAATTAATCTAATAAACAACAAATTTAAAATAAATGTTTTCTTACTTAAATATTGAGTTTCACAAAATACACCATGCAGTTTTATGCATTATATTTTGAGTTCCACCAAATGTACTATGCAGAACATGAAACCTCAATAGATTGTACAGATCTTGAGGTTCTCCAGAGAAGTGTCTTTCCCACAACCCAACAAAAACTGATAATGGATTGAGCCTACCTTGTCCATTTGCTAGCTACCCATAACCTATGTCACCAATGTGGCATTCAGCCTCATTTTAACACTTTTAATAGCAAAACCTTGGGACTTTAGAAATAATATGACAATAGCAGGCATTCACTCATATATAAAGGAGGTGTTGCCAGTTTGCTAACAGTTCAAACTGCCACAAAACTAATTAATTGAGCAGTGAAATGCTTAGTCATGCAATATGCACAATCTGTGGCCAGAAGCAGGACAATTTTATATATATATATATCCTGTTTAATAATATTTTCTGTGTAGTTCAATACCTGAAACTGAATATTCCACATTTGGATACTGAAGGTACTTTTTCATTATATTTGGTCAAGATGACCCATCAAAACTCCCTTGTGACCCCACAAATCATATATTATGTGACCAGCTAATTCTCAGAATATAACAATACATTCACTACATTAAGCTATATATTCTTTGTTCAAACAATCAATTTAGGATTGAATAAGGACTGGGAATGGCTGAGCCATTACAAACATTGAATCTATCTCCCCTTGTAAGTATTCTCACACTTCTTATCAAACTATCTGTACTGGGCTATCTTGATTATCACTTCAAACGTTTTTTTTTCTCTTACTTAATTGGCCTCTCAGAGTTGGTAAGACAACTCCCACCTGTTCATGCTCTCTGTATGTGTGTATATATATCTCCTCAATATATGTTCCATTCTATATGCATCCGAAGAAGTGGGCTGTAGCCCACGAAAGCTTATGCTCTAATAAATTTGTTAGTCTCTAAGGTGCCACAAGTACTCCTGTTCTTTTTGTTCAAACAATGAGCCATTGGCTTGTATACATGCTTGTTGATTCTGTATATACTTATAAACAATAAAACAAAATAATTTCACTGAAGAGTATAGTAATTATCTAGCAATCGTTTAGACTAGGATAGATTGGAATCCCTGTTTAGGTCTACAAAAGTTCTTACAAACTTTGTGTGATTTCACCACCCTCAGTCTGTTTTTCCCCATATGGGCATTTCAACAAGAGAACATGATGCCATGTCTGAAGATCTGCACTGACTTAGGAGCCTAGTCCTGGAGTCATTACAAAGAGACCTGCCAACATCCCCCTCTCTTTGAGGGGAATTCAGCTCAAGTATTTCTGCTGACTGCAGTTGTCAGTGGGTAAATTTGCAAAAGCACTTAAAATCACATTGATTTTTATTTTTATGATTTAAAGAAAATTAATGAACAAAATGTGTGCTCTTGTATTAACGTGAAACATTTCTAACACCTTCCAGGTATACTTTCTTTGCTATATCAAAGTAGCAAATGCAAACTCACATTCCATTTTCAAAAAGAGTTTTTATGATTCAGTTCTTTAAAAAGAACTGAACAAATTAATGAATGGAATTATAACTGTGCATAAAAGTATTTGATAAGTAAATGAATAATCCATCCGCCATCTATTGAAATGCAAAAGAATATCATCTATGCCTGTTGATACTAACATTCACACAAATTTTAATCAATTCAGTAAAATCACATGAGTTCTTCTCCTTAAAGAGATATTACTTACAGATAGGTATAACCCATAGAATAAAACAGAATATTCAATAGCTAAGGGTAAGTCTACACTACCCGCCGGATCGGCGGGTAGTCATTGATCTATCGGGATCAATTTATCGCATCTACTGTAGACGCGATAAATCGATCCCCAATCGCTCTGCCGTTAACTCTGGAACTCCACCACGGCGGGAGGTGGAAGTGGAGTTGTCGGGGGAGCAGCAGCCGTCAATCCTGCACCGCGAGGACGCGAAGTAAGTGATTCTAAGTCGATCTAAGATACGTCGACTTCAGCTACGCTATTCTCATAGCTGAAGTTGCGCATCTTAGATCGATCCCTCCCCCCCAGCGTAGACCAAGTCTAAGAATGGGAAAATTTGAATACCTAATAGTTAGGAAGGAAATGTTATCTAGCGATCAGAGCAGGATTCTATTCTCAGCTCAATCACTAGACTTACAGTGGAATCTTAAACAAATCACTTAATCTCTCTATTATTACTTACGGTGATATTTATATTACAGTAACACCAAGAGATACCAATCAGGATAAGTGGCCACACTGTGCCTGGTACTGTACAATCACACAGGAAGGCACAGTCCTATGCAGACTCCACGGGAGTTACAAAGGTGTAACTGGAGGCAGAGTTTGCAATAGGAATTCAGGGCTAAATTCTGAATTCATTTACACCCAAGCAATCTCTTAATGGCTATGAGTAAGAGGGATGCAAGTCAGTAGAGAGTTTGGCCCTTATTTAATAATTCTGATGATGATGCATGAGTCAGAACAAAATCCAGCTCTTTTTTCTGCAGTTGTGTTGGCTCTTCAATGCAGGAAGAAAAAGGAACAAATGTATTTTTGTCAGTAAATGCAGCAGATATGACACTAAGCAGACACAGGGAACAGATCTATTGAGAAAGAAAGTGCTATTTTTAAAGTCACTTGGTAGTGTAAAACCTCACAGAGAGCCAAAAAAAAAAAAAAAGCGAGCAGTCATTGGTCCTTGAAAAACAAAGGGCTAAATATTTTATGAATACCTTGAACAGGTGTAACAAAGCAGAATTTATCACGCTGATACTGTTTGCTACGAAAAAATGCAGAACTTGCATTTTCACAGAGAATCTTTAGTTTTTACATTTTGTGAAAAAATAAATACACATATTAACTAGTAACTAAATTTAACTGAAAGTACCAGTGTCACTTATTCAACGTGGGTAACCTCCCCCCTCTTGTGGTTGATTTTTGAATGTGCTTTAAATTTACATAGTTTAACAATAAACTGCTTCCGGCGTTTAGAGGTTACTCAAAGGCGTACCATGGTTCGTGTTTTAATGCATCTCAAATTTCACTTCAGCCTCCAGACGTGAGTAATTAAAGTTATGAAAAGATGCCGAAAACTTTTTAAATCACCTCTGAAGATCGTGTCGCTGAGTTTGGCAAGGACAAATTTCACGTTGATGGTAATGTGCTGTTCTGTACTGTATGCAGCAATGCTGTAGATTATGTTCAAAGGCAGACAATTGTAGAACACATGGAAAGTGCTAAACATAAACGGAATGAAAAGAAACTAAAACAAGAAGCTGAAACAGTAGGGCCATCGACAACAGTAAAGAAACATTGCAATGTGACTGGATCATTCCAGCGTTTTTGTGCATCTCAAAAAATTTTTTCCTGAAAATACAGAATACAGACATGGAAATATTTGGTACGTGTATGAAATAAAAATTGTAATTCTATTAATTTTATTATAATGATTGATGGCACTGATAGGCTTCAAACTTGCTTAAAAATTATAAATATATCAATAAAATATTGGGTTAAACTGATAGCTATTGCTATTGTGGCTGGGGAAACTAATGTTCAGAGAATTTTTATGTTTTTTTTAATCAGAAAATTTTGGGTTTTTTTATCACGGAAAACTAGGATCCCTGGTGATGATTCATGAGTCTGAAAGAATTAAGCTTGACTCAGATTCAGGCTGACTTTGCAGGACACAATAAACATGGAAGCACACAATGCCATTTTTTTATAGTCACTTTTCAGAAGAGAAGTGCAGTTGAAGCACTTGTTGTTTCTCCCTATTCTCAAATATTTTACAAGTGTAACCGAAGGTCACACTGCTTCGAATAACAGTAGTTTCACCTCTTATAGAAATTACTTTGCTGCTTATGTTTATGCGTTTGAATCAATTGCCAGTTCACTGTGGGACAAACACTAGTTTCACTGTACAGGTCAAGTAAATGAACTGTACACCGGAGACGTCTGCGGAGAATCAGGGAAGACAAAAGTCTGCCCCAGACCCTGGAGTAGCAGGAGAGTTACTCTGCAGCTGTGCGCTTAGCCTCTACAATTGCTAGTTTCTCCCACCCATAGGGTAGGGAGGTTGGCCTGTGAATCTGCATAGTTTGATATCCAGTAACCATGACCCTTAACAATGTTACATGATACACAGGTTGTAACTTCAGTGGCATTACAATATGGATGCATTTGACCAAATGAGAACTTCTATCCACTTCTGGGGGGACAAAAAATAGATTTCTTATTTTGAAAAAATACTTCAAACTTTTATTTTGTGGGAAACTTAAGGCTGAACCACTCTTATGTTCACTTGACTTTAGACAATTATAATTTAAATAACACTTGGCTTTACATCAATTTAGTATTACATAGATCTCTTAAATAATATACTCAGGGATGGCAAATTCAATTTGACAAGACGGCATTATTGCCCATTTCATTTTGTATTATCCAGGTCAGCCCAGAATAGGAAGGGTATCATGTGGTAAAAGACTCTATTTAGCATGTCACAGTCACCGGAGGTTGTTTTGTATCTCCAAGAACCTTTGTAACTGCCTCAAAATAAGAGATGATTGATTTACAAAGTACCAAATTTCAAATTTCATATTCTAGGGCTAAACAAGAAATAATTGGACAAAGCTGTCCCCCTGTCTGACCCACCACAATCAAGCCCCTTTCAAGGTTGACTGCCTGCATGAGAAATATGTGCATAATTTCATTTTGTCTCCCGTCCAACATCCAATGTTAGAAGTTAATTAAATTGCTTGTCCATTGTATTCATCCACTTACAAAGTTAATGATATTCTGTTCCTGAATTAAAGAGAATTTTATAAAGCCTGCACTATGGAACCTGGCATGCTGAACATTGAGAAGCTGAACTCTGTCATAGTTCCTGATTGCAACTCTTCTAATTAGGAAACAAAATGAATGTTTCTGTGTCTGCCAATGCAGAGGACAAGTCATTCCAACAGTGAGGCTAAATGCTTTGTACAATAGCAACTTAATAATATCTCATGTTTGACTATAATAAATTCTGCAGGATTAATAAACCTGTTAAAATTTTAAATTACCATAACAAAGATGAACTGCAGTGTAACAAGACAGCCTTTAAAAAAAAAAAAAGACAGTTTTGAGGGAAAGAAGTGGCTTTTTGCAAGGACATCAGGCCCTGCATATATACAAATTATCAGGGTATTCTTGGTTACAATGCGGGTAAGCAAAGGGTTCAAGAATTTTAAAATCATAGCAGGAGGGCAGTACATGCACTGAGATCAGCTAAGATGCTAAAGAAACTAAAATTAATAACTTTACTCAAACGTGGCTTTTCATAGCTTTGGCCTAGCTAGGTGGGTCTGATTGCAGTGCTGATAGATCTCCCTAAAAATCTTACAATCCAAAATTCTGATTCAACAGTCATCAGTCTCAAATCAGATGATATCTGTAAAGGCAGCTTCTGGCACCCAGGCAATGTCATGGTAAATTACATTGCAACTTTACATGTGGTCAGAGGACAGAAGTGAAGGAGAGTAAAGGCTACCACATACTATCCTCCTGCTGAGAACGTACTTGATGGTGTCAACTGGAAGCTATATTTCTAAATAAACTATGTAGTAGAGGCTGGTGACAACTGGATAGGAATAGCTAACTGATTAGGTTGGGAAGGGACGGCCACACAGTAACACACTGCTGATGCAACCTTCCTACCTGGAGGAAGCAAAGCACAACGAAGTTGAGAATGACAGGACTTGGAAGAGGAAAGAGTTACAAGGACTCAGCACTTTCCTTCCCTTCTAATGCCACTCGTTAGTCACCAGGCCTGCCAGTGATGGTACCTTGCTATCCTCCCCAGTGACTCACAGAGAGACACAAAAAACCTGGCAGAGTGTGGCTTACTTTGCCTGCCTGCATCAGATGACATTAAAATTACGCTTCATTTCATAAGAGTAAAAGTCAGTTTTATCAGCATTTACAACAATCATTTTTTAAAAATAAATCAGATAAATCAATCACTCTTAGAAACCAGCTTGCACTGAGTCTGACACGTGCAGCTCCTTCTGCAAACAATTTTCAATACTGTAAAAATGTCAGATGTAGAGTATTTTCAGAGTATGTTTTATAAAAATCTATTATCACACTTTTTATTCAGTGGGATTGTATCAGTTTTTACCTAAACCAGAAACTCTAAATACTCGATGAAAAAAAAAATAGCTTAAACCTGAGATAGAAACAGACAAAAACATTTCCCAGTTGTCCATTTACTGAGGGTGTGTAGTGGCAGTGTCACCTTTCTTGTGAAATTACATTCTGGAATTTTGTATTGTGCTAGTAAGGCAGCAAGGCAAAGCACTTGTTGTTACTACTGGATTTTCTGATGTGGGATCAAAAGGTAAAATTTGGAGGTACATTTTTTTCAAAATCTGGCTATCATTTCATGCACATTACCTATGTTGTCTTGTTCTAAAACAGACAACATTTACACTTTTAAAAGAATATTTTCACTAATATAACTTCTGTACATTGAAACTCAGTGAATACCACCACCAATAAAAAGTATTTAGTACAGCAATCACAATTGTGCTTTTAATTATGAAAATAACTTGATTAAGTTATACTCTTTGTATCTAAAAATGCAATCAATGAAATTTCATGTTAATTAAATCATGTGAGAAATTTGCATCATAATTAAAACCTCCGTATTTTCTTTGATCTTTCAGAGCCTTTTCAATCACAATTTCAATCTCATAATTTTTAGTGGGAATCAGATCTCATGCATTAGGTGTATAAATTAATTAAAATAAAATGCATTTTTAAGCGATGGCCAATAATTTAACATAAACTGTTTACAAACTACTGTCATTCATTAGGATTGTTCCTGCATGCATACTGTTACTGAAAAGCTTTAATTGATTTTTAAAATTACAATAATGTGGTGTAATCGCTGCCTACTTTTTCTCCTAATAACTTAATGCAAGTCCTTGATTTTCCTTAGCATAAGGGAGGCCCCACTAGTGCTGCTGGCATTACTGCACATTTCGAAGGAGTGGTGGTAGTTGGATGTCATTCCTCACTTCTGTTTACCAGCTAACACAATGACAGCAGCGTAAGCAGATCACGCACTACACATATTGTGCAGGTGGGCTGTAGCATGTGCTTCTTCTGAGTGTTCTTTAGAGAGCACCTCTGGAAGTATTATACAAGCAAATAGCACTGCCCCCAACTAAGTGCTCCACTGGCTCTTAGAGCAATAATTTGGTGCAATTTACAAACTACAATTTTTTTGCTTGTTTTTAATGATTTGAATCAGAGAAACAGATCCTCAGTACCATGTTATTGATAGAAGATCTTTCATCAAAAAAAAGAAATATAAACTAGAGTCTTGCAACAAGGGCCAAATATAATCTAGAGTAAACTGTAGTGCTAAAATATTAAAAGTAATGTTTTGTGGAATTAGACACTTATTTTTAAGAAAAGCAAGACAAAAGATTCTAAATTCAAATTTGATTACATGAAAGATGTCAACATCTTTTATTATTATTATTTATTTTATTATTATTAACCCTTATTATTATCAACTTTCTTGTTGTACCCACTAAATACTATGGATTACAATATCTTCTTACCCATTATGCAGTTTAACTTCTATAGAATGATTTGGGACAAAACAGAAATGCTTGATAAAACAATGAATACACAAACTGCCCACTATAATATATACAAATAACCCTTAGAAAATGTCTTCACAACTGATACAGAGGAACAAAAATTAAAAATAGTAATGGGTATTGATTTTACTGTATATAAACAGACAAGATTCATTGCCCCAATTACCATTTTGCATAAAAATCTAATCCATTTTCCAAACAAACATGGGAATTAAGATGTGATTTACAGACTCACTAATTACAAATTTATTCTGCACATATACATACAGTATTTATATAAAGTACATTTATATTCAATCTCTTTCAAATAATATATGACAAGAGGAGAGGATAACCTACAGAATAAGTGTATATGAAATATTAAACTTGCACAGGAATTTATTCTGGTAGATAGTTACTGTATGGAAGCCATCAGCACACAAACTTAGTTGCGGATTACTCTCACGTTATGGAAACCTTATTACACAACTAACAGAGGATTAAAAGATATTATGGGGGGGGGGGGGGAGCAAAATGAGGAAACAAAGCAGCCACTAACTATAGACTAGCTATATATCCGACTTGAGTAGACATCAGCATATTTAATGTAGCGATCAAAGTTCAAAGATGGAGAACGGAAAAAGTATCACTGAAAATATCTATCATGAAATACTGAAAAAGCAGGATTGGAGGCTCTTTCTGCTTTTTAAATCTAGTCTGACTGCATCTTTCCCAATTGCTCTGCCAATTGCACTTAAATGATTTTCCTTGGTCTTAAAAGGCTTCAGTTCTGATGCATATTTGTTTTTTAATCTCTTTACCAAGATCAAGTACTATGAATTATTCTGTAATTTAAGGTGTGATGTAGGCTTTAGTCTAATGAGTTCTGAGCATAATCCATCATGTTTCTTTTCCTTTCCTTTTTTTCCCCCTGCTATCTTTTCAAGCCATCTAACCAGAATCTTCTTTCTGTGATCAGGGCTGCTGGATTCAAACCAAGCTACTAACAAGTGAAAGATTAATCCACTGAGCCATTAAAACCTTAAAACTATTATTCTATTACCACAACAGTTTCTGAATAGTGATGCTACAAAAGAAAGTGGTTCTAAAAACCTGTGGCAGATACCCTGCTGGCATGTATAAAGATAAGTGGCTCTCCGAATGACTAAAATCAATTTTTGTAGTTTTATCTGAGCATCATATTTATTAACCTATGAAAATATAACAAGTATTTCACATCCATGAAATCCTTGTGAACTAGTACATCATCCAGACTGAAACAAACAAATCTTGGACACACACAAACACTGTTGTGTCAGTAATAGTCTACATATAATTTACCTAACAATATCTCATAAGCAAGGAAATTAAAATTTAAGACATCTAACTGTACATGCTCTGCCTTTCCCCACTCCGGAGAAATATAGACAAGGCACAACAACCTTAACTCAGACCCAGTAAGGATGATGGCCTTCCAGATCCCACCATCAACTCCCCAAAAGATCAGACAAAACTCCCCATCCCATCTCACCACTATCTTTTCTGTTTAATTCTGGAAAAGAGAGGTTACTAACCCTGTGCAGTAACTGGAGTTCAAGATTTGTGCTCCACTTCTGGTGTTTGTGTGTCCCATGCACACCTTCGGTCAGAGATTTTCATTACCAGTGTCCGTTCGGCCCACGCATGTGCTGCTGATATCCTCGTGTCCCACACTGAAGCTACATCAGTCTGCGTGAGCAAACTGCCCGCAGTTCCTTCTGTATCACTGAATCGCAGAAGGAAACTCTGAAGCAGAGGGTAAGGAGGGTGGGTAGTGGAGCACCGATAGGGACACACATTTCTAAGAACTACAGTTACTGCACAGGGTGAGTAACCTCTTTTTCTTCTTCGAGTAGTGACCCTATGGGTGCTTCACCTCAGATGACTCCTAAGCAGTATCCCCAAAAGGAGGAGGGAGCTTCAGAATCGAGCCTGTACAGAAGAAAGATCTGCATTGCCAACTGCCACATCAGATCTAGAGGCCAGCAGGAACTGGATTGCTGGCAGCACTGTAATGATCTATAATACACCCCAACTCCATTTCAATAGTCTTTGGGTTGAAAAAGCAGAACCTTTAGATTTGTATGCAAAGGAACCAAACAGACTAGAGATTTAGTAAATGATTTAATCCTATCCAGACAGAAGGTTAATGCCCTTCTGACATCTAGAGTATGAAAGGCAGCCTCCAGTTTTGAATCATGTTATTTTGGAAAGAAAACTGGTAGGTAATTGATTTGATTCAGATGATACTCAAAAGATACTTGAGGAAGAAACCTCTGGTGTGGTCATAAGGAAATTTTGTCCTTGTAGAATATTGCGAAAGGAGGGTCGGCCATTAAGGGCCACAATCTTTCCAACTTTGTGGGCTGATGTAATAGCCACTAAGAAGGCTGTTTTTATGGCCAATTTCCGGAAGGAAGATTTCCATTGGTTCAAAAGGAGATTTCATTAGACTTTTAAGAACCAAATTAAGGTATCACACTGGGGTGGAGACTTTCACCGGTGGGAAGAAATTATCCAGACCGTATGGTTATAAAGTGACCAAAGAGCAAGAACTGGTCAATACTGGTATGAAAAGCTGTTAAGGCAGCCAAATGAACCTTCACAGAAATAAGTGATAGTCTTCCTTGCTTTCGTCGCAGCAGGTATTCCAGAACAAGTGGAAGCAACCAGAATCGGGGTCAGCTTTCTGGAATTCACACCAGTGACTAAATCTTCTCCACTTCTGAAGGTAAGAATTTCTGGTAGAAACCTTTGTGCTATTTAGTAATAAATGTTGTACCTCTATTGACCAGACTGACTCTAACCCCATCAACCATTGAGGAGCCACACCTTGAGGTGGAGAATGCGCAGACTGGGATGCAGCAGTTGATTGGCATCCTAGGAGAGGAGCTGAGGAGAGATTGAAAGTTTTACAGAGCTAGGTGAAACAGGTAAGTAAACCACATCTGCCTCAACAACATTGGGGCTATTAAGATAACTCTGGTCTTTAATTGCCTGATTTTGTTCACCACTTTGAGAATCAGAGGCATCGGGAGAAATGCACAAAACAGGTTCTTCATCCAAGCGAGGAGGAAGGTGCTGACAAGAACCTGGGAATCCAACTCCCATTCCTAGGCTTGGGGGACACACTTGCTGAGGAATCAGCTGTGACATTCTGCCTGCCCAGGAGATGCATAGCTGAAATTGTGAGGTCTTTTGAGGTGATTTCCTTAGGAGGAGAATTAGAGTTCCTCTTTTTTAGGTTCTTTAGAGAGGTCTCTGAGGCTCTCCCCTGTCTCAGACACTGTTATACCAAGCTCCAAGAGGTGCTAGAGACTCCTGGAGAGTTATGAACAGGGGAGTTCTCCTGTGCTGGCTCCAAAGTAGGTTGAAGGGAGCACTCCCAGTTGCAGCTTGATTTCCTCGTTCATCCATGCCCTGGATTTGAGGGCTAAACAGAAGTTACACTTCTGAGGGACGTGACAGTGTCTCAGGCAGCAATGTCCGTCACTGACCAGCGTAGCCTCTCTACATGAGGCAATCTTTAAACCTCAGTGAACAAGGAACATTTCTCACAGGGAGATCTTCCCTGCAGGAAACGAAGCAATCTTTCAATAACCAGCAACTAACTACTATTACTAACAAACTATCTAAACTAAATAATTTAAGAAGAACAAAGTCAGCAAACAGCAGAGGCATACACAATGCGGACACCCTAAGCTCTGTCTCAGGCAGCGGCAGTTGCAAAAAAAATGAAGGTGGTTTGCCTGCGCAGCCTAATACAACCCCCGTGCAGGGAATGAGGATATCAGCAGCATTGTCAGGGCCAGGTATTGGGCAGTCAGATCTAGTGGTTGGAGCCAGAGTCCATAGTCAGGAATCAGTTGGGTCAGGATATCCAGAGACAAACCAAAGATCAGAACCATAAGTCAGAGGTCTGGAGCCAAGCCAGGTCAGGACGCTGGAAAGTCAAGCAGGTGGAACAGGAGCCACAAGGTACACAGTCCAGAACAGGATGGATCCCAGTTGTTCAGACAGCTTCCTGCTCATGTTGCTGGCTTAAGTAGGGCCAGTGGGCCAATCAGCTACTCTGGGACTCTGCCAAAGGGTGGACTCTGTCAAGGGTGGACCCTCAAACTGAGGCTGGGCTTCATGGGTCCTGGGTAACTGCTGTCAGCAGGCAGTCCAGTGGAGGGTTGCAGCATGGATGCTCCTGTGGACCTGAGTTTGAGGCCTGTGGGCCATGACAAGCACATGGATGGGCTAAATGGACACTTCTAATCAATATATCCAATCAAAGGCATGTTGGGCACACAGGCACCTAAAGTGGAGTACCCATAGAGTACTGTTCGGAAAAAAAAAGACATGCATTTTGATGCATATATGGCTCTGTGTGGAAAACCTTAAATGACATACAATACAGAGATTGTGTATGAATGGTTATTTAAAAAGCAACTCTATTCCTGAAGACCAGCATCGTCATTAATATGCTCAGATAACTCAGGTGGTGTGCTTTCTTGAAGGGACATTTTGTCAAAGTTCTTGTTTTCCATACAAATTGGCTACCATTAGCTATTGCTTTGTCAAAGATCTCCCACCATGTAACACAAATACTGCTGGCCTAAAAAAAAAAAAAAAAAAAATTCATCTCTATTGTCATAGGCTCAAATTTCAAGTAGAGGGCACTGGAAGCATGTGACGTTAGGCAGTTATTATTGTTTTCCTGAAGAGTCTGAAAGTAGAAATTTAAAAAAAAAAATCTTCCCTAAAAGTCATTTCCATAAAAAAATGTTAGATTTTTCTTAAAAATTTGTTTTTTGATTAAGTATTTTGCTTACTGTTTCCAGTTTTAATTTCACATCTTTTCCCTATTACCAATTTTGATTGGTTTGCTAAGTCATGTGATGAGAACTTACAAAAAAATGAATTTTTGAAAATGGAAATTTTTAATTTTGAAATTTCAAAAATTCATTTTTTGATTGGAGTGTTTTGCAACAGTTACACTGGAGGATTGAAGTAACTGACTGATAACGTCTATTACCTACTGACTGCGTAAAAATTTCAGTTATAATGAATAATGCTACTATTTTTTTGGTTAATTTTTAAAAAGGTACTTACCCCAAAAGGGTTACTCTAAATCTCAATACTTACAAATTTCAGACTTTCTGAGACAGGTCTGATATACAAAAGATGCTGTAGAGCCCGTCTCACGTTTCATATTTCTTTTATAACTGAGTGACTGGACAAATTTTGGGGAACTTGGAAGGAGAACAATGAAGACTTCCTGTGCTCTAGCAGGAATTTTTTTTCTGAATGTGGAGGACCTGAAGAGCTATGACTTATCAAAAAAAACCTTCTTGCCTGTACAATATATATTGGTCATGATCCTCAGCTTGATAAGGAATTGCAGGTGCCCTGATCTTAACAAGACAGTCTTTCCCATGAGGTTATTCACAGCTATCAGGAAAGCAGTATACAAGAAGTCAGAACCCAAGCAGAAGTTGCCTTAGGCCTTCATCTACTTGAGATCATTGAGGGCACCTGAATCCAGTGCCTAATGGTTAATGCATTAGAATGCAAGGCAATAGATGAATCCTCAAAATGATATTTGTAACTATCTCATGAGTTATCCTGAACTAGGATTCCAGCTTGTTGTTGGAAGGGTCTTGAAGGTAAACCAGCCCCTCCATTGGATAAGCTGATGTCACCAAGGAGTTGACAGATGTGCCTACACTACAAAGAACCCAAGAAGTCTAGAGAAAACTACATAAAAAAAATTAAGTAAAAGATGTGGTTGCCATAGTATGCATCATCAGCTTGACTATCCAAGTTCTCACGAAACCTTCAAAATTGCCCAAACTACCTCAAATTATACCACTCTGGAGAAATGCATGCTACAGGTCGGGGAAAAAAAACAAACTACCCAGAAGTGCTCGGAGGCTGTTTGTCTTACAGTCTGTTTCCCTACATTTACATAGGATGAACTTGTGAACTTCTATGTCTGATCTCAACCTGAAACTTTTTTTTTTAACCTGCTCTTTTTTCTGTTGTCAAAATGTATGACACTCCTTACTGGAAAACTACAAGAAGTTCTCTCTCGTTAATAGCCATTCCATAAATTATGCTTCATTGACAATGATCAAGTAATATTGACCCTTATCAAAATTTCACCTTGTTTGCAGTCTCTCTCCTTGGCACTGCTATCACCATCACACATATATATCCATCATTTTTCAGCATAAAGTGAATGTCAGGCAGGAGCTGCCAGCAGATGTGTTTCAAGAGACGCTTAAAGTCATAAGGCATGTTATGCAGTTGACCCTCCAGCAAAGCACATATAGACCTTGACGCTTCCTCCACTTGTGTGAGTGGAAGAGAGCAAATAGTAATTTCCTGGTGCAAGTGCTGGAGGAATCAACTAGGGGCGGAGCTCTTCCAGACCTGCTGCTCACAAACCGGGAAGAATTAGTAGGGGAAGCAAAAGTGGATGGGAACCTGGGAGGCAGTGACCATGAGATGGTCGAGTTCAGGATCCTGACACAAGGAAGAAAGGAGAGCAGCAGAATATGGACCCTGGACTTCAGAAAAGCAGACTTTGACTCCGGCAGGGAACTGATGGGCAGGATCCTCTGGGAGAGTAACATGAGGGGGAAAGGAGTCCGGGAGAGCTGGCTGTATTTTAAAGAATCCTTATTGAGGTTGCAGGAAAAAAACATCCCAATGTGTAGAAAGAACAGTAAATATGGCAGGCGACCAGCCTGGCTTAACAGTGAAATCCTTGCTGACCTTAAACGCAAAAAAGAAGCTTACAAGAAGTGGAAGATTGGACAAATGACCAGGGAGGAGTATAAAAATATTGCTCAGGCATGCAGGAGTGAAATCAGGAAGGTCAAATCACACTTGGAGTTGGCAGCTAGCAAGAGATGTTAAGAGTAACAAGAAGGGTTTCTTCAGGTATGTTAGCAACAAGAAGAAAGTCAAGGAAAGTGTGGGCCCCTTACTGAATGAGGGAGGCAACCTAGTAACAGAGGATGTAGAAAAAGCTAATGTACTTCATGATTTTTTTTGCCTCTGTCTTCACGAACAAGGTCAGCTCCCAGACTGCTGCACTGGGCAGCACAATATGGGGAGAAGGTGACCAGCCCTCTGTGGAGAAAGAAGTGGTTCGGGACTATTTAGAAAAACTGGAAGAGCACAAGTCCATAGGGCCGGATGCGCTGCATCCGACGGTGCTAAAGGAGTTGGCAGATGTGATTGCAGAGCCATTGGCCATTATCTTTGAAAACTCATGGCGATCGGAGGAGGTCCCGGATGACTGGAAAAAGGCTAATGTAGTGCCCATCTTTAAAAAAGGGAAGGAGGAGGATCCGGGGAACTACAGGTCAGTCAGCCTCACCTCAGTCCCTGGAAAAATCATGGAGCAGGTCCTCAAGGAATCAATTCTGAAGCACTTAGAGGAAAGGAAAGTGATCAGGAACAGTCAGCATGGATTCACCAAGGGCAAGTCATGCCTGACTAACCTAATTGCCTTCTATGAGGAGATAACTGGCTCTGTGGATGAGGGGAAAGCAGTGGATGTGTTATTCCTTGACTTTAGCAAAGCTTTTGATAGGGTCTCCCACAGTATTCTTGCCAGCAAGTTAAAGAAGTATGGGCTGGATGAATAGACTATAAGGTGCATAGAAAGCTGGCTAGATTGTCAGGCTCAACGGGTAGTGATCAACAGCTCCATGTCTAGTTGGCAGCCGGTTTCAAGCAGAGTGCTCCAAGGGTCGGTCCTGGGGCCGGTTTTGTTCAATATCTTCATTAATGATCTGGAGGATGGCATGGACTGCACTCTCAGCAAGTTTGCAGATGACACTAAACTGGGAGGAGTGGTAGATACGCTGGAGGGTAGGGATAGGATACAGAGGGACCTAGACAAATTAGAGGATTGGGCCAAAAGAAACCTGATGAGGATCAATAAGGACAAGTGCAGAGTCCTGCACTTAGGACGGAAGAATCCCATGCACTGTTACAGACTAGGGACTGAATGGCTAGGAAGCAGTTCTGCAGAAAAGAACCTAGGGGTTACAGTGGACGAGAAGCTGGATATGAGTCAACAGTGTGCCCTTGTTGCCAAGAAGGCTAACAGCATTCTGGGCTGCATAAGTAGGGGCATTGCCAGCAGATCGAGGGACGTGATCATTCCCCGCTATTCGACATTGGTGAGGCCTCATCTGGAGTACTGTGTCCCCAGTTTTGGGCACCACACTACAAGGAGGATGTGGAAAAATTGGAAAGAGTCCAACGGAGGGCAACAAAAATGATTAGGGGGCTGGAGCACATGACTTAAGAGGAAAGGCTGAGGGAACTGGGATTGTTTAGTCTGCAGAAGAGAAGAACGAGGGGGGATTTGATAGCTGCTTTCAACTACCTGAAAGGGGGTTCCAAAGAGGATGGATCTAGACTGTTCTCAGTGGTACCTGATGACAGAACAAGGAGTAATGGTCTCAAGTTGCAGTTGGGGAGGTTTAGGTTGGATATTAGGAAAAACTTTTTCACTAAGAGGGTGGTGAAGCACTGGAATGGGTTACCTAGGGAGGTGGTGGAATCTCCTTCCTTAAAGGTTTTTAAGGTCAGGCTTGACAAAGCCCTGGCTGGGATGATTTAGTTGGGAATTGGTCCTGCTTTGAGCAGGGGCTTGGACTAGATGACCTCCTGAGGTCCCCTTCCAACCTTGATATTCTATGATTCTATTATTCTAATGGAGCCTACTGAGGGTAGGGTGCAGAAGATGGTTGTGGACTCCACAGTATGTTCCCATCTACATAGAATCCGCTCAGGAGCTCTCAATGGTAGTGCAGGAGAGGCTAGAGCCAAAGGCACCAACCCAGCATTGTCTTCCAACCCTGTGGTGATTCTCATCAGAATTAATTTGCAATGGTTCCCACACAGGAGTGTGAAGCACTCCTGAATGATTCATAGATTCGTAGACTCTAGGACTGGAAGGGACCTTGAGAGGTCATCGAGTCCAGTCCCCTACCCTCATGGCAGGACCACACTGTCTAGACCATCCCTGATAGACATTTATCTAACCTACTCTTAAATATCTCCAGAGATGGAGATTCCACAATCTCCCTAGGCAATTTATTCCAGTGTTTAACCACCCTGACAGTTAGGAACTTTTTCCTAATGTCCAACCTAAAACTCCCTTACTGCGGTTTAAGCCCATTACTTCTTGTTCTATCCTTAGAGGCTAAGATGAACAAGTTTTCTCCCACCTCCTTATGACACCCTTTTAGATACCTGAAGACTGCTATCATGTCCCCTCTCAGTCTTCTCTTTTCCAAACTAAACAAACCCAATTCTTTCAGCCTTCCTTCATAGGTCATGTTCTCTAGACCTTGAATCATTCTTGTTGCTCTTCTCTGGACCCTCTCCAATTTCTCCACATCTCGACACAATACTCCAGCTGAGGCCTAACCAGCGCAGAGTAGAGCGGAAGAATGACTTCTCGTGTCTTGCTCACAACACACCTATTAATGCAGCAGTTAGGGACACCTATGATGCAGCAGTTAGGGACACCATGGGTGCCTAATAGTGCCACTACGGATTAGGGGAAAGTCTGGAAGGCAGCTCAAATGCATCCGGCTGGTCCAGCACTATAGTGTACCTCAGGAAATCTATTTTTGCTCTGCATGGGGATAAGTTGTGTCCCTACCCCTGAAGGAATTATTTGATTGAAACTCACAGCACAAATTCAGATAATTTCCATTTTCCTAAAAGGAAATAAACCTATGTGGGGAATACTTTGACCCAAGAAAACAGCAATGGGTAAAGGAGAAACAATAGAAGACACAAGATCTACTTTGTAAAAGGAAGGAAAAGATTTCATAAGAAGGAGTTTTACTACTAGACCACAGATTAAGTGGAAAAAATTTCCGGAGGGTCTGATATTTGAGTTGGAGGTTTCCAGAGATTCCAAAAGATTGTTCTGGTAAAATATAAAGTAATGAAGAAAACACATATAATGACTGAAATAATAACCTACATTTTATTAAAACACTGAGAAGACAAAAATAATCTGTGTAAATCTAACAAATTGTCTATTTACATCACATGACAGCCATTAATCTCTGCTGTCTGATGTAACCATTCTTGACTTAATGGGAAAAATGTATATCAGTCTAAGAGCTGTGATGAATGCAGTCTTAAAGTTCAATGATTCCAACACTTTAGTAGGCTCTAACTTTGACCCATGTGGACAGATACCTAAATCACAAGGTTGAAAACCTCAACACAGGCTTCATTCATGTTTTGTAGCTAAAGAAATTATAAAATGTTTTATACAGTTCTTGTGTATATATAGAGATCAGTTTCCAAGGAAGTCCTCCTGCATATGTGTCAAGTATCAGGGGGTAGCCGTGTTAGTCTGTATCTACAAAAACAACAAGGAGTCTGGTGGCACCTTAAAGACTAACAGATTTATTTGGGCATAAGCTTTCGTGAGTAAAAACCTCACTTATCGGTATCTCTGCGGTCTCCCCTTCTACCGAGCGGATGGTGGTGCTGCAGCCCTCATATAGCTCCCGGATCAGGTGGAGAAAGGTCTCTGGCATCCCAAACTCCTGTAGGGTGTCGAAGATGTGATGGTGGGGGATGGACCCGAAGGCGTTGGCCAGGTCGAGCCACGCTATCGAGCACTGCTTCCGCGTTCTCCTGGTCGTCTGGATGACGGTCTGGAGCAGGAAGTTGTGCTCGTAGCACCCCTCCGACGGCATGAAGCCCTTCTGGGCGGGGCTGATGGCTCCCCCGGTCGTCGCCCATTCCGTGATCCTGGCTGCCAGGCAGCTGGCGTACAGTTTGTACATGGTGGAGCAGAGGGAGATGGGTCTCCAGTTGCTGGGGTCATCCCGCTCGCCCTTCTTGTGAATCAAGACGGTCATGGCCTTTTTCCAGGAGGTGGGGGATCGGCCGAATCGCTTGCACAAGTTAAAGATGTTGGAGAGCAGGAGGCAGCCGAAGAAGTGAGGTTTTTACTCACGAAAGCTTATGCCCAAATAAATCTGTTAGTCTTTAAGGTGCCACCAGACTCCTGCATATGCTTTCAGTCATAACCTATCTTCTCTTAGAATTCCAACTAGATATTCCAGTAGGAGATTTCTGAAGCTATTTCTTTTTTAGCTCTTTGGGGTAGTTTGCAATTTAAAAAAATGGATGAAACTTGTAGGCCATACTATGGAATCCAATTTGGCACATGAAATATCAACACAATTAGCAACCCAGTCTGAAATATTTCTTACTCTAGTACATGATAGAGTGTAGCAGAGCAATATTTTTAATCATCATATGAGTAGGTAATAGTCTTGGGCCTGATCTTCAGCTGATATAAATCTGTATAGCTGATTTATACCAGCTGAGGATCTGGGCTTGATTGCTGAAAAGAGTATGGTCCTTATATTATTCTGTGCCCGGGACTTTCACACATGTAAAGAAACAATTATCTGTTTTTCATAACAGTTCCTTAGTAAATCGTCAGTCATGTAACTCACCTATTGAAGGCAAATACTGGTTGAGGCGGTATGATCTCATGGATTCTGCACAACTCTGGTAGCCAGAACTTCCTGAGTAATGACTATGTTACATTGCTCCATCTCAGTTTCCCTATATGTAAGATGAGGATAATATTACCTACTTATTTCGCAGGAGTTGTTGCCAGGATTAGCTAACAGTACTGAACAAACTGCTTGACTTGAATCACAAAATATGGCCTGGTTTGAATGACACTCACGAACCAATAGTTCCTATCTATGAACGTTTTGTAGATGTTCTCCCCTAACTTTTTTCCGCAGTAGCTAGATACTTATGAACTTCTTGAGGGTACTATTTGCAAATTAAGGAAAGGTTGAGCCTAATTCACTGCAATAGGTCACATGGACCAAGTCACATGGTATTTCTCTCATGTCCTTGATTGACTGAGCCTATTTTCCATGAGCAGGAGGCTCATTCCAGCTGTTAGAGCCTTTTTCATCTAGTTTCTTGGATCAAAGAATCATGTTTCAATTTTGCTCCATTCCAGATGCACAAATCTGGGGGAAAACAATTTCTTTTAGGGCTAGCCAGATCTGTGACTGACAGGCCAGGGAGAATATCTTCTGTAATTCTTTGGGATATTTTTTTTATACTTGGTCAGACAGTTTTCTTTCAGTTTTCCAAGAGGAAATTTACTTTTCTTTTACCATTCCAAGGTCCCTATTTTGCATGATACTGAGGCCTAGAATAAATTATTCCTGGACAGAGGCCTAAATATTAATCTCATTTATTGCCTGGAACATTTTTATTATTTGATATTAGTGTCATGTGTTGATCTGAATTTCAGACATTCTTCACATCATGAAAAAGGTTAGATTTAAGGTGATAAAAACAGCATAGGTATCACTTGTTTATTTATTTATTTATTTTTGCACAACAGGAGGGAGGCTTATCATGAAGTCATAGTCAAGTACGTTAAAGCAGAGGCCGACAGCATTTTTAGCAATGGTTATCTCCTGTCATTTCCAGCTACAAATTTCTAAGTGATGCTAGCCCAAAATTTATCTTTAATATCTTTAATCAGGGAGGTATTTATCAAAGCTAGAGGCCAAGAAGTAGATCCATACAGAAAATACTGCTGCTGTCAGTTATGGAGAAGATTCCTGGTTGGATGCTGATATTGATGAGGATGATAGGAGGCCGTAAGTGGGTCCACAGGTCAACAGAATCGTCGTGACCAGGCAGAAGAATAATATACTGATTTCTTGCCCCAGGCTGCCTAGGTTGAGGAGATTACACTTTAATGTCCTTTTTCAAATTGCAACACATGAAGCATTACTGCTGCTGTGACGATTTTTGGGGGTGCCCAGGATTTTGAAACGCATTGTTACCTCCCTACCTCAGTGATAGAGAGCTGTGTGTTTACCTGGATGTCAGCTCCCTGATGCCATCAGTCTGTCAGCCACCCAAACAATCTCCTAAGGGCTGTGCCAGCCCTCACTTCACCTTGCAAGTTAACAATACATGTACCCCAGCCCCTGTCACTGGATACTCACAGAAATTACCAAGTAAGCTGTCCCCCCAAAGGAACAGTGCACACACCTGTCTGGTTCAACTGAGCATCAGCTCCAATAGAACATCATAGCATTGAGATATGTATAGTGAAAACAATCACAGGTTTATTATCAACAGCTAAGATTTAAGACATAGTAAGGATAAAAGTGGAATCAGAAATGGTTTCATACAAAACAAAAGCCTTACAGACTTCTTAGGGTATATCTACACTGGAAATAAACACCTGTGGCAGTGAGTCTCAGAGCCCGAGTCAACTGGCTCAGGCTCGTGGGGCTTGCACTATGGGAGCTACAAATAGCAGTATAGATATCCCTGCTTGGGCTGGAGCCCAGGCTCTGAGACCCACTCCCTTATCAGGTTTCAGAGCCCAGGCTTCAGCCCAAGCTGGAATGGCTACACTGCTATTTGTAGCTCCATAGCGAGAGCCAGAGTTAGTTGACCTAGGCTTGGAGACTTGCTGCTGCGGGTGCTCTTTTTTTACTTTACCTGGCTAAAAGCCTTGTCTAACATAGTTTCTCACCTAAAGCCATCTCCCAGCAACACCAACCAACACAGCTGGGATCTACCTTTCATCAGTGCAAAAAGTAGCTGTCCTTTTGGATTCCTCAATGAAGGATAAAAAAGTGACCTTTTACCTTCTTATACACCAAAGTCCATTCTTTTGTCCCCAGAGTCAGGATGTCCCCTGCGGTTTATTCCCTGTCATGCTGGTCCCATGCTGCCTTTACTTCCTCATGTATGCAAACCGACTTCCATTGTTTTGGCTTACAGTGCTTATTTTACATGTGAACCAAGGTAGACAAGTGAATCTACATTCCTCTGTCTGGCAAAACCTGTTTGTCAATCCTGCCTGCGACACAGACTCTAAAACATTTTCAGGACTTACATACAACTCCTTAAATATCATCCAGACATACATCCAACAACAATTGTGAGGAACAGTATGATATAAGCTCTTAGAAGAGACCATTCTTGACCCTCTTTGGATAAATATTATCCAAACAGTGTGTCAGGCCTGATAGGTATTGTTGTTATAGACCAGTGATTCCTTTCCCAGTCGGCATTGAGGGGGTTCTTAGGGTCACAGCTGCAAGAAACTTGTGACTGTCAGCAGAGAAGCCACAGGGAGTACTGGAGAGGCTGGTGACAATTCCATGCTGGTTGTCTAATGTTCTCCATAGGCCACTGGCTTCATGGGAAGGGAAGCAAAACACAGTCAATACCCTCTTCATCATCATCAGTAACACCACCAGCAACAAGTTGCCAAAATGAGAACTCATTATGGGGCATGTGTGTGTATTATTTCAGTGTCATCACATACAGTTCAGAGCATAAATAAAGGACTCGGGTAGCAGAATATTGAACATCATTGTGCCCACCAGATAAACAGGTTACAGTGCAGCATCTCAAAAACAGCTGAAGTAAAACTCTTGCTGTCAAGCCTGTTATTGTAGCTGCTAATGTTTGATTTATATTTACTGACATCATACTATCACTGATATTAGGTAGCAGTAGCTTGGCAATGCCAATGAATTTGTGCTAAATTACACATTATGCTCATGTCAATGCAAATAGGGAATTGTGCATTTACAAAAACAGAGATTCCCCCTGAAGTTATGGCTTGCATTTTGTGTACAAATTAAACAGACAAGAAAGTTTGTGAAGGGAAAACTAGAGTCAGGAGAATCTGCACAGCTCTCCTGATTAAAGTCCATATAGTAACATGAAGATGTAAAGCACTATACAAGTACTATGTATTACCTAATTTTAATTTATGAAAGTTCTCATACCATATACCAATTTTGGTTTTGACTTCAATCTTCTCAAAGACTACAGCAATAGTCAGAAAGGTTATTTTTTTCATGTAATTATTTTGAAAAATGTATCAAACATTATTAACAGCATTGTAAAAGACCTTGGTCAATATTTTTTAAATTAGTGTGTAATAATTCATCTAAATATGAATGGAGGAGCCTAATTTGAAAGTGCCTAAGCTTAGACACCAGTTTTTGAAAACTTCTTGCCCTTTTTATGTAAATCATTTATCAAAACTTTACAGAAACAATTTTTAAAATTCCTCCTTTTAAAATGCACAAGGTATAATGTTAAGAGTTATTTTTCTAGCCCTTACAATACTTTTGGAGTGATTTCAAGCATTATGAACAGAACCAAATCACCAGCAAATTTTAAGGATTATTTTTGAGGATGGGGTTTTACACAGTTCAGTATTTCTTCATGTGCCCTTGAAGACTTAACCTGGTCTAGGGCACCGTTTATCAAATGAGGCCACCAAGGGGTTTCCCTGCAGCCATGGCAGTTTCCTGGTAGTGTGTGTGGGGAGGAAGCATCACCCTCTCCTTTTCCTCCCTGTTGCTCCTGCATGCCCTGCCTCTCTGGAGACACAGGTGGGACACACAACGCTTAAGGATCAAGGTGGGGAGGGGAGGAGGCGAGCAGCGAGGAAGCAAGCAGCAAGGCAAGTGGTGGCCTGGCGAGGGAGTAAGGAGGTGAGCAGCAAGGCAGCAGCACGGTGAGGAGGTTGGCAACGGTTCTGGCTGCGAGTGGGGGAGCGAGGTGGTGAGCGGTGAGCCACCAGTGAGGGGGGATGTTCTTGCGGGGTGTGTCTGTGGCAGGGGGGTGAAGAGGCGAGCAGCGGATGGGGGGGTGAGAGGAGCAGGGCCGCCCAGAGGATTCAGTGGGGGAGCAGACATAAAAAAAGGCACCACCCGCTGCGGCGCTTGTATTCACCAGGCGGTGCTCCGAGTCTGCAGCGGTGGGTCCTTTACTCGCTCCGCATCTTCGGCAGCACTGAAGGGCCCACCGCCGAAATGCTGCCGAAGACCCGGAGTGACTGAAGGGCTCCCCGCCACCGACCCGGACTGCCGCCGGGTGAGTAAAAATTAAAAAGGTACCTCTAGTCCGGGAAGGGATTCTCGGCCACGGCTTGCAGGGCCCCTGCGGGGCCCGGGGCAAATTGCCCCACTTGCCCCCCCACCCGGGGCAGCCCTGAAGAGGAGGTGAGCGGCAGGTAGGGGGGTGAGAGGAGGCAAGTGGCTGGCGCATGGGCAATGAGTGGAACCCCCAACTCCACCCCTTCTGCCTGTGCCTCCCCCATGGCAGCCGGAGCCCTGAGACCCCCTGGCCCCCGCCGTGGATGGAGCCACAAGCCCCCTGCCCGGAGAAGCCCCTAGCGTCCCCCACCCATGGCTGGAGGAGCCATGGTCTGGCTGAAGCCCCAAGACCCTCCCCCACATACACACACCTGTTCGGAGGAGCCCTGGATTGCCTGAAGCCCAGAGTGCCCCCTCACCAGCCAGAGGGGCTTCGAGCCAGCTGAAGCCCCAAGTTCCCCCACCTGCACGGAGGAGCCCTGGGCCAGCCACAGCCACAGCCGTGCCTCTCCTCCTCTCCCTTCCCCAGACCCAAGCCGCCCAGATATGTTTTTCATTATTATTTGGGCTTCTATTATGTCAAAGCCTTTCACAATTTACTTCAGAATTGTTGTACAGACAACCACTTTTACCAAAAAAGCAAAAGAAACAATAATAAGAAACAAGAACATGCAAAGCTCCTTATTTGTGTTTCTATTCTATTAAGTCCAGTAAAGAATAGAGATAACTGTGCATTATTTTTATTATTGAGTCTGCAAAAAAATCCCCCAAACCTTATATAAATAAATAACAATGATTTGGATGTATACATATATATGCATATTACTTTAGTAACTTTAGGAAAAATAAATAATTTTAGGAAAAAGTGTCAGTGCAGCTACCAGCAAGAGTCGATGGCCACACTCTGAGTCCACCAAAAAATTTGTTGCGAGAACTGGTTTAGGCGGTCAACACTGGTCCCAGGTCCTAAGCAGCTGGACTGCAGAGGTCTCAGCTTTCAGGAGGAGGTGCTAGACAGAGGATCTGCAAATTCTGCACCCCAAGAGTGTGCCGAGAGACCAAACCAGAGGCAGGGCATGAACTCTGTTCAAGCTCCGAAGGCTTGAAGCCCCAGGAATTCAGTGTTTGGATCCTCTTACAGCAGTCCAGTGAGCATCCAGGAGAGGGGAGCTCAACTGGATCTGTGACACCATACCCAAAAAGTACCTTTCTTCACTCTCCCAGATAGAGTTCCCCCGGGAGTACAGCTCCATAACACACAGTGGGTGCAGACCCCTGCGTCGTATCCATAATATGACCTTTCCTGTATAGCAGAACTTCTTTAGCACCCCTCCTATTTTGATACTATTCCCCCATATAGGGAAGTAGGTTCAGTGGGCAAGAATTACCCCTCAATACACTTAAAAGGATTTAAAATCAATCTTTTCAAAACAATCAAAAAGTTAATTTAAATGGAATAAAGTCAGTTTAGATTTTAGAATGGCACTGGTTTAGACAGTTCACAGCTGAGAGACAGAAAGAAAGCACATAACTACCAAATGTTATCATACAATTTAAATCTTTTGATCTCTTTAACTACAGTATAAGAACTAAGCTTTATTTTATCTTATTAAATAAACTGAATCATAATATATCAAAGAACATAACTAAAAAGAAGCTCTGTTTTTCTTTAGTGTCTTATGTTTGTACTTAATTTTCGAAATTGGGAATTTGTGATACGTACAACTTCATATGTGCATTAAATAAAATACTTAAATAGCCTCATTGTTTTAGAGATTTTTGTTTAATATATATGTATATGGAACAATTTGATTTGTCAGATGAACTGTTGCTAGAGAAGAAATGGTCAATTAAACTTCACTGGCATTAGTAAATTAGTTTATCAAATGCATGCAATAAGCAAAATACAGATTTTGTAATCTTAATAAGTATCATAAGTTAAATGTACACTGAAATTCATTAAGGACAACAAAATAAACAAAAGACCAATTTACACAGGGCCTTAGTGATAAGTCAGTGTATGGAAATAAGAATGTACCAAGTCAAAAGGGACAGGAGAACCCAGTTTAATCTGATTATTCTGGGACTGAGGCAACATATTAATCAAGTGGACAAAACAATTCTATTAATCAATTTCAAAAGGTACATTACAACAATAAATCTTTTACTATACTGCAAATGATAAAACAAGCAATCCATAAGGGTTATGCTAATTACATGTTTCAAGTCAAATGAAACAATTCCATGCTTTGTCTTGTTTGGACAAATAGAAAATTCTTGTCATTTAATTATATTTCATATGTCTATATCTGTGTCCACACACATAAATTAGAGTATTAAAGAATTGCAGACGCACTGCCTCTTTGTCATTATAGCTATCAATGTGGACTGATAGTTTCTATCTACTGCTAGTAGTACACATAGAAAATAGAGAAGTAAATGAATATCCATTCCAGGAGAAAAATGGGTGAGCAAGCGCCCCTTGGATTAAAAATATTCTAAATTACTACTAGAACTTTTCAACCATATTTTGCAAACTGAATTCCAAAGATGTACAGTACTTGGAAATGACTTGACCATTATTTTGGGTTCACACTAACTGCAAGTAAACATGTACTAATGCAACAAGGAGATGCAAAAACTAGCAAATTTGTTTAAAAAGAGCCAAATCACCCTATGACAAGAAAAAAAAATGTCCAAACCCCCAAAGGCACCATCTCCTATCTCTGTACAGTACTTAGCATCCCTTAGGTGCTCAAAAGAAAATAACACAGACAGACGCACTTGGTAAGAAACAACATAGGCTGTATAAGTGAAAAAACAAAAGTGTGATGGGAGGACAAGAATGTCCCTATTCTTATCAGTTCTGCCCCACCTCCCGCCCCAAACACTTTCCACTCAATCCCCTGCCAGCTGATATTGCCTATGTTGTCTCTAACTCCTGAGAAATCGGAGGGCATGTAGCAGAGCCCTAGCAGACAAGGAGTGATAAAGCATATATATTTGTACATGTACAGCAAATACATATAAAGCTGAAGTAAGAAACATAAAAAGTTATGCACAATATTAATAGTTACTTGATCAAACAGGGTAATGGAAAGTATATAAAAATGATGTTGATTATATCAGGTTCATATTTGTATATTACATAGTACATTTAACAAAATATACAGCAAGAAATATGATCCACATTAATATATATTTCATTTTTCTCAAATGGTGACATTTTTATGATATTCAAGACAGGTTGCTCAGGCTGAAAATATATTTTCATCTGTTTTCAAAATATTTGTGCAATATGTTTCTCCTATATGAGTTGCTGTTCATACCAGGCAGCACAGCAGCTCTCCCCTGTTCTGCGTTACTTGGTGCAAAGACATTTTGGCTTAAATTAATTCTGATGCTAGTTACATTATTTTAGATGGGAAGTTTCAGTGCTTCTTCTGGGTGCTTTTCCCACAGCACAAATACTCTGAACTGTTTCTCTTTACCCCCTTATCCATGTCCTGGCATTTCCTCTCAATTTAAAACTGTCTAACTTCTGGTAGTACAGAGCACAATTAGCTTCACCACATGATCCCATTGAACAAACTTCTCTGCCCTTAGGTGGATTGTAACCCGATCCGCTGTGTTTTAATTATAGTTACTGAAACACATCTGAACATGTTTTATCCTTATCTATACTTGAAATGCAATCACGGTGAGCACCAATTCAGCTGAATGCATTCCTAACACACACTGTCAGCAACAGGTCATTTTGTCAGTGTAGACAAGACCTAAGTACACTTTTCCTACAATAGTGAGTATTCTTTGTCAGCAGTATTTGGCCCAAAGTTGGCTAATCTTAATGTCTCAAAAAATGGACAGACTTTAACAATGAAACTTGTATTATTATGCTATCAAAGACAGAGTGGGCAGCATCATTCTACCAGTTTTTATGGATATGCAGGCTCCATTGAAAGCAGTGATGGGTCATGACTAAAAACCGATGATGCAATATGGCCCTGCATCACTAGATTTAAAAAAAAGAAAAAGAAAAAGCAGCAGGAATGACAAAAAGCAGCTACTCTGTTAAAATGGATAAAAACTTCTTATCATTATAGTTTTGATTGTGAAAGAAATACATGGTGGGATCTTCCTCTTATGATCTAAAATCATGAATATATTTTTAAAAATCCTAAAATGATGTATTTTTATATTTCGGTCTACATCAATAGTTCCCGTTTTAACACAATAAAGCATTTTATATTTTATTGATTAAAAATTCAATTCCTCATATTGCAACATAACATCATCTTCATGAATTCTGCATTACAAAAGGATTATAACACAAAAGGGAAATTATATATAACCGTTATAGTTCTTAGAGTGAATTTCCTCAGAATCACTAGTTACTTCAATGGATTTACTCTGAATTTTACCCAAGTAAATAAGACTAGGATCTGAGGCTTGGGGTCAACAGGTTTTGGTTCAGGACCTCAGTCCTGGTTCAGTCCTTTTAGGAGGGACAAGGTTGATAATTTGGAGATGATATGTTCATTTGACTTTAACTGGAACAATTTTAACAGAAGAAGCACATCAGGTTTGGGTTCACCTAATTTACATCTATGTCACATTACTGCTGACTCCTTGATATTACCGCCCTATTTATAAGGTATACAGCAACACCATATTTATTTTTATACTTAGCAGGTAATATTAAGTTAAGGGGAAAAAAGATTGCCTAGTGTTATTAGTTATTACACCATCAACACTTAGCAACAGACGAATTCTTTAATTTTGGTTCAAAAATTCTACCATTTAACAACCATTCAAATATTTAATTTGACATTTTTCTATAATAAATTATGCAAAAACAGTGAGCCTACATAGAATTTGTTTCATTAGCAATATTTAAAACAGATATAACTTTTGTTTATGATAGGCAAACCAAAATGTTTTAAAACACAAAACAACAGGATTGTATTTTAAAACATTCAAAAAATGTTCCAAGTACATTTAACATAAGTCTGAGTGAAATTTTGTGTGTATTTTTTATAAATATTAGTCATTGTTTAATCTGACCCAGAAAAAAGAAGCAAAGTTATTTAATCTTCCCTATATACTTGTGTCAACTTGCTTTTGTTATGGGCTTTATTTAGACTTTATAAAAGATAAAATCATAGTGGAACTAAATGAGGTCAAGGACTTTGAAAGACCTCATTTAATCCCACCATACGCAGATCTTTTTATGAAGTCTAAATGATAATCATAAGCACAGTAAGTGGACATAAGTATATTTGTAAGATTAAATAATTTTCTTTAATATTACCTAGAAATAAGAAACAATAACCAATATTTATAAAAAGTTACACCCAAAAAATTTCAGTCTTATGTTAAATGCACTTAGCAAAAGGTCAGAGCTCCTGAATTTGCTAGATAAATAAATGTTGGTGAGGTGGATGAATCACTGGAGAATTGGTGCATGGCAGCGAATGAATAACCTGCAAATGCTTCCCAAACCCCATTATTTCCCTTTTTCCAGTAGGCCAAAGATTCATGTCCCTGCATGCTGCCAGTTCATTACAGAGAAATATCATTCCTCTTCTGGCACACTCTGGACGGCCCTCTCAGCCCCACAAGGACCCTTTAATGTTTAATTCCCCATCATCTGCTCCAGTGAACAGCTTAATCTCTGCTTGTATGATCAATACTATATCAGTGTAAATTAAAATGACAATTTTAAAGTAATTAAGCCGGTTAATGCTCGATTCAAATGTCATTATTTGCACAAGGGATTGAGGAGAAATTACATCGTGTCCAGGGTGACAGGAAAATGTTTGAGCCTTCTCAATCCTGTTGCCGCTGTGCCACTGGAGGCTTTAGCAAAGCAGATTAACTTCTAGCTCCCACTGCCAGGATACGTATCCAATTTCAAAAGAGGATAACACAATTTGATAAATTTAATTCCAGCTACAAACTCAATTATTGTGATAATGGATGAAAACTGGGAGGAGACATTAAACAAGACCCACATAAAAAATACACAACTTCAAAATGAGATACAACAGTAATTGTTTTATTTGATTTGCTCCATCCCTTTTGAAAACCCTTTAAATAATTGTGATTGTTAGAAGAATAGCCAACATTTATTAAATAGCATCAGGTCTAAGCTCAACGTGGCTGCAGTTTGAGAGATTTTAGGTCACAATGAAAATGTTTGCTGTCCTTTGCTTGTACAGCTACATTTATTAGACAAGTAAAATTACATCATTACTTTATTGGATCTCATAAATAGATCCATAAAACTCAACTAAACTCAGATGAGATCTTAGCCTATTCTACATGCTGGCCTTTCTAGAACCAGCCATGACAACCTGTAGTCATTTTTTATTTCAAGGAGAGATTTTAATAATAAAAACATACCTTAAACTTTATGTGGCATCCATAGAAATCAGTATGTATGTCAAGTCTGACTGTAGTTAAAAAGTTAGTCATAAAGGTATTCGCTCTACTCAATCCCATATATGAAAAATAGGACATTAAGATACAAAAGAAATATAGCCCTGCCCAAGACCTTTTTGGTAGAACACTGGAAGAACTACTTATGTTGGATAGTTTAAGAACAAAAGTACTGAAATCAAAAGTGAAGATTCATATGCCACAGATTTAATACAGCAATAAAATGATGATGAAAAACTACTTTCTAGATGAAGTGAATAACATAACTGTCTCTTACTGAAAGATGCATAAATGGTGCAGCAGTGAAGCTTTCACATTCAATGTCCTCAAGATTATGGCCATACAATGAATGTCCTGACTAAGAAGGTCAACCAGCAGTGAATAGGGTGGCAGTCATAGCTGGATATTATTCTCGTAAATTCAGTTTACTTGACCCTACACATTTCCTATAGTTCTTTGAAATAATTACATTGAATTTTTATTAGAATGTTGGAAACATTTTGGCATGCATTTCTTTGAATAATAAATGATATATATTAAAGGGCTTTAGGCCTTTAATAATTTGCATGGGATATGTGTAGGCTTGTCTTGGTCTTATTAATTTTTATTTTAATTATTAAACTGATCTTGAGTTCATCAGTTTTTCTAAAAAACAGATTCAATATAGCTATAAGATCTCAGGAAAAGCACGCTTCTCTTGCCAACTAAACATATTATACAACCTCTACTATTTTCCAGATATTTCACCATGAAATCTATCAGATCACAGATTCTCTTGCATAGATTGTCAAAAGAAAAATTCACAAGTTTAACCACAGATATAGTTAGGGAAATAATTATCATGATGGTGAAGAAAATAGAAATAAATAAATTAAATCCTATTTTAACATCAACTAAACTCGAACATGGAGTGAAAAACTGAAAAAGACTTATTTATATACTGTAGAAATGGTCTTTGTATTGCTAAATTCTGACAGACCAGAAGCATTAGTAAAATGGGAAGCAAACCAAAATGCCAGCCATCCTCCATTGTTAATTAAAAATACCTTCCCCCTAAAACTGCAATTGATTCAAACCACAGAAGACAATGTTTAATAATGGGCTACTGTGTTCAGAGGGATTTGAAAAAGAAGATATGAAATGTTCTTTTCGTCTTAATTAAATTTTACCATTATCATTATCCTCTGTTTCAATTATAAAGCATTTAAGGATGTTCAACAAATCAAAAGAAAATATGGATGAACATCTCCAACTTTACACAAATGAACATAGGGTGCATCAGACTAGACATTACGTAGGGATTTCTTTGTGTTCTCAAGACATACCTTTATGTTTATCTTTTTCCTTCCACTTTTGGTGATGGGCTTCTAGGTTCCCCTATTTTTACAGAACATCTTAATAAGCATATATATTGGTCAGAGGTTACTTTTATTTTAAACTCAGGGGACCTTATGAGGATGTCAGATACTCTCTCAGAAAACATTTTTGTTTAATCTGAAAACATAAATTTTTTTATCATTGCTATTTCATGACATCACAGTATAATTATCTCTAACTATAATTTACTGTAGGAAGTACATTGATTTTTTTTAAGTACCCGGTATTTCCATATGCCAAATAGTACTGATAAAGAAGTCATGCAATTGGTGCTAAACTCTTCTAATTAATACCCGTTATCTTCTAATGCCAACACTACTATTGATCTCCAATTTATAAAATGTAACAAGATACACAGTTGAGTAAGATTAACTGAAAAGATAAGCTTTTCTCAAATTTACTTCATTTTGTAGTATAAAAAAAAAGAGAGAAAACTGGTCTCTTCTCTCAAGGTATGTTTAGAAAGCTGAGATTACTAAAATCTGATCTGAGAACAGCTATATAACCTTACTTCCCATAGGATGAAATCATCACTTTCTTTTTTAAATACTACATACCTCCAAACTTTAAAATTAGTGTCAGAATAGATTATCAGAATGCTTTCCTTTTCATATAATCTAAAACCTTTGTAAATTTAATTATAGCTGTTTCTGTTCTGCATTATTAATAGGGCATGTTAATGGACATCAAGCCATATGGAGCACTAAACTAATTGTTTCTCAATGTACAATTGCCCTATTCATCATGTGCATGTTGGCCTGTGTTTGCTTAACAAAGCTTATTAATTATCAGAGCGCTTGGTGATTCAGGAATGAAGAGGTCAGCACTAAAATTTACCTTAACTAATAGAATTAATTTAGGATATGCAAATCTCTCTTTCTACTTGCATATGGAGCAAATGATCAACTTTAGTTTATTTTTAAAAATGTATTTTGATACAGAATGGTGATGGCCAACAACAAAGATAATACTGCTGGGGATTTGGTGCCAGTTTAACTGAATCTTATTTTCTGTCTGTTTGTTTTAAAATTAATTCTTTATATTTTTTAGAACGACAGGTTCTAGATAATTTTTCTGAGAAAAATTTGTTACACAAAAGAATTCATGTCAAAACATTAAAATTATTAAAATACATCAGTAATCTCATCCTTGTACTTGCTAAACTGATTTGCTTCATATATAGTTAATCTGATTGATGAAGGTGTAACCAAATTAACCCATATGGGCCTTTGTCCCCCTCTAGTGGCTGCACCACAAAAATGTTTATGAGCTGGCTACTGCCTCTACATTTATGAACTTAATTTTTAGTTCAAGCAGTAGAAGGTCATGCTTTTAAATCCAAACATCCCGGGTTAAATCTCCACAGACAACTTAAGGGTTGTCAGAGAGGTAAAATTGTATTTTTAAAAGTAACAAATATGTGCTGCCTTAGTAAGACTTTCACTATGGTTTTGATAAGACAACTCATTCAATACTCTGAGCTCAACTGAGAAAATGAAAAAAAATTGTAAGTAATTAGAGAGTATTCTGAGAGCCACAGGGAGTGCAGGAGTTAAAGATTAAGAATTGTAAATTCTTCGCAAGGCAACCAATTTTCATAAAAGTGCTGAAAGCTCTTAAAGGGCAACTTTGGGTTAAATGAACAGAACAACAAAGCTAAATTCTGAATCAGCCATTACCAGGGGAGGGGGGGGGGAGACAGGAGGAGGAGAATGGGGGTTCTTTTTGGCTGATTTTTTTTTTTTTTTTGTTCACTGCTTCAATGGTTTTCTGTCAAAAAATGCTAACAAGCCTGAAACTCTTTTAGAGCTTTACAATTTTTCAGTTTGTTCACCAATACATTTCTTACAGAATATTTGTTTCCTGCATGCACTGTTATGACATAGTATTCAATCATGTTTGTCTTTTCTCCTGATGTATGGGCCAGCTACAACACAGCATGGTCAAACCTTTGCCAACATGTCAGTTGCATATTTTTCACTGTTTGAGGAAGGTTAGTGACAAGTGCCCAAATAAAGAAATATTGCCAAAAATTCTCATGTGAACCCAACAGGACAAATTTAACACCAATACTATAGAAACTGTGAAAATAGCTATTTACTTTATTTTATGTAATATCATCATGAGTAGACGTTTGCATCGGATAATTAGCCACCCACAGAAAGCTAACTGAACATGTTACTATAGAATCTGCTGAAGGTCTTATATTGTAATGATTCCATAAATCTATAGAGCATTACTATACTCAGATACGTCAGGTGGCAATGTAATTTGAATTGATGAAACTCAAAAGCTCTTTTTTTTTAAATACATCAGATTTAAAAAACAAAACAAAACAAAAAAACAAGTCCCTCACCATAGTGGAACTCATTCTGATTTCTTATGTCAAATGCTTCAATGAGGCTGTGAGCTATGGGGAAAACTGTGGCCAAATTTTTAAACTTAGGTGTCCAAAGATTATGTATATATTTAAACACATATATAAATAACTTATAGGGCAAAATTCTGGTCCAATTGAAGTCTATGGCAAAACTCCCATTTATCTCAATGGTGCCAGAAGTTTATCCATAGTTTTAAAATATTCATCCATCATATAAACACGTAACAAAGGCTGTTCCACAAATAAGAAAACTTCACTGTGTTTTATTTGAGTGAGAAGCACCCTCATCTTTACTCTGCTCTACTAACCACAACTGCCACACACCCTGAGTGCTTCCTTATGTAGGGGCATCTACTTTCTCATTAGGTCTCATACAGCTGTAATGACTTCAGCTCATTTCACTGAGTCATAAATCCTCTATATCACATAGCATCTTAGAAGTGTGAATATCTTTTCACGACAATTTTTTTCTTTCTTATTTAACTTTGAATGTGTTTCTCTTATGTTTTGTATACAGCTGAACTTACTGTTGATGCTTTTCCTTATCAACTACTTCAGTCTATATAGATCTAATTATTGGGCCAAAATATCTCTGGTGCGCCATCACTATCTATAGCGTCAACAAAATTCTGGAAATCTTTGGTTAGTTAATTGTCAATGTAGGGAAAGGAAACTTCTATTTGTGCTGGATTCATGGGTAATGGAATGGTGCACTTTTTTTTTTTTAAACATGGGCTAAAAAGTATTTTTGTACTTTTTCCACTGTTTTGTCATGTATAAAGAACACCTAAGAAGTTGTTTTTCTCCCCTACATAGAAAGCTTTTTTTTTTTAATTTGTTAGAAATATTACATATGTTAAATCTAGTCTTTACTATTTTGCTTGAGGTCCTTTGGAAAAGGGGAACACAGGTTTGTTGTGAGATCTCACAACTTAAGCCGTTGACCCTACAAATAACTACTCATGCTTATTTTACTTAATGGAACTACTCACACATGTAAAGATGAACACATTTGTTTGCTGAACTGGGGCCTAAGTGAAGGGGGAAGGATATCTTTAACGCACACTTCTTTCTCACAAGTTAATTAGGCATTAAAGGTAAATAGGTGCAGACAAAAAAGTTTTGAACAGTTTTACTAAAAATCATTTCCCATCTCAGTTTCCAAATCTCATGTAATGTAAGTTTCAGTAGTTTTTCAGTCACCAGTTAATTTATTTCATTATAAAACATATTATGAATGTGCAGATGAAACATGGTCTTATTTAGTACTGTGCATTATCTTGTTCTGATACTTCAAAAGTCATAATGTAAATTTATAAGAGTAGCAATTGCTCACTTTTGCGTAGATAATAAAGTTTGAGAATATAATCAATTTAGCATTCTTCTCCTGTCTGGCACATAATCTGATTGTAATTTTAACATCAGAATTATGAAATAATGTAGCATTGAAAAGCTGGAATTAAGGTTGTCACTTCAGTGCAATTTTCAGACTTTTGATAATACTGTAGAATTCAAATTAAGTTGTTAGAGAATGTACTGGTGCAATGGTGTGGAGAAATGTCCCAATGGTAGTGGACTAACTCTTGTATGTTGGTATTATGTTGGATATGTATTTTGCCTTAATGTCTGATTTCCTTGGTAAATAGGTTTTAAGGGCCAGGAGTGCAATCTTTTTTTGTGTTTGACTTCAAAGGTACCATGATTTCATAGATATTAAAAAGAGCCCAGTTCACACTTAAGCTAATTAAGAGTTAGATTTTCAGAATTCCTCAGCATTCAACTGCTCCCATCATGACACTTGGAGTCGTGGCCATATTTTCAAAACAGCTCATCACCCAACATGTTTATCTCTTTTGCAAATGTGGTCACATATTTCGGTTCTTGAACAGCTATTAAAAGTATGTCCCTTTGTGGATACTGAGCGAAAATCTTCATACGTTTATGGATTTCAAGGCCAGAAGGAGCCATTGTGATCATCTAGTCTGACCTCCTGTATATCACAGGGCATAAAACTTCCCTGAAAATATTCCAAGAGGAAATCTTTTATGAAAAAACCCAATCTTGATTTTAAAATTGCCAGTAACGGAGAATCAACTACGATAAATTGTTTCAATGGTTATTCTCAGCACTAAAAACGTATGTCTCATTTCTGGTCTGAGTTTGTCTAGCTTTAACATCCAGCCATCAGATCACGTTATACTTTTCTCTGCCAGACTGAAAAGCCCATTATTAAATATTTGTTCCCATATAGGTACTTATAGACTGTAATCAAGTCACCCCTTAACTTTCTCTTTGTTAAAATAAATAGATTGAGTTCCTTGAGTCTATCACTATAAGGCAAGTTTTCTAATCCTTTAATCACTCTCGTGGCTCTTCTCTGAACCCTCTCCAATTTATCAACACATTTCTTCAGCATCACACTGGGAGCACATGTTCAGTTGATTATCCACCATAACTCCCAAATCTTTTTAAGAGTCACTGCTTCCCAGGATAGAGTCCCCCATTGTGTAACTGTGGCTTGCAGTCTTTGTTCCCAGATGCATATCTTTAAGTTTGACCATATTAAAACACATATTGTTTCCTTGCACCCAGTTTACTAAGCAATCCAGATTGCTTTGTATCAGTGACCTGTGCTCTTTATTATTTACCACTATCCCAATCTTTGTAAACTTTTATCAGTGATGACTTTATGTTTTCTTCTTTGTTCTTAGATAAGTATGGACTATATTCTTTGTTCCTAGGCGCTCAGTAACCTTTGTAGCCGGAGTTACATGTTGTCATTGGCTTCCCCTGCAGTGCAGGAACTATAAACTTGTTCTGAGGGTTTAGGAAACATGTTTTTCCAACAGGAGACACACTGAAAGTGAAAGGAAGGATGATGTACAGATCATTTACTCCCAAACTATAACACTTGCAGACCAGACACCCTCCATCCAAAGCCTATGGATCCTGCCCAGTGTTCACATTTATGCACAAAGAAAGGGAGAGCATTCGGTCAATTACCACTTGTCTTTTCCACTGGCTTCAAAGCCATTACATCTCTCTTTCTTCTTAGATCATCTACCAAATATTCATCTAGAGGAACACCCGAGCCTATAGTTTTACTATTTTACTTTTCTGGCTTGTGCATCAACATAAATGTCACATTCCATTTTCAGGACCATCTAAAGTAGGAGAACACTTCAACCTCCCTGGCCACACAATAGCAGATGTTAAGGTAGCCATCTTACAGCAAAAAAACTTCAGGACCAGACTCCAAAGAGAAACTGCTGAGCTTCAGTTCATCTGCAAATTTGACACCATCAGATCAGGATTAAACAAAGACTGTGAATGGCTATCCAACTACAGAAACAGTTTCTCCTCCCTTGGTGTTCACACCTCAACTGCTAGCAGAGCACCTCACCCTCCCTGATTGAAGTAACCTCGTTATCTCCACACTGATATATACCTGCCTCTGGAGATTTCCATTACTTGCATCTGAAGAAGTGAGGTTCTGACCCACGAAAGCTTATGCTCCCAGTACTTCTGTTAGTCTCAAAGGTACCACAGGACCCTCTGTTGCTTTTTACAGATTCAGACTAACACGGCTACCCCTCTGATACTTGAGGACCATCTAAGTAATTCCACTATCATCAAATGATGAGCTCATTTACATCACCCAGATAAGGGAATAGCGTTGGAAAGTTGTCATTGAGGGAGTAACTTGAGGTCAATTGGGCTTTACAGGTGGCCCTGAAAACAGAATCAGAATCTTATTAATGAACATGCATTAAGCCAGACTGCATGAACCAGAAAAGAACACATATCACAGCCTGAGTTTGCAGGCTTGGCAATTAGTAAAAACATCTTTTTGCTGAGCAAAACTCATCTGGAAAATCAATGACACAAAATAAATGTGTAACCACACAGTGTCCATTTTACAAAGTCTCTTTTCACAAAAGATCCCCAGCTGGCAAACTGGCAACAACCAGTGAGCAGAGTCTAAAGGAGAGAATAAAAAAGTGTCCTCCATAGGCTCTGCAGTTTCATTTCTCTGCTCCTTCCCTCAGAGAACCACACAGGACAGCAGTGGCTGCCACAAATAAATGATATTACAACTGCTAAAATTTAAAATAAAGACCACCTCCTACCACCAATGAGTAATAACCAGACAGAGGAACAATGCTCTACCCCATCCCAGCAAAATGCAGTGCAGACCCCTCCCCAGCTGCCAGGAATCAGCACCTTACTCTTCCCCCTGCCAGAAAGAAGAACAGGGCCCCTGCTCCAGTGCCAGGTACCAACACCTCCGAACAGAGGCAGCTTGGGGATGTGGAAGGGTTAACCTAATGCAGGGGTAGGTAACCTATGGCACGTGTGCCAAAGGCGGCACGTGAGCTGATTTTCAGTGGCACTCACACTCCTGGCCACCGGTCTGGGGGGCTCTGTATTTTAATTTAATTTTAAACAGAGCTTCTTAAACATTTTAAACACCTTATTTACTTTACATACAACAATAGTTATATATTATAGATTCATAGAAAGAGACCTTCTAAAAACGTTAAAATGTATTACTGACACGCAAAACCTTAAATTAGAGGGAATAAACGAAGACTCAGCACACTACTTCGGAAAGGTTGCCGACCCCTGGCCTAATGCTTGTGCCTAAAAATATGTTTTAAAATAATTCCCACAGTTATAATCTAACTTTTCAACTCTCCAGTTCCCTGGAGGGAAGGTTAACCCACTTTGCCCTGCACAGCAATTGGGGCCTGTAGCAGAGCTAGTCTCTGGACAACCTAATGAGTTCAGCTGTCCTGATTGACTACATCACCTGCTTGGTAGGAGGAGACAGCAGACCAGCGCTTAAGCCCAGCAGCATTGCGGCAGCTGTTCAAAACATTCACCCACAGCTGTGATAGCTCCTGCCTTGCCTGACTCCAGGTAACCCAGCTTTGACCCTCAGCTCTGATTCCTGAGTTCTGCTCTGACCCTTGGCTCTGGCATTTGCCTCTGATTCCAGCTCTGAAATTTGGCTCTGGCATCTGGTCTCTGACTCTGGTTCTGACCTTCAGCTCTCACTCTTGGCGCTGGCATCTGTCCTCTGATTTCTGTCTACCATCTCCTGCTCCAACCACTAGGCACAACTGCCCATGTCCTGGTGTCTGACAGCAACTGGAACAGCAAAGTGCCACGGAGAGGTTGGGAAGTGGGTGTTGAGCACACTGGTCACACTGTGTGTCTGGCACAGCCACACATTTTCATCAACAGCCACTAGTAACACCCAAACACTTCTCCCCAATCCAATCTTTCTTGCAAGAAACCCCAAAGAAAATGCAAACCAAGCCCAGCAGGCCCAGCACTAGACACATATCACCAGTGAAAGGTAATTGTGAAAAAGCACCTTCACATACATTTATCAAATACGAAGATAAACATCAGGGTCTTTGGCACTTGCAGATTATACAAAGTCAATGCTCAGTAAGCCCTTGATCATTCATGACCTCATGCCAAAAGGTTTCAACCTGACCTACATGGCAGAAAGCTTGCTGAATGATACAGCATGTCCCCTGCCAGCTAATCTCAGCCTCCACACAACCCAGACTACTCATTACAGCACAGACCTAGACACATAGAAGACAAGGATGGAGGAAGAGTAGCTATCCTTTTCCAGTCCAGTCTCAAATGCAAGAGAGACCACCCTAAGATAAAATCCTTTGAGGCTATCCAACTACTGTAAATTTAGAGTCAACATGTGCATTCTGCTTATCTTTACATCTCCAAAAAGCAAATGTCAGAGGAGCTGACTGAGATGCTGTCTCACATGGTGATGAATGTCTTAAAACTTAATATGAGCATTTAGGTGCTACCGTAATAAATATTTCCCTGGGAGAGTTCAGCATCTGTTGAAAATGCCTTTAATGCAATAGCTCAAAACCTCCTATTCACACTTTCCTCCGTTGTTTTTTCCCAGTTAATCTCTGGATCTTCACACAGACCTTGGCTTACCTTTCAGACTGAGCATGGGTACAGGGAACACAAGAAACACCAACCTTTCCTTGCCTGAACACTACCTCATCCAGGTGGAGATGAGAATCCTCCTAAGTTTCCTAGCAACACAGGCCACTGAGAGCGTATATCAATGCAGAGCCTCACTTTCTCGTTTGAAATCCTCATGGAATACCCTGTCAAATTCAAGGTTTCAGGCCTCATCTTCAAAGTCATATTTCAGATTTTTCCAAGTTAACCAATGAGCCACCTTAGCTCTTGTAATTGTCACATCCAATGACTACTATGTTCCTGGAACAATGCAACCATTAGTCTCAATAGCAAAATGCATGTGTGCAGGAGACCACTTTCTCTGAAACTCACTTCCCAAAAAGATCAGGATGACCATGAATTTAAGTGCCTGCAGAGCAAAATGCAAACCCCACCTCTTTAACCTAGCCTACCTTCCATTGTAATACATTTAAAAACAAAAAAAACCTACCAATCAACCTCCCCCCAAATCCCTATACAATTATCTAAGTCCAGTTCGTGCTGAGTAGAAGGAAGAGAGAAAACATATTTTATGCATAGCATTTGATGATGGTGGTGGTGGTGGTGGGAGGTGATTAGATACCCCAGTGATGGGGGGCATATGAAAACCTAGATACATAGAACCGCACATTAAAATTCCCTTGTTTTAGTATTTTTGTGTCATAATCTTGTGAGTACATGGACAGATATGAAAGACACCAGTCAACTTAAAAATCTAATTAAAAAACAAATAAACAAAAAACAATATTTCAAAGTTAGATTCAGAGACTGCACCTGCCACTGAGCCCAGATGCCAATGTGACTCACATAAGCAAAAGGAGCAACTTGTTAACTGGTATAGTTCTGCCATAAAATTAACTATACACAAAGTGCTATCAAGTCCACAAAGTTGAAAGAACACAAAACCAAATATATATATTTCCTCTGATTTTTTTCAGTTACAGTAAATCTGGGTACGATTCATAATAATACATATACTCTTTCGGGGGGAGGAGGGGACTTATTTTTAAATTGACTACATGCCTTTGTTTTTAAACACAAGAAATGCACAAGAATTAACCCAAGTTGAGCATCGGACTCTAGTTAGTAAATCTATAGTTAAAAACTTAATAAAATGCAAGTTACAAAAAAGTATGGATTATTGGCTCAAAAGTATGGATTATTGGCTCAATTAAGACCAAGAGCATTTATGAGAAACAAGGGTTTCTCATATAAATAAGTATTTAGGAGGGTTTCTAGAACACACATTTTTTTAAGACTGGACAAACTGATCCTTTGCTAAAAGGAGGAAGCTACTCGTATTCTCTCTTTCTACATGCTATGGCAAACTACAGTCTTCTTTAATAGGAGGGCAGGCACATAGCTATTTTTGATTCCAACGTTAAAAAGCAGCCTAAGTTGTTAGAGAACAATAGCATCAATACGTCTATTAGTGAAGAATGTTTCACCATTTAACTATAAACTGACTAGTTAGTAAAAGAAAAATACTTGGTTAAAGTGTAAGTTACTATATCTTACTGCGCCTACTAATCAGAAATATCGTCACCACCACAATTCATAACACTATATAACATTAATGCATGAATAGCATAACAGTTAAAGAGCTCACTGTATTATGTGTCTATTTTTCTTTGATGTAAAACAAAGTTAAACCAGTGAAGCAAAAATGATCCATTTAATACTTTTGCTCTGTGATGCATTTATATAGGTTTTTGTTGTTGTTACAGTGCTTCCATTCATTCTTATGCTTTAGTGGTTCAACTGCAATTTATCAGCTTGTAGTGGAAAATACCTGGTACCTACTTAAAATGCATGGAGCTAGCAATAAAATTAACCTTGTGGCAATTGTTTTCCCACATGTTTGATAGACCAATGTCAGCTCATCTGTTAGAAGGAAATAAAAAAGTCAAGCCTAAATGTACAAAAAATTATGATGGAAGCCTTAAATAAAGCAAGGGTAATGCAAGTTTATTGAGTCAAAAATCAATCAATGAGCGAGTGGATTAGGAGCACCTCATAAGCCCCAAAGAAATAATTTGCCCAAACACTGGGATTTAATGGCGGAGGACCAAATTCCAACACTTTTAGGAAGTAAATAATGAAAAATCAATTCAAAAGGAAAAACAGATCAAGAACCCTGGATTCTGACATGCCGACACATTTATTGCTGAATACCATTTCTCGGCTGACCCGAAAACTTCGGAAGGTGTTTATTTACTTTCAACACCTTCCAGAGATCAATATTTTTAATTTGGATCCGAGTTATTATTTTTCACATCACAGCATCGGGAAGCGGAGTAAAGTGGCTCATATTTTAGTGCTAAAAAGATCGATATGACAGTTTCACCTTCACTGCAGCCCCCTGCAGTTGCCTGGGTGCACATCATAACGTCCCGCAGGGGGGTGCAGGTGCCACGGCGCAGGGAGCAGGTCATTACCCAGCCAGGGAGCCAGACAGCCCATGATTTAGCTGATCATGAAGGGCCTGCTGCCCTTAGAAAACCAATCTTGTTTCTCTCACTTTATCAGGCCTGTCTTTTACCCAGCCCAAGAGAAGGGGGAGGGGGAAAGAGAGAGAGAAAGAGAGGGAAAGCAGGAGCAAAGAAAGAGACATGATCAGTTTCATAAAGCAGATTACATCCCTCATCATAAATGCATTCATTCTTTTTGACCTTCCTTGAATTAGGGAACCTCAATAAACTATAATTAATGTTCTATATATTTTTCCAAAATATTATTCAGAAAGCTGAGAGGGGTAGCACAGAATGGATGAGGGGTGGGAAGGAAGGGGGAGAATCTCCTGCAGCAAGAGGCATCATTCATAGACCCTGGTGGCTCTATTGATTGTTGCTGCTGGGGCTGGTGGAGACAGGCAGGGAGAGTTATGGACCCAGTCAGTGGATCACTGCCCTGACATCTCTTTCACTGCAATGGTTTAAGTGTCTGCTGCCTCTCCAATAGCCAAAGAAAATGGTATGTGCTACCTCACCTACTGTCATAGCTAACTTACCTCTAGTCTGAATTTAGCTACCTCTACTTCATTATTAGGTATTCATTTATACAGCACCTTTTACATATACAGCCCTAGGCTTAAAATTCTCTCTGCCAATGGAATCCATCCTGCCAGGAGGAATGGTAAGATTCCAGGATTATTGCAAGGGGCTACACAATATAAGCCTTAGACAACACTATGAAACAAGGGACACTGTGTAAAATACTTATAGGAAAAAAACATATTGAGTTAAACTTTTAAAATGTTGAAAGTCAGTGATATGCATATAGAGACACATATGCCAATCATGGGCACAGCTTGGCTTCTATATTTAGGGAGGCAGCTCCAGTCAGGCCAACAGGGCCACGCATGTGGGGACAAATTCCATGCCTGCCTGAGGTTTGCAGTTTTTAGGGGGGAGGGACATCCCCCCACTTCCCCAAACTACTCCCATTGGGCAGTCTTACATTTACTTTTCAATTAATACTCTGAGCTCTATCCCTGAATGGTCACTACTACTTGTTAATTTCTCAAGTGTGGGGCTTCATGTAGGCAATTCCTGAGGGAGAAAAGTTACTTTTTATAGTAAATAGTGGGGTTCTTTGAGATGATTGTCCATATGGCGCCAGTAGCACTTCTACTTCTTCGGAGTCTCTTGCTAGCGAAAGGACCTAAAGGGTGATTGGGGTAGCCTCCATCGTACGCCCTGGGAACACGACCTGAGGGAGGAGGGAGCAGCAAGACTTCCCAAAGGATGCTACTTGCTAGAAGCTTCCTAGGAGTGCTTCCTTCCAAGAGCGTAGTTCCAAATGGGCTATCCTCTCAAAGAACCAGTAAGTAAATGTTTTTTTTTCTTGTCACTAATCACTGTTCTTGATGACGTAATTGAGAATAAAAAAATATTTTTGTCATGAAGATCCTCGCATCAGTACAACTTGTCAGTGTTTTGGGACTCATCCTGCAAATCCTTGATCATGCAAGTAGTCAGTTCTTAATTATAAAATAGTCTCATTGAAATCAGGGCCTACTCGTATGTGTAAGATTTAGTAGGATCAAGTCCTTCATATCCCTTTCTTTTGTTTGGTCTTCATGTCCACTGTACTGCCTCAACAACTTTGTACCCTCAGTGCCCTATGCAGTAACCGGAAACAGGACATTACCCCTTCAAATTAAGTATCAGAGCTAGAGGACATGTTAAAATAATAATACTATGTAAAGGTGTGTACAGAGCTCCAAGAAGCATCCCTGCATATTTTAATTATAGTGACACTGCAAAATCATGCTGTGGAGACTGCCTTAGTAGTTGGTAAAATGTGCTGTAATCCCCATAGTTGTCTGGAGTACCCAAACATATGCACTCTGATCAGTTTGGACAGCTTGCGTGTAGATGAACTGGCTCCTGGCCTTATCCATATATGCCCTAAAAAGATGCATGGGACCACTGGCCATCCACTAAAGCCAGCAGGACAGGAGGATAGACCATTGCCACCTCCACAACAACACATCTGTAGGCAGTGGGGATCTGGGATTAAGTCTGGGGATGGAAAGATGGAGCAGCTACTTCATGAGTGAGAAGGGGAAAGCAGCAACAAATGTGAGGGTGCTCTGGGAGGAGTCACAGCAAATGGGGGATAACGGGTATCTCAGGAAATGGGGGATTCTAGGAGCCTTCACCTACTCCCTGGTATGGTGGCTCCCAGATCAAAGGATTGAGTGCTACTGTAGCAATCAACGGTTTTGTTTACAACTCTTGGCTAGCAGAAGGTGGTAGCTCTGCCTGGCCTGCATACCGAGGGACCAAGCTGTTCCTCAGCATGTGGACTAGCTTTGATTGGCTCCTCTTGCCCCGCAGGCTGCGAATGGAGAAGGACAGCCAACAAGATACGAATTCCTGGCAAACTAGGTGTTCTCCCACCAGACCAGTAGCAGGATTTGAACCCATAGGATTGATAGGTCTCAGGTTGAGTCAAAGCTGACAATCCCATATACTGGAAGGTAGAAAGCAGAAATTGTAGCCAGGGGAACTCTGAAACAGCTCAGTGCACATCAGTCAGATTTGTCTAAGTACAGTAAAATGTCTAACGTTAAAGGGATGGAGGACTGTCTCAGGTCTACCCCTTGCTGAGCTGTCCAGAAGAAGCATCTCTTCAATTTAATTTCATTAAAGAAGTTTTCCTGGAAAAAGGCTTCCTTATTTCTAAATAAATCATTTGGAACTCAGCAGAACCCTCTTTATCGAATACTTTTTGCAATTCAGAAACGAAGCTGTCAGCTTGACAAATTTTGGAACTGGATCAAGAAGCAAGACTTGCAGTTCCTACATCAGTACTAGGCGATCAGAGAACGTAAAAGCTCGGACTGGGACCAACAATATTTTTGGATCTGTCCTGTCATACTTTCCAAATCACCTACAGGACTAGTGGAGGAACTTACGACCCCAGTCTGGGAGAGAGACATCTGTAAGAGACAAATTCTTGCCCAACCTTGGAAAAGACCCAGATATCTGTATTTTTCCCTAGTAGCCAAGTTATTTTGCAGAAACTTGCTACATTTGCAAGATTCAGTCCTCCAGGGGCCTATTTGTTCTGTTAAGTATACTTTTGACTTAAAGAGTCTTTTAAGATATTTTTCAGAGTAGCAGCCGTGTTAGTCTGTATCCGCAAAAAGAAGAACAGGAGTACTTGTGGCACCTTTAGAGGCATATGCATCCGAAGAAGTGGGCTGTAGTCCACGAAAGCTTATGCTCTAATAAATTTGTTAGTCTCTAAAGGTGCCACAAGTACTCCTGTTCTTCTTTTTAAGATATTGTCCTTCCCTGGCACATCTTTCCCAGTCTCTTCCTTGGTGGCTGGTGTAATATACTGCTGTGGTTTTGTTTGTCAAGACTTGAACAACTTTGTGTATGATCATAAGAAGGAAAGTCAAGTCTTGAATTGCACCCCAGCCCGCTTTTGTGGTTTCTGATTATTACTGCAGATGATGCGCAGGTGAGAAGGAAACACCTATAAGAGCCTTCAACATCCCAAGTCACTGTGACTAAGGTGTCATTGTACAATGGGAACGGTACACCATCCATTATAGCCCTTGTAAAGATCTCAGACATAACTTGGCAAATAATGTAATGTGGTACATGAAACTACAAGGCCTAACAGCCGAACCCCCTGCATTGAGACCCCCTGCCATACCCTGCACCCCAACCCCCTGCCTCACCCCTCACCCTTCCTGCATCCCAACCCACTGCCCTGAGCCCCATGCTGCACCCCTCCTGCGCCCTGACCCCCTGCCGTACCCTGCACTCCTCCTGCACCCTGACCCCCGCCGCACCCTGCACTCCGACCCCCTGCCCTGAACCCCCTGCCACACCCTGCACTCCTCTTGCACCCCAATCCCCTGCCCTGAGCCCCCTGCCACACCCTGCATCCTGACCCCTTGCTGTACCCCTCACCCTTCCTGCACCCCACACCCCAACTCCCTGCCCTGAGCCCTCACCACACCCCGCCTGTACCTCCTGGGGTCAGGGAGGGGGAAGAGTTGGGGTGGGGATTTCGGGGAAGGGTTGGAATGGGGGCAGGGAAGGGGCAGGAAGAGGCGGGGTAGGGGCGTGGCTTCATGGAAGGGGTGGAGTGGGGGCGGGGCCAAGGGCGGGGGGGAGGTGTCAGTAATGCAGCCCTCAGGCCAATGTACTAGTCCTCATGTAGCCCTCATAGTCATTTGAGTTTGAGACCCCTGTCTTAGATTGTATGTAACCTGTCTTCTGGAAAGAAAGCTTTAACAGCCTTTGCTGCCTTCTTTCATACAGAGCCAAATGAATTTTCTAATGACATGATATTCTGGGACATAAAAGAAAGAATAATAGAGGTCAATGCCATCAGACAGAATTTCAGTTTCCTGATGCATTTGTTTCAGTTCTTCATGTCCATTATAGTGTACAGACATCATTTGTGTATTAAAAAAATAACAGAAATAGAACCCTTCCCTTTATACTGATGAGGGACCTTCTCTATTGCCCCATTTGATGGATATTTTGGATCCCTGAAAAATGATAGGAAAGGTGAGAAGACTACACAAATCCACAGGATATTGGGTCAGTGCATCAATAGGTCGCTGGAGAAGATGTTTTGACCACTGCCTGAAAAAAGGAGCATGTCTAGGTCAACTTGTGAGTGACCTACTAGTGGTCATAAAGAGTCAATAGTTCCAAAAGTGACTCGTAATTCCAGGTGCCACTTAGAGACATCTTAAATTAACCTAGTTTTCAAACGGTGGGTTTCTCGGCATCTTCTGAAAATTGGGTCACTTTAAGGGGTCTCAAGTTGAAACATGGAAAATCAATAAACATTCTCGAAATTCTTGGCTTGTCTATGAAAACCGAAGGGGTGTGAATTTCCTCCAAAGCTAAGGTGTGTACAGATCCAAGGGTTGCTATAGAGCCGCCTTCTGTCTTCCACATCCACTTGTCTTTTTGCTAATAAATTGGGACCCTCAAGTGTAAGATCCTCTACCCTGGTCTGAGCTCTCCTGTGGCAAACTAGAACTGTTCAGCCAGGAAGATCAGTGTCTGGTAACCTCCAGGGCTGCTAGTTTGGCAGCAGTATCAGTTGCATTGAATGCTACCTTCAGATTCCTTCTTGGTTTGTCTGCAAGATGATCTAAAAGGGGCAGAACTTATTGCATGTGAGGAAGTCATACTTCATCAGCACTTCTTGACAACTAATGATTATTATCTGCTGTAAGGTAAAAGAATGAGCTTTGTGCTCCTAGAAATCCAGTCTCTTGGTGCCTATCAGGGTTCCAGTCTGATGCAGATTTTCTTTGGCTGCACAAACTGGAAAGCCTAAAATAAAGTGTGAGTAAAAGTATTCCAAAATCTTTTCAGGAATTGGCTATAAACAATATAAAGATGGGTGATGAAGAACCAACAAACTCATCTGGAAAACATAAGGATGATGGAAGTCTTTCTCACTCAGATACCTTACTCTCTTCCTTCTCTGCTACTAACTCCTCCATAATCTGAGAAATCAGGAAGGCAGCTAAATCTGACCAGTTTCCAGGATATAGATCAGGGATGCACAGAATCTAAGACTAGAAGGGACCATTGTAATCATCTAGTCTGACCCCCTGCATAGCACAGGTCATAGAACTTTCCCAAAATAATTCTTAGAGGATATCTTTTAGAGAAAACGTCCAGTCTTGATATAAAATGGTCAGTGCTGGAGAATCCATGATAAATTGTTTCAATAGTTAATTATTCTCACTGTTAAAAATGCATATCTTATTTCCAGTCTGAATTTGTCTAGCCTCAACTTCCAGCCATTGGATCACGTTATACCTTTCTCTGCTAGACTGAAAAGCCCATTACGAAATATTTGTTTCGCATCTAGGTACTTATAGATTGTAATCATGTCACCCCTTGACCTTCTCTTTGTTAAAATAAACAGATTGAGCTCCTTGAGTCTGTCACTAAAAGACAAGTTTTCTAATCCTTTAATCATTCTCATGGCTCTTCTCTGAACCCTCTCTGATTTATCAACACACTTCTTCAATTGTGGGCACCGGAACAGGACACAATATTCCAGCAGTGGTCACACCAGTGTAAAATACAGAGATAAAATAAATCTCTCTACTCCTACTCGAGATTCCCCTCTTTATGCATCCCATGATCGCATTAGCTCTTTTGGCCACACCATAACACGGGGAGCTTGTGTTCAGCTAATTATCCACCATGACCCCCAGTCTTTTTCAGAGTCACTGCTTCCCAGGATAGAATCCTCCATTTTGTAAGTATGGCCTACATTCTTTGTTCCTAAATATATATATTTACATTTAGCTGTATTAACACACATATTGTTTGCTTACACATAGTTTACCAAGTGATCCAGATTGCTCTGTATCAGTGACCTGTCCTCTTCATTATTTACCAGTCTCTCAATTTTTTATGTCATCTGCAAACTATCAGTGGTGATTTTGTTTTCTTCCAGGTCTTTGATAAAAAACATTAAATAGCATATGGGAAAGAACAAATTCCTGTGGGACCCCACTAGCAACAAACTTGCTCAATGTGAAGACCACCTCTCTGTCTAACTTCTTAGGAGAAAGTCCCTAGGCTCTGAAACCCTACAGTGAGAGGACCCCTGGAATAGGGCAGAACAGAGTAGGCACTGATTGTGGTACAGAACTATTACTGAGGTCTGATCCAGTGGAACTACCAGTCAGAGAATAAGAAGTCCTGACTGAGTAAGGGTACATCTTTATTTTAGCTTTAAGGTGTGATTCCCTAGCTCTGCTGAACTAGCATGCTAAAAATAGCAGTGTAGCTAGAGTTGCATCTCAGGATAGCCACCTGAGGGCTTAGCCAGGGGCTCCAGGTGGGTATATACTCGAGCAGCTAGCCTGAGTCACCTCCTGTGCTACCCTGGATACATTGATATTTTTATCACACTAGCTTGAGCAGAACTAGCATAGGTATGTCTATTCAACCTGGGAATCACATCTCTCAGCTCAAATGTAGACATATCCTATGAGTGTTCAGAGTTGCTGAAGAAAATGTTTCCTAATAGCACCCATTAGCTTGTAAAAGTTTCTGGTTTTCCTATTTTTCACACCTGTCCTGACTCTACCTTGCCTTAAGTACATGCATTTTTTGAATGCATTATTTTGTTCAGTCTGCCAGAATAATTTCCCCAATATTTGGTACAGATAGAAACGAAAGGCGCACCCCCCACGGCAGTTCCCCACCCACCCCCGGCCCAGGGAGCCGTGCGGCAGCTCCCCACCCCAGCTCACCTCTGCTCCGCCCCCTCCCCGAGCCCTGCAGCAGCTCCCCACCCCCCCACGCCCGGAGGCGCCCCCCCGCGACAACTCCCCCCTGGCCCGGGAGCCATGCGGCAGCTCCCCACCCCAGCTCACTTCTGCTCTGCCCCCTCCCCGAGCACACCCTCGCTGCTCCACTTCTCCCACCTCCCATGCTTGCAGCTCCAATCAGCTGTTTGGCGCCGCAAGCCTGGGAGGGAGAGAAGCAGAGCAGAGGTGCACTGGGGCAGGAAGCGGGTCCCCTGTGTGCCGCCCCCCCCCCCCCCGCTTACTTGCTGCAGGCGGCCCTCCCCGCGCCCCCCTGTCCCAGCTCACCTCCACTCCAGCGCCACCCCGGAGCGCGCTTTTGTCCGCCCACAATCACCTGGTGCCCTATGCAGCCGCCTAGTTTGCCTAGTGGTTGTACTGGCCCTGCTTCTTGGCTGACACACTGGGGATTGAACTGGGGACTGCCAGACCTAACAGCATAATCTGCTATAGCTAGAGCGAAAGAGCCAACATTCTACAGCTGGGGGATGTAACACCTCATATCATCTGCAGATTGGCAAAGAGGGGGACCGATAACACACACACACCAGTGGGTTACAAAGCCAGCAGCAACCTGGGCAGCATTGCCCTCTCAGAAACCAAAACTGGCCTGAAGTCTTCTGGAAACTGAGGCACCCCAGGTTCTGATTCGCACAGGCGAACTGTGAACAAGAGATGGTCCTTAGGACAACAATCTGTTTATTATGATACACAATTTCAAGGTGATCTTCTCAAGGAAAACAGCTCTCTTACTTTTTAGTTTTTAAATGGAAGTGGAGAGTAACCCTGATTTTAACAGATTCCCCAAACCAGTAGGGCCAGTTTTCTTTTCCCCTGACGATTCTGCAGACAATTATGTGGACAAAAATCTTTTCCTGAAAATTATGTACTAGTCAAACCATACCAAGAGGGGAGGGATAGCTCAGTGGTTTGAGCACTGGCCTGCTAAACCCAGGGTTGTGAGTTTAATCCTTGAAGGAGCCACTTAGGGATCTGGGGCAAAATCAGTACTTGGTCCTGCTAGTGAAGGCACAGGGCTAGACTCATGACCTTTCGAGGTCTTCCAGTTCTATGAGATAGGTATGGTAATACATGGGGCCAGATTCTTCCCTCATTTTACTGATGTAATTGAGTGTAACTCTACTGAAGTCAATAGAGTTAGGTTGTTATAGAAGTGGTATGTGAGAAAAATAAAATGTATGCTGGTGCTTCCCAGGAAAGAAACCAGGCTGTTTCTGCCCTTGCCTCAGGCCACAATGTATTATTCAAATGCTAGCACTCATTCAGTAACCCAAAACAAAGTGATTACCTTAACCAAAACAGATGGCACTCCCCAAACGTCTTTCCCTATGCCTCTCTCAGTCCCCAGAAAAAGGACATGGCCCTTTCTTAAATTCACTGTGGTGTCATGTGACAGGGCAGCAACCATTAATCCTTTCCAGTCTGTTTCACCTGGTCACATCAGACCTACAAAGTATTCTCGGAAAGAAAACCTGTCCACACTGGTCAGAGAAATTGTGCTATAACCCTGACAAACTAGTAACTATTCTAGCACAGTTTTAACACAAGTGTGGACAGAGCTTAGGAAACAAAGAAAACTGGATTCAAGATATTTTTGAAAAGCATTTCCTCTGTATGCCATTTTCTTATCTAGTCCCCAAGGGTGAGCACTTTGTTTACTTGTTAATCTAAAGAGGAATTTCTAAGGCATGTCTACACTACCACTTTTATGTTGGCAAAATTTATGTCTCTCAGGAGTGTGAAAAAACAGACCCCTGAGCGACATAAGTTACGCCGGTATAAGTGGTAGTGTGCACAGCGCTATGTTGGTGGGAGAGATGCTACCGCTGCTCATTGGGCTGGTTTAATTATGTTGATGGGAGACCTCTCTCCCGTCAGCACAGAGCGGCTACTCAAGAGATCTTATGGCAATGCAGCTCCATCGGTACAGCTGTGCCACTGTAAACGCTCTAGTGTAGTCATAGCCACAGTTACACAACCTGTGCTGAAAGGAAACTGGATTGATTCTATTTGCCCCTATAACCTTGGAATTTTTCCTTTTAATTTCTCAATTTCCCCTCTTTTTAGCAATGCCAGCAAAAGATTTGCCCGTGATACCTTTCCTCTCCAAAAGTGTGTGTACAGTGCATAACTGCAGCAAAAAATAGGATGGGGTGCTACATGTAGACATCTAAGCCTGCATCTCTCTACCCCCACACTCACTGAAATTCAACAGATCCCTAAACCTGCTCTAGATCCAAACCTGAGTTTTCCACGTTTCAGCCTGAGGTAGATATACAAAGGCACCTAGCTATTCCTTTGCTAAGCTGAATTTTGTCTCAGCTCTTCTAAGTTTTTATTACCATAAATTATATGCTGAAGCAATACTGTTTAATAACTTTCACCTGAAACAAAGAGGATAGTTAAGATTCTGTTGAGACTTTCATCAGACCTTCCCACTTCCATATGCTTATAATGGTCTTAAATTCTATTTTATAGCTGAAATTTTCAATGCTTCATCAAATCTCTAAGGTGAATATTTTGGACTTATGCAATGGTGGAAAAAAACAGTTTCATACAATAGCACAAAGAATTTCTAAATTTTTTGCATATAACTGAAGAACAAATAGAATAGATTTGAACTGAATAGATAAACTTTCCAAGTAGCTAGTCTTCACTGAAGTCTAGTCTTCAGGCGAATTTGCAAACAAAAACATCTGAAAAAATTAAGTTATAAAAATTATTGAAAAAAATCAGTTTTGTACTTGCACAGGTGAAACGAGTTAAGTGGGTCCAGATGAGACACTACAAGGGTCCAGCCACCTTGTGATGCCAGTGAATGTACAAAATAATAAATTCAAAATATTCATTTAGGAGAGCATTTATGCACCTTTTTAACTTTAAGCACACAAGCTTAAGTGCCGTCCTGATTATGCTTTTCTGCAAGGCAGCCATACTTACTGAAAAGCTCTGTGTAAGCGCGAAAGCTTGTCTCTCTCACCAACAGAAGTTGGTCTAATAAAAGATATTACCTCTCTCACCTTGTCTCAGCCATACTTAAGGCATAGTTGAGACAAGGTGGGCGTGAGAAAGGAAAGGAAAAAACAGACAATTTGGCAAGTTAATGATTGTTCTGAGGAAGTTTGTTTCCAAAAGCTATGGACTATAGTATTTTCTTTCAAGTAAGCAGAAAGACTTCTAATAGTAAAGTAATTATAAATTATTTTGGCAGGGCCGGCTCCAGGGTTTTTGCCGCCCCAAGCAGAGCAAAAAAAACAAAAAAGCCACGATCACGATCGGCGGCGGCAATTCAGCGAGAGGTCCTTCGCTCCGAGCGGGAGTGAGGGACCGTCCGCCGAATTGTTGCCGAATAGCTGGACCTGCCGCCCCTCTCCGGAGTGGCTGCCCCAAGCACCTGCTTGGCAAGCTGGTGCCTGGAGCCGACTCTGATTTTGGCCCTGATTTTCAAAAGCATTAGTGATTTTGGGTACCTCGATTTTTTGGGTGGTTAACTGCAGATACCTTAAAGATGACTGATTTTCAGAAAGTACTTGACCGCGCATCTTTTGAGTATCAGGCCTCTTTCAGGTGTGTCTTAATCTGGTTGTCCAAAAACAGAGGCACCCAAAATCACTAGTCACTTTTGGAAATCCTGGCCTTTATTTCTATACTAAAAACAAAGGAGTTAGTTTTCTTTATTCTCAAATAAAAATATTCTTCAATTATAAAAGAACCTTCAAAGTTGATGTATAAATAATATTACATTAAATGGCTTCCTTAGTGCCATGATGCCTTGTAATTCTTAGTTGGGTGTTTTGTTTCTATTACACCTTAAACCCCCCACATATATATCAGTGTACCTTCCATTTTCATGCACCATAATAACTAAGGGATTAGATTGTAGCTTTGTTTGAAAAGTAAAGTGTCAAAAGAAGACACTCATATAATCTGCTAGCAGCAGCATACGTGCATATGTATCTTAGTGTGGGATTTAGGTGTGCAAATCCTCCAGTACCAAAATTAAAAAAAAAATCATTGTCTTTGAGGAATACAGTCTTGGCATGCATTTTATAAGAAATGTAAATTTAAGTACACTGGAAATCAGAAGCTGCTATTATTAATGAACGAGCATTGTTCCTAGCTCCTTTTGTTCTTTTTACTTTAGAAGTCAACGAGTTTTCAAATTACCACCTGGCAATCAGATATCAAGGTGACAGACATCTTAAAAATATTCAATAATAGATTGATTTTCAACTTTAATAGAAAGTTAATATTAGAGGAGAGTATAAATAATGATGATGTTTTAAACATACCACTTATATTGTAATTGAAGAAGCTCCCCGTCTAGCGAGCATGGAAAACAATAAATCCCAGTTACAATTTTGCTGAGACCTTTGCAGAAATGCAGCAAAAAAGATGTTAGGTTGTGGCTCTCTCATCTTGGGGTTCAGATCCATCATTAGATTTAGATTGACAGCCATTTTTACAGGAATTTAGGCAATAAGACTAGAGATGTAATTTACTTTTTCCTCTCTATCTCTGTTTGTAAACCTGCCGATTAGCACATGATTTCTCAAATCAGTAACATTCTCAACTGCTCTATGCCAAAACTCCTATTTAGGCTTTCAACTCTTCTCATACGATTCCTTCCTTTATGTTCCCACTAAACCCAAGTCTCCTAACATTAATGGGAAAAAATTTCTATCTTGGGTGTCTATAATTAGGCACCTAAATAGATACCTGATTTTTGGAGGGTCTGGCCACCCACAACTCCCAATGAAATTAATAGGAACTATGGTGGTTCAGTATCTCTGAAAAATCAGTCTTTTTGTATCTACACTTGAGAACTGTGGCCACTGTCTAAAATGTGGAAGCCCAACTCATCACCAGCCCTCAGAAATAGGCATTCCATTCTCAAATCTTCAAATTCAAACCTTCCTCTTGCTCTTCAAGCTTTTCCAGGAACTGTTTCCCATCCTTCTACCAGAAATACCAGATTCGTAGGTGTACCTCTTCCTTCTCTCTCCAGGCAGTAGATCTTTCTCCCATCCTGTCCCTGCTATCTGGAACAGTTTCTCTGCAACTGTCTGCCTCCCTAATTTTTCAGATCCCATCTCAAGATCAGTATCTTCTACCTATCCTATAACTTAAGATCTTATTTTGAATAAAACAAAATCCTACCCCCCTCTGCCTCCTAGTTGGCTTGACCAGACCCAGAATTTGACAATTCTGTTCCTAAAATAGTCTGACCTTCCTGAAGCATTATTACATCCTATTGCAATACCATGGAAAAATCATAATGCACTGTCGTCTGTGTTTCCCTGAAGATGGAGGGTCTCAGCTTGAGTCTTGTGACACAGCCCCCTTAATCTTAACAGCCTTGCTCAAGTTCCCCATGTGTGGTCCATGTCTGTGAAATCTGATCCATGAACCCTTCTTTTCTACCAAAACTATTGTTCAACCTGTTTGACATAGTATAATCTGCATATTGTAACCTGTATGGTGTAACTGTTTTTGCAAATATAAAATATAAATTGCCCATATAGTCATCTGTGATACTTGTGTGAATGACACTTAAAAGAAACAGGGCTTGATCTGTGTGCACAACTCCTGTTGTGTAATGGTGTCTTTACAGGATCATAATTACTATTTTCACATACATAGTTACCATTTAAATAGCCAAAATTACCACAGTTACTACACAGTAGTATCTAAAGACACACTAACTCCTATTTTAAGTACAGAGAAATAACAGGTATGTCGTAATACTGTGTAGTAACTCTGGCAAAATATTGACTTTAATGGAACCCACTGCAGATAAAGAAAATTCTAACTCATGATTGGCTGAACACATTCATTCGATGCGTCAGAAACCTTCTCAGAAGTGAATAATGAGATAAGAAGCAAAACACATCCCAATGGGGAACTTATGAAGTCAGTAAAACAACACGATTGATTTCTGATAAACCGATCAGATAAGCATCATATGTACACAGGCAGAAAGCATATGCAAATCTATGCTGCTTCGTGGGCTCAAAAGAATTTTTTTTTCTAGATCTCTAACTTCATGTCACTTTAAAAATAGCTTGTTTAAAAGTAAAAGCATCACACACAAAAATTCTTGTACTTAATGAATGTCTTCAGATATTTTGGAAGCAAAATATTCATAATGTACATCACAATCCATATTCTGACATCATGTTTTGATGAACATCAAAATGTATATTCTAAGAAATAATGACCTCTTGCCTTTAAATCATCACAGCCATCTTAACAAAAATGATATCTGATTGTTATGTAACAATTTACACTTGCCTTTTAGTGTGAAAGATTACAGTGATAAAAGTCAAGCTCATTTAGCTGGCACTAACAATAGCCAATAAATTCAATAGTGCAATCCTTCATCACTGGTTCCATGGACAAAACACTACTTAGACTAGTAAAACTGCCTGAAGTAAAATAAACTCAAAAAGAGTTGGCAATTCCAATATGAAAGCTACATGGTATTTTAATTTAACTCCATTAGAAAAACTTACTTTCATTACTATATTCCACAATGGATTTTATAAATTGTTTCTTTAAAGTAGTTCTTCATCTGAAAGAAGGGGGTAAAACGAAAGGAAGTTAAAACTCAGGCTTTCATGCTTTAATCCTGCACTGACAAAGATGGACTGGATAACCATAGTTCTTTTCCAGCTCTAATTTCAGTGATTCGTCTCTGGAGACTTTGGTACTTATTTAGTTTATGTGAAAAGTGAAAGGAGTTTGGGGTTCTAAATTAGTCCTTAGTGGACATTTATCTACATTACTAAGCAACCACAAAATTAACAGTCTGTGTTCAGGGCAAGGTCTGTATTGAGATAGCAAAGGTGTTGTAGTTACAGTGTGTCATTTATGAAAGAGCAATATTTGAAGATGCTTGCATGGTAGCTGCAGACTCTTTGCCCCATTTTATGAGCAATAAAATCCACTGAATTTGTCTATATAAATAAAATCCACATTTCCATCTCTTTCTCTTTTGTATTATATGCTTTGCATGTCAGACAAATTATCAGGAAAATAGTCCTTGTGTGATATTTCATTGCTTAATGCTTTACTGCTGCAGTAAAACAAGACAACTGTTGAAATTATAGGAAAATAAATTTGTAATTTCTTCCTCATTTAGCCATTTTTGAAGTTGGTGTATAGGAAAGTCATTAATGTTATGTCCTCCTATCGATGTTCCAAGCCTTTCAAGGGATAAGTAATGTTTTTTCTATACTCCTCCATGTGGCCAGTTAAATTAGACACATTATTTCTGTGCTGTTAGAGAACACTGATCAATAGACACTTGGAAAGCCCTCGAAAACTAAGTGGAAACACTTCCTCAGTGTCAACGGGTTCTAGTTTGGGTTTGTAAGTTGCAACCATTGTTAAATTTAACAAAGTAGCAAAGTATGTTACTTTGACATTTTAGTACTAGCATCAAATTGCATAAAGTTAACTTCTCTTTACAATATTGAATGAAACTTAATTTCTTGTTTTTGATGTTAGTCATATAAAGGGAGACACTACTCCCATTCAGTCAATGTTGGACAACTGTACTTTTTATTGGCTCTCACCATATAAAAGGGAAATACTCCACAGCTGGATTTACCCTATGGTTACTTTGGACAGACAGACAGATGCAAAGCAGCCACAGCATAGCCATGAATTTGATTCACTGTGAATTGTGCATTCATCCAATAGCCAACCTGGACCTCTATTTGAAAGTTTTTCTGGAAATCATATTATTTTGCTGGCTTTTTACATTTGTAGCTGTAGTCTGAGTTAACGATTAAGTAGTAAAATATATCCCAACCCAAGGCTGGCCTTTTTTCAGGGGAAGGAGGTGGGGAAGGTCGGGAGTTTTCGTTTGTTTTTTTGTTTTAATTACAAAACAATTAGACACACTGTCAAGCATATAAAGGATACATATTTCAAGAACAAAACCAGACAAGAGAAGCCATGCAGTAAAAACCACTGTCACATGACATTAGTAAAAAAAGGAGTGTACACTATGAAATATTGCTCTCTTTTCTACTATAAATACTTCATAATAGCATTATTCACAAACACTAATAAACTCATTAGTTCATATCAGTACATAGTGTTCATATTATTTCTTTAAGGAGTCACACTGCTCTTATTTAAGAATTAAATGCCTCATGCAAACACATTAGGAAGTTCTTTCAACAGCATTTAATTATTTCTTAAGCAATTATTTTCACATTTTCCCATCTAGCATTTTTCAAAACCGTTCCAAGTCAAACACATCATCCACAAAAACAAATTCCTTATATGTAATACTTTGAAAAGAATGGTTCTTAAGATCATTGCCAAGATATAAAGCTATATAAAAATGGCACTGCCATATTCCTACTGTACGTAACACAAACAACACACTTTGGTTGCTGTATAAATTAATGAATAATAATCTCTTCCACAGCTGGACAAAAATCAAAATCTAGTAGATCATCTATAGCAAACATGATAGCATTTCACACCTCAAACTGGCTTATCCTGTTATTTATGTCTTAAAAGAGGATAATGTGGATTCTTTTCTATTTCAAAAGCCTTTGTAAAGCAAATTAAAGCAGTTGGCGTGAGGAGGTGGGAGAAGTGGTTTGTGTGTAGTACTTTTAATTTATTTCAGTGAAGAACAGTCATTATTATTCTGCCTCCCGTTAAACACAATAGTACTGAGATTCTGCATTGTGCACTTTTCCTCAGCTCTAAGACCTTTATTCTAATACCATATTTAAAAATTAGACTTCTACAAAATGTGCTTTAATAATCTCTCTTGGACCAAACCCTGCCCTTTCCTATGCAGTTGCTGGGAACTCCCTGGTTGTGGGCCCATATGCCCTGAGGATGAGTAAGGGGTGGGGGGGAGAGGGGAGAAGATTGGAGGTTATCAGCCTCTGTGCTACATGGAGCTCAGATCCACAGTAGCTCTCAGTACTTAGGTATGCACAAGGCAGGTAGAAGGGTGTCAGCTGGGAATGGGGCTTCAAGATCTGCTGTTTGGTGGATCCCTCTCTTCTTCCCTCACACCTTACAGAGGATGTGCATAGGGCTGCGGGGACTATTGCAGCCTTAGTACTCCAGTAGTGGTTGGGTAATGACTTTATGATTTGAGGGACAAGATGAAGAAAAGGGATTCCTATCCCACCCCAGCCACTTGACTGACATGCTTAGAACCTAGTCTGGCATTAAGTTTGAGCATTGGAGGGAAAGACTTTGGCTATCTGACTGCCATTTCAGAGTAAATTTAAATATTTACCAGCATATGTTCACCAGATGTACAGAATATCATTATGTCCAGAAATATTTAAAATGAACAGCTGCTTAAAAAAAAAATACTAATCTTTGCCTATGATTTACTTTCTGTATGAGATGGCAATAGTGAACATCGCACCAAATGGTCCTCTTCTCACATTCACAAGCATGCTTTTTACACACACCCACACCCTTTTTTTTTTTAAAGCATGCAGGGGTGAAAGTAAGTTAGGCCACTTGCCGATACCAGGTGTGTGGGGGGGAGGGGCGCCCTCGGGCAGAAGGGGCGGGGCTGGGGGGTCAGCATCCCTCAACCAGCCCTTTCAGGCCACCTGGCCCGCACTACCCGGGGCTCCCGTGTTGATTTAAAGGGCCTGGGGCTCCGGATGCTGCTGCTGGGCTCTTTTAAATCACCGGCCACAGGGCAACTGCTCCCTTTGCCCCCGCCCATCGGAGGCTGTGAGGGGGAGGGGCAATGGGGCAGGGACATTAAAGCACTGCAGGGCCCTTTGCCGCGGCAGCGCTTTAACATTGCTGCGTTCCCCCCCCCACGCCGATTGGGGGGAGGGGCGTGCAGGAACGTTAAAGCGCTGCCGCGGCAAAGGACCGTCCTTAAAGCACTGCCGCAGCAGCGCTTTAATCGGGGTTGGGTATGGTCCGGTGCGGGTTCTTACCGGTACGTAGTACCGGCCTGTACCGGCTCACTTTCACCCCTGAAAGCCTGGTTGGAAACAGGCTTCCAAGTTAAAATTTTGAGATAAATTCTGTTCTTCTCCCATTACACCAATGGAACCAGTGCGGTTCCACTGCATGGGCTAGTGGGCATATGTAGGGTGAACCCCCTTTCCTGATTTGATGTGGCACTTCAGGACTTCCCTCCAATCCAATGGATGGTCCTTCTGTGGGATATACAGTGTGGTCAGTGGATCTGCAACTACATGAATCCACCAGCCAAGGCCCTACATAGGTGTCTGTAAAGCAGTATATCAATTTCGTGGCTGCTCCATAGCCATAGCTTCCCAATCCCAGCAGACCTCCCATGTTCACAGCTCACATATTTAGTTTCACAGTGAAGCTTTTCTATAAAAGGCAAGTCCATTAAAATACATTGAAGCACATTAGGATCTTCAGTCCAGTCAAAGTAAGTGAAGTTCACTATTAGCAGATGGGTGGGTGAGGTAATATCATTTATTGGACCAGCTTCTGTTGGTGAGAGAGACAAGCTTTCAAGATTACACAGAGCTCTTCTTCAAGTCTAAGAACCCTGTGTGAGCTTGAGCTTGAAAGCTTGTCTCTCTCACCAGCAGTAGTTGGACCAATAAAAGATATTACCTCACCTACCTTGTCACTAGTATCCTGGGACCAACATAGCTACAACAACACTGCCTACTGGCAGATATGACTGTCCTTACAATATTTTACCCTCCACAAATTTACATCTAAAATAAATTGAAATAGTCTTATTCACTAAAGATACAGTATCGAAGATATCAGTAATTCTAAGTGTCATGTACATAAGAGTGGGAAGAATGCCAGTAAAAAGATGCCATGCAAAAAGGAACTTGTAGATATTAAATAGCAAGGGGACCAGAATGGAACCCTTGGTAATATCCCCAGAGAGCCACTGAACGTTCAGAAATAGTCATCATATGAATGAAAGAGATATGTTTGAAACTTGATTTATGCACTGAACCTATCAATAACTCCCTAGGATCATATGGAACTTTAAACACACATACTGTACAATCATCAAATATTCACCAGGATAGAAAGAAGCTATAAAAGGTCCTCTCCAACCTAACTAAAAACCCTTCATTGTGAAGCTAGCTAACACTATTTTATTAAGAGTATTCTGACTCACCCCCTGCTGTGCAAATCTTGGAATAATCTAGTGCAGTGGTTCTCAACCAAGGGTACGTGTACCCCAGGAGTATGCAGTGATCTTCCAGGGGGTACATCAGCTCATCTAGATGTTTGCCTAGTTTTATAACAGGTTACATAAAAAGCACTAGCAAAGTCAGTACAAATTAAAATTTCATACAGACCATGACTTGTTTATACTGCTCTATAAACTACACACTGAAATGCAAGTATAATATTTATTTATATTCCAACTGATTTATTTTATAATTATATGGCAAAAATGAGAAAGTAAGCAATTTTTCAGTAATAGTGTGCTGTGACACTTTGGTATTTTTAGTTATTATTTTGTAAGCAAATAGCTTTTAGGTGAGGTGAAACTTGGGGGTATGCAAGACAAATCAGACTCCTGAAAGGGGTACAATAGTCTGGAAAGGTTGAGAGCCACTAATCTTGTGAAAGTCTTGAAGTTGAGACAACTCTTAGACAACTTTGGCCCAAGTTAGGGTCTAATAAAGAAGGTCACAATCTTCTTGCCACATGAGGATAAATAAAAACTCTTTTATCAACTACTGCTATCTGGATATCCAAAAGCATGTGAAAGTCCAATCAAACCCTTCAGTTGTACATCTGAAGAAGAAAAGACAGGCATGCCTTTATACAAGGGGCAGATATCATATTCACTATTTCCTCTAGGTGCTTCCCCACCCCACTAACATTATCTCAGCTGTCTCAGTTATCTAGACAGAGCCTCAGGCAACTTGCTTTCATTCAAGCCTATTGTTAGCCAGACCTTGAGAACACTAAGGCTGGGTCTACACTACCCGCCTGAATCGGCGGGTAGAAATCGACCTCTCGGGGATCGATTTATCACGTCCCGTCGGGACGCGACAATCGATCCCCGAATCGACGCTCTTACTCCACCAGCGGAGGTGGGAGTAAGTGCCGTCGACAGGAGGCCGCAGAGGTCGATTTTGCCGCCGTCCCTACAGCGGGGTAAGTCGGCTGCGATACGTCGAATTCAGCTACGCTATTCACGTAGCTGAATTTGCGTATCTTAAATCGACCCCCCCCCCCCCCCCGTAGTGTAGATGTAGCCTAAGAGATGGCACCTTCTGGATCTAATTATACTGAGAAAATATTATCAGCATATTTATGGCAAAATCCAAACTGTCTCACTATGTCCACTAGCAGCCTTCCAAACACATTGATGCTGCTCTCAGTATCACCGCAGAGATCAAATGCCACAACATGTGTACTTCTTGCTTTAAACCAATCCAGATGATGGATGTAACGAATTTGAATTGTTACATAAATGTGCTTTTGCAACTTACTTTGCGCTATATATGTCTAATCACATATCAGTGGTTGTTTGCCCAGTTTAGACGAGTAGAGCTCTTTTGCTTGGGCAATTGACTTCTTATTTTCCACACACAAACTTCTGAGTCTTCTCCAATGTTAGTAGCAAACACTGCAGTCTATGTGGTGCTCACAGAATAGGGGAGCATTGCCCACACCTCAGGAAAGTTATCTATACTAACTCTTTAGCATGAATAATCAACTCAATTACTCAGCATCTTCAAAATTTCCAGTTTTCCTATAATCCATTACAGGAAGTTTGACATGAATGGCAGATTTTTTTTAAATGTTGTGTTATATAAATGGTCCAATCACAGTTAGCTGACTTCCCCCTTGCCCATTCCCTCTTACTGTTTGTTAAACGCACTTCCTGAATCTTGTCTTAAAATGAAAGGTAAACTTTTTGTGATAGGAACTCTCTCGTCCTCTGCATTTATACAACACTCAATACAATAGGGCCCCCAAGGCTGAGGGCCTTTGCCATTTTCATTTTTCAAACAACAAATGACTAATAAATCATAAATATTAATAAATACTTCCACAATATTCTCTTATTAATTAGAGGATTCTCTAAGTAATTGCTGGAACTCCCTCCTTTGGAAAATGATTTTCTCTGGAAGTAGAGTTTTTTCCAAGCTAAGGCTATCATTCCCTGCGTGAAAGCTGAAATTCCTGATTCAATACAGATTCTCAATGTAACTATGGGATTCTCAAGATAAACCAATAGTTTCCATATAATTAATGGGAACCCATGTTAAATACGCTGTTATTTGTGCAACTTCTGAAATCTAGAGCTCAGTACAAGACCCTTTATGCAACTGATGGGTTCTATTGCTAAATAGAGAAATCTGTATTTAGCTCACTACTCTGTGACAGACTCTCCTCCTTCTCTAGCTCTCCTTATGCACATACTCCTCCCACAGTCTTCACAAAGTAAAGTTTTATAACGTCGCCACCATCTATGGCCTAAGCAATTTCTCTGAAAAGATTTCATCTCAAAAGCCAATTTAACTAAAAACGGTTAATGGTTAAAGTTAAAGCAGAGCTCAGTATAGGATCAGTGGCACAGTGATATGCAGTCCCTGCCCTGAAGATACTCACCTACCTTTCTAAGGAGCTTTGAGATCTATGTTTGTTTTTTGGATTACACAAGCGCCAGTTATAATTATTAAACAAACATTAGAAAATTGTTAGCTGTTTATATGGTCAAGATAAAGGAAAACGTGAGCAGTCCCCTGTCTTTGGGAACATAAATCTACATGAGAGTTTTGAATTGAATGGAATTTGAGACACATTAGATGCAACTGTGTTTTATTTCCTTTGGTTAGTAATGGCTGACTTTTTTCTGCATTCTCACAGATATCAATGCTATAGATCAGATTCTATATACCAAAAATAAATGAAAGAATAAATACAAATACTTGAAATATGAGTTGACATAACTGAATTAACAATTCTGATTAAGCATGTATAAACTGTTATGCAGATACATATTCAGAGAATTTTAGAAATACATATCGTTTAGCTGGAAAATGTACGGTTCACTATGAAAATACACTTGGTAATTATTATTATTTACTAATTAAACCACTCTCCCTCCGAACATTTGCAGTATATTGTGCAAGCCTGTAGTATGGAATTCAGTGGAATATGAATCCATGGCATACACTGGAATGACTCTACAAATTAAAAAGCTACCATGCATGCACAACAGCCAATTTTCTAAAGAGTGGCAAATGCTTATAAATGAAAAAACAAACAAACAAAAACAGATTTAAATCTATATTATGGACTACTGAGCTGTGAAATTTCTCTTTCCTGTCTGTAATTACACTTTTTGAGTTCTAGAACTGTCAGGAAACACTACAAACAAACAAAATCACCATAACTAACACAGATAAATAGATTTAAGATTTTAAAATTTTATTGAAGTGGCTCACTCAAGTGAAAGACGAGCAAGGGGAAGTATATTCATGATTATACTCAAAAGGTACTAACTCAAATGCAGACAGGTTGGAAGTGAGCCTCTCACAGCAGTTTGGTAACCTGTGTGAAACGAACTGCTGTCCTCACTTCAGCTTTTTGTGGACGTGTCCATATCACAAAAAATACAATATTCAGCACTCTTTTCAGAAGTTTATTCCCAGTATGGGAGGGAAACTTTCACTTAAGTGATTTCTGTACTTCAATGGAGAGGTTCAGAGTTGTTAATGTGGCACTTTTCAAGGGCATAATTTCATTTACAAAATTAAAAAGTAGAAAAACACTGAAATGTGGTAAGACAAGTTTCAGAACACAAAGTTTTACATCTAATCCAAAGTCCACCGAAACCAGGAGTTTATGATGGAAACGGATACTGTATTGGTGAAAATAGGGGTGGGGAAAGATGAAGACTCACAGTGAATGTGCAAAACCATTACAAAGTATCACAAAGTATTCCAATAACTGAGGTAAACGTATCTAATCACTGAAAGGCAGTGCCACCATGAGGCCTTACTTGGCTTTGCATCATTTACACTTTCACATTAAGCGGAATTTCAATCTGTATTTTCTCTTTTAGTTTCTCTCTTCTTTAAAACTTCTCTCTGCTTTGATTTCTCTTGTAAACCCTTTCGGGATGGAATTCAATTTAAAAAACACCTGGTTTTCACACTATATATATCCCAAAAACAAACAGCTTCTTTGTATTACTGCTGATCTGCCTTTGGGGTTTTTAAATGTGTTGACAGGAAAGACTGAAATGGGCATCTGTTTTAATACAGACTAGTAAAACTTCTAAAGATATTATGTGGAACTGGTAGAAGTTGTGACTAACCTAGTTCATGCAAGCCATTTGAGAATTACCGTAATAAAACCAGTATCAGGGAATTGTGAATGGCATATATTTTGTAACCATTAACTCTGGGCCCTTTCTCAAAGCCAATTTAAGTTTCTAGGTAAATGACTGTTTGAATCATTTAAATCTCTACCAAATGACAATCTACAACAAAAAAAAACATTTCATCTGAGCCTGTTCACAGCTCCAAAGAGGACCACCAGAAGGATACCTGCCTCCCCATGTCGGGAGAAAACCTGCACGGTGATTCTCTTTTAGCCTAACAATGTTATTCACTTTCCTACACACTTGAGCACCAACACAAATCAAAAGAACTGTTACAATTAAAATAAATTACAAGCTTGATATACTCAGATAAACATGTTAGTAGCAAAAAATAATATTTTAGATAATAGAATAATTCTTATGCCTTTTAAAAGTCTTTCCACTTAGCAAAATATCAATCCTTGCTTTAGGTTTCCTGAAACATTTAAATTATTAAAAATTAACGGAGACTTTTGCAGATGTCACTATGACAAAAGAATATTTGGTCTATGATAAAAAAATCTCCATAACTAACCTTTATTTTTTGCTATTCAAGATTTAGGAGTCATAAACATTTCTTGAGTCTTTAACTTAATTACCAATAGTAGGTGAAAATAATTGTGGTTTATCATGACACATAATTTGCCTGTAACTTGATGCATTGGGCATTGTTTCAAAATCCTTAACATCAGTTTGTTGTACTCTTATTGATCTGAGTTGTCACAAGTTCTGGATGTTTTCATTGGTTCATCTGTCAGGGAACCAACCTTTTCACAAAACCTATGACCTTATAAGAAATAATGTAGGAGATCATCCAATACACGTGGGAGAAATTAGCACATTTTACCTATGGAACCAAACAATACAAAACCATAAATTAATAGGGCACCTCCCATTCCTGTTCGGGTTCTTTCTTTTAACATTCTTGAATGCCAGAAATAGTGAACAGAGACAAAGGAAGTTGAAAGTATTTTTTAAATGTTTCCAATCATATGTTTAAGAACAAGACCTTTGTTAAATGACAAGTTTGGTTTAGCTGTACCATGACTATCCTCTAAAATGGCTTGTTTTGGTATTGCCTGAACTAGAGAAAGGTATCGATCAACATCTAGAATTACCATTAATTCAGTGCAATCACCAAGTAGGTATCCATCTCCATGTCTAGTATGAGAGCACCTTCAAGTTTACCCAATGATAAACCTTCTTACATGTTAAAGAAAGCCTTAGCATGAGTAAAATAGTATCATATGCATTCTTAGAGAAAATAGTGCAATCTCGTCTTTACAAGATAAAATCATCTGAGATATTTCTACCTACCATTCATCCGTCATTTCAGAGTCTATTTTAATAGATGACTCAATGGTAATTAGTTTATATATTTGCATTTAATTCAGTGTCAGCTAATGCAAGTAACACTTTCAAAATGTTTTAAATGGAAAAAATAATGTTTCCTAACATTTATAATGAGCTTTTAATCCTAAAATCATAAATTGCTTTGCAAATGTGGGTAAGCCTCATTATCTCTATTTTTTAATGAAGGGTAAATCAGAGGTGAAGCCATGGTAAGCAACTTGCTCAAAATCAAGTAGAAAACAATGCTGTTAAAGAATCATATTTGAGTTTCACATTTCTAAGTAAACAAACAACTAGAAAAAAGAAGAAATACATAAAATGTTAAAATTAGAGTTTCAAAATGTCTTTGCAGCATGTTAAGACTACAAAATTTTGACACATTAGTTCAAAGGTTTGCTGCAGCTGAACTAAACTACTATAAGTTTGTACTAATGCACTTTTGGGAAAAAATTAAAACAATGATAAAGTGAGTCAACTGTGTGGGAGTGGAGACATTTGATTAGAAATGATGCATAAAGTCTGGTGACGAACATATATTTGTACTTTTCCAGAATATTTTAGTAAAGGTGCTTAACGATTTTCAGAGTACAGTCACTCCTCACTTAACGTTGTAGTTATGTTCTTGAAAAATGCGACTTTAAGCAAAACTATGTTAAGCGAATCCAATTTCCCCATAAGAATTGATGTAAATGAGGGGGTTAGGTTCTCTAACCACTCAGAGACAGACTTGAAGGGCAATTTTGCAACAACAAAAATTCAAAAACAGACTCCAAAGAGAGACTGCTGAACTTGAATTAATATGCAAATTAGATACAATTAACTTAGGTTTGAACAGAGACTGGGAATGGTTGGGTCATTACACTAATTTAATCTATTTCCCCATGTTAAGTATCCTCACACCTTCTATGGGTCATCTCCATTATCACTTCAAACGTTTTTTTCTCCTGCTGAGGATAGCTCATCTCAATTGATTGGCCTCTTACAATTGGTATGGCTACTTCCACCTTTTCATGATCTCTGTATGTATAAATATCTTCTTGCTGTATGTTCCAGTCTATGCATCCGATGAAGTGGGCTGTAGCCCACAAAAGCTTATGCTCAAATAAATTTGTTAGTCTCTCAGGTGCCACAAGTTCTCCTGTTCTTTTTGCGGATACAGACTAACATGGCTGCTACTCTGAAACCTGAATTTAATACTCATACACAGTGATGATGATTGTGAAGCTTGGTTAAGGTGGTGAAGTCAGAAGGTGGGATATAGCCCAGGGAATGCCTTACTGCTAAATGATGAACTAGCAATTGGCTGAGCCCTCAAGGGTTAACTCTCACACTCTACAAGGCAGCAGGAATGGAGGGAGGGGAGACAGCATCGCAGACAGAGACAGAGACACACACCGTGTGTGTGAGAGAGAGAGAGATGCTCATTTCCCCTTTAAGTAAGCTGACCCTACTCTTAAGTACACTGTCTTGTTAATTAGATCAGCTTGCTGAGACCACAGCTGCTGCCAGCAAGCTCCCTCCGTCCTGAGCCCTGTCGTGTGTCCCCCCTGCTCTATGGAAGATGGGGTAAGCAGGGTGCAGGAGCAAGGGGGAGGGGAACACCCTGACATTAGCCACCCCTCTTCCTTCCCTCCCCCCGCCCCCGCACAGCAAGCAGGAATCTCGGGGACCAGCTCCAAGGCAGAGGGCAGGAGCAGCACATGGCAGTGGGGGGAGGGACAGCTGAACTGCCAGCAATTGATAGCCTGCTGGGCAGCTGCTGCACAGGGAACTTAGGGGAGCAGGGAGCTGATAGGGGGAGCTGATAGGGAGGCTGCCGGACCACCCTGGTTCCAAGCCACCACCAGCTAGCTGCAACGGGCTGCTCTTCCTGCAAGCAGCGGAAAAAGCAGGCGGCTGCCAAACGACGTTAGAAGGGAGCATTGCACAACTTTAAATGAGCATGTTCCCTAACTGATCAGCAACGTAACAACAAAACAGCGTTAACCGGGACAACTTTAAGTGAGGAGTTACTGTATTACTTTTACATATAATAATTTTTATTTCTGGAGACTAACAGAAAAAGAAAAATCTTCCATATACGTGGCACCTATGATAGACTTATAATGCAGATCTTAGCCAACAGCCTGAAACTGGAAGTGAAGTGGATGCTAGTGCAGTCTATTGAAATATGCTTCACTTAACTAGCACTTTGGGGTGCATGAACTACCTCTGCATAGTAGACAGCCACACCTATAAAAGGTAGTTGGCTTGCAGCTAGTCCTGGCAACTCACTCAGTTCTCACGGGTGACTCCAAGTAGCTGTGTGTGCTCCACAGTATCATACCCTGGGACCCTACCTCAGCTGGCATGCTAAACCTAGTGAGGGTAGCTATTGGCAGCAGACATTTATGAAGGGCATTGCCAAGAAGATGTGGTCAAACACTTGGCAAATATTAGACCATATAAATCGAATAAGGAATGGAAGTGACTTCATTTGGCCCCATCAGTGTCATTGAGTTAACAGATGGGAATCAAAAAAGAAGATCTAGCATTTCTAAGTAAGTTAGCAGCTGAGTTTGGCTCTGGCTGAAGCATCTAACTGGCCTTCCAATCAGCCCATATAGAATGCATTCCAGTGATATAATTTGGAGGTGAAAAAATGTAATTAGGAAGCTCACATCACACAGGAAAAGTTGCACCTCTTAAGCAACCAGAAATAGGAATGTTTGGTCATTGCAGTCGTTGAAATATGAGCAGCCATAGATTGTAAAGCTCAGCAGAGTGAGCAAATATTACCCACCAACCAAACATTGTTGTCCTAATCCATAGAATTTTAAGGATGAGTGTACTCTTTCTTAGTGTTCTAAGGTGGAGGGACAAAAGCAAAACTAACTCTGTTTCCATCTCTTTCCCACATGCCACCTTCCACATGCAAAAGTCACACACATTCCTTTACAGTAACCCCACAACCAAGAGTCTCTTTTGTCTCAATCAAGATTTCTTGTACCGTCCCAATCGACTGGGGGAGGATTCAAATCCTCAGCCTCACACTGAAAGGAGCCATGTCTTCTCCACCAGCACATCTTGCTGCACAGAGCTGCTCCGGGCTGTGCCAGAGCATCTCAGTGCTCCTGGCAAGCCTGGACAGGAAGAACAGCTTGCCTGGAAGAACAGTTGTAAGTGGTGCAGTGGTGGGACATGACCCATGGCTGAAACAGGAAATGGATGTAAGTGGTTCACAGTGACAAGGGCAGAAAGAAAAAAAAGAGGGTTCCCAGTAGCGGGAAGATAGGGCAACTTTGGGGCTCACTTTAGACAAGAGTCCTAACCTGGCTCTGTCTCCTAGCACCAGACATTCCTCTTTCTGCAACAAAACCCCCACAGGGATCTGGATCCCATGCTCAGAAACTGACCGGTCCTTAACACAGCCTTAGAATTATCCAGTTCCCTAAAGATTAGTACAAGTAAAATTTCTTACTCTTTGATACCATTATTTTGGCTGCAAAAATTTTAAACAAGATCACATGCTCTATATTGTTTATAGAGCTTTGCTTTCTCCCATTACTACCTGCCTTTTTCAGACATGAAAAATATCACTAATGAAATTTTTATAAAACATTATCTGGGTGCACTCTAGAGTGTACTGTTTTAAAATCTCTCTGATCTTCCCCAGATTTTACCTGATTGAGCTACAGAAAATTTTCCCAACTATCACAGTAGAACAATGAAAAATGAATTCTTTCTGTGCCATCAGACATCACCTAGGGCACAATGTTCTGCCATAATTGTCTACCTGACCTGCTCTTTGCACTTCTCTATATTGTTAAGTCCCATAAGTTTTCACTCTCTAACTAGTATCTGATGAAGGGATTCTTTTGGTCAATCCCTTGTGTGTGATCTTCCAGCTGTCCAATGGTGTACTGGCTTCATTCTTAACACATGTCCCAGATATTTCCATCTTCTTTTCTTGGAGGTAAGAAATTGTTGAACCCTCTGACAAATCTTGACATTTGTTATAAATGAATTCATTCCATATAATTCTGAGTATTTTCCTGAGGCATTTTCTTTCAAAGGCATTTAAACATCTGTCCATACCATTGGTGGATTTCCACCTTTCACATCCATATATTAAGGTGCAAACAACACTTAAATCTGGCCTGAAATTATAGGTGAGCCTCAGAAGACTTGGAAATCCAAGTCAGATTCTAAATACTCTTATCTAAAACCAGTCTCTTGAGACTACAAACTCTCTCTTGCCCCTTACAACGTTCTTTGTGCTCTACCCCGCTATGTGATACAACCTCTTCAAGTCTCCTCCAACACAAAAAACCCTGATCCCATAGGTCTTTGGTGACCCACTCAATTTTTGTTGGACTCAATGCTGCCACTTTCTCAAATATCTGCCTTTTAGGGCAACCCCAGTACTTGTACCCCTGTTTAAGAGTGTGTGCAAGAAAAACTGAAATAATCCTGGGATTTCATAAATGCTGATGCTCTCTGGGGTACGAGTACCAGAAAATCCACTAGGTGCTGAAAATCTGAAGAACGGGACACAGCTGAGAGGATACTGGGTCCTGCTATTTAGCGGCTGACTCCTGACTCACAGGACTTGTCCATGGAGTGCCTTAGTCCACACCAGCCGCGGTGTAAATTCTAATGTGCACCCGGCATGCTGCGCACATACTGGCCCATGTGGACTTGGTGTGTGTGGACCCTGCTGGCACACACCATAAGTTCTCTAGCGGGTATTAATATTGTCCTGTTTGAAATGCGACTACATTACTATGCGTTAGCAAACTTAAAGTGAGTGCCAGCAGTTAGTGTGCAACATACTGATGCATATTTGAATTTACACCCCAACCGGTGTGAACTAAAGCACCATATAGACAAGCCCACAGAGACAGCGGGAGGGAACTGTGAGCCCCCTCATCTTGCCCCCATAACAGATCCTTCTATCAAAAGAAAGGGAAGTGGGAGTCGGAGTCTACTCATGCCAGTTGAGACCTGAAATAAAGAGATTTGTATTAAAGTCTCAGGGAAGTATTTTTATTTACAGTCACCAGACTATTCAACATAGACTACAGTTAAATGTACAGCATAGTTACAGAAACAATTCAAGCAGCTCCTTATGAAGCAAAAGGGTCAGATTATGTACATTACAAAATTTAGATTGGATGATCAGATTTCAAACAAAATGTCTTCTGGGCTCTTCCTGTAACCAAGGGGATTTTGTGGTCATGTCACTCATACCTGTGAGTAGAATTACTCTCTTTTTCTGTTTAAGTATATGTTTTTGAAAAATACTCACAGCAGCAATATTGTATTTATTACATGCTTACTGAACGAACAAGTTAAATCACAGACTTTCTCAGTATTGAGATACCCATTTACAATACAAGCTAATACTTTAGCTCCACCTCCTGGTGAAAATCTGCATTTTTTGTAAAAATAAAAATTACTGATGAAACTGCTTAATAGAAAAAAATGGTCTCTTAGAACTAATCAGGCATTTGAATTCCCTCTGTATTAAATTCAATTATGTCTCTCTTCCTAAATCATCTTTTTTATTTAACAAAACTCCAAACTGCCACAGCTAATCAGCTCAGAAGAATCAGTGTGCTCCATTCATTTCTGGGAACAGGCCGATATTTTCTGAGACCCATTAATAACTCTGACAGGATTTATGTACAAGATAAATTCAATTCAATTTCCTTTTTCAATTAATGGCCAATTATTTGAAACAGACTCAACTGAAAATATTACTCAAATATCATTAATCTAACAAAAATTAACTTTACAATTCTCTTAGTAATGAGGACATAATTTTAAGATAAAATAACGCACTTTATTAAATAAATGTTACCCTTCTTTATTTTTAGGACACTTACTTGCCATTCTAATCCTCTTGTTAAACGTTAACATTAGATCAGGGTACATATGTGGACCAGCATTAGGGTGGAACAGCCCTCTCGCGCTCTCATTTTCTCCATCCAAGGATACCGAATGCTTTATAGCCCATTTCAAGTTTTGAAATTTTACATCTAAAATAATTGATGAGCATGGAGGGCAGGTGAGAAATAGTTGACAATAGATTTTCAACACTGTTTTTTGTTCATATTGGGGCACTGAAATGCACCTATCTACCTACCGGTGTTATTTATATGGCCCCCATTATCAATGTATACGAGTATCCCACGGGCTTTAATGTATTATGTACTGTATGGGGTTAGGAAATACTATTATCTCCATTTCACAGGTGGGGAAGTGAGAACAGAAAGACTAAATGCCCAAGGTCACACAGGACATCTGTGGTGGAACTTGAATCTGCTCTCCCGAATCAGAGCCTAGCAGGTTACCACTGGACAATCCTTCCTTCCTTCGTGTTGTCCAGTGACCTGAGAGTCTGGAGACCTTGACTTGCCTCCTGATTCTGCCACTGATTTGCTGATGCCCTCGGGACAAGTCACAACCTTTAGGCTCAGTTTCCCCATCTGTAAAATGGAAACACAGTGAAAACTGTTTAAGAACCCAACCCTATTAGGCAACCTCCCATTTTAAAAGACTGCATTCTTGGATACTCTGGGGCACCTTTCACTGTTATTAGAAAGCCACCCCATCAGTAACCCATTTTTGCCTGTTCCTTGAATGGTTGGTTAAGACAAGTTTCACTGCAATAAATAATTATTAACCTTTATAAAAATCTTGAAACTTGAAAGGGGCTATATATAAAATATTCTTTTCAATTTATTCACCTTGAAAATGCTAATCTGTTCTTTTTATGTTTAAAAAAGTCAGTTTTGTTTAAATTACAGTTTCCAAAAAGTATTAACATAAGAACATTACAATGGCCGTACTGGATCAGACAAATGGTCCATCCAGCCCAATATCCTGTCTTCCGACAGTGGCCAGTGCCAGATGCTTCAGAGTGAATGAACAGAACACGGTAATTTATCGAGTGATTCATCCCCTTTTGTCCAGCCCCAGCTTCTGGCAGTCAGAGGTTTAGAGACACCCAGAGCATAGGGTTGCATCCCCGACCATCTTGGCTAATAGCCATTGATGGACCAATCCTCCATGAACTTATCTAGTTCTTTTTTTAACCAAGTTATACTTTTGGACTTCATAACATCCCCTGGCAACGAGTTCCACAGGTTGACTGTGCGTTGTGGGAAGAAATACTTCCTCATGTTTGTTTTAAACCTGCTGCTTATTAATTTTATTGGGTGACCCCTGGTTCTTGTGTTATGTGAAGGGGTAAATCAAACTTTCTTATTCACTTTCTCCACACCATTCATGATTTTATAGACCTCTATTATATCCCCCCTTAGTCATCTCCTTTCTAAGCTCAACAGTCCTATTATTTTAATCTCCCCTCATATGGAAGCTGTTCCATACCCCTAATCATTTTTGTTGCCCTTCCCTATACTTTTTCCAATTCTAATATTATTATTATTCCTGGGGGAATTCTGTGCCACTGCACAATTGAGAATTTTGCAGAAATTAACGTTGTGCACGCAGAATTTCCTCTCCCCCACAGAAATGGGCTGCAGTGCTGCTAGCTGCCACTATGAGCCGCTGAACCCAGCATAGCCCGGCTTGCACATAGAAGTCACTGCTGGGGGAGGGGGAGGGAGAAGGAGCTAGAGGGATCCTGGCAACTGCAGTTCCCAGCTTCACCTGAGACGGAGAGGGCAGCATGTAGGAAGCTCCATGCAAGCCTGGGACCGAGCATCAGGCTGTTTCTCCCTCTGGATCCCTCGGCTCTGGGAGGTGAAGGGGATAGGAGTCTGGGCTGGGGGGTCCCAGCTGGGATCTGGGGGAGAGGGGTGCAAGTATTTGGGCAAGGGAGGCCGCGGCTGGGCTCTGGGGGGGTGGGGGAGGGAGTGAGGTTATCTGGGCCAGGGAGCCCTGCAGCTGGGCTCTGGGGGGGAAGGGGGTTCAGGTGTATAGGCTGGAGGGGGCATGGCGGGGCTCTGTGGGCAGGGAGGGGAGCAGAGAAACAGGAACTGGGTTGTCATAGGGGTTTCTTTAACTCTTTACTCTTGAGGGAATTCGTGTGTCTCTCTCTATTGTTACAGACATACTTGCTGATAGGTATTTTGAAATGAATTACCAAAATAATTGAAACTGGTGTGATTATGTAGTGTTATCTTGACAAATAAAATTTGCAGAATTTGAGAATATGGTGTGCAGAATTTTTAATTTATTTTGGCACAGAATGCCCTTAGGAGTAATATCTCTCTTTTTAGATAGGGCTACCAGCACTGCACACAATATTCAAGGTGTGGGTGGCCCATAGATTGGTTTAGTGGCATTATGTTATTCTGTGTATAATTACCTATCCCTTTCCTAATGTTTCCTAACACTGTTAGCTTTTTTGACTGCCATTGCACATTGAGCAGATGTTTTCAGAGAACCATCCACAATGACTCCACGATCTCTTTCTTGAGTGGTAACAGCTAATTTAGACTCCATCATTTTGTATGTATAATTGGGATTATGTTCTCCAATGTGCATTACTTTGCATTTCTCAACACTGAATTTCATCTGCCATTTTGTCGCATAGTCACTTAGTTTTGTGAGATCTCTTTGTAACTCTTCACAGTCAGCTTTAGACTTAACTACCTTGAATAATTTTGTATCACCTGGAAGCTTTGCCACCTCACTGTTTAACCCATTTTCCAGATCATTTATGAATATGTTGAACAGCATTGGTACCAGTACAGACCACCGGGGGACGCCACCATCATTTACTTCTCTCCACTGTGAAAACTGTGGTTTACAGGGGGGGGGGGGGGGGGGGGGTTGTTTTGTTTTTAAAGGTAAGACCAGCACTTTAATGGACCAATTAAAACTCAATCAACTCTTAACAGGGACAAGATGATTCTTCAATACACAAATATATACACCAACAGTGTATTTTACAAGGTGATTGATTTATTGCACAGTTAACCAATAATAAACAGTTAAGTGCTCGAGAATCCTGTATTATCTATTAAAACTATGCCTTCTAAAAAAATAAGTCTGTGCTCAACAGTAAATCTCCATCCCAATGTGAAGCCTCTTCCAGAATACAGCTACAACCCTCACAGACATATACAACCCCTCAAAATATACTCTCATAAATTCAAGGCCCTGTGAGGTCCTTCATATTCTATACTTAAGGGGGGAGACTGTCAGGACTTTGTAGAGGTTAGCCAACTGGGGGGGGGGGGGGAACCACCTTCCCAAATTCCTCCCACAATATTAAATACTCAGGTTCAAATGATTTCTGTATTTAGGGTTTCTGGGGAGTTTTGTCTGTCTGTCAGTTTTTAGTAAAAAATATTTTCTAATGTACATATTAAGAAATAAAAAAGCCTCAAATCAGAGGAAACTTAATATAGTTCAATGAGCTAAACTAGCCTTCAGTGCAGCCACCCAGGAGGTTTACCTTCTGAATTTGTGGCTGCAGACTCTTTGCTCACATTCCTCTGACCTTTGACAAGGAGTGTGTTGCTAGACTGATGGTTTGTACTGGACTTTCCTGTACATACTAGGAATATGGTTGGGCATTTTGTAGCTACCATGGTACAAATTTTCAAATTCTATGTGGGAGCAGGGAGGAAATGGGAGAGGCATGGGTGTGCCCTATAACTATCATTTCCTAATTTACTCATGCATAGTAGCCTTGCTCATGCTGAGCAAAGAAAGCAAAGGTCAGAGCAATTAAGGAGTTGCCTGGTTAAAACTGAAAAGAAACCACAGCGCCTTGTTTCATCGACTACCAATTCTCTTGCATGCCAAGAACATATGCAAACACCCACACATGCTACACTTTAATGGACCAGTAATTAGCCTGGTGTACACTAAACATATCAAGTATCTCCATTATTGTGTAGTCTTGCACAGTCTCAAGGACATTATGGGCCAAATTCCACCCTATTGTAATACATACAGCTGTCACCGAAGTCACTCAGGTTACCACGACCTGAGGCATTTCAAGTCAGAACTGATTGAATAGTGACGGCTACTAGTTGGTATTTAGTCAACCAACATAAAAATGGAATCATCCCAATTATTACTAATAAGATAATTGTTGAGGGGAAAATGTTCCTCATGGCCCATTTCAGTGTTGCTTGTCCCTCACCTAATATCAATAAAGAGATCCCTTTAAAAGATTTACTTTTTCTTTCCAATCTGCAAAACATTTGTGTAGAGTGAAGACTGATAATTTATTGACTTTACAAAAAAAAACCACTACACTGATTGCAGTTAAAGTTATAGCAGAGAATTTAAACATTAAGAACTTGAGAAATTCAATACAAATTTCAAGACTCACCTTATTTACTTATAGGTATTTCTATGGCCTTGCCTCTGACCTTTTCTCAGCCTCCATTCATCACCCTCCCTATAAAGACCTTATACAAACCCTGGTAGAGACTGGGACTGATGTCTAGATTGTATTGTGTAGTATTTGCCAAAGGATATGTAAAACTGTCCACAGTTGTATGATTGTGTAATGAAAGATTTACTAAGAGCAGAATTTTTAAAAAAATTACTGGTATTTTGAATTTCCAGTAAAATCCTGAGTTAGGATTGTAGGCTAAGATGTGAGTCAGTTCTTGTTCAAACCAGTTTGCCCATCCTTGCTTCCAGTCACAATTGAACTAATATTGATGCAGACTGTTCAGTTAGTGAAACTTCTAGGAAACAACCTTTACTCTTTCAATGGTTGTCACCCACAAACTTCATTCATAACTGCTGGGAGCTCTTAACTCGAACACTGTCACATTCCCAAAGCTGACAAGCATAAACCCTAGTGTAATAGCTGCTGTCCTACCTTGTGCCAAGAAATTAATCTTCACATCATTTTTTAAATTTTATATAACTGTTAATTTTGAAATCTGATAGGGCTGATTTTTTTTTAGTAGTGTTGGGTGAAGAAATTTTAGCTACAGGCTCTATCCTGGCAGGGTTCGAAAAGCTGCACAGCAATTCCCTGCATCTAGACAAATGACCATTGCCAAATGCTCTCTCTCACCTTTGACCTTTTTCATATTCTTAGGGGTGCTTGCTACAAAAGCCAACAGGAGGTAAGAGTCCAGTTGTCAGGTGCAGAAGCAGTAGAGGTGTTCATCAAATTCTTTCAGGCTAAACAGTGGCCCTGCAGCTGTAGAGAATTATTTTTTAAATGTACTAAGTTTTTATCTGAATTCACAAGCTGGGTACTAACAGCTACTGCAGGGAAGTGTCTTTAAACCAAAAACCTCACCATACCTGGTACACAATTGCAGATGGCACAATCACTAGTCTTAGATTGTTTGGGTTTGAGATGGACTATTTTGATGGTTTACCATACAGTAGAATTATTGTAGAATTCTATCTATCCAAAACTTCACAAAAGCTCCTTGAGTATCACTGTCAGTGCACTATACTTTCTAAACAGTATTGAAGAAATATATCCATATCCTCTAAGTAAAGCCACATTCCTTATACCAGCAAAGAGGGAAGTGTATTTTGAGGATCCATGTTACCCAGAGGTGTTTTGTCAAAGCCTTGAGTCAGTGCTCTGAGGCAGCCATGCTGTGCAATTGTGGGCAGCAAAATCAGGATTAGCTCTGCAAAAATCAAGCCAAGGAAAGTCCCATAGAGGCTACACTGTCAAAACTGAAGGAAAAGGGATATCAGAATAACAGAGGTATAAGTTAGCAACATTGTGAATGCTTGGGCTTTTGTAGTTCTAAAGAAAATAGAATTTTCACAACAACATATATGATGAACTTTTACTTTTTTAAAAAAAGAAAAAGATATATATTTTTCTTTTCAACTATATAGAGATATATAATATAAGTATATTTATACACACACACGCACAATTATTAGGGATTACATTTGTTGCCAACTCCATGCCTTAGAAGGAATGGAAAAAAACCCACACAAGTTAAAGACCTTTGCAATCAGAAACAAAACTAATGAGGAATTGGGGAGATGAATAACATCCTGAAAGAACCAAGCCACACTGAAGATAAGAATAAAACTTTACCCTAAATGGTCACAACTTAGTAGTTAGATTTTCAAAAGGGATTTTATCTAATGCAGACAGTGCATGAATTCAAAGACTAGAAGCTCAGGACTCAAGTCTCTTATTAGTTCAAATTATGATTATTAAAAAATGTATCTTTAATTTGTGATAGTAGTCTTTGAAATTATGTACAAGATTCCTTGATACAAAGGGCCTGTAAGTGATCTATAACAAGTGACAAGATAAAAGCCTACGATGAAGGTGAATCAATCTCTCTCTCGCTCACTTTTCTGGGTTTTTAGGGTTGTTGTGTAGTGGGGGCAGGGAATAGTAAGGGGACTTTCGTTTTTGTTTTTGTTACTTGGTTCAGTCTCTTAAGACTACATACAATGGAAAGTAATCACACAAGTTCTTCCCTAATCCTTTGTCTAAAACTAACACCACAAGTGTAGGTCACATCGATATAAAAATCCACATCATATTTACATAGGGTTGCACTTCAGTTTTTCCACTAAGAATTTTAGACTGGTTTCTCCTATCCACCAAGTCACTTTCTGCCATTTACAGTTAAGTAATGCAAACTGAACTTAAAGTTGTTGGATATTTGATCATATTATGGATCCTCTGATTGACTGACAATATGAAGAATTGAAGAACAAGAACAAGCTATACAGCTGGACAGTTGCGTGTGTCAGCAGTTAAGTGACTCAACTACATAAGCTCATTAAATATGCTATCAGACTGCTTTGAGGAGTACAAGGGAGAGTGGACTGACCAACTGCTAACAGAGAAGCATAAAGGAGAGTACAACACACCAGGAGCATCAGCAAAGGAAAGCAAAACTGTCAGTACAAAATTTGCTTTAACACCACATTTTGGATTAATGCTAGTGGCCCGGAGAAGAAAGAGGAGGATTGCTTTGACTGTACCCTGGAGAAACAATGTAGAAAAAAGATAAGTGAATATAGGATGGGCTATGATGGATGAAAATAGGCTACTTGCATGAAGGGAGGGGTCCGGTTAGTCAAGGAAGAAGGTACAGTGGGGCTGAATAGTCTACTGGGAGTACTGCTGTACTGGGAAGGCATGCAATAAAATGGTAGCTGTGGTTTGTTCATTGTATAAATTCAGGCTGTCACGAAATGGTCTCTTCCGCTATAGATAAAAAGGCGAACTTTCCTATGCCTGTGTTTCATTTTCACATTTACCTAAATGTTACCCACATATCAGTGTAAGTTTGTTTGTACACTGATTTTTCCCTTCACCGTCATATGAATCAGACTCAAGATCCATAACAAAGTTTCCAATGTTTGCCAATCTCTTTTCAGTTAATCAAGCTGCAAGTCTGGCACCATCCCAAAATGTAGCTTGGTGACATTTCCTTGAATGGAGGTATAATGATCTATCAATGACCAGCACAAAAGAATACAGAAACTCGCTTTTCATGAACTCTGACATTCTACTATTTTAACAGATACAGTTCTTCTAAACAATCAATTTGAACATCTCCTACCCACATACAGTATATTTAGAAAAGATGTAATCCCCATCATCACAGAGGATGCTAACGCCAATCTTTACATCAGTCAGGATAAAACAATTTCAAGATCAAACATAAAAGTGAATTGAGTATTAAACTAATCTCATGGAAAAAGGAAATTTACCGTAAAATGTTCCTGTGACTTGTAGTTCTCATCCAGGTAAACCCGGGCTCTGTTATAGTCTTTCATTGCATCACTTGATAACAATTCTCTGAAACACATAAATGAAAGACTGTCAATATGAAGGGATATGCAAATCTGTTGTATCTCTTCACTCTCATCCACTATATTTCAACATGTCCCTAACACCCATCAAAGAAAGCGTGGACCTATTTCATAATATTTCTCATTTTTAAAAAGACATTTTAAGTGAATGTAAGTGTTGATGATATATGTCACATTGATAGCCCTGGAGACTGAAATTCTCCATTTACCCACAAAACAGTTACCCTGCAAACAGCTGCAGTTCAATCTTCCTCAGACTGCTTTGCCAATACTCCTTAACTCTAACCTGAAGGGAGCACCAATAAGAGGGTATTTCAGCTGGAATGTCCATTCAGTCCTTGGATTTTCTGCTGAGACTGTCAACAAGGGAGCCAGTTTCTGACAACTGATGGTTTTGTAATGTGGCCACCTGACTACTAAGGACTGGACTGAGATCAACCAATATATTCCACATAGGTTATTGAAGAGCTATGGTATTGCAAAGTGTCATCTATATTATTTGAAGGTCTTGAGAAAAACCACAAACTTTCAAGATATCAAAGTTTCTTAAAAATTGGGTGAACCAGCCCAGCAGGCTTTAAAGTCTGAGGTCCAGGTTCCCAAACTCTGGAAGACAGTCTGTAAAACTTGCTGGCCAGATCACTTGACTGTAGAATGATTGGCTTCAAAGGCTGGCTGCTCTAACATCCGTGGCAGGCTGCTCTCTAGGCTTGGGAAACCCAAAGAGAAGTGAAGATGTGCCAAACAGTTTTGATATTGGCTGACTTGGCAGACTGATAGCTGCACTATTGGGTGAATTTTCAACAGAGTGCAGTTCCCACTCAACAATCCCTTCTGTCCCTACCTGGCCAAACTCCTTTGTGTCTAAGGCACAAAGGGAATAGGTTTTATTTCCCCTGACACCTGCTCAGTTCTTTGCTCTTTGTCAAAAAATCTCTCACACAGAGTTGAACAAAACCTGGCAGCCCTGAAAGTGGTGCTGTTAAGGTGCTCCAGCATGAGGTTTTTAAGGCAGGAGTGCATGAGAATTAAAAAAAAAAATGTAAAGTTTGAAGCAGCTGCCTCTTTTTAGTAGTTGGAGGAACTTGGATCCAGCAAATGAGTCTTTGCAATTGCTGTCCCATGGGAGCACCACAGCTGAAGAAGTTACTCCCCCTATTTATTAGGAAAGCTAGGAGTCTGTCATGGAGGTCAGAATTCTGTGATTTTTTCATGACCTCTGTGACTTCAGGGCTTGGACTGTCAGCCCCATCCCCCGGGCAGCAGGGCTCAGGCTGTCAGCCCCCAGCAATGGGGACCAGGCTTCTGTAAATTCTTGTTTATTGCCCGTGAACTGTCCATGACTTTTACTAAAAATAACTGACAAAATCTTAATCTTATTTATTAGCAATGGCATACATGACTTTGCCCATCTACCTGCTTTCCAGGAGAAGACTTTTGGAAGCTATGTCAGGGAATGTTCTTTCGACTGACTAAATGACAGTCAGCCTAGGACAAATGTCAAAGGGCCTGAGCCCAGAAGCATTGTGTCAACAAGCAAGAGCCATGTGATTCAACGATCAACCTTACCCCACCCTCCTGCTTACCCCAAACAGTAGTCAGAAGGAGGGAATCACACATACAAACAGTGATGGAGTGGATAGCCCCTTGCCCTTCTTGACAATCAGGAGGACACATGCTATTGAAGCATGACTGAGATTAAGATAGGGCCAGAAGGTCTCTCCCTCCCTCTTGTTTATTTTAATCCTGTCCTATAACCTACAATGAGATCTCTATTCTTCAACCCATAACAATGCACGGATCTACTCTGGCCTAAGATTAAAGTATTTTTTGCAGGGGGTGGGGTGAGGAAAATGCTCAGCCCTGGAAATCCATAGTAACAATTTTGCATTTTGATGATTTACAATATAAAGGTTGCTCATTCCAAATTATAACAAGGAGTTCGGTGGCACCTTAAAGACTTTAAGACACAAATGAGTCTTTAAGGTGCCATCGGACTCCTTGTTGTTTTTGTGGATACAGACTAACTCGGCTACCCCCTGATACTTGACATATTCCAAATTATATTTTTTTTTATTTCAAATCCACTGAAACATAAAATTGGCCCCACTATAAAAAAAGAAAGAACAATAGAACTGCTACACAAAATTATGCAGCAAATAAATTCAGTTTTATAAATAAAAGAACAACTTAAGGGCTATCTTATTTTTACTTAAAATAAAAAGGTTAACTAAATCAACTACTGATTAACAACATCAGCAGAGGGCACTGTTTGACTACTTTCCATGGAATAGGACCCTCAAATTATTTCAAAGTACTGAAGGTGATGGAGGATTAACTGAAAATCTTATGTTGATACAACTTCAATATTTACATCAGTAATGTCAATTAAGGTTTATTAGCAAATCAAATATTTGAGAACAAGATGGTTTCAGGACATAATTTTCTTTCTGAAAAGAACTCATTATGGCTACATTTCATTAACAGTGGCATTTATTGTCTTTATTTAAATGAAAAATGTTTCAACATTAAATTAGATGTTGCACCTCTTCCCTTTAATAAAAATAACTGGGTTTCATCATGTTGAAAAGTCACCACTCAAATCTGTGTTAGCTATCAAAACAGAACAATCAAAATTGCAAACAAAGCTACTCAGTTAAATTACTCAAATATGCAAGATCTCAAATATCTGAATTCTATACATTTAGATCATTAAAAGCTTAGCCAAATTTTGGGACAGTAGCACTGTACTACTCCTCCCTGACTCAGTGCATCCAAAGTTTAAGGCTTGTGAAATTCTTTAGTCAGTTCATCTCATCTTCTGGTGCACTATATCATTACATACAAAATTAAATGTCAACAAGGATAAAAATAAACTTATTACTAGTGTAACTTTGGTTATGTTGTCTTTAATCCCCTCAGATGGCACTGGCATCAATACTGTTACATTCCTACAATCATTTAGCCCAGAAAAAGCGCTGACCTAAAATTCTTTATATTTATTTTTGAGTTTGGAGTGTAGACTCAGTTACTTGATTTCCAGGCCTGTATTTTAAAATACCAATATATTCATACTGTCTTTTCATAGTATATTATCTAATTCATAGGGAAAATTCTAAAGGAAATGTAATAATAGCAACTGCTGAAGGTTAAGAGGTTAGCATGGTTCATTAGCTTGAGGTATTACCTCAGTCTAGGTATGTATTTTGGAGCTAATACTTGTTATGATTAATGTTTCTTCCTAACATATTAGATTGTTGAATACATTATGAAAGAACAAAATGACATCTCCCACTAATTTCTCAGCGAATTGAATATTTTAACTTTTCAACCTGCAGTACTTATACTGTTTTTTTTTTAAATAATTATTTGTACTTAAATTTTTCTTCCTTTACACTTCCTCTATCTCACCTTCTATTTCCTTCATATCAGGTTTCCATGCCACCAGCTGTGACTCAACCTTTTATCACAAGGAGTTTGGATTTCAACTAGGAAGTAGCAGCATAAGAAAATACATTAGCAGTTAGCATTTTGAAAAGAGTTTCTCAAAAGATAGAATTGTTTAATTATTAGAGCTTGCCAATGGCTGAAGATAACTAAATAACCGTACTGTCACATGACATCCTGTCTTTTAGTACTTCCTGGTTGCAAGAGTCAGCATTACAATATTCTTCCTTGGATTCTTGATAAGGACTTCAAACTCCCTATTTCAATAACACCCTTTTCCAGGTTCATGTATTAAAACACACACAAGGCTTCCAAGTTCAAAGAAAACATCCTCAGAGTCCAAACCTGGCAATGTACATCAGACTAGAAGTCATAAACAGAGGATCTTCTGCCACTACCAAGGCTCCTTTTCCATGATCACCTTCAACAATGGTCTCACTATGTCCGTACTCAAAAATTTGGCCCCTCTTCTGGGCACCTTTTCTGCAAGCTCTTTGTCCCTATTTCCTGGCTTCTAGAAACTTTCTTCCTTGCTCTTTCAGCCAAGCACTGCCTCCCAGGGTTTTCTCCCTTGAGGCTCCTTTACCCCAGCAGGTTCCCACGGCAACCTCTCCCCCTGCGGACTCTTGTCAGCCTCTCCCAGGGACTTCCCTGACATTCCTGCTTCATTAAGGTTCCTCCACCTTAATGACAGCCCAGCTCTTCATAGGGAACACCTGTTCTCCCCTCAGCTGTATCTGAATTTTTCACACCTCGATCCATTTAGCTGTGTTGACCTAACTTTTAAGTGCAGACCATGCCTCATATTAAAGGCCAATTACCTTCAACAGAGGTAACTGGCCTTCAACAAACTGCAACTACTTTTCACTATTCCTCTTATACAAGCAACAACCACAAAATGAAGAGCCAGACTCTAGTTACTAAAAAAATAAAAATAATAATAATAAAAAAAATAATAACAAAAATGATATTTAATTTTGTAGAGGCTAACTGAGAAGCGAAAGTATATTAGCAAACTTGAAATTGCTGCATGAAAAAAGACGGTTACTCACCGTTGTAACTGTTGTTCTTCGAGATGTGTTGCTCATATCCATTCCATTAGGTGTGTGCGCGCCGCGTGCACGATCGTCGGAAGATTTTTACCCTAGCAACACCGGCGGGTCGGCTGTGGAGCCCCCTAGAGTGGCGCCTTCATGGCGCTGAATATATACCCCAGCCGACCCGGCGCCCCCTCAGTTCCTTCTTGCCGGCTACTCCGACAGTGGGGACGGAGGGCGGGTTTGGAATGGATATGAGCAACACATCTCGAAGAACAACAGTTACAACGGTGAGTAACCGTCTTTTCTTCTTCGAGTGCTTGCTCATATCCATTCCATTAGGTGACTCCCAAGCCCAACTTAGGTGGTGGGGTCGGAGTGAGACATTGCTGTGTGCAAAACTGCTGATCCGAAGGCAGCATCGTCCCTGGACTGCTGCACTAGTGCATAGTGTTCTGTAAACGTGTGGACTGACGACCAAACCGCAGCTCTACAAATGTCCTGGATCGGAACTTGCGCCAGGAAAGCCGTCGAGGAAGCTTGGGCCCTCGTGGAGTGAGCGGTGAGGTGTGGTACTGAGACACCTGCCAGGTCGTAGCAAGTCCGGATGCAAGACGTAATCCAGGAGGATAGGCGTTGTGAGGAGACCGGTGAGCCTTTCATTCGGTCGGCCACTGCAACGAAAAGTTGCGTCGTCTTTCTAAAGTGCTTTGTGCGGTCAATATAGAAGGCCAGGGCCCTTCGCACGTCCAGGGAATGCAAACGTTGATCCTGGCGAGTAGCATGTGGTTTAGGGTGAAAAACCGGGAGAAATATATCCTGGTTGATATGAAATGGAGAAACCACTTTAGGGAGAAAGGCAGGATGTGGACGAAGCTGCACTTTATCCTTGTGGAAAACTGTGTAAGGGGGCTCGGATGTAAGCGCCCTGAGTTCAGAAACGCGCCTTGCTGAGGTGATGGCTACGAGGAAGGCTGTCTTCCAGGACAGGTACAGAAGTGAACAGGTGGCCAGTGGCTCGAATGGAGGACCTGTGAGCTTGGAGAGAACCAGGTTGAGGTCCCACGTCGGAACGGGCTGACGTTGTTGTGGGTACATCCGGTCTAAGCCCTTGAGGAATCTAACGACCATCGGGTTAGAGAATACCGAGGACGCGAGTTCCCCTGGATGGAAGGCCGATATAGCGGCCAGGTGAACTCTAATTGAAGATATCGCCAACCCTTGCTGTTTTAGGGAGAGGAGATATTCCAAAATAAGAGGAATAGGTGCGTGCAATGGGGACGTGGCTCGTTGCTCGCACCAACAGGAGAACCGCTTCCACTTGGCCAAGTATGTGGTCCGTGTTGAAGGCTTCCTACTGCTCAGCAGAATCTGTTGGACAGAGTGTGAACACTGTTGCTCTGCCTGGGTGAACCATGGAGCAGCCACGCCGTGAGGTGGAGTGATTGCAGGTCGGGGTGACGCAGCCGGCCGTGGTTCTGCGTGATGAGATCCGGATACAACGGAAGCGGGATCGGTGTCTGAACCGAGAGTTCCAGCAGCGTGGTGTACCAATGTTGTCTCGGCCACGCTGGAGCGATCAGAATCACCTGTGCCTGATCTCTGCGCAATTTGAGCAGTACCTTGTGGACCAGAGGAAACGGAGGGAAGGCATAAAACAGGTGGTCTTTCCAGGGAAGGAGAAACGCATCCGAGAGGGAGCCTGGGGCTCGACCTTGCAGGGAGCAGAACACGTGGCACTTCCTGTTGTCTCGAGATGCAAACAGGTCTGTCTGGGGAAACCCCCACTTCTGGAAGACGGAATGTATGATGTCCGGACGGATAGACCACTCGTGCGTTTGAAAGGACCTGCTGAGTCGGTCCGCTAAAGTGTTCTGGACTCCAGGGAGGAACGATGCCGTGAGATGGATTGAGTGGGCGATGCAGAAGTCCCACAGGCGAATGGCCTCTTGGCATAGAATTGACGAACGTGCTCCTCCTTGCTTGTTGATGTAAAACATGGCCGTGGTGTTGTCGGTGAGAACTAACACACAGCGGCCACGTAGGAGATTGAGAAATGCCTGGCACGCCAGGCGCACCGCCATCAGTTCCCGAACATTGATGTGTAGGGCTAGCTGAGGTGCAGTCCACAGGCCCTGGGTATGGTGCTCGTTGAGATGGGCGCCCCAACCCAGAGATGAAGCGTCTGTGACCAGGTGCAGAGAGGGTTGTGGGGCGTGAAACGGCATCCCCTCGCAAACCACATTGTGATCTAGCCACCATGTGAGGGAGGTCAGGACCGAGTTCGGGATTGTGACCACCATATTCAGGCTGTCCCGATGTGGGCGGTATATTGATGACACCCAGGTCTGGAGTGGGCGAAGCCGAAGTCTGGCATGCCTGGTTACGTACGTGCATGAAGCCATGTGACCCAGGAGGGTAAGGCACGACCTCACCGTGGTAGTTGGGAAGGCCTTGAGTCCCTGTATGAGGCTCGTGATGGTGCAAAAGCGATTGTCTGGCAGGATGGCTTGTGCGCGTCTGGAGTCTAGAACCGCACCGATGAATTCTATTCTCTGGGTAGGTTCTAGAGTGGATTTGTCCTTGTTGAGTAGGATACCCAACTTGTTGAATGTGCGCACTATTATGTGGACGTGATCGCGAACTTGTTCCTTGGTGCGACCGCGTACCAGCCAGTCGTCTAGGTACGGGAACACCTGTATCCCTTGCCGACGAAGGTACGCTGCCACGACAGCCATACATTTCGTGAAGACCCGTGGGGCCGAAGATAGGCCGAAGGGAAGGACTGCAAATTGGTAGTGCACCCTGTTTACCACGAATCGGAGGAAGCGTCTGTGAGGCGGGTAAATAGCAATGTGAAAGTATGCGTCTTTCATGTCGAGGGCGGCAAACCAGTCTCCAGGATCGAGGGAAGGGATAATGGCCCCCAGAGAGACCATGCGGAACTTCAACTTTACTACGAATTTGTTGAGTCCGCGCAAGTCCAAGATGGGTCGCAGACCTCCTTTGGACTTGGGAATGAGGAAATAACGGGAATAGAATCCCCTGCCCCTTAATTCCACTGGAACCTCCTCTATGGCCCCCATAGCGAGGAGCGTAGAAACTTCCTGTATAAGAAGTTGCTCGTGAGAAGGGTCCCTGAAGAGGGACGGGGAAGGGGGGGAGGAGGGGGGGATAGAAGAAAACTGGATAGCGTATCCCCTCTCCACCGTGCGGAGGACCCAACGGTCCGAAGTTATAAGGGACCAAGCACGGTGGAAGTGGGAGAGGCGATCCCGAAAGGAGGGGGCTGGATCCTGGGGGATGACTGGGGCGCCGTCCTCGACCGCACCTTCAAAAGTTCTGCCTGGGGCCTGAAGGTGGTCGAGGTGGCCCCTGGTTCTGGCCGGGTTGAGGGCCGGTCCACCTCCTTCTACCACCTCGCCCTCGCCTCCGGGCCGAGTCCTGTCTCTGACGAGGCGGGGGGGGGTAAAAGCGCTGAGGCTGCGGCCTAAATGGCCTGCGCTGGGGGCCCACAACATGCATCCCCAGGGAGCGCATGATTGTTCTCGAGTCCTTGAGGCTCTGCAGGCGAGAGTCCGTCTTATCCGAGAACAATCCATGACCCTCAAAAGGCAGATCTTGTAGGGTTTGCTGCAGCTCCGGAGGCAAACCCGAAACCTGAAGCCAGGAGATCCTGCGCATAGCGATGCCCGAAGCCAGGGTCCTCGCCGCTGAGTCTGCAATGTCCAAGGAGGCCTGCAAGGAGGTCCGAGCCACCTTCTTGCCCTCCTCTACCATGGCTCCAAACTCTTCCCTGGACTCTTGGGGAATCAACTCCTTAAACTTCCCCATAGAGTTCCAGGAGTTGAAATTGTAGCGGCTCAGTAGCGCCTGTTGGTTCGCCGCTCTAAGTTGTAGCCCTCCGGCTGAGTAAACCTTACGGCCAAACAGGTCGAGCCGCTTAGCCTCTTTTGATTTAGGCGCTGCAGTCTGCTGGCCGTGGCGCTCTCGTGCATTCACTGATTCCACCACCAGTGAGCACGGTTGGGGGTGGGTATACAAGTACCCATAGTCCTTAGAGGGGACAAAGTATTTTCTTTCCACCCCTCTCGCTGTGGGTGGAATGGAGGCAGGAGTTTGCCATATCGTATCCGCATTCGATTGGATCGTGCGGATCAGAGGTAACGCCACCCTCGATGGGGCATCTGCTCCAAGGATGTTCACGATCGGGTCGTGCACCTCCACTATCTCCTCCGCCTGCAGGTCCATATTACGGGCCATCCTACGCAGGAGATCCTGGTGAGCCCGAAGATCTATCGGAGGGGGACCCGTACATGAAGTGCCCGCCACTGCCTCGTCCGGAGAGGAGGAAGAGGATGCCTCCGGTGGTACCGGATCCAAGGGGGGGTCCTGATCCCCTTGCTCTTGGGCCGGGGCATCACCTGCACTTGGGTCCCTGGTGTCGGGTGGCGTGGACACCGAAGCCTCCATGCCTCCTGGCGGAGGCCGAGAGATGGTGGATTCTGGGGCCCTTCTAACCGAGTGACCCGAGCGAGAGGTCGATGGTATTGGAGCCCCTTGCTCTTGGTGGTATGCCCACGGGGTCCAAAACGACCAGTGAGATGGTCCATGAGAGTGGTCCTCTGCCATCTCTTGCCAGTGGCCGAAATTTTGTTCATCGGCGTGCCCTTGAGGGGGGTATGCCGATCTCGACAGGTCCTCCGAGGAGCGAGACACCGATCTAGACGGCCATGGCGGTGCCGAGAGAGATGAAACCATCCCGGTGGGCTGCGGTGCCGCACGGTGCCGGTCCGGAGATGATCTATCTCTACGCGGTGCCGGCGATCGGTGCCGGGACCGCGACCGGTGCCGATGACCTCGTCGGTGCCGGGAGTCGGATCTGGACCTCGACGAGGACCTGGAGTATGCCCGGTGCCGGGAGCGACCCCTCGACGTCGAGCGCCGACCGTAGCGGTGCCGAGAACTACGTCTCGACGTTGATCGGTGCCGACGATCATGTCGGTGCCGAGACGAAGAGCGGTGCCGCGAAGAAGATCTTGGCCGCGAGTACGACCGGTGCCGAGACGATATTCGGTGCCGGGACTGCGAGCGGCGTGGGGACCTGCTTCGGGACCTGGACCGGTGCCGAGGTTCCAGCCCTTGTGATGGCGGGCGCATCAAGGCAGGTTTCCCCCTCGACTGGACCGGGCGAGTCAACGGTGCAGTCGGTGCCGGTGGTTGAGGCGGTGCCGGCTCCGTGAGAGCTATTAAGTCTCTCGCCGCCGCGAAGGTCTCTGGAGTCGACGGGAGGCACTGTATCACCGCCGGCCTGGGGGGAGACGCTATTTGCACCGGACTCAACGGCCTCGGCGCCGGAGTCGACGGTGCCGGAGGCACCTGTTTTCGTTGCTCCACCGGTGGACGCGGCTCTACCCCCGACACTGGGGGAGCTGGCGTCTTCGGCACTGATGTCCCCGTCTTATGGGCTTTTTTATGCCCTGGGGATAAGGACCGGCGCCGAGGCACTTGCTGTGTCTGCGGTGCCGACGAGGTCCGGTGCCGGGGAGGCTTGTCTGACGCCACTCGCGTGGTCGTCGCAGCCGGTGCCGCCGGGGCACTGCGCACCGAGGTGCTAGGTGCCGGGGCCTTGCTCGTGGAAGGAGCGTCCGGGCTAAGAGCCGCCTCCATCAGAAGTTGCCTGAGCCGAAAGTCCCGCTCCTTCTTGGTTCTCGGACGAAAGGCCTTACAGATTTTACACTTGTCTGTCTGGTGTGACTCCCCCAGGCACTTCAGACAGGATTCATGCGGGTCGCTCGTGGGCATAGGTTTAGCGCAGGAGGCGCACAGCTTGAAGCCGGGAGCGTTGGGCATGAGCCCGGCCCCGCGGCCGGGGGAGAAAGGGGGGAGACGACCCCCTTAATCCCCTGGACTATTTAGAACAACTTTAAAACTACTTAACTAACTTACAACAAACTCTAAGACTATAACTATAACTACAACTATGATACAACAAGATAGCTAGGGAAAGTGGAGAACAGCTAAGCAGCGCTCCACAGTTCCAACGACCGTCAGGGGCGGTAAGAAGGAACTGAGGGGGCGCCGGGTCGGCTGGGGTATATATTCAGCGCCATGAAGGCGCCACTCTAGGGGGCTCCACAGCCGACCCGCCGGTGTTGCTAGGGTAAAAATCTTCCGACGATCGTGCACGCGGCGCGCACACACCTAATGGAATGGATATGAGCAAGCACTCGAAGAAGAACAAATGATCCAAGGTCCAGATTTTATTCTCAGATACATAGAGGTTATCAGCACATACCTCAAAAAACAGTAGTACTGTGCTTCTGAAAAAAACATATGCCACATCTAAGTATGCAGTAAGGAGTACGGAGACTCTTAACTTAAAATGAAGCCTTAAATTTGTGCCGGACTTCCCTATAGATTCATAGCTGTATTACAACAAATTAGCGTACCTTCACAAGACTATTGGCCCAATTCTATTAAATTAAATCAATGGGAGTTACGGGCACTCAGTACCTTACAGGATAAGATGTTATCCATTAATATTTGTTATACTTCCAAACATAAATCATATACTAGGATAGAAATGCACCTTTCCAGTTACTTACTTAACAAACTTGTCCACATGAGACATGGAAGCTTCATAGTTTTTTCCACCAAACTCTTGACAATGTAAAGCCATAAAGTGTGGCTTGTGTGTATGTACAATCTGAAATAAATGAACATAAGTTACATATATTAGCAAAGTTCTATCCATAGCTATTGAAATACGGCACATATGAAGAAGACTAAATATGTAATGTTTAGTTAATAGGATTTCTTTCAGGTAATACCTGACCTGTTGGATACAAAGGCAAACAACTGGCAGAATCATTATCAAAATATTGGAAATGATCTTTGTAAATGTATAGCTTTAATAGCTTCAGAATACAAGATACAGTAGAACCTCAGAGTTACGAACACCAGAGTTACGAACTGACTGATTAACCACACACCTCATTTGGAACAGGAAATATGCAATCAGACAGCAAAGACAAAAGAAAAGTGAATAGTGTACAGTACTGGGTTAAACGTAAACTGCTAAAATAAAGGGAAAGTTAAAAAAAGATTTTGCAAGGTAAGGAATCTGTTTCTGTGCTTGTTTCATTTAAATTAAGATGGTTAAAAGCAGTATTTTTCTTCTGCATTGTAAAGTTTCAAAGCTGTACTAAATCAATATTCAGTTGTAAACTTTTGAAAGAACCACCATAACGTTTTGTTCAGAGTTACAAACATTTCAGAGTTACGAACGACCTCCATTCCATAGGTGTTCATACCTTTGAGGTTCTACTGTACTGACTTTAAAGATCAAAAAGACTTTTTAAGTTAATATTTACTTTCCAAAAAATATGATTTTGTAGCAGTTGTCCCCAGACATTAGGGTGACCAGACAGCAAATGTGAAAAATAGGGATGGGGGTGGGGGGTAATAGGAGCCCATATAAGAAAAAGACCCCAAAATCAGGTCTGTCCCTATAAAATTAGGACATCTGGTCACCCTACCAGACATACAAGCATATGCATCTTCTCATCCACCTAGCTTCAGCACAGCAGCTATTTTCAATATATGTCTGTCTAGTTAGGTGCTTATATGGCCCCAATCACTATAGAACAGGAGTAGGCAACCTTTCAGAAGTGGTGTGCCGAGTCTTCATTTATTTACTTTAATTTAAGGTTTCGCGTGCCGGTAATACATTTTAACGTTTTTTTAGAAGGGGTCTCTCTCTCTAAGTGTACATTATATAACGAAACTATTGTTGTATGTAAAGTAAACAAGGTTTTCAAAATGTTTAAGAAGCTTCATTTAAAATTAAATTAAAATGCTGATCTTACGCCGCCAGCCTGCTCAGACCATTGGGTGGGGTGTTCAGGGCAGAGGGCTGGGTGTTGGGGGGGGACTCGAGGTCAGGGCAGAAGGCTGGGTGTGGGGGGGTTCAGGGCAGAGGGCTGGGTGTGGCGGGGACTCGAGGTCAGGGCAAAGGGCTGGGGTGTGTGTGGAGGTGCAGGGCACAAGGCTGGGTGGGAAGGGTTCAAGGCAGAGGGCTGAGTGTTGGGGCGGACTCGAGGTCAGGGCAGAGGGCTGGGGTGTGTGGGCGTGCAAGGCAGAAGGCTGGGTGTTGGGGGCAGCTTGAGGTCAGGGCAGAGGGCTGGAGGGTTGTGGGGGTGCAGGGCAGAGGGCTGGAGGGTTGTGGGGGTGCAGGGCAAAGGGATGAGGCTGTGGGGATACAGGGCAGAGGGATGGGTGTGTGTTGGGGTGGGGAGGTGCAGGGCAGAAGGCTGGGGTGCTCGGCTCGTGGGGGTGCTCCCAGCCCCTTGCCCTGAGCGGCTCATGACAGGGAGCTGGGAGGGATATGACCTGTTCCACCCCCTTCCCCCAGGCCCATCCCTACGTCTCGCTGCCTGCTCTACGGAGCAGCGAGCATGCTGCGCTCGGCTCTGCTCCTCTGGGGGGAGGAGGGGCCGGAATGCACCACGTTGTGCGAAGAAGCAGGAGAGGAGGGAAGCTTGGCTGCCGCAGAACCAAGCTTCTGCCTCCTGCCCCCGCAGGGGAGAGCGGTGGGGCTGAGTGGGGCGGGGGGCCGGGACCCCCCCCCACCGCTCTCCCCTGCGGGGGCAGGAGGCAGAAGCTTGATCCTGCAGCAGCCAAGCTTCCCCCTCCCCAGTTTCTTCCCATAGCGTGGTGCATTCCGGCCCCTCCACCCCTCCTCCTCCTCTCAGTGGGCAGCAGCGTGCCACTCAGAATCGGCTCGTGTGCCGTAGGTTGCCGATCTCTGCTATAGAACATGAGCACCTTCTAATTGACCAACATAACTGCTCACAGTCCTCAGTGAGTTAGGGTTACCATATTTCAACAAACAAAAAAGAGGACGGGAGGAGCCCCGCCCTAGCCCCGCCCCTGTCCTGCCCTAGCCCCTGCCCCTTCCACTCCCTCCCACTTCCTGCCCCCTCAGAACCCCCAACCCTCCCCCACACTCCTTGTCCCCTGACTGCCCCCTCCTGAGACCTTCCCCACATCCTAACTGGCCCCCTAGGACTCTACCCCCTACCTGTCCCCTGACTGCCCCAACCCTTATCCACACCCCCACCCCCAGACAGACCCCTGGGACTCCCACGCCCCACCCCCTGACAAACCCCCCCAGAACTCCCGACCCATCTAAACCCCTCTGCTCCCTATCCCCTGACTGCCCCCTCCTGGGACCCCTGCTCCTAACTGCCCTCCAGAACCCCACCCCCTACCTAAGCCTCCCTGTTCCTTATCCCCTAACTGCCCCTTCCTAAGACCCCTCTCCCTAACCGCCCCCCAGGACCCTACCTCCTACCTGTACCCTGACTGCCCAAAACCTTATCCACCCCCCCCAGAAAGCCCCCCCCCAAACTCCCGACCCCCCCCCCCCCCGCTCCTTATCCCCTGAGTGCCCCCTCCTGGGACCCCTGCTCCTAACTGCCCTCCAGAACCCCACGCCCTACCAAGGCCCCACGCCCGAACTCCTGACCCATCCAACCCTCCCCCCTGCTCCCTGTCTCTTGACTACCCCCCCCCCAGAACCTCCCTGCCGCTTCTCTGACCCCCGGCCCCCTTACTGTGCTGCAGAGCGGCGCGCTCAGCAGCGGGGGAGGGGAGCAGGGTTGAAGCTCCAGACTGCCGGAGGCCGAGGCGAACGGCTGGGGATCTGTGAATGCAGGGAGGGAGGGGGAGGGAGAGAGAGGAGGGGAGTGGTCTCAAGTTTCAGGGGAGAGGAGGGGGAAGTGAAGGAGGGGCTCGGGCTGCCGGAGCCCATGCGAGTGGCACGATCCGGCCAGCTGCCCTGTAAGCCGCGCACGCTCTGCATGGGGGGAAGTCCGGACATTGACAAATTCCCCCCGGACGCTATTTTTAACTCAAAAAAGCCGGACATGTCCAGGGGAATCTGGACGAATGGTAACCCTACAGTGAGTACCAGTTAGGTCTGCAGATTGTATGCATTCATTTAAAAATTAAGAAAAGTGCATACAGCAGACGTGGAAATCTGCTTGCCGACACATTTAAGATTGGACTTTGAACCTGAATGATAACACTTTTCTCTCGGAAGGCTCAAAAACCAGAAGACACATAATAATTTTTTTAATTCGTATCATTTATTTTAAAAACATCATGATTAAGCCCATCTCATTGCCATTTGGGGCCTGAGTTTTGGTTTTTGAATGCATGGATTTGGCAGAAATGGGATGATTTTATCTAGATATCCATAGGAGTTTCTATTTTTTTAACCAAGCTGAAGAAAAATATAGGAGCAAAGGAGTTTAAATAAAAAAATTCAAGAGTTAACAAGTGCTCACAGTACTGAATTGCAAAGAGAAAATTAACAAAATATGTGCTTATTGTTGGTTTGAGGTTTTTTATACTCTATTAGCTTTAAAAAAAAATCTAATGCTAGAAATGCAATAGGTTATTAGCCAATACTGAAAGACTAAAGGCTTTGGAAAACATATTAAACACAAAGTATTTTTGCTGAGAAAGACTAATAACTGTGAATTCATCCAGATTCACAACTTACTATCCTATAAAAAACTCTTGTAAAGATGGTGGCAAACCAACTTCAGCAATGTGTGACACACAAAAGCTCCTTCAGGATTCAGACCTGACCATGACATAGCTAATCACAACAGTTGACTCTCTCCCTCAGGGAAATAGTCAGAGGACAGATATGCCTCCTAACATGGCTCAGTCTTACACCTCTTTCATGATAAGGTGTTTTTGACAACTGCAGGAGTTGGCAGGGGCACAGCAAATAACGTTACTGTGGTTCTGCTCCTTCTTTTCTGCTCCTCCTACCCAAGCGCTCCAAGATGTGGAGGGTTCAAAAAAGAACTAGATAAAATCCATGGAGGATAGGTCCATCAATGGCTATTAGCCAGGATGGGCAGGGATGGTGTCCTTAGCCTCTGCCAGAAGCTGGTAATGGGTGACAGGGAATGGACCACTTGGTGATTACCTGTTCTGTTCATTCCCTCTGGGGCACCTGGCATTGGCCACTGTCGGAGGACAGGATACTGGGATAGATGGACCTTTGCTCTGACCCAGCATGGCCATTCTTCTGTTCTAATTCTCCAACCCTAAGTACCACATATACTAATCTGGAATAAAAGAACTCAGTCGTATTCACAAGTTATCTAGAAGCACTGAGACGTCAAAACACATCCTTTTTATTTTCAGCACCCATTCTTTTCACTCTATGTATATTATTGGAATATAGATTAGCTATCAGAAATAACCAGTGGTTTAGCAACTTATTGGTGATCTGTAATCTTGACAAAATTGCATTGCTCTAAATTGGTAACCAGAGATTTGACCTCCTTGTCCAGCAGTGTGCAAAATGATTAGGATTTGTGAACTATAAGATAGGGAATCGTGAACTGAATGGTTAAGGCCACACTATTAGTTGAGTCATTTTTGCCAGCTATACTGTGGAAGTAACGTGTTTAGCACAATACACAGTACCAACAATGACACTGAAAAGAAAACATATTTCTATCACATTTGTAAGATGATACTGAAGTTCCTGCAAAAGCAGGCAATGAAATCAATTGTTTTATAACTGCCTAACTCCTAAAAGTTAAACCAATATTTTTAATTTAATATTTTTACCTGTTTTGAGTAAAAATATTTTAGTAAAGTTAAAATATACAAAACTACAGGGTTCTAATACGGTCCAGATCACCCTGCCCAGGGGCATAATTTGGAGGAAGGGAATAAAAGGGAAACCTCTGCAAAGATACCCTCACAGAGCTCCTCCCTCTATTGTTACATCAGAGAAGGTGGGATTTGGCTTCTATGGAAAAGACCATGGGACTTGCCGCTAAATTTGATAGCTTCCCAGTTCCCAGAGATCTGTGAGAGGCCAGAGGGCCATCCATGCAGTGGTTATGAACTTTCACATCAGCTCTGACCTCTGGCATGATGGAAGAGAGACTACAGTCTCAGACCATAATTTCTTTTTCAGGGCATCTATATGGCTAGAAAGAAGGGGAATTGTGTCACCTCCTCAGCCTCACTCCCGTCCTACCCGCTCCTTCCCTCAAGTTGCCAAATCTGCATCCCTGGATCATGAAGGCCCCTCTGCAAGGTAAGGGGTAGAGAGGACACTGCAATGCAGACACAGCTGACCCCTCTTTCCACCATGGCTCCACGTATAGATTTGGAGGCAGGTATGACAGAAGAACAAGTTAGACAAACATCTTTCAGGGATGGTCTAGATAATACTTAGCCCTGCCAGGAATTCAGAGGACTGGACTAGATGACCTATCAAGGTCCCTTCCAGTCCTACATTTCTAAGATCTGGGCCAGCACATTTATTTGGCATGTCTGAGAACAAAATTTCAGAGCCCCCGCTTCACTTAACCACAATTTCTTCTCCAGTCTACTGCCTTCTCCATTAATCATTTTGTGCATTATTCTACCTACTAAAAAGTCCAAAAACAAATGGTGAATTAGAGGAGCATGTTCTCTACTCCCAAAACTTGACTGTTCAGCTGCTTGAAGTTTAAATTTTGGGGGCTGTAATGGCCCCAAAATTCTCTGCCCACTTTCTGTCCTTCTGTAATACCCACCTCTACCTACCCAGCCTGCCAGTCCCAAGGGAGAAAATGTGCAAACTCCACACTTAGAGCAGAACTACAGATTTTTGGGTGTTCATTTGTTAACCACATATGCTTTCACACAGGTGGGGAACACAGGAGCCAAAGAGAGTAATAGTTAAATTCCAGTAACAGAATACCAACTGCTTTACTTGCATCTGAAGAAGTGAGGTTCTTACTCACGAAAGCTTATGCTCCCAGTACTTCTGTTAGTCTCAAAGGTGCCACAGGACCCTCTGTTGCTTTAGATTAGTGCCTCAGATTTCAATTATCTATCACTCCGTTCCTGCACGTAAAAACTTATAGGTAGAATTGATCTTTTGAGCAGCAAATACACTATTCTAGGTCAGTTACTAAGTAAGAGGTCCCCAAACTGTGGGGTGCGCCCCCTAAGGGGGGCATGGAGGAACCTTTGGAGGGGGGCAAAGCTGGGGCCCATGGGGGGTAGAGAGGGAGCTCCACCCAGCTCCGCTCCTGGACTCTGCTCCGGCTGCTGGCCCCACACCCAGGACTCAGGGCTCTGGCCGCCGGCCCCATGCCCAGAGCACCAGCTAGCAGCCGAGGCTTCACCGCCACTCCTGGCTCCCTTACCCCGCCTGCATCCCCCCATACCAGAGACATGGCCCTGCTCCCAGCTGCAGCTCCACGGGGAGGGGAGGTGTGGACAGGGGTAAGGGAGAGCACGAGGTAAAATGTTTGGGGACCACTATCCTAAGTGAATGGAAACCTGATTCTTTAAAGGAGAATAGTATCTCACTAGTATAACTATGGTTTCCTTCCAAGTTATTTCATTAATTCACATAGCAATGAAATGGAGAAAAGAGAGAAAGATTGTTTTAAAACGACTTTGGTTTTAAAGCACTATACTATAACTTATGACTAAAATGTAAACATCACCAGTCTGTCTTTCTCATCAGCATAGTCACCTTGAAAGTGGTCTGGTTGAATTTGCAATGATCCTGAGCAGAATTTCTTGTAACTAGTCAAGCACCCTCATGCTAAGCTGTATGTAGGACATTGCACTGATGTAGCATGTTTTTCTTTAAATGGTTTCTATACTTTAATCACATGTTTAAAACACTTTTGTACAGGATAGTAATATACATACGCGAAAAATGAGTAGTTATGGAGTGGAATTCAAGTATGTGATAGAAAGAAGTATACTGCTACAATCTATAGATAAAGGGTAGCATTTTTCAATGTGCCAAGTCCCATTGCAAGTCAATAGGACTTAGGCACCTAAATGCTTTTTAAAATCCCACAAAAAATGGGTATTTTTAAAAAAGTTATATGGCCTGATTCTGTTTTTACACTAGTGTAATCTCACTGACTTCAGCAAAGTTGCTCCTAATTTACACCATTGCAAGTGATAAAGCATATTGAAAGATAAAGAGAGGTAAAATTAAAAGGAAGATTCTGGTCTTGCCTTGTAAACTGATTTTGTGTATGGGAGGCTCTCAGTCTGGAAGAGGCTGTTCCTACTTGTTTCCTATGTAGAAGAGGTGCCCCGCTCCTTCCAGATTTCAGGGAGCAAAGGGCATAAAGAGATCACAGAAACATAATTTCTGCAAACAAACTACAATAATTTTACAGCAAACATATGTCTAAACTGACATGATTTACTTAGGCAAAACTGTCAGAAGGGTAGAGTGCATGCACCTCATCGCATGTTTTTAAAATCGCACTATGTTTAGAAATAAAATTACATAGCACATGACAAACAAAAAATGCTAAGCTTCTGACTATAAATGTCCTCTGCCTACATTGCAATTATGTGTGTTCTTCCCTGCAGCTCTTTTGCTGGCAATCACACTACCAACTGCAATTAAGTTAGCATTTAGCACTAAGTTAAATTTAGTTTTAAAAAAAGATATACGAGTCTTAAATTAGCCATTGCCATGAATTTGATGTAAAATTAAGTTCTTGGACATGGCTTTGAGCTTTTAAGGATTCGCACCTTCAACCTGATGTCTCTGTAGGTGGTTTATTCTACAAAATCCACTGTCTGTTTGATCTTTCTCAAATTTAGTGATAACTCCCACATTTGGATAAGCAGAGTATTGACAATTAAAATCCCAGCCCAGAAACAGTTTATAAAAAAATGTCCGGAGTAGGGTTGGCAAGTTTCTAGTTACACAAATCCGAACACCCTTGCCCTGCCCTGCCCCGCCCCCCTCACTCCAGCCCCCCACCCTCACTCACTTTCACTGGGCTGGAGCCGGGGGTTGGGGTGCTGGAGGCTGTGCAGGCTCCAGGCGGGGCAGGGGTTTGGGGTGCAGGCTCCAGGAAGGAGTTTGGGTGCAGGAGGGGGCTCAGTGCTGGGGTACGGGGTGGGGTGCAGGAGGGAGGTCCGACCTGGGGCAGGGGGTTGGGGTGCGGGTGGGAGTATGGGGTCTGGGACGGAGTTGGGGTGCGGGAAGGGGGTTTGAGCTGAGGCAGGCAGTTTGGGGTATGGGCTCCAGCCAGGTAGCGCTTAACTCAGGCGGCTCCCAGTTGGCAGTGGAGTGGGGCTAAGACAGGCTTCCTACCTGCTCTGGCTCTGCGCTGCTCCCAGAAGCAGCCAGTATGTCTGGCCCCTGGCGGAGGCATGGGCAACAGGTGCTGCCCCCGCAGCTCCCATTGGCTCTCCACCTGGGACTCCATGCTCCCTGCTGCTCTAATGCTGCTGATTCACAGTGAGACTTGGCAGTTTTCATAGCCTACTCTCAGAAGAGAGGCTCTTGTCCCACACAGGTAGTGAGGGGCAGTAGAAATGTCCAGAGGATAGATAAGGTTACTATTAAAATGTCTAAATTCAACAGATCACAATGAAGAAGGATGACATAATATGCAGGTTTTCTTTTTTTCCACACTTACTCCTGTTGCTGAAATCCTACAAACCTGGTTTCACAAGGGACTGAAAATAAACAGTTGCAGTTACACTTCCAATTATGTAAATAAACCTTGACTAGCTTTATTTTATTGTAAGTCGTAAAATCTGTTTTTTACTTTACCAGAGTACTAAGGAAAAATACATATCTATGAAGAGACACACTTGATCTGAAGACAGAAAGACAAAAGTCTTTATTTCTGATTGTGACAACTAAGTTTCCTTGCCATAAATCTGGATCAGAGGCGATGCCCTAAATTTAAACTGACTTTAAAATACACTAGTCTGTCCACAGACAAAAGAGAAATTGAAATCCCAACCAACTTTCAGTATACTGCTTTCCACTATACCAATATAACTCAATAGCATGAATGGAATTCCAGTACAAAATGTAGGGCAGTGAATCAGCTCTACAGCTGAACAAGTCAGTCATTCTGGGAAAGGTTGCTGTCAGAGTTCCCTCCCCACTCTGAACTCTGGGCTACAGATGTGGGGACCCACATGAAAGACCCCCTAAGCTTATTTCTACTAGCTTAGGTTAAAAACTTCCCCAAGGCACAAATCCTTTTCTTGTCCTTGGATGGTATTGCTGCCAGCACCAAGTAATTTAAACAAACATTCAGAAAGGGGCCACTTGGAGCCCTATCCCCCCCCAAAAAATATCCCCCAAACCCTTCACCCACTTTCCTGGGGAGGCTTGAGAATAATATACCAACCAATAGTTTAACAAAGTGAGCACAGATCGAACCCCTAGATTTTTAGGACATTAAAGACCAAATCAGGTTCTTAAAAGAAGAACTTTATTATAAAGAAACAAACAAAAGAAGCACCTCTGTAAAATCAGGATGGAAGGTAATTTTACAGGGTAATAAGCTTTAAAATACAGAGGATTCCCCTCTAGGCTCAACTTCAAAGTTACAAAAACAGGAATAAACCTCCCTCTTAGCATAGGGAAAATTCACAAGCTAAAAGAAAAGATAATCTAACGCATTTCCTTGCTATTACTTACAATTTCTGTAATTTTAGATGCATCATTTCAATAGAAGCTGGGTTATCTCCTTGGTCTCTCTCTCTCTCTCTCTCTCTAACCAGAGGGAACAAAACAAAGAGAGCCCAAACAAAACCTCTTCCCCTCTCCCAATTTTAAAGTATCTTCTTTCCTTATTGGTCCTTTTGGTCAGGTGCCAACCAGGTTATTTGAGCTTCTTAACCCCTTACAGGTAAAAGAGAGATTTTATGCTACCCTTAGCTGTATGTTTATGACAGTGGCATTAACATCTCTTCTAAAAGAATTCATTACAGAAAAGTACTAGTTAAATACTAATGAAAAAACAACGAGGAGTCCTTGTGGCACCTTAGAGACTAACACATTTATTTGGGCATAAGCTTTGCTTCTAGCCCACGAAAGCTTATGCCCAAATAAAAGTGTTAGTCTCTAAAGCGTCACAAGGACTCCTCGTTGTTTTTGCTGATACGGACTAACACAGCTACCACTCTGAAATCAGATACTAATGAGTTAATCAATAAGCAGACTTTTATCAGCAACAGACAGTATGTCACTTCCAAGTGACATCATTAATGACAGTATTTTAATCTGCCCTCAAGCCATGAGCAGCAGGTCAAGATCCATTCATCGTTCATCTAAGTGCTGAAGGCAGTCAACCCATTAAAGGAACCGCCAATATCAATCAAACCAGCAGTAAGAGCAGAGCAGATATTAGCGGAGCCAGTGGGCTCAGCAATGCTTAAGGCACAAAACTAAGTAGTGCTAGGAGTTTTAAAATACAACCGTCTACACCCACTAGTACTGCATGTTATTAATAGGCCACCACAGGAACATAAAATAAAGTAAAATTAGTTCCAATCTAAATTAGAATTAACACAGCAAAGGAGGGTAACACAAAGGGAATAACAAATGTTCCCTCCCATACATGTTTTATACAGACCTCACTACACTTCATTTAGACTACAAATCGTGAGTTAACTGTGTAACAAACATACATTAAAAGATCATATTAATGATTGCTATAGATCACTCAGTTCTCTCTCAATCGTAATGAGATTTTGAAGTAGAGATAGGCCTAAAGAAAACCCCAGGCAAAAAGACATGTGAACTTTGCAAGGGGCAGGTTCAGAATCTGAACCCAGATCCAACTTTTTATAGAAGCATAGAAATGTAAGGCTGGGAGGGACCTGATGAACCTAGACCATCCCTGACAGGTGTTTTCCAACCAGTTCTTAAAAACGTCCAGTGATGAGGATTCCACAGCCTCCCTTGGAAATCTATTCCAGAGCTTAGCTACCGTCAGGTTAAGCCCATTACTACTTCTACCTTCAGTGGACATTGTGAGCAATTGATCACAGTCCTCTTTTATAACAGCCTTTAACCATATTTGAAGACATCACATTCCCTTTCACTCTTTTTTTTCTCAAGAATAAACATGCCCAGTTTTTTTCAACATTTCCTCACAAGTCAGGGTTTCTAATTCTTCCATCATTTTTGTGGCTATCCTTTGGACTCTCTCCAGTTTGTCCACATCTCTCCTAAACTGTGGGCCCAGAACTGGTCACAGCATTCCAGCCGAAGCCTCACCAATGCCAAGTACATTGGGTTGCCAGGTGTCCGGTTTTGGACCGGAACACCCGATCGAAAAGGAACCCGGGCGGCTCCGGTCATCACTGCTGACTGAGCCATTAAAAGTCCGGTCAGTGGCACAGCGGGGCTAAGGCAGGCTCCCAGCCTGCCTTGGCTCCGCGCAGCTCCCAGAAGCAGCAGCATGTGACCAGCCAGGGGCCTCCACACACTGATCCCAACCCAAGCGCTAGCTTCGCAGCTCCCATTGGCCGTGGCAGCACCTGCGAACAGGACAGTGCGCAGATCTGTCTGGCCACATCTCGACATAGAAGCCGGAGTGGGGACATGCCGCTGCTTCCAGGAGCTGCTTGAGGTAAGCACCACCCGTAGCCTGCCCCCCTGACCTCCTCCCCTGCCCCCACCTCCTGCCCCAGCCCTGATCCCCCTGCCACCCTCCGAACCCACCCCGGAGCACCCTCCTACACCCCAAACCCCTCATCCCCAGTCCCACCCCAGAGCCTGCACCCCCAGCCAGAGCCGTCACACACTCTGCACCCCAACCCTCTGCCCCAGCCCCCTCCCACACTTGGAAGCCCTCAGTCCCACCCTGGAGCCCCCTCCTGCATCCTACACCCCTCAGCTCCAGCCCCACCCTGGAGCCTGCATCCCCAGCCAGAGCCCTCACCCTCTCCCGCACCCCACCCACCCTGAGCCAGCCCAGTGAAAATGAGCGAGTGAATGAGGAAGGTGGTGAGAGAGAGCGGGGATGGAGTGAGCAGGGGGTGGAGCCTCGGAGGAGGGGCAGACCTCAGAGGAAGCGTGGGACAGAGGCAGAGCAAGGGTGTTTGGTTTTGTGCGAGTATAAAGTTGGTAACCCCACAAGTACAGTAGGATAAGTACCCCCAGTGACTTACATACAACATTCCAGTTAATACAGCCCAGAATCATATTATCCTTTTTTGCAACTACATCACATTGTTGACTTGTATTCAATTTGTGATCTACTATAGCCCTCAGATTCTTTTCAGCAGCATTACCACCTAGCTAGTTATTCCCCGTTTTGCAATTGTACATTTAAATTTTTCCTTCCTAAATGTCTTTATTGAATTTCATCTTGTTGATTTCAGATCAGTTCTCCAATTTGTCCAAGTCATTTTGAATTCTAATCTTGTCCTCCAAAGTGCTTGCAACACCGCTCATCTTGGAGGCATCCACAAATGTTATGAGTGTACTCTTCACTTTATCAAAGTCATTAATGAAAATACTAAATAGTACCTGACCCCAGACTGACCCCTGCAGGACCCCTTAGATACACCTTCCCAGTTTGACAGCGACCCACTGAGTATTGTCTTTCAACCAGTTGTGCACCCACCTTATAGTAATTTCATCTAGACCACATTTTCCTAGTTTGCTTATGGATTAAGATATATCATGTCTACTGCTTCCCACATCTACTAGGCCAGTAACCCTATCAAAGAAGGAAATTGGGTTGGTTTGGCATGATTTGTTCTTGACAAATCCATGCTGGCTATTCCTTATAACCCTATTATCCTCCAGATGCTTACAAATTGATTGTTTAATGATTTGTTCCAATATATTTCCAGGTATCAAAGATAGGCAGACTGATCTATAATTCTCCAGGTCCTCTTTGTTCCCATTTTTAAAAATAGGTACTATGTTTGCCCTTTTCGGTCTTCTAAGACGTCACCTATTCTCCAGGAGTTCTCAAAGATAATTGCTAATGGTTCCAAGATTGCTTCAGCTAGTTCCTTAAGTACCCTAGGATGAATTCCATCAAGCCTTGCTGACTTGAATACATCTAACTTATCTAAACATTCTTTTATCTTTCCTTTTCCTATTTTGGCTTGCATTCCTTCCCCTTGTTAATATTATGTTGAGTATGTGGTCACTATTACATCTTTGGTGAAGGCTGAAGCAAAATGGGCATTAAACACCTGCTAAGTAGAAGACTGACAACTTTCTTATCCTCCTAATGTATTTAAAGAACCTCCTCTTATTGCTTTTTATGTCCCTTGCTAGGTATAACTCATTTTGTGCCTTAGGGTACTTCACTTACCGGAGGGTCCGGCGGCAGGCAATCGATGTTCTGGGATCGATCCCGGAAGTGCTCGCCGTCGACGCCGGTACTCCAGCTCGGCGAGAGGAGTACGCGGCATCGACGGGGGAGCCTCCCTGCCGCGTCTGGATCCATGGTAAGTTCGGACTAAGGTACTTCGAATTCAGCTACGTTATTAACGTAGCTGAATTTGCGTATCTTAGTCCGAAGTGGGGGCTTAGTGAAGACCAGGCCTTCGACTTTCTGATTTTGTTTCTTCATGCTTGTGCTATTCTTGTGTACTCTTTAGGAATTTGTCCATATTTCCACTTTCTATATGTTTTTTTATTATTATTATTTTCAGGATACAGTACTGTATTAGAGTTCATAAGGGAGCCATATTGACCTCTTACTATTCTTCCTATCTTTCCTTTGCATTGGGATACTGGGTAGTTGTGCCTTCAATACTGTCTCCTTGAGAAATTGCCAGCTCTCCTGAACTCCTTTTTCCTTTAGATTTACTTACCAGTTCTCTGCGTTTGGTAAAGTGTGCTTTTCTGAAGTCACTGTCCTTATTCTGCTACTCTCACTCCTTCATTTCCTTAGAATCATGAAAGCTAAGATTTCATGGTTAATTTTACCCAAATTGCCTTCCATCTTCAGATTCACTACCAATTCCTCTCTGTTGGTCAGAAACAAGTCTACAATGGCTGTTCCCCTGGTTAATTCCTCCACTTTCGGAAACAGAAAGTTGTCCCCAACACACTCCAAAAAATAACTGGAAATTTTGTGTTTTGCCATATTACTTTTCCAAGAGACATCTGGGTAATCAATAAGTCCCCCATTATTACCAGGTCCTGTGTTTTGGATATTTCTGTTATTTATCTTCAATAACATGGAGATAACTTTTTAAACAAATAAAGCAAGCTTGTAAATAAAATCCCACATTCACAATAGAACTCATTTGTGATCTCTAGCAACACATTGTCTCATGTATTGTTTCAAATAAATTTTAGATAAGAGATACTGATCTTATCCCTTTAGATAGCTGTATGAAATTACCATAATTAGAAAACAATTGCAACTACTTTATCTTGTAAAGCAAACACATCTAAGTCTTACCAATGAAAAGAAACATATTTAGCAACTGATTATTGCTAAATTAATAGTAAACACAGAGTAAAAAAATGCCATTTTAAAAATTTTAATTGATATAAATGTTTTCTTCATTATAGTCTCCTTTTAATTATCTAGCTAATAAGCACTAATAAGCTAGTAAAATACAAGTTAAGATAAGCTGTTTTAAATGCATTCCAGACACCTGCATCGTGTTTGACATGTAACCCCTCACATGCAGGAAGAATGAGTAAAAGAGCAATCTTTGGAATCAATCACAACAACATTAGTGAAATGTTGTTCACTCTATAATGTACTGAGTACTAGCATTTGCTGTCTGACATTCACCACACGTAGACATGGGAAACATTCTTCCAGTTCATAATCTGATCTTCGAGGGATTAAAACGATAGCAAATATGAAGCTCAATACCTAAAATATGTTATATCTTTTAATGAGTGAACAGTATAGTATGGGTGTATAGTATAGAAGAGAGTTGGCAAAAACAGTATTATTTACTAAAATTCCTTCCAAGGTATAAATCTCAGCTAGGAGCACATTGACTCTGCTTCGTTACCTTTTATTAGTTTTCCATTATAATGAATAATGAACATTTCAGGGTTTAAAATTCATAGAAGTTAAGGCTAAAGGCCATTTAACAATATAGATGGCCCAATAATCCCTATACCTGTACTGGTAATAGCTTAGTATCTTAGCAAAAGACATCTCAAAGACCTATTCTGAACTCAGACTGGTACACACCAGGAGTATCTTCACTGAAGTCAATGGAAATGTAGTGGTGTAAAGCTGGTGTAAATGAGATCAGAATCAGGACCCCAGTTTCTGAAATAGGCGTAGTTGAGCAAAATGTTCTATCACACAAATCTTTTTATAAATGATTAGTGCTGATCCAAATTCTCTGCATAAAAAGTTGTAAAATTTTCTGTAAGAGTATGTCAATTTTCACAAATTTTGATTGGAAAATTTGAGCATTGTCAAAATACTTCATTTTGATGTGTGTTTTGGTTCAGTTTTTGGAAACCAAATAATTTTAGTTTTCCCCTTCAGTTTTGGTATTTGACCCGCACACTACTTTTTCTCAAACGAAACAGAAACTAAAACAACCTCTTGCCACCTCTTCCCCCAGTTGGAAAATGGAGGGTTAAGGGAGGAAAAACTGTGAGAAAGTGGGGAAAATCCATTTTTCAGACCTTTTTCCTGTTTTCCCAACTTCTTCCAGCTAGAAAACAGCCAGAAAGTAGGTTTTCCCTCCACTTTATTTATTTATTTTTGTAAACAAGCTTTCTCCTTTACTCTTTTATAGAACTTGTGTTCCCAGTTAAAGCAACAACTCTGGCACAGATTCCATGATTTTTTGGTGACCTCTGCAACTTCAGGGCCTCAGCTGTCGGCCCCCCACAATGGGTGTCGAGGCTCAGGCTATCAGCTCCCTCTTTTCCCGGGTGGTTGGCAGGACTTGGGCTGTCAATCCCTCTCTCGGATGGCGGGGTGATCCCCAGGGCTCAGGCTGTGAACCCCAGGCAATAGGGCTTGGGCTACCAGCCCGGGCATCATGGGACTCAGGCTTCCATCAATTCTTGTTCATTACCTGTGACCTGTCTATGACATTTACTACATATAAACATGACAAAATCTTAGCCTTATTCCCTGTCCATTAGTCTAGTAGCTGGTTACCTTCCATGTAGGACCCTGTGTACTCTGCTGCACAAATGGGACCAAATTGCACAGCAAGCAGAATGGTGTCCCTAGTCTCTGTTTGCCAGAAGCAGGGAATGGGCGACAGGGGATGGATTACTTGATGATTTCCTGCTCTGTTCAATCCCTCTGAAGCACCTGGCATTGGCCATTGTTGGAAGACAGGATACTGGGCTAGATGGACCTTCGGTCTGACCCAGTATGGCCATTCTTATGTTCTAAACCAGGGGTAGGCAACCTATGGCACATGTGCCGAAGGTGGCATGCAAGCTGATTTTCAGTGGCACTCACGCTGCCTGGGTCCTGGCCGCTGGTCCGGGGGGCTCTGCAGTTTAATTTAATTTTAAATGAAGCTTCTTAAACATTTTTAAAACCTTATTTACTTTACATACAACAATAGTTTAGTTATATATTATAGAATTATAGAAAGAGACCTTCTAAAAACGTTCAAATGTATGACTGGCACGCGAAACCTTAAATTAGAGTGAATAAATGAAGACTCGGCACACCACTTCTGAAAGGTTGCCGACCCCTGTTCTAAACAATCTTAAATTCTACCTCAGTAACTCTTGGCATTGTGAAATACTCTTAATTCACGTCCCTCCACCCTTCTCACAAACATCCTGCTATGGCACATAGCTGAAAGTAGTCATTGACAACATTCATCATTTTTTAAAAAATGTTTACGATGAGGGTACTTCAACCTACACGTATATTGTGGTGATATGTATATCATGTTAAAGACAGACGTGTCACTTATATGTCCTTTATTACCATAGTAGCTGAGAACTTCACTATTATTAGTGTATTAACTCTCACAACATCCCAGATAGGAAAATCTTTTATCTCCATTTTACCAACGCGAAATTAAGGCACAGAGAGGCTCAGTGATTTGCACAAGATCACACAGGGAGTCTGTGGCAGAGCAGGGACTTGAACCTGAGTTTCCCAATAACTGTCTAGTGCCCTAAGCAAGTTATTTGGGAAATCCCAGAAAACTTTGTACCTCTCTCTGACATCATGTATTATCTCACTGTACACAACACACATATTCAAATATGTATTATACAACACACAAATATGGGCCTTTAATTGTATTACGATCTGTAACATACACAATACGGTTGCCCCTCAAAACTGAGATTCTTTTTTAATTAGTAAGAAAAAATAGTTATTAGTTTTACCGCAGCCTTTAACATTTTAAAATGTGTACAATTTATTTTACATAATAATATTACCTATTTTTCACAGATGGTTTAAATGCTTTAAGACTATTACAATTTCAACTGGCCCCTAGAAGTTTTTTTATATATATTTCCACACTTGATTTTTTGACAAAAAGTAGTAGTCTAAAAGAGGGCGTCTCACCTCTTTGACAAGGCTATTTTCCCACTCTTGCTAAGTAAGGTGAAGGACTGCAAATATAATAAGGAATTCTGGCAATCATTCTGTTGTTCAATATACTGTAATTGCTTTTTTCTGGGGAACAGACTGTGTAATTCATTGCCTGATATACTGTCCATCTTCACAAGTAATAGGCAATGTTAAAAACTAAAATGTATTGTGATTGTTTTCAAAATGTAAAAGTAATCTATTTATGTACCATACACTAACATATAGTCAGGAGCAGCAATAAGAAAAAAAGGAATTACTTATATTTGGCCCAATCCCCAAAATATGAAAGTCTTGCATAATTTTGTAATATCAAATCCCATTTGCTTTCCCTAACAAGCAAGCACTCTGACACCTCATGTGGGTAAAGTGAACATGATTTGGTCCTAAGATTTCTAGCCTCAGTTTCAGGGAACTGGGTATATTCAGAATATGGGTATAAATACCATTTCAAGCAATGATTCAGCAAATTCAGGGTGATTTAAATGCAACTCGCTGTGAGTAGTCACAAATTTAAAAGGGGAAATGGCGACATGGTTTTGAGAAGCATGTTTCTCTGACAACTCTCCCCTTCACTGGACTCAAAAACACATATTTGAAAAAATTCAAGTCTCTTTATTTAGAAATTATAATGATATGTCATTTAAATTATTGTCTGTTAGAAATGGCATGCCAAGTCACAGCTTGTTGCTGTATCATAACAGCACCAAAGAGACAGTCTATGTGGGCAACACATTTTCTTACTACTATATACACAGGATACCACAAGTTTCCATGATGTCACTAACAGGGCTGGCTGCAGGCCCATGTATGATAAAAGAGCAGTTTTTTTCCTATTCAGCCAGCCAGGCTGCCCTCAAGTCTTTTCCACTTGAACCGAAGTCAGTGAACCAAATAAATCTTTAGTGAAAATATACCTTAGAGAAACATTCAGCTATACCTTAAAAAAAAAAAACCAAGAACACCTAGGTTCTGTTACATTTATACGGTAGACAGCTGTTTTCGTCTTCACTTGGGGAATTTGGAGCTCAATTCAAATATCTATCTGAAAAAAGCCCAGTTTTAAACATTTAAGGCTTGCCGATCTTTGTAATTAAACCCTCCCGTTAAAGTCTTCCTTTGAAAGTAAACAAATAGGATGAGATCTACTGTAATTATTAAAGAAGGAACTTTCTGAGATGCTGTTTTTGTCTTTCCCCCCAAAATTAAATGTACAGGCTATGCTGCACAGAAGAGAAACTAATTGCACATGCGAGAATGTTAACTTGACCTCTAGCTTTTAGGCAAGCACTTTTATTTTGCTTTGTAATACAAATAAAAGTTCTAATTAGTCTCAAACATATTAAGCAATATGGTCACCTGCTAGATGGATCAGAAAACATTCTACCTCTAAAGATTTTATTTCTTTTATGCTGACTAACAAGTTCTGCCATACCCTTGATTACCAAGAAATTTTCTAAAATTACTACACATTTCCAAGGGGTCATTTTGTCAATACTGATCCAGTGCAGATGGAGAAAGTCCATATGTCGGATTAACAAAAAGCATTTCTTCCAGACACGTGGGGCCACCCATATAACAGGGTTCATCAGTTGTACTTCTGGAGCGTACCACATTCCTCCTATTTTTCTCTTGCTCATACCTGTTAAGTCTGCAAAATCGGAAAGCTGGACATTTTGTACATGTGATGAAATATCCCAATTTGCATATCAATAAATACTCATTACCTCATTTACATACTTCGGAGGTTATCCAATTGTTCAAGTGCCTTGCTCCTCTTCCATGTCAAATCTATTATTTTTCCCCATCCTTCTGAACTGGCTCTCCCTTAAGTTTGCCACACACTTCTTCCTCCCTGCTCCCAGTTCCCTACATAAGGTGACAGATAGCAAGTGTGAAAACTCATGACACTTTTGGGGGAGGGGGGCATAGTTGCATATTATATATAAGACAAAGCCCCTAATATTGGTATGTCTGGTCACCCTGTGCCTACATCACCTCTTTATATTTTCCCCTCCTCCCCCTTTCTCCCCACTGCTCATGTTCCACTATCTCTAGCTCCCCACTTTCCTTCTCTGGAGTTTGCCCCAACTCTTCGGATCTCCCACTGGAATTTCACCCCCTCTCTAGTTTAGCTCCCACTACATTCCCCTTCTCCATTACGTCTGGCTCTGCAGATTCTCTTTGAGTTTCCTCATCCATGCACTCTCAAGCTTAACACCTGCCTAAAGCATAATCCCCAACATGTCCTCAGCCAGAGACACGGCTAAAGCAATGTTCTACAGCAGTGTTTTTTCAAACTGTTCACCTTATTAGGATCTCACTGAATTATGCCTCATTATCAGAACGTCTCTATTTTATTTACTTTTCCACCCTGACTGCATGTTCTATTCTATGAAACGTGTGGTACAACATATACCGGCTTGCAAGAAAATTTTCAAAAGTATCTTTATGTCTATAGATTCTGTTCAGCTGTGTGAACTGCATTCTCTTTAAACACTAAAAACTAGAGTTAATCTTGTGATCCTTGAGACCCCCTCCAACAACTGTACGTCATTACATGTCTACATCACTGCTTTCTAATGAATGAACAATTATGCAATATACTTTAGCAGAATGTCATGTTGAACTTCCCAGACAGAAGTAAAAAATATTGCACAGTTGTAAGTAACAAAACCTGGAACACCACCAGTGTGCCACTGCCTACGGTACTACTGAGGCTAAAAGGGTTGTTGTACTGCATCAAATGACTGCAGTCTGTTACAATGCACTGACTTTGCTTCACACACAGCTCATTTAGGTGGTACAGTCTTACTGAATGATTGACTGCCATGAAAATATTGTGTCATACGCAATAGTTTCACAACACCCTTTCAGAATACACTCGGTGACATCATAATTATCCCACTCATATGACCTAGTTCAACACTTCACAGTTAGAAGACACTGCGGAATAAGTTGTTATACAAGACAGTATAAAATATAGAAACTAGATTAACACGAGTCCTAGACTGAGCTGTATCACCACCTGAGATGCAAAGATGGCTCATCATGTCTAACAGGTGGTCTCAAACCTGGCCAGGGTATCAACTACATATTTATAGAAAATGCATTTTGTAGACAAACTCCCAATCCATCTGTGACCAGGCGAACCACTACCTTTCCCTGTTCACAACTGCACAACACTCCTGTGGCAGCTACAGGAATTGCTTACATGGGAAAGTAATAGGCAAGTATGCAAGTGCATGTCTTTAATGCAACTTGTGGTGTTCTTTTTAAAAAAGTTCTCTCCCCTTTCACTTCCTCTTCTGTTGTGGCCCTTTCTATCTCTATCACTCCCCTGCTCATATATTTCTAGCTCATGCGCCTCTTCTCTGCTTTCAGAGGCTTCCCTGTAGCTTGGTTCTCTTCTCCCCCAGATATGATGTCCAATCGTCTGGTCGTCTTTTCTATTGGATACATTAACCCAGTTACCTCATTCCCTTCTTCCCTGTACATTTCTCTACCCTGATGGCCCCTGTTCCCTCTTTTCAGTGCAGAAACAGTTCCTTGTATAAGCAGCTATGATCGCTTCTCATAATTTCCAGATGCTTTTAGAGGCCTACAGGCTCTTCTTTGCAATAAAGAGACTGAGCACTCATAGAAGCAGCTGAAAACAAAAAGATGTGAGCAGGCAACTCTCTACAGACTTCCAACAAGAGTTCTTCGGGCAGCCCCCATGCCTCCGGACCCTGCGCCCCCAGCTGGGCACTTCCCCTCCCAGGCTCCAGCTGCGCTGGGGAAGCACCGGCCGGGGGCGCAGGGTCTGGGGGCTGCCCGGCAAACCGTGAAGCGGGTAGCGCTCGAGCAGCCCTTTTCACATGGCTGGGAGGGAAGAGGGGGAATGCGGGGTGCTCAGGGGAGGGGGCGGAATTAGGGCAGGGACTTTGGGGAAGGGGCGGAGTTGAGGCGGGGAAGGGGTGGTGTTGGGGCGGGGCCGGGGGTGGGAAAGGGGTGGGGCCAGGGCCCCATGGAGTGTCCTCTTTTTTTATTTTTTAAATATGGTAACCCTAACTACTGATCTATGCCAATTTGCTTTTTGTGATATCACTATGATGCAGGGGCGGCAGGTTTGTAAAATTTTTGGCGGTGCCCAGAATGGGTCCAATTCCCGCCCACCCGCCACACCTGCCTAAGGCTCTGGAAGGGAGTTTAGGTGAGGGGGCATAGGAGGGGGTGCAGGCTCTGGGAGGGAGTTTGAGTGCAGGAGGGGGTTTGGGGTGCAGGCATGGGGCTGGGGCAGGGGGTTGGGGTGCAGGAGGAGATGTGGGGGCCAGGCTCTGGGAGGGAGTTGGGGTGAAGGCTCTGGGCTTGGGCAGGGTTGGAGTGCAAGAGAGGGTGAGAAGTATGGTGCCTAACTCGGGCTGCTCCTGAAAGCGACCCGCACACCCTTCTGGCAGCGACTCCTAGGCGGGGAGGCCGGGGGGTCTTCGTGCGCCGCTGCCCACAGGCACTGCTCCTGCAATTCCCATTGGCTGCAGTTCCCGGCCAATGGGAGCTGTGGAGTTGGCGTTCGGGCAGGAGCAGCGCACAGAAAACACACCCCTCCAGGGCCACAGGGATGTGCCAGCTGCTTCTGGGAGTGATACGGAGCGAGGATGGGCAGGAAGCCGCCTTAGCCTCACTGCAGTGGCAGTGGCCAGGGGTCCCTGGGCCCTTTTAAATCACTTGGGGGCCGCAGACAGGGCTGGAGATGCTCTGGGGGGAGCCGGGGGAGAGACTCGGCCCTGAACATTGGTGGAGCCGGCCACCGTGCTCTGAATATTCCTGGAGCCCGGGCACCACGGGCCCATATAACTCGCCGCCTCTGCTATGATGCGCTGCTTTAGAAAAGATAATATTTCACGATGTAAGACCTGCTTTTTAAAAGCCATGCATCATTGCTATTTAAATGAACTGATTATGTTACTCACCTTTTCATCTCATTCATAATTTTTTTCTATAAAACTTTTGAAGGAGATATTGAATGCAATAGTCCAGAAAAAGTAACATTAAATACTGAAAAGCTCCATACCTAATAAGCAAGCAACTGTGACAGTACCTATCAGAACCTCTAATGCACAAGTACTGCAACTGTGAAAACCAGAGGTTTAACTTATGGGGAGTTGTCCAGACTCAGAGGTGGATCAGCAGATTCACCTAGATTCTCAGTGGTTCTGCCACAAACTGTTTATAGAGGGAAATGATTCAATATGCTTTTTATTAATTTTAATAAAAGTTATAAACATGCATGAATAAAATACAAAAACTGATCACTAAAGCTAAATAATATCAGTTAAATGAGTTAGCTGCAAAATTGGTGTAAAATCATCAGTTCAGTCAAATTAACACGCTAAGTAATCATTTCTTAATTCTGCAACAGGAAGTTAAAGAAGGCATCTTGCAGTTTAGCTTTAAAATGGGATTAGATCAAAGTACAGTGTGGAACTTCTTGTATGCAGCTGCAGGGTCCACAGGGACACTTAGTATGGGGTGATTTATACACAAAATAAGTGTTCAGGTAGACAAGCCCTTAGGGTTAGTTTTAGGGAATATTCTTCCGCACCTCCCTCTTGTGGCATAACCAGGATCTCATATACACCTATTTCTCTCATACCAACATTCATAGCGTAACTGCTTGCTCTACTTCACAAGCTACTGTCACAGTCACAAACTACACCAAAGATTTCTCTATGAACTAGGAATCTGTGCTTTTTCATACACACAAATTTGTCTTTGTGCCAAGCAGATAATATTTACAAGCAGATGAGTTGTAATTCACAAATGAGGTGGACTGAAAGGAAAATGCATGGAACACCCTGGGAACTGGAATTAGGAGGATTCACATAGCTCTGTCTGGAAATGCTATTTTAGTATTAAAGGCAAACTACTATCAGCTATTGGAAAATACTAAGATACCAATCTTGACTGTACCAAGATACCAACTGTGACCTCAACTGCTAAAAAAACCTAACCGCAACTAGAAACAGAAAAATACAGCATAGGAACCACGTAGGAAAATTTCTTATATGGTCATATTATTAAAGTATTAACAGCATTTTCAAAATATAAAAAAGCATATGTTCTTCCACTAGATTAGAAAGCAGGTCAATTTGCTATCAAAACTTTTGCTATTGCAGGAGCAAATCTTTCAGTTAACTAAATGCTTCAGACTTTACATAAGATATCAGTGAAAATAGCAAATAAAATACTTTATAATGCCATGAAAGAACCACGGTCTTAAATTATTTCACTGTGTCATCAAAATATTTTCCAAGCAGGCTTGGCAAATATCACACATGTTTCATTAACTTTTTAATATAATCATAAGAGAAGTAGTAACTGTGCAAACTAAGTTGTAGAACTCCTACCAAAAATAAAGTAAAAGTAAATGGGGTGAATTCTGTATATGATTATACTCTCTGCAACCACATTGCAAACCATAGGATTAAAGGTTGTAGAGTCAGAAATATGTCCGTCTATAGAAGCACCACACATACATATTTCTAGTTTCCTATTGCTACTAATTGTTATTTTTATTTTGCTCTATTGCTATAATTTTGGTGGCTTCCTTTCTAAGAAAAAGAAGGGGGGAAAAACACAGCAATGAAGAGATAATTTAATTTATTTTTGGCAGTCCCAAGAAACACAAAGAAAATAAATCAGAGTATGCTTAAAATAGCAAAGCAAAGAACAGCCACAAAGCTGTGCGTCTTCCAATTTTAAACTTAACAGGGAAACTCTACAAAGCTATTTTCTCAGAGGGTAGTCAATTAATTTAGTGCCCTGTCTTCCCTCTTCTCCCTCGGTTTGCACACTTAGTGCAAAAACATCTCTATGTACAAAGGAGAGAGCTATGACACATCAACCTCATGTACTTGGTCTCTCGATTGTACCATTCCAGGGCAAAAACATGAAAGCTGGCTTGCGAAGCACAGCCTGTTAATCCCTTTCCTTTAAAAAGGGCCCAAACAGATGAGATACAGTCGCAAGAGAACAGTGTGTGGCCTTTCTCTCTTTTTCCCTCAGCCAACAAGCCTCCACCTCCACCCCAAACAAATTCTCTCTGGTCAAAGATAGGTCCTTGGGCTTTCAAGTCTATACCTTCTAGTGGAACCCATCTGCTTACAAGCAAGAAGACCTATGGCCATCCACCTCTAAAGCAGCAGACCTCACCACTGTCTCACCCGCTTTAAAGGACGCCCATAAATAATGCCAGCCCAGATCTCAAACAGCGTGGATTAGATTTTTAAGTTCCTGATGTTTTTCTTTGAGAACAAAAAGTCAACCAGACCAGAGGCCTTTCTCCATAGTTCCACCTGCCTTGGACCATGAGTTGCAGCCACCAATTGGGAAATCCTTCATCTATGTGAATTTAGCACTGCAACTCAGGATTCTGGGGTCCATTCTGACTTCCCTATAAACATGGGCACTCTATAACCAAGTGTTAACCATTTGCACAGGAGGCGGTGTGGCATTGTGAATGAAAGAAAGCATAAAGTCAAATAAAGTAAAACTTAATTAAATTCAATTGTACCATAGAATCACTCTGGATAGAAATTCCATACTTGAACAATAAGAGTATAGCAGATGGAATATAATTCTGACCACCTAACCAGGATGGTGACAGAGATCATAAAACGCTCAGGGAGATTACAGAGACTACAAAGGCAGAAAACACAATAATAATAGAGGATAAACTATCCTTATATTGACTGGGTATATGTCACCTCAGGAAGGGATCCAGAGATGAAATTTCTGGACATACTAAATGACTGCTTTTTAGAGCAGCTTCTCATGGAAACCCACAAGGAGAGAGGCAATTCTTAATTTATTCCTAAATGAAACAGGATCTGGCCCAAGAGGTGAATATAGCTGAACTCTGGAATAGTGACCATAATGTAATTAAGTTTAACATCCTTATAGGAGGAAAAATGCCAAAGAAACCCACCACAGTAGCACGTAACTTCAAAAAGAGGAATTACACAAAAATGAGGAAGCTAGTTAAACAGAAACATAAAGGAACAGTCACAAGGGTGAAATGCTTGCAAGCTGCATGGACACTCTTTAATAGAGTCCTCATAATAGAGGCTCAAACTATATGTATACCCCAATTAAAATGCCACCATGGCTAAAGAGCAGGTTGTTAGAAGCAAAAAGGCAACCTATAAAGATTGGAAGGCAAATTCCTACTGAGGAAAAAGGGAAGGTGCATAAATTCTGACAAGTCACATTTAAAAGTATAATAAGGCTGGGGAAGAAAGAATTTGAAGCGCAATTAGCTAAAGACACAAAAACTAATAGCTAAAAATGTTTTAAGTACATCAGAAGCAGGAAACCTGCCAAACAGGAAATGGGTCCACTGGACAGTGCGAGGGAGTTTAGAGGGGAAGAGTGTGAGGGGGGAGGTTAGATACACTTACCATTCCTTAAACTTAAAGCCAAAAAACACCCCCTGATAAAAACAAAACAACAACAAAGGAACGAACTGCAGGAGTAAAAAGAGAATGCAGGCAGAAGTCCAGCAACAGAGTGGGAGCTACCCAGTTTATTGCACCCAATGCAGCATGTGTGATTACCTGCCCTATCGGCAGGTGGCACGTGTGTACATTTTCGGTGCAAGAAGCTCCTGGCCCTTAGACACCATATACGGGCTTTGGAGAACAGAGTGACTGAACTGGAGGAGCTAAGGGAGACAGAGAGGTGCACAGATGAGACTTTCCGGGTCACAGTAGAATGGTCCCACCCCCCAGTCTGACAGCATCTGTGCTATTGAGGAGGATGAAAGTCTCAGGGAAGGAAAACATCCAACTGGAGCAGAGGGAAATGATCCCATAGTTGGGACCCTCCTTCCAGAGGATGTTGTGGTATCCTCTTACCTCTCCAGATACCTCTCCGGGGGAGGGAACTCCAGTTATTAGGAAGAGACAGGTATTGGTATTGGGCGATTCGATCATTAGAAACGTAGATAGTTGGGTTTGTGATGACTGTGAGAACCGCATGGTGACTTGCCTGCCTGGTGCGAAGGTTGCAGACATCTCGAGGCATCTAGATAGACTTATATGTAGTGCTGGGGGGGAGCTGGTGGCCGTGGTAGGTACCAATGACATAGGGAACGACAGGAGAGAGGTCCAGGAGGCCAAATCTAGGCTGCTAACTAATATATTGAAGTCCAGGACCTGTATGGCAGCATTTTCTGAAATGCTTCCAGTTCCATGCGCAGGGCCAGTTAGACAGGCAGAACTGCAGGGTCTCAATGCGTGGATGAGACAATGGTATAGGGAGGAGAGGTGTAGATTTATTAGGAACTGGGGAAACTTTGGGGAAAGGGGGAGCCTATACAGGAAGGATGGGCTCCACCTAAACCAAAATGGAACCAGACTGCTGGCACTTAAAATTAAAAAGGTCACAGAGCAGTTTTTAAACGAAGGGCTGGGGGAAAGCCGATAGGTGCAGAGGAGCATGTGGTTCAGACAGAGACATCACTTACGGGAGGATCTATTCATGGAGATTCCCTATGTCCTACTAAGGAGGACAGGCTGGAAGATGATAAAATACAGCTAGGATCTGATGAGAAACAGTCAAATGAAAAAAAGTCTCATTCAATTACATCACATAATGGCAGAGAGCTAAAAAGTGACAAGTTTTTAAAGTGCTTATATACAAATGCTAGAAGTCTAAATAATAAGATGGCTGAACTAGAATGCCTTGTATTAAATGAGGATATTGCTATAATAGGCATCACAGAAATTTGGTGAAATAAGGATAATCAATGGGACACAGTAATACCAGGGTACAAAATATATCAGGAGGACAGAACAGGTCATGCTGGTGGGGAGTGGCACTATATGTGAAAGAAAGCATAGAATCAAATAAAGTAAAAATCTGAAATGAACCAAACTGTATCATAGAATCTCTATGGATAGTATTTCTATGCTCAAACAATAAGAATATAGAAGTAGGGATATATACTGACCACCTGACCACAATGGTGATAGTGACTGTGAAATGATCAGGAAGGTTAGAGAGGTTATTAAAATAAAAAACTCCATAATAATGGGCGATTTCAACTATCCCCATATTGACTGGGTATATGTAACCTCAGGACGGGATGCAGACAAAGTTTCTTGACACCTTAAATGACTGCTTCTTGGAGCATCTCGTCCTGGAACCTACCAGAGGAGAGGCAATTCTTGATTTAGTCCTAAGTGGAGCACAGGATCTGGTCCAAGAGGTGAATATAGCTGGACTGCTTGGCAATAGTGACCATAATATAATTAAATTTAACATCCCGGTGACAGAGAAAACACCACAACAGCCCAACACTGTAGCATTTAATTTCAGAAAGGGGAATTACACAAAAATGAGGAGTTTAGTTAAACAGAAATTAAAAAGGCACAGCACCAAAAGTAAAATCCCTGCAAGCTGTATGGAAACTTTTTAAAGACACCATAATACAGGCTCAACTTAAATATATACCCCCAATTAAAAAAAAAAAAAAAAAAACCAAGTAAGAGAACCAAAAAAGAGCCACCGTGGCTAAACAACAAAGTAAAAGAAGCAGTGAGAGGCAAAAAGGCATCCTTTAAAAAGTGGAAGTTAAATCCTAGTGAGGAAAATAAAAAGAAGCATAAACTCTGGCAAATGAAGTGTAAAAATATAATTAGGAAGGCCAAAAAATAATTTGAAGAACAGCTAGCCAAAGACTCAAAAAGTAATAGCAAAAAACTTTTTAAGTACATCATAAGCAGAAAGCCTACTAAACAACCAGTGGGGTCACTGGACAATCGAGAGGCTAAAGGAGCACTCAAGGACAATAAGGCCTTTGCGGAGAAACGAAATGAATTATTTGCATCAGTCTTCATAGTTGAGGATGTAAGGGAGATTCCCAAACCTGAGCCCTTCTTTTTAGATGACAAATCTGAGAAATTGTCCTAGATTGAAGTATCATTAGAGGAGATTTTGGAACAAATAGATAAACTACACAGTAATAAGTCACCAGGACCAGATGGTATTCATCCAAGCGTTCTGAAGGAACTCAAATGTGAAATTGCAGAACTACTAACTGTAGTCTGTAACCTATAATGTAAATCAGCTTCTTTAACAAATGACTGGAGGATAGCTAATGTGATGCCAATTTTTAAAAAGGGCCAGTAAGCTTGATTTCAGTACTTAGCAGACTGGTTGCAATGATAGTAGAGTAAAGAACAAAATTGTCAGACACATACATGAACATAATTTTTGGGGGAAGAGTCAACTTGGTTTTTGTAAAGGAAAATCATGCCTCACCAATCTACTGTAATTCTTTGGGAGGGTCAACAAGCATGAAGTGGGATCCAGTGGATATAGTGTACTTAGATTTTGAGGAAGCTTTTGACAAGGTCCCTCGCCAAAGGCTTTTGAGCAAAGTAAGCTGTCATGGGATAAGGAGGAAAGTCCTCTCATGGATTAGTAACTGATTAAAAGATAGGAAACAAAGGGTAGTGTAGCGGGGTGGACACCCGCTCCTGCCTGGGAGGGCTGCAGCTCTAAAAGCTGGGCTGATTGGGGAAGCAGCCGCAGCTGGGCCCCAATCAGGCCACAGCTGGCCTGTATAAAAAGGCTGTGAGCCAGGAGCCCAAACAGTCTCTCTCTAGCTGTAGAGGGAGATAGGCCTGGCTGCAGGGAGCTAGAGACAGGGTACCTGAGTGGAGCAGGGCTGGGGAAAGGCAGAGGAGCTGGGGAGATCCAATCTGGAAAGCCCCAGGCTGCAGCCTAGCATAAGGCTAATAGGTACTGGGGGTTGTAGAGGGCAGCCCAGGGATAGGCAAAGGCAGCAGGTCCAAACCCAACCTTGCCAGTGATGAGTAGGCTGATACTGCAGTCTGCCCCAGGGCGTGGGGGCTAGACGAGGACTGACAGTAGCCTTATACTGAGGTGAGGTGGGGTTAGCGGGTGGGGGTTCCTGTGGGAGGGGAGACCCTGAGAGAAAGGGGTTACTGCCAGGGGGCAGCACCCGAGCTATCAGGGCACCGGAGTCCAGGGAGAGACAGGGGGCCAAGTGGTAGTGGATCACCGGCCTGCAGAGGGCGCTCCAGGCTGGAAATCGAGCTAATTCCTTGAGAGACCAGCAGGAGGCGCTGCCAGGTGAACCTGCGCCAGCTTACAGGTAGTAATAAATGGTCAGTTCTCAGAAAGGAGAAAGGTAAATAGTGGTGTCCCCCAGGGGTCTGTACTGGGACCAATCTTATTCAACATATTTATAAATGATCTGGAAAAAAGGGTAAACAGTGAGGTGGAAAAATTTGCAGATGATACAAAACTACTCAAGATAGTTAAGTCCCGGACAGACTGTGAAGAGCTACAAAAGGATCTCTCAAAACTGGGTGACTGGGCAACAAAATGGCAGATTAAATTCAGTGTTGATCAATGCAAAGTAATGCACATTGGAAAACATAATCCCAACTATACATATAAAATGATGGGGTCTAAATTAGCTGTTACCACTTAAGAAAGAGATCTTGGAGTCATTGTGGATAGTTCTCTGAAAACATTCACTCAATGTGCAGCGGCAGTCGAAAAAGCGAATAGAATGTTGGGAATCATTAAGAAAGGGCTAGATAAGAAGACAGAAAATATCATACTGCCGCTATATAAATCCATGGTATGCCCACATCTTGAATAAAGTGTGCAGATGTGGTAGCTCCATCGCAAAAAAGAAATATTGGAATTGGAAAAGGTTCAGAAAAGGGCAACAAAAATGATCAGGAGTATGAAACAGCTTCCGTATGAGGCAAGATTAATAAAACTGGGACTTTTCAGCTTGGAAAAGAGACGACTAAGGGGGGTTATGATTGAGGTCTATAAAATCATGACTGGTGTGAAGAAAGTAAAGAAGTGTTATTTACTCCTTTTCTTATAACACAAGAACAAGGGGTCACCAAAAGAAATTAATAGGCAGCAGGTTTAAAACAAACAAAAGGAAGTATTTCTTCACACAATGCACAGTCAACTTATGGAATTCTTTGCCAGAGGATGTTGTGAAGGCCAAGACTCAAACAGGGTTCAAAAAAGAACTAGATAAATTCATGGAGGATAGATCCATCAATGGCTATTAGCCAGGATGGGCAGAGATGGTATCCCTAGCCTCTGTTTGCCAGAAGCTGGGAATGGGTGACAGAGAATGGATCACTTCATGATTACCTGTTCTGTTCATTCCCTCTGGAGCACCTGGCATTGGCCACTGTCAGAAGACAGGATACTGGACTAGATGAACCTTTGGTCTGACCCAATATGGCTGTTCTTATGACAATCAAGGTGCTACGGGAGCACTCAAAGAAGACAAGGCCATTGCAGAGAATCTAAATGAAATCTTTGCATTAGTCTTCACTGCAATTGATATGAGGGAGATTCCCACACTTGAGCCATTCTTTTTAGGTGACAAATCTGAGGAACTGACCCAGATTGAGGTGTCAGTAGAAGAGGTTTGGGAAAAAAAACTAATAAATTAAACAGCAATCAGTAACCAGAACCAGGTGGTATTCACCCAAAAGTTCTGAAAGAATTCATATATGAAAGTGAAGAACTACTAGCTGTAATATGTAAGTTACTGCTTAAATCAGTTTCTGCACCAGATGACTAGAAGGTAGCTGATTAAAAAAAATTGGCATTTTTTGAAAGTCCCCAGAGGCAATCCCGGCAATTACAGGCTGATAAGCCTTACTTCAGTACCAGGCAAACTGGTTGAAACTATAGTAAAGAACAGAATTTATCAGACACACAGATGAACACAATATGTTGGGGGAAGAGTGAACACTGCTTTTGTAACGGGAAATCATGTCTCACTAATTTAAGGGAGTCAATAAGCATGTTGGCAAAGGTGATCCAGTTGATATAGTGTACCTGGACTTTCAGAAAGGCTTTGACAAGGTCGCTCATCAATGGTTCTTAAGTGAGCTAAGCAGTCATGGGATAAGAAGAAAGGTCCTCTCATGGATCAGTAACTGATTAAAAAGATAGGAAACAGAGTAGGAATAAATGGTCACTTTTCACAATGGACAAAGGTAAACCGCATGGTCCCCCTGTTGCGAGAGAACTGGATTTGACATAACTTGCAGCCAGCGTGTGCACTTAGCCCCCGTAAGCTGGAAGTGAGAAAACAACAGAGTCAGAAATCTGGCTTTGGCTCAGACAGACAGAACAAAAACAAGCTGCAGTTTTACTGACTGGGATAGATAAAGTGAAAGGACAGATTCATTAGAAGGGGAGAAGCATGGAAAACTGACCTTGATTCTGTTTGTCTGTGTTTGTAAGGGTTTTTTTGTTTGTTTGTTTGTTTTGCTCAAGCTGCTTTCCTGATAAGTAGAATAATGAATTATTATTGGCTGTTGATAGGGAAATTGTTAGCGTATTTGGGGCCATTATGAGTTATGTCTGGAGAAAATCTATAAAGAATTTAGTTAGAAAGTGTGGTTTGGAGAAGTTTGGATGTTCTATGAACAAGGAGTCACTGACAAATACTCCCCAGCAGCTAGGCAGAAGGCTGGCCACCATAATCCTGTTACTGTCATTTGACACTACCTCAGGCTATGGGTAACTACATTTCTTTGGCGTGCTCTAGACCAATTGCTATTTTAGATGTGCTTTGTACTCAATAAAAACAAGGATTTTTGGATGGAAGCAGTCTTGTGTGTACCAATCATTTATCAGATGGAGGTGCTGTGTCCTCCACTGATTTATTTCCTGACACCATTTGAAAAACAGAGACTAGTTACCACAGCTTTGGGTTCAGATAACCCCAGGTAACACATCTGATCTATACTGGGACCTGTGCTGTTCAATGTATTCATAAATGATCTAGAAAAGGAGATGAACTGTGAGGGATGTCAAAATTTGCAGACAATACACAATTACTTAAGATAGTCAAGTCCAAAGCTGACTGCAAAGGGATCTCACTAAACTGGGTGACTTGGCAACAAAATGGCAGATAAAATTCAATGTTTATAAGTGTATATTACTGCGCATTGGAAAATATAATGACAATCATATATAAAAAATAATGGGGTCCAAATTAGCTGTTGCTACTCAAGCAAGCTCTTGGAATAATTGTAAATAGTTCTCTGAAAACATCTGCTCAATGTGTAGCAGCAGTCAAAAAAGTTAACAATGTTAGGAACCTTTAGGAAAGGAAGAGATAAAAGAACAGAAAATATCATAATTTCACTATATCAGTGGTTCTCAAACTATGGGGCGAGTCTCCCAAGGAAGGTGCAGGAATGTGTCAAGGGAGGCATGACATGTTGCCTTTATTAATTATTATTATTATTTATTAAAGAGAGACCTGGCTGTCAGCCCTAGGTGTCGGGGACTCATGCGGAAGGGGCCGTGCATAACAGGGAGGCGGGGGTAAAGGAGACAGCTGCCCTGGAGCTGATAGCTGGAGCCCGCCACCTGGGCTCAGGCTCTCCTTGCCCCGTTCCTCAATCCAATCACCAGGAGGCAGCCTGGGCTTGAGCTCTCCTTCTCCCGCACCAATCCCTGACCAGGAGGCAGCCCAGGCTTGAACTTTCCTCCCCACCCCTATTCCCTCACCTGGAGGTGGCAGGGTTCTGGCTGTAAGCCCCGTGGTGGCAGCACCAGCACAGAAGTAAGGGTGGCAATGGGACGCTAAGTCTGCTGTGAAAAGTGATATTGACGAATATCACTTTTCACGTTGCCACCTTACTTCTGTGCTGCTGCTGGCATGGTGCTACCTTCAGAGCTGGGCACCACGCAAACAGCTGCTGCTCTTCGCTCTGCCTTCAGAGCTGGGTTGCGGTATATGTACTTGGGGGTGGGGGAGGGCATAAATCACTACAGACACAAAGAAAGGGGGCCCAATCAAATAAGTTTGAGAACCACAGCACTATATAAATCCATGGTCTACTCACCCCTTGATTACTACGTGCAGTTCTGGTGGCCCCATCTCAAAAAAGATATATTAGAATTGGAAAACGTACGGAGAAAGGCAACTAAAATGATTAGCGATACAGAACAGCTTCCACATGAGGAAAACTTAAAAATAATGGGACTGTTGAGCTTAGAAAAGAAACAACTACGGGGGATATGACTGAGGTCTATAAAGTCATGATTGATGTGAGGAAAGTGAATTAGGGAGGGGTTATTTACCTCTTCACAGAGTACTTGATGAAATTAATAGGCAGCAGGTTTAAAACAAACAAAAGGAAATACTTCTTCACCCAATGCATAGTCAACCTGTGGAACTCATTCCCACTGTGAAGGCCAAAAGTATAACTGGGTTCAAAAAAGAATTAGATAAGTTTATGGATGATAGGTCCATCAATGGCTATTAGCCAAGATGGTCAAGGATGCAACCCCATAGTCTGGGTGACCTTAAACCTCCAACTGTCAGAAGCTGGGACTGGATGACAGTGAATGGATCATTCAAAATTGCCTTGTTCTATTCATTCCCTGTGAATCATCTGGCACTGGTCACAATCAGAAGACAACAAGGAGTCTGGTGGCACCAGATGCATCCGAAGAAGTGAGGTTTTTACTCACGAAAGCTTATGCCCAAATAAATCTGTTAGTCTTTAAGGTGCCACCAGACTCCTTGTTGTTTTTGTAGATACAGACTAACACGGCTACCCCCTGATACTTAATCAGAAGACAGGATCTGGACTAGAGGAACAATTGGTCTGGCCCATTCTTATGATTTTATATAATATTTGGCATTGATCTTAAAGCCACTGTTCCTGGAGTTGGATGATTACATGAGAATCCTTTTATTAAAAATCATGTAAATTTCTAGTCCTCATGGCTGCAGAAAAAAGCTTGAAAATATGTAACAAAGACAAAATAAAAAGGGCAACTTCCTCTCCCAAAAATGTATTAATATTATGAATCCATTATTTTTGGGACCTGACTCATGGTTTTGAATGCTTGTGGTTGGTAATATTGTTTTTTATTTAAATGTACCTTTATCAATTTGTAAAATGTGAACATCAATATTTAAATAGATTTTTCAAAGAGTACTTTTAAGGAAGACCCTCAGATTGTAGCAAAATTAGAAAATGAATATTTAGTGGACTGCTTTTTTCTTTTGCTATTAGTAGTGCAGATAATTTGGAGGTAGGAGAGATACGGCTGTAAAAATACAACAATCTAAGAAATATTACTCTCTTGGGAAAACAAAAATCTTGATAATTAGCCAACAGACAAATTACAAAGTGTCTGATAGCTCAATAAATTTATAGGGGGATTATTAGGCCAAATTTGATCCAAAATTCAGGTTTTATTTAAATACTTTTTACAAAACCTGAATTACTCATTTTTAATTCCAGTAGAAACCAGGATTAAACAAATAGCATTCTTATGCAGTAGGAGAAACAGTATATTGTACTAGTTATGACAAAAATTAAATTGTCAAGAAACTGACTACAAAGGAAAGTGAGTTAACTATTTTTAGTTTTTTGCAGTTCTTGGACAAATAGTATAGTGAAAGTTTATTAGTTCTTGTAAATTGTTTCATTTTTAATAATTTAAGGTCTCATTTGTAGCATAGGCAAGGGTATTTAAATTTTTAATAGATGATAATTAAACTGAAATGTTCCTATTAAATTAATTCTCTAGTGCCTATGCACATTTTGGGAGCCACCATGTTGTAAGTAGTAATAATAATAAATGGTACAGTTTTCCATGGTATTAAAAACTTATTAAATCTTGAATTTGCTGGATCTTAAAAATGTTTCTTTTCAAACAGCAAAACACAACATATGAAAATGTCACTACATCAGCATGTTATCTGAGATAATTAGGAGGCTGGAGTGATGAAAAATGTTAGAACAAATTATTAAAACTAATAAAAAAAAAAAACAGGTTCTGTTTCCATCATGGACATTGCTTTCTAGAAATAGATGAAAATAAGCCTTGCAATTTCTCTTCCTTTTTTGTTGAGAATGTTTTCACTGCTTACAGAAGAAGCACTTAACCTTCAGTTGTCAGAGGTTATGCAAACTGTGTTGACACAACTATATATGCAAATTGAATTCCTCAGAAGGAGTGGAAAAAATTGTGGTTTGTGGTTTATCTGGGCTTCAAGTTTACAAAGAAGTGTTAAAAGCCTGACTCTAAAGTCATTTTCCAGTACTGTTGATTAATATAATCTTGTAGAATATTTCAAAAGCAACCAAACATTTAAAATGAAAAAAAGTTGAACAGTTGGCATTAATACCAATTTATTATCATTCTGCGTGTGCCGTGACACATTTATTGCATTAGTGCCTAGATGCCTCATCTAGGCCAATTCCACTAGGCACTGTACAAACAGTCCCTGCCTCAAAAAGCTTTTATGGAGCTTCATCATGCTACTTCTCGTTATAATTACAAGTGCACCCCAAACAGCAGCCCCAAACACAATAAAAGTATCACTGTTCAAACAACTGTACTGCACTATTCTTGAGAACACTCTTAGCAGTCTTGCTGTTTCACTGTGACATTCATGATAAGCAAACAAATTTAGAGAATTTTAGATAAATACATGGAGGTAGTAGAGATACTACTGTAAAAAATACATCTAAACCATTTGTAGAGATTGCTGGGTGTTTTCTTAGAGGAGGAAAATCTGTTTTAAAGGATCTGGAGGCATTTTTTAATTTAATTTAGTTTGGACAATGATTGGGGAGGGAATATAATGTGAATATTTATGTAGTTATAAATCCAAGGTAACAAAGAAAATCCCACTTTTTATGAGACTAACAGGTCTGCAGGATACTCAGTCAAGCTACTCTTTATTTCATATATTTAAAAAAAACTAATTATGCAAAAACAAAGCTAATAACACAAGTTATTACAATAAAAACCTCTTACTAACAACCGCATCATCTAAATAATTTAGTCTCCGCTACAAGAACCAGATAAAATGTTGATTATCAAGACATAATTTCATTATACAGTAAGACTGGAACAGCAGGGTTAGTTACTTTTAAGCATTTAAAATTAGGGAATTCAACATTGATTTTTCTACTATTTACTTTTTCTACAAGGCCCCTAAATTACTTCTATTGCCCCAGCAGTTTCCAAAAGCACCTTCCAAGGACACCCCTTTTGGCTTTCACTTGGGGAATTCTTCAGTAGTTTCAACGTTTTATCAATGCTGCATAAGGCAAGTCTGAAGCAAGAAGCAGGTTGTTTAAAACACCATCAGCACATTTAAAAGATGACACCTGGGTTCTGTAACGGATCATACTTTGTCTTGCTCATTTGCACACTTATTAATGTGCACATATGAAAATGAACAAACCTTATGCTCTATTACTATTCTTAAGAATATGAGCTGCTTATCCTTCTTCTCAAGCCAATATGCAAAAAACTATTTTTAGTGCTCATACTATGAATTGAGCAAGTAATCAGTAACTCATTTGAATAGAATTTATCCCACTTTTTAAAGATGAAAAGAATTTAACAAGGCACAAATTCTAATGAAGATATTTTTCCACTAAAATTATTAGGATTGAGCCTACAATCTGTTTAGGTTCGTATATGACTCCCATCACACAAGCCACAGAACAAACCATCAGATGCTAAGGACTTTTGATCACTACCATCCTGCTTCCAATTCAAACTACTGACCTAGTGGTGAAAGGCTGCCCCACTATCAAGTTTTTGAGCCAATCAATCCCATTATATTGCTCCCACTTTTAAACAAAAGACATGGATTGGCTGAGGTGCTTGAGAGATGTCCATCACTAGTAATCACAAACCAGATCACTCCCTCCTATGGGAGCAACAATGAGGCAGTTATGAAACTTCTTGCTAGATTTATCCGGTCATTTGGACAGGGCCCCTCCCCAACTACAGTGGATAAAGCACTGGATTTGGCTCCCAAAGCCTGCAGGTCTCAGGGAAATCAACTGAAACCCTAGGGCTATCCATACAGAGGCTCTATGCATCAAAATACCTTTGGGGCCTCATCATGACAGTACGGCTCCACTACCTCACTGCTCTTTGAACACCGCCCACCTTATACCGAAGTGTAGGATTTCCAGGGACAGAGAGCACTACAAAAAGGGTAATGCAGCCTGATTCCCTGTGGGATTGTTTCGGTGTATTGCCATGGCCTGCTCATACTCCATGATCTCTCCCCTCCCACCCTTCCATGCTATATGAGAAAAATATGTACTTTCCATGCTCATCCAGGCTTGGAGATATACTTTAACAGCAGTTACCTCCAATATGGGATGAAGAATGATGTTTTATTATTGGAGTTTAATATGTAATGCCACACACACACACACTATATATATATATATATATATATATATAGTCCAGCAATAAACATGAGACACTGCTAGAGTCCCTTCCCAAGAATTGTATAAAACAATCTTGAGCAAACATAGGATGAAGTATGTTTACTTAAAAAATAAACAGGTACTATACCAAGGTATTGACTTTACCACAGTATTTACTGAATTCATGCTTTTATGTTTTTGTTTTAGACTAAGGGTATGTCTACACTACCCACTGGATCGGCGGGCAGCGATCGATCCAGCGGGGATCGATTTATTGCGTCTAGTGTAGACACGATAAATCGACCCGAGTGCTCTCCCATTGACTCGTGTACTCCAGCGCCGCGAGAGGTGCAGGCAGAGTCCACGGGGGAGTGGCAGCAGTCAACTCACTGCAGTGAAGACACCACGGTAAGTCGATCTAAGTACGTTGACTTCAGCTATGTGAATAACATAGCTGAAGTTGCATAACTTAGATCGATCCCTCCCTTCCCCCCCCCCCCATGTAGACCAGGGCTAAGTTCTTTGGGAAAGGGACCCTCCTTATATCTGCATATTTTACTGTGGCACACTGCTTGCAGTGAACAAAAAAAACAGTAATTCCTGTATAGAAAATATATAGCACAGTAAGATTTAATCAAATCCACAGTAAATATTTACTTTTAAGGAAGACCCACTTCCTCTTAGGGCCTTTGAAAGTCTTCCTCTAAATAGCCCACTAAGTAGAAAGGTACACTGCTTCTCTCCTGTTCCTTCTTCCTTATGCTGATGACTAGAATGAGTAACATTTATTCCTGTGAAGGAACACAGCAATGCCTCATTTTTATTACTGTATACAACTATATGTTCTTAGCAGAAGTAGGCTAGAAAAGTTCAAGTTTGCCACAGCCACTGAATGTTCATGAATGTCTGCCCAGAATATTCAGAGAAAAACAGAACATCCAGTCTTAAAATTTTCCAAGTTGGAATGGATAAGTGTCCCATATTAATTCACGATCCAGGTACAGAACTATGTATACATTTTCTTGTCTTCAATTTGCAGCTATCATTACAGTGAATTTTGTGAAGACCTGAAGGACAGCTCTCTGGCTGACTGCAATATTTGGTACTGAAAATGCAACATGTCCACTGCAAATGTCTGATAGTGCTGGTTACTAGCATACTTCTGAAAATAAGCCTTTTAAGTCAATCTGTGCTAAGAATCTCCACGTTTAATCAAAGCCTTGGGATAAAAGAATTGCCCCATTTCTGGTAAACATCAAAACAGGAATAAAAAATAGACTGAATGCCCTGGCCCCATCCTAAATATTGCATGGCAGAAAACACTAAGGTTTATTTAGCAGTAAATTCTCAGGGTGACACAAGAGACTCATTCAACTGTACACAACAACAGAAGCTCTGCTCTTGGTTGCTATGCTTAAAAATTCAAAAAGCAACAAAGAGTCCTGTGGCACCTTAAAGACTAACAGATGTATTGGCGCATAAGCTTTCGTGGGTGAATACCCACTTCACCCACGAAAGCTTATGTGCCAAAACATCTGTTAGTCTTTAAGGTACCACATGACTCTTAGTCTGGATCTGTAAAAAGCAACAAACACGGCTACCCCTCTGATACTTAAAAATTCAAGTTTATGATGTATTCTGGAATATGGAGTGGAATTGAACTTTTTTATATTGTGAGGAAAAGAGCTTTGAGGTCCTGACCCTCACAAAATCTTTTAACTTTATGGGGGCACAGTAGGAAAATCAGACACCTTGCAGTAGAATAAAGATCTGTTCCACAAGAGCAAAGTCATAACATTGTACTGGCCAACACAATTGTAAGCGTACAATCTGTAAAAGGGTTTTTTCTTTCCCGTTTTTATCCAGATATATTCCCTTTTCTGAATCCTTAATGTCCCTCTTCTTAGACTGAGTTAATTCCAAAATAAATGATTCTGTAAAATATTGAAACTTTTATTTTTGAAATGGGCAACTGAGACCAAATGATAGTTTATACCCCATCTTCTGTAAAAATTTGGTGGAAACCTTGGCAGAATCAGAGTTATTTTATGTATGTCATGATAAAGACAAGCATCTGAACCCAGAATCTGCCCCAACATAAAGTGCCATAAACTGCCTTTCATCATAACAAAACAACTAAGATTAAAAGTTCCCAACCACTTTCTAAAACCACAGTCATACTTTATTAAATTTTATTATCCATTCAAACATTTTGGCTCATGAGACTTGTTTTTGCTTTTTAAAGTAAGACGGCTTATGACTATCAGTTTAAAAAAGCAAAAATTCTTTGTATAAAAATGGCTCATTGTTCACTATACTAAACATATATACACTTTTAGAACTTCATGTGGCATCATTTTTACCATACCTGATAAAATTCCCGAAGCCAATTCTTCTGTAAATTTTCTGGCTGAAAAAGAATATACAAAAACCCATTAAGACAGAAGCAAAGCATTTTGTAAAAGAATATCTCAATACCCATTGATTTCCTTAATTGACTCAAATGGAGAGTTCCCCCCCCCCCCCATTAAAAACAAACTACCAAGTCCTTCCTAGAACTCTACCACTCAGAAATCTCCTTTTTCATTTTGTACCTCTCTTGCCAAGATCATACCCAATGAACAATGCAAATATGTAAGGTGAAAAAGATCCTGTATAAATGCAGTAAAAGTAATCCAAAACCATTTCATGTCTGACCTCTGCAACACAGAACAAAGTGTTAAGGTAAAACAGTTGAAAAGGCTGAAAATATTACTCATAAATCTAAATCCTGCAATAATATAGTTTTTAATTTATGCATTTAAAGTACTTATGAATTAACTGAACATCAAAAACAATGTAAACTGTTTAAATCTAATCTTTCATACATTTGAGCTTATGGCTTCAAGTTACATACACTGAACTATACTGAGATATCTTTTGTAATACTGACTTAAAAAATTACAGCATTCATTTTCTGTGTTTAAAGTTTATTGGAACGCCTTCCAAAGATAAACATGTAGAAAGTACACAGTCTCAGCATAGATGAAAAGATTTGTAGCTTGTAACTGTTTCAGGTTTAAAGCCTTTTTTGTAAACTCTACCTCTGGCTTTATTAAGAGTTGAAAAGAAGTTCTTTGGGGCAGGGACTGTCAGATTATTCTGTTTGTACCGTGTGTAGCACAGTGAGGCCCAGGCCATGACTGGGGCGCCTAGGCTCTACAATAAAGAAAAAAGGTAAGAGAATTTCTAGATTACCCCTTATTTGTAAGGACACAGCTCTTTATGCAAAGCCCTGCCCTTTCAGAAACATGTAACCCTCTGAATAGAACTACGGAAGTACAGTAGTTTACAAATCTGCACGTAGCACCTAGAGAAAGATACAAACCGTTGTTTAATCTTCTGAATCTGGGCTAGACTTGAGTAGGGGTAGAACTTGTAATGTTCTGCAAACACAAGGCAGGCTCCCTAACATTTTACTGGCAAGAAGTGACATCGTTTGTGTTACATAGAATAGAGGTTAGTGAAATGAAAAGCCAAAAAGACTTCAATAAATGGCTTTTACTTGACCGAGAGGCACAACACAAAATAATGCTGGTGCTTCTTTCAGATATATAAGAAATTTCTGTTCTGCTGGGTTCTCTATCAAGTGGTGGTCTTACATAGTTAAATAAAATTAAGAATATTTTATACTTCTTTATTAACTTGTACTGATTGCTTATTAAATGAAGACCTCCATAATTCTGCCACAAGTGCCTAAAAACTCTGCATATAGTGCAAGAATTGGGGCTGGTCAAACAGAGAATTTTTTTATGAAAATTTTCTGAAAATGTTTCTTTTTTTGCTGAAAATCTCAAATTCAGAAAATTTTCAATCAACTCAGAAAAATAGGAAGCATTTTTAGCAATTTTGTGAAAAATGTATAATTTTCCTTCTTGCTGAATTGTGACATTTCTATTGAAATTTCAAAATTTGGAGATTTTCAACCAGCTGTAATAGGAACGTTATCTTTCTTTTCTGCCCTTATATAATTTTTTTGAGGTTGACAAAATTCCAAAGGAAAAATATGAAGACTTCAAGACCAGGAGCTCACAAAAGGAAAAGAATGCCAGCATGCTCTGCAGTGTTCACACTTAGATTATAATCTATCTCCCTAACTCTGTCAAAACTGCAATGTAACAGCAGCTTCTCCACTTTTTTCATTTCGACTTCAATAAGACAGCTCGTTGAGTAAAGATAAGCACAAATGTAAGGATCAGGGCCTAAGAACAGTAGTACTGAACAGTTTAAAACAAGGGTTGCTGTGATTTGAGGTCAAAACCTAGTCTTCAAGATGTAAAGATAAAGCAATTAACATTTAATAAATAAGTGATGCTGAATTACGACAAGGTACTGATTATGATAACTGAAAGATTGACTATCATATAAAGGCATATTTTACTTATGATATTAATAGGAGATTTGCACAGAGATAAGATGGCATTTCATGTGGATTAAGAATGGCACATAATATTAAATTATACCCTCAATCAATGGAGCATAATTAAAAATGAAATTTCTTTCCACATAGGCTATATCTGCCCTGGCACACATATCCAGTGACTTGGATTGTGTACATGCACATGCATGTTCCCTATACCCACACCAAGTGTCCACATATCCTGTGCTGGACATGGGCATAATGCCATGTACATGAGTGTACCCATGTGCACACTGCCACCATTGTTACACAACATTAGCACTACCACTGGTAGCCCCGGGTTCCGAGTGTCACAGGGAGATATTCTAGGAATGACTTTGCTGTGTGCTGTTGGTATTGTCCCCTGCCTAGGCTTCATACATATGCCAATGGCAGTTCCTGATGATATCACCCCACTTGCCACACTGAGTGGAACACATGGAGCAATGGGATGATGCCATGGTTCTGTTCCTGCTCCTTATTACAGGACAAATGTTTGTTTATTTAGTGGAGTAGGCAATGGGCAAGATGCTGATGGCATTTGTGCAGAACTTTCTGACACAACGAAGATGACTGACCTTGAAGATGAATGACAATTCATTTAGCTACCATGGTACAGATATGGTGAATACTGCTATTGCCACAATATGCCCCTAGGTGGGCCATCACTTCTAGGACAGGAGAACCAGCATGGAGCAGTGCGATCAAATCATTTTGGTAACCTGGGATAACCATCAGTGGCTTCAGAATTTCTGAATATGGAAACAGACATTCATGGAGCTGTCTAACAAGCCTGCACAGGGATTCCATACTGGTGCAGAGGCAAGTGGCTATTACCCTGTGGAAGCTGGGAACATTAGACTGTAAGTCCATTGCAAACCACTTTGGGATTGGAAAGTCCGCTGTTGGGGTTGTGCAGGTTTGCGAAGCAATTAACAATGTGATCTAACCACAGGTGGTTGCCATTAGAAAAGTTCCAGAAATAATAGCTGATTTGACAGGATGGGGGTTTCCAAAACTGTGCAGGGGCCATCAGTGGTACCCATATCCCAACACTTTGCTTACCAAAAGGAGCAAGTGAATATGTGAACTGAAAAAATTACTATTCGCTCATTCTGCAAGGCTTAGTGGACCACAGAGGCAGAGTCATGAATACCAACGCGGGAAGCACTGATTCATGATGCCAGGGTGCTGAGGAGATCAGGATTGTACTTGCTTCTGGGGAATAAAGTCCTTTCTTCCCCCATAGGTCTCTATGGTGTGTTGGTGCTAACAGTTATTTTGGGAGACCCCACGTCCTAATTTGGCTCATGAAACTATACACAAACATCGATGGAAAAATGGACTCAGGAACAGCTTCTATAGGTAGGGTCACCAACCCTCCAAGATTCTCCTGTCTCCAGAAATTAAAGATTAATCTTTAATTAAAAATTATGTCCTGTGATGAAACCTCCAGGAACATGCCCACCCAAAATTGGCAATTCAATCTGTAGCTGCAGAAGGGTTATGGAGTGTGCATGTGGTAGGCTGAAATCTTGTTGGTGCTGCCTACACACCTGTTTGGATGCCAATATGGCAAATGCTGTTCATAGAACTGTTGCTTGCCGCATACTCCATAACATTCATGGAAATAAAGGGGAGCACATCCATACTAAGAGGGCTCAGGACAAGTCTGGTTTACAAACTCTATCCAGGCATCTGGATCCAACCCACATTCACACTGTTCCCAGTTCCCAGCAGGTAAGTGAAATCAGGGATACCACATGTGCACGTACCTTGGCACAGCAAGGAGGCAGAGAATGACATCTATCTGTGCCGAGGGACAACTTCTGTGCAGCTTCCAGAAAAGCATGAGAGGGAACACTGGCACTTACATGTTGGGCTACATACTTTATGAGGTTCCCCCCCTATAACTGAAGGTCATTAGCCATTCATTCCTGTGACAATTCATACATTCTAGACAATTACAACAGGGCACCTCCACTGGGTTAACACCTTTGGGTGAAGCATGTGCTTTGGAGGGTGGCAGCCAAGTTGCAATCCTGTCATTGTGCAATGCTTTTGTCTTAACTGTTCACACTTGTTTACTTGTGTTATCAGGAGCACTCAATTTTTTAACCATTCTTCATCAGCAGTACTAACTATACTTAGAAGCTGTTATGGAGCACTAATTAATCTCTACTAAGTTGAAACTGGTCGAGGGGGGGGAGCGAGAGGGAGAGATGGCCATTTAATCATTGGGTAGTGACAGACACCTGTTTTGTTATTTGAATTGTGCTTCATTTTTCCTGCATGTAAACCAAGAAATAAAAATATCTATCTACCCATTTTCTGTTAGTTCTGCTGTGTTTAGAACTAGAGGTGCTTTCTGTAAGCATGTAACACTAACTGTACTTTCCCCCTCCCTCCCATGTAGCCTTGGAACTTTGGATATAGGGTGCGGGGAGGTTGTAGGTGTGGGTCAGACAGAAAAAGTGTCTGCAGTATGATGGCCCCAGACAATTACACCCTTCCACTTCATGTGCTGTGAATCGTGGGCCCCAGTCCCAAACCTGAAAACATCCTACGTGCATCATACTTAGGAAAGAGGGTCTACAGACAAGTCAGAGAAACGATAACATTTAATAAATGTATTATATTGAACATGTAATTTAAATATTTTTAAAAAGATGGAAACCAACCAAACATAACAGGACTGATTCCATGAACAATGGTCAAATGATAATGTCTCATGGCCCTTCCACTGACAAGGGGGGAATGATGAGAGGGAAATTGTTCTTGGGGACAAAAAGGAATGTCTCTTGCATGGAGTTAGGGAGGGAGGCACGTGGTGGACTTCAGGCACTCTCACAGGGCTAGCTTCCTCCTTCTGGATGCTCAGGGGTGTCTCTTGCAAGAGGTTTTGGGTGCTGGTCTGATCCTGAGAGTCCTGCAGATTCCTCTCAGTCACTCGGGGAAGTGGGGGGTTGGGTCCTCTATCTCAGCAGCACCCTGGGGGATAGCTGGAGGAGGTGGAAGTGGTGGCAGTAGTCATGGAAGCAGATGGACTCCCCCCCCCCCCCCCCCCGTCTTCAATTCTATCAGTTTCTCCATTAGGAAATGCTTCTGTTCCCCACAGCATGCCTCCTGTGCCATGAACCAGTTCATCTGTGCGATCCTCCTGTGCCGTTTGTGTTCCTAACTGCTGCTGCTTCTTGCTGTCCATCCCAATGAGCAAGTCCTCCAGGGTCCTTCATCATCTGCCTCTTCTGTCTCTGGGGCATTGCTCCTGCCCTCCTGGTAGAATGGTTTCCTTCTCAGGAGCCAAAGGCCCTGCCAATTCAAAGACAATGGTAGCATTATGTTTTTTTTCCTTTGTACAAAAATAAGAAATCCCCCCACAGAACATAACTTTGCTGTAGAAGGCCACATTCCAGGATTGCAACTGTTAGACTACCCTTAGTTCTCAGACAACTTTTGCAGCCCCTGAGAACAGCGCAGAGGCTACTAAGGGTAAGACGTACTAACTTTTTTAAAAAATAAAGTGTTCATAAATATCTCTAGAGGGAGTGGTGGTTGCAGTTCCTTCCAAAGACTATGTTAACAGCCTGCAATTTCTTCTTTAAAGGCTGGTGAACATTTGGAGAAAATAGTGGGTTTCAAGGCACCAGAATAGAAAAGGAACATGGCTTTCCAGTCCTATGAAGGAGATCTGGCAATCTATGCGAGAGAGTTGTTTCTACTAATTGTCAGCCCCCTATGTTTTGCTGAATGGAGAGGTCTGGTCGGCTATGTAGGTGGACCAAGCAGATTTGCACTACCATTGAACTTCAAGACCTAGCTAGATTTTCTACTACACCAGAAATATGTTTACAGGATTGGGAGGCAATTCAACTGGAAATTGACTATATTCTCAGCTACAGTATGGTATTTTCATTCAAAGGGAGATGCAAACCACAAAAACCACCCACCCCACCATCACCATTGTCTAATCCTGTCCTTCTGCCTTCCTAACAATGGTAAAATGGGCACGCAAAGATAGAATCAGAGTCATATAAAGGTAGGATTGGAAGGGATCTCAAGAGATCATCTAGTCCAATCCCCTGCACTCATGGCAGGACTAAGTATTATCTAGACCATCCCTGAAAGGTCTTTGTCTAACCTGCTCTTAAAGATCTCCAATGATGATGATTCCACAACCTCCCCAGACAATTTATTCCAGGGCTTAACCACACTAACATTTAGGAAGTTTTTTCTAATGTCCATCTAAACCGCCTTGCCGCAATTTAAACCCATTGCTTCTTGTCCTATCCTCAGAGGTTAAGGAGAATAATTTTTCTCCCTCCTCCTTGTAACAACCTTTTATGTATTTGAGAACTGTTATCATGTCCCCTGCTGGAGAAGAGAAAACTAAACACAATTTTTTTAATCTTCCCTCATTGGTCATGTTTTCTAGACCTTTGATCATTTTTGTTGCTCTTCTCTGTACTTTCTCCAGTTTGTCCTTATCTTTCCTGAAATGTGGTGCCCAGAACTGGACACAACACTCCAGTTGAGGCCTAATTATCGTGGAGTAGAGTGAAGAATTACTTCTCATGTCTTGCTTACAACACTCCTGCTAATATAGCCCAGAATGATATTTTTTTTTTTTTTTTTTGCAATATAGTGTTACATTGTTGCCTCATATTTAGCTTGTGATCCACTACGACCCCCAGATCCCTTTTTGCAGCACTCCTTCCTAGGCAGTCATTTCCTATTTTGTATATGTAAACTGATTGTTTCTTCCTAAGCAGAGTACTTTGCATTTGTCCTTACTGAATTTCACCCTATTTACTTCACACCATTTCTCCAGTTTGTCTAGATCATTTTGAATTTTAATCCTATCCTTCAAAGCACTCACAACCCCTCCAAGCTTGGTATCATCCACAAACTTTATAAGTGTACTCTCTATGCCGTTATCTAAAATCATTGATGACAATATTGAACAGTACATACCCAGAACTGATCCCTGCAGGACCCCACTCAATATGCCCTTCTAGCTTGACTGCTAACCACTGATATCTACTCTTTGGGAAAGGTTTTCCAACACATTATACACTCGCCTTATAGTAGCTCCATCTAGGATATATTTCCCTAATTTGTTTATGAGAAGGTAATGTAAGAGTATCAAAACCCTAACTAAAATCAAGATATACCACTTCTACAGCTTCCCCCTATCAACAAGGCTTATTACCCAGTCAAAGAAAGCTATTAGGTTGGTTTGACACAATTTGTTCTTCACAAATCCATGCTGACTGTTATTTATCACCTTATTATCTTCTAGGTGTTTGCAAATCGATTGCTTAATTATTTGCTCCGTTATCTTTTCGGGTACTGAAGTTAAGCTGACTAGTCTGTAATTCTCCAGGTTGTCCTTATTTCCTGTTTATAGATAGACATATTTGCCCTGTTCCAGTCCTCTGGAATCTCTCCTATCTTCCATGACTTTTTGTACATAATCACTAATGGCTCAAATACCTCCTCAGTCCGCTCCTTGAGTATTCTAGGATGCATTTCATCAGGCCCTGGTGACTTGAAGACATCTAACTTGTATAAGTAATTTTTAACAAATTCTTTCCCTATTTTAGCCTTAATCCTACCTCATTTTCACTGACATTCGTTATGTTAGACTTCCAATTGCTACTGAGAAAATGAAACACAGTCATTTAACACTTCTGCCAATTAGTCCATGTCATAGAGAAACAAAACAACTTCATTGGGTTCCCTGAAGTTTCAGATCAGCACCACAAGCTCCTCAGCTGTCTACAGCAAAGGGACATCACATTCTGCTTATCCAACCGCCAGACCAGATCGTTCTACCACCTGTTTCCCCCAGGGAAGTGCAGCATGACTCGGTGCAACCAGGCCAGGCAACAGAGACAAGGATGGTAAAAAATTTGTAATCTTTCAAGGGAGAAAAAGACTGTTATGACTAACTTTTCCCTCAGACAACTATAGTCTTCCCTTCCCTTTCCTGGACCTAACCCCCCCCCCCCCCCCGCCCAGTTCCATGCTGCTCCTGTTTGCAAGGGAATGGTAAGATCAGGGGGTGGGAAGAAGCACTGAAATTATGTACTCTTCCAAGGGACAAAAGACAGCTGTCATTAATGTTAGACAAACAGCTATAAAGCTTTCTACAACTGTACCATCCCCAACTGGGACCTTTCTAAATCGGCTTCCCGGTGTGAGGCTCCAGATCATCACTGCCTGCATGCTGGCTGAGAAATGCACAGACAGTGGGGCACAATTATTTTTGTTAATAATCTGTTTCTCAGACATAGCTTCTGCCAAATGCGTAACAGGGGTTCACTGGAAATCAATAAAATTGTTGATTTATAGCCGTGTCTTTCTCGGGGCCATTTATGGGTTGAAGGGCCAGGAGGGAGAGGGAAATGTAGCAAGAGGGAGGGGGTACTGTCAGGGAAGGTAGGGATCCATTACCACTTACCAGCCTCTGGTTCTGGTTCCTGTCCAGCTCAGGGTCCTCCTGAAGCTCACTGAAAGGGCTTTCCAAACATTTCTCCAGGTAGAGTTGCTGAATCCACATACTCCTTGTCCTCCAGGGCGTCCTCTGCAGTTCCCTGCTGCCTCCTTGCCCTGGGTCTCATCAGCATCATGTCAGATGATGAGGCCAGCAGGGTTGAGGAGGAAGTTCTGAGCCACTTGAGGTTCTGTGCTGAGAGCCCTTGATAGCATCTGGTCCAGTTCGTCACAGAGGGTCATGTACAATGAGCTCTCCTGGAGTGACTGCTGGAGTCTTGCCTGCCTGAATAGTAGCCTCGAGTGCTTGATGCATTCCTAGCACTGGATCAGAGTCCAGCAAATACCCACATGCTCCAGCCTCTGTGAAGTTTCCTGGTAAAGGTATATGTTCCTGCCACTTCAGGAGAAGTCATGGAGGACAGTGTTCTCCAACCACACATTGATCAGCACGCAGGTGTGGTCAGTGGGCCAGGCAGCTCTTGGAGCAAGATCCATGTTTACCTGTATTGATCAAAAGAGTGCAGGGGAAAGCTGTTCTAACGTAGAAAGCTGTTCAAGCTGACACCAGTGAAAACAGGGGGACAAGGACTTTTACAGATTGGGTAAGCTCATGCTACCCTCATGCTATTTTTAGTGAGCTAGGCTTCTGCCTACCCAAGTAAAGAAGCATGCTCCCAGCTGCAGTGTAGATGTACTCTAAAAAATGTGTGTCCTGTTTTTGTGGACTCCCTTTTGCACCACACTGTCTGACCCTCCTCCTTAAATCAACCACCACATCTTGCTTTAGTACTACTTTCTGTGGTTATGTCTACATTGCAGCTGGGAGCACGCTTCCCAGCTTGAGTAGACAGACACACACTAGTTCTGTTCAAGCTAGCGTACTAAAAACAACAGCGTAGCTGGGGGCAGCACCAGCAGCAGCTCAGGTTAGTCACCCGAGTGTGTACCGGGGGGGATCAGGTGGGTTTGTACTCAGATGGTTAGCTTGACTAGCCACCTGTGCCACTCTTGGCTACACTGCTATTTTTGGCTTGCTAGTTTGAGCAGAGCTAGTGTGTCTGTCTACCCACACTGGGAAGTACCCTTCCAGCTGAAGTCCAGGTGTTCCCTTTACGGTTCTACTGCCATTGGCATAGTGGATGTCATCCTGGACCAACTCATTCCCCTGTGAGGATGAGCTGCTTCAGGTACAAAGTTCTCCTTATCCTCCTTAGCTTTCCTGGAAGCTGCTGTTACTATTCTGGGTAAGCTGAAAGTAGCCCAATTCTGGAGTGCCCCTGAGTGATGCTTCTGTGAGCATATTCCACAAACACGTACATAAATTCCAGGCTGGGATTTACAGTGATCTTCAAAATACCAACAAGGGATGTTTATTTGCCAAATCAAATCTCAAAATTCATTCCGTCTTTCAGAGAGAAAGAGGAAAAAAGTATACAGAAAGACCCTTGGATGATATAGTGTACATTATTTTAAAAACAGTGAGTTCATAGTGTCCTTTTAAGCTAAACAACAATGGAGATTAAAAAAGTCTTATATTAAGGCAGCTCTACACTAAATATAGATCCCTAACCCTTTGCTAAAAAAGCTGAAACTAAAACATTAAAAGACTGTAGAAATCTTTCCTGATCCCAACCCTTCTCTTCTCAGCAGCTCATTACGATTATAAACTATAAAACTAGAAGTACTCATTAGAAACAGAAAATGTCTAAAATATTTTAATTGCTGGGTAGTCACCTTACAACTACAAATATATTGGCTCATCACTCATGCTCATGTCACTACAAAGAACATTATTCCCAAGAACGCAAATCAAGTAAAGAATTCACCAGCTGTTGTCCCTAATTTTTTTCACCAGATGGCAGCAGGAAGACAATATAGTTAATGGGAAATGAGAGTTGAACATTGAACCAACAAGAGGTCTAACTGCTGGCTTTAATTTTGGTTAAAGTGTCTTAAATGATTACAACACAGACCAAAAGTAAGAGGTGGAAAATTTTCAATTGACTCTTGTTCTCAACTGCGATTTCCTGGAACAGACGACAAAGACTAGATGAAGACAATCCTCTAGAAAAAAAAAATTATGAGGTCTTGTGCATAGCTTTAGAACCTCCAGATTAATTCCTTTTTTAGTTCCCAAGGAAATAGGGCAGGCCTGAGGAAGTAACAACAGTAGTGGATAAATCACTAGTGAGAACTCCAATACTGGAACATGTTTTCAAAATTCTTTAGCTTGTTGTCTGCTTAAGCTACCTGGACTCTGAAACCACCCTGACCAAAGTCACTTATTAATCCACCATCTCAAGTCTTTCAAAAACTTATCTTTCTTCCTTATTCCTCTTCCTGCTATATCTCCAGGAAAAACTACACTTTGTTTCATGTCTCCCAGGCTCACTAGTGGGGTCACCTTTGGCTTTTCACCTACTCTCCCTAATTTCTAAACTTTCTCCATATTGTCTCTTATTACATCCTATCATTTCTTCCTCTGTAAAATGACCAAAAATCACCACCTTTTCCTCACTCTCTCCACTGCTAAAATAATTTTCCATACATCTCTCACATTTCACTATGGTAATCCTCTCCACACTGGCTTTCCCTGCTTATCATTTCTTTCCCTTCTAATCCATCAAAAATGCCCCTGCTAGAGTCCTCTTCCTCTCCCATCACTCTACTCACAGTATCCAGACCACCTCACATACCTAGCTTCCTGAACTGTCTGTGGTCAGACAACCTCCTCATCCCACCTAATCTTGCCTCAGCTACATTGCTGATCTCATTCCCTCTAAAACATCTGACACTCCCGATCCTCCTCCCACTCTTAGCTTCACATGAGACATCTTGCTGCATCCTATGAATGGAACATTCTTCTTTTTGTCCATCTAGCACCTTTTCTCTTCTTCAGATCCTTCCATTAAAACCTTCTTCCTCCAGGAATACTTCCTATCTTCGTTATCTCATCAATAAATCCCCACATCCAACAGACACATGTGCCTGAATTATTGTCTTACATAGATTTGTGTCTTCTTAGATTGTATAAATTGCTCCGGCACAACATGCCTTTATTTACAGTGTGTTTGTAAAGCACTGTGTCTACCTAGGGTGCTATATAAGTCAAGTTTAATAAATGCAGACCCAAATATTTTGGTGGACTCAATGAACTAAGGCAAAATATCTCCCTTAGCTCACACAGCTGAAGTGGAGGTCTGCCTTTACTAAGGGCTGTGTATAAATACCACAAACAAATTTTAAATGTAACACCTTAATCTAAGAATGCTCCTTTACTGCTTAATTTATACCTTCATTTTTATATTATAGTTCCACCCAGTATTGTGCAATTTTTGACCAAGCAGAACCACAAATAGACACCTTCCACCAGATGCAACTGTTATTTTTTAAACTCTAAAATCATGTGGAATCTTTGTTAAAATAACAGGATATACGCATGGCGCATCACAGCTCCCTTCAATTAAATACCATTTTGACCTTTTCCTGGAATTCTGAGTTCCACCAAAACTGGCTCTTTTTATGCTGAGTTTCCACTTGAAGTCTATTTATGTCATGCTGGTTACAGTATTGGTCAGGATCATAAAGAAAGCACTAAGCTTGCAGACACATGGATACCACATGAGTTGGTAAGATCTTAAAAACAAACAGCTTTTCAAAATGACCATACAAGTAGCGTCTCTTCTTCCCATTACTCCCCTTTCTTTATTAGAAAAGCTAATATAACAGCCAAGAGAAAGTGAACAAAATAATCTGCAAAAGCATATAATCAGAGTAGATTCAAGACAACTTTTTTTAAAAATGCTGGAGAAAGAATCAAGTTGAAAAAATAAGATAGGAAAGGAGTCCCCAGTTAACAGCCTGGATATTTTGTTCAGTTTCATCCAATGGTGAATGAAGGGAAGTAGGTAAACTATAGTAGACAAATTCTGGTTTGTGGAATTTATTTTTAGCTAAATAATAGCTTAATTTTTTAAGTAGTAAAAATAAAGTCTTGAATCAGTGTGTAAAAATTCACTGAGAGCCAGCCTGAGGGCTTGTCTACATTTACCAGGGGTTCCACGTGTGGCGATCAATGCATCGGCTGTCGATTTAGCAGATCTAGTGAAGACCCGCTAAATTGGCCGCCGATTGCTCTCCCATCAACTCCTGTACTCCACCTGAACAAGAAGCACAAGGGGAGTCGACGGGAGAGTGTCTCCAGTTGACATCGTGTAGTGTGGACCCTGCAGTGGGTATATCTAAGTACATAGCTGAAGTTGCATAACTTAGATCAACCTCCCCCAGTAGACAAGGCCTGAGAATGAGCATAGATGAGAAGGGACAGTATGACTATATGTGGTGTTTGAAGAGAAGGTAAGAATTATTTTTTGTGCTTATGTGTTGGCCTCTTAAAATATTTCTGAACATCCTATATGAGTTAAAGGATTACCCAAGTCCTGTTTTGGTGAGGTTAACTGCCACTGGTACTCAAAGTTCTCCTGGAATTACACAACAATAAAATTAGCCCTGTTAAAGCCTTATGTCCTAAGGATGAGCTCCCAAGTACTAAGGTACATCTTTAGATCATACTGTTTCCATTCACAACCAATTTTCAACATTTCAAAATAGTAAATTTTAGCTTTTTTTTTTGGCCATATTTGCTAATTTGACACTATTTATATTAAAAAACCCTCCTGTCAAATTTTGCGTCACCGTAGTTACCAAAAACTGGTTATTAGGAACATAAATGTGATCATTACGGTTATGATTTTACTAAAACTAATAAGGTTAGGATTAAGATTTTTAATCATCTAGTATCTTTAAAACTTTGTTTGAAATTCCTTAAAATTTTTATTACAGGATATATTTGATTTAAAAAAATTCAGACTTACCTCCCAATGACCTTGTGCTCTCATTGTTGCTCTTTAAATATTAATCAATATACATCATGATAAAGAAAAGTCCACAACAAATAGCAGTAATTAACATGGCATTTTGTACCAACTTTACAGTAACAGTTGACAAACAAAAGGATGATAACCTGTGCACTATGTTCAAGTGTTTGTGAGCCAGATTTCAAAGCGAATGGAGACAAAACAGTAAGGTTAAAAGAGAGAAAAATATACTCAAAGGTCTATGGGAAGCTTTTCTACATAAGTATATTAACTTCTGCAGAATCTGAGCTTTCATTTAAAAATAACCACTAGGTTTCTAGCCATTATGTTTGCAAAGATAACTTTCCAAATGTAAACAGACTATAAATCAATTCAGTTCCTCTGCTGCTCACAGCTTTCCCAAACTGCAGCTTAGATACTGAACAGTCATGTCATTTTCCACTGCTGCTATCATACCCTGTGAACAGTAGTGAAACTGGTAAGAATAAGGTCAGTTTTACTTTGCTACAGCTTGGAGATAGAAACAAATAGTAGGATCATCAGACACTGGAGCTACTCACAAGAGGATCACCACTTAAAAATGGAGACTGGGAAAGGAGTAGAAGAAAAAAAAACACTTTGCAGCAGTCAACAGGCTGGCAAAGAGAATAGAGTAACAGCAATACACCTCCCCCTCTCAGATTAGTCAGGAGACTCTAGCGTGGAAAGGCGAAAACAAGAAAAGGCTAAAATACAGGTATTTTAAAAGGAAGCAACAGTAAAATACTGCACTTTCTTAGGGTTACCATTCATCCGGATTCCCTCGGACATGTCCGGCTTTTTGAGCTAAAAATAGCGTCCGGGGGGAATTTGTAAATGTCCAGACTTTCCCCCCCCATGCAGAGCGCACGGCTTACAGGGCAGCCGGACGGATGGTGCCACTTACATGGGGCTCCGACAGCCAGAGAGAGCCCCTCCTCCGCTTCCCCCTCCTCTCCCCTGCAGCTGAGAGCACTCCCTCCCTGTATTCGCAGATCACCAGCCGGCAGTCTGGAGCTCCTCCCCGCTCCTCCTCCCCTGCACGCTGGTCTGAGCGGCAGGGTAAGGGGGCCAGGGGGTCGGAGAAGGGGCAGGGAGGTTCTGGAGGGGGCAGTCAAGAGACGGGGGGGTCGGGAGTTCGGGGGGGGGCTTTTGGGAGGGAGGTGGATAAAGTATTGGGCAGTCAGAGTACAGGTAGGGGGTAGGGTCCTGGAGGGCTGTTAGGGTGGGGGGGGCGGGGGGGCAGTTAGGGGACAAGGAACAGGAGGCTTAGGTAGGGGGTGGGGTTCTGGAGGGCAGTTAGGAGCAGGGGTCCCAGGAGGGGGCAGTCAGGGGACAAGGAGCGGGGGGGGTGGGTGTTTGGGAGTTCTGGAGGGGGCTGGCAGGGGTGGGGAGAGGGATCGGAGCAGTCAGGGGACGGAGCAGAGGGGTTTAGATGGGTCGGGAGTTCTGGGGGGGTTTGTCAGGGGGTGGGGCGTGGTTGGATGGGGCGTGGGAGTCCCAGGGGTCTGTCTGGGGGTGGGGGTGGGGGTGTGGACAAGGGTTGGGGCAGTCAGGGTACAGGTAGGGGGTAGGGTCCTAGGGGGCCAGTTAGGATGGGGGGAGGGTCTCAGGACGGGGCAGTTAGGGGACAAGGAACAGGGAGGTTTAGGTAGGGGGTGGAGTCCTGGGGGGCAGTCAGGGTCAGGGTTTCAGGAGTGGGCAGTCAGAGGACAAGGAGCGGGGGGAGGGTTGGGGGTTCTGAGGGGGGCGGGAAGTGGGGGGGTGCAGGGGTGGGGCTAGGACAGGATGGGGGCGGGGCTCCTCCCGTCCTCTTTTTTGCTTGCTGAAATATGGTAACCCTAACTTTCTAAGAGCATTAAGAGTTTTCTTTACCACTACTGTGAACAGCAACTCTATCCTAGCTTTGCATTTGAATATTCACAAGGCCCTTGTGAATTCCGTTGTCATGTCAAGGAACGAAGTCTGCCCAAAGACATTATTCAAAGAAAAAATAGCGATAGAAACTTACAGTTTATATGACAAGCTTTATACCATTGACCTAAATCAGCATGTATATAGTCCTTGCATGTGAGGCTTCTGTTTTTCAGGGTTCATTTTTTGGGGTTTACTTTTAACATTTATTGAGTTTTATGTAGATGTACAAAAAGCAGGTTTCTTCAGAGCTCTCTCTGTGTATATACTGTAATAAGTAAATTCTTTGTAATGTTCCCCAGTGCACTTTAGCATTATACTGTTTCAAACAGAACTATGCTAAAGTGTGCTAGGGAACCAACTGGATCAACATGGGCCAACTAATGCACAACATGTTTGTATGCTTAAAAAATACCACACCTCTATATTCCACATACTGCTCCATGTAGACAGACCTTTAGATACAAAATATCTATCCAATAAACTATATATCCAAAATATTTATCCAATAAACACTAGAAAAACACCTGTTTCTTTCATTTTCTTTTCTTCCTTTTTTACCTTACACTTTTATCAGTGTCTTGTCTATTAAAACTGAAAATCTGAAGCCTTACTTGCAATTAATGAAGGACAATTCAAAAACAGCCACTATAAGGAATCTATCAATCATATAGGCAATTAGTTCTTCGGAAAAGTCTATGAATCATATACAGAGATACATAAATTTGCCACAGAACATTTATGCATGAAAATTCATAAGTAGGAAAGGCGAAAACTGTTTCAGGAAAAAAAAAAAAAAAAAAAGGAACGCTGCAGCATTAGAACAAATACCAAACCCCTTTATAATTCAGAACTTCCGTACAATGCTTTCTGTTCTTGCAAAGACAATTCTTTGTAAATTTAACCTTTAATCCCAATTATTCTTTTGTTTCCATCACCCTCCCTACCCCGTTTTTTAAAACGTAGTTAATGATATTGTAAAGGCATGCTATTTATTAACACTAATTCAGCAGATAAGAACATGCTCTCTCTCGATGCCAATGATATTTAAGCATATACCTACAGTTAAGCATTTGCTTAAATGCTTTACAGGATAGGGATGGACTACTGAATCAATGGCTAAAATTAATTTTCTGAGGACTATGCCAATGTCAGAATGTCTTTAGGCTTGTAACCATCTTATATGAACATATACTGTAGCACTTGTCAAGCCAGGATCTCCAAGGGCTTTGCAACGTTAGTTAAACCTCACAACACCTCTGTAGAATCCTCATTTTACAAATTTGTAGAGTGGATCATGGAGAAGTGCCACTACTAGGGAAGTGTGGATATGAGTGGCCTGGGTGAAACTAAAACAAACTGAGTCCTGACCTGCAGTCATCTGATCAAACGACTAGACACAAGCGTCTTACTGCCAATTAGGATGTAGATTTGTTGTTACTGATTTCCAACCAGCTGGCCAAAAACCCACACAAACAGTGAGTATTCTAAACCAAAACCAAATGTAAATAAACATAGCATTCTCAAGCCATGGTTCTTAGCAGCATGCATTTAGCGCTATAACATATCATGGAAAAATCACTTTTAATTAATGTTCTTAGAGCTTTCAAACTACCGGTAAGCTTAGGATTTGAAACTAAATTCCCTCCTATGATATACTATAGGATTTACAAAGCTAGCACTTTCTAATAAGCTTTCAGATCACAGTTATTTATAGTCTATGCTTGCCAAAAATGTAAAGAAAATAACTAAATATCTGTAGTGTATGAGTGCAGCTATTTATTTACATTTTCAATTAGCAAAAGGCATTCTCATGCCCCTTTCTTTTTCATTGATGACTGTATTGGCAAAAAGTAAAAAACTATTAATTACCCAGTATAAAACTTTTAGTTATTAACATCCCTGCATATGGCTTTTCAACAAAAATTTGAAAAATGTAAATATTCAGCTGTCAGAAAATCCACTGTCACACTCTCTGCTGCTTGCATAATCCATATGTTATGTGTACTGCAATAAGGATAAAATGAAGGATAATGACAAGAATAAAGGCAAGATACATACATAAAGAAAAATAAATAAAACAATCCATTCCCAGTCATGTTAGTAGTAATCTTATTCTCTTTCTTAACACTAACTTGACTAATTTTTACATAAATAATAATGTTTTACGTTTAATACCTTTTCAAACATGTTCAATCTCCTAGCCATCCAATGTTCTCTAATCAAAAGAGCAGAAAACTACCTGTTATGAAGAAATATGTTTTTTTACAACTCTGGTAACACTCAACTTTTATTTTTAAACCTCTTATACAAGCTTAAACAGAAGACCAACCTCCTGAAGTTACCAATGATTTTGGCTTACTAGAAATATTTTTTTTTGCATTTTAGGTGACACAAATGTGAAGCAATATATTTGTCAGAGTTTCAGAAATTATTTTAGATGTGTGGAAAATTATTCTGAATGGAATTATATAACCTATCTTACTTATGGCACTGAGTTTCTTGCCATCAAATATAGACAGATTGCTGTGATTTCTCTAAATTCTGTATTTTCTATGTTATGCACCACTGTATACCAAACTATTTTATACATAGCCCTTTAACAAACTGATACATAAAAATATATTTTAAATGACAGGTGTTAAAAATGCACATAGTTTATAATAGTTTACAGTGTGTGTACATCCACAGTAACATACACGTGCTCACTCTCTCTTTAGAAGTCCTACTCCTTCCCTGGAGAATGTTTTACAAAAAAAATCATAAAACCACAACAACTCAGTGATTCTCCTCTTTGTCCACAATCCAACTCTGCAAGGAAACCTAGCCAAATGTAATTCTAATACAATAATTGCCAATATATATTTCCCACAATTCTACTTAACAGACTTATGAATTGGTACATGTATATGAATCCAAAAATATCAATCTTCACTTTATTCCTACCCTAGTGAAATCCTAATTTGTTTCCAATTTAACTTCCATTTTAATCAAATCATACTGCCAGATTTAAGGATATTGGCTTCTCTGAGTAACCAATGTGTTTGCAAAAACAGTTTAATCCATTACCTTGTATTATTAACACCACACACACTAATACTCAGCAAGGAGCAAGAATAAATGATTCTCTCTCTCTTCGGCACAAATTTGAATCCATGATGATCCTGTAATTTCTTTATTGTAGTTTTCAATTATTTGTTTCTCAGTTTTGGAAGGCTAAGGGATATCAGACGTGATATTGAGAAATAGTGGAAATAAAGTGAATTTGCACTTTCTTTATAGATAGGAGGGTAGACAAAACAGAACTCTGAAAATCTTTTTAAAATACCCTTGGTGTTTATGGTACATCCATTTGAATTCCGTCTAGGCTGAATATTAGAATACCTCAATGTCATGCAGCTGCAAAAAAGGTTAATATGATTCTGGGGTGTATTGATAGGAGTGTTGTATACAGGACATGGGAGGTAATTATCCCATTGTACTTGGCACTGCTGAGGCTCAGCTGGAGTACTGTGTCCAGTTCAGGGCACCACAATTTAGGAAGGATGTGGACAAATTGGAAAGAGCCCAGAGGAGAGCAACAAAAATGAAGAAAGGTTTAGCAAACCCAACCTATGAAGAAAGGTTGAAAAAACCAGGGCATGTTTAGTCTTAAAAAATGAAGACTGAGGGGTGACCTGATAACAGTCTTCCAATATGTGAAGGGCTGTTACAAAGAAGATAGTGATCAAATGCTCTCCATGTCCACTAAAGATAGGACAAGAAGCAATGGGCTTAACCTGCAGCAAGGGAGATTTAAGTCAGATATTAGGAAAAACTTTCTAACTATAAGGGCAGTTAAGCTCCGAAATAACTTCCAAGGGAGGTCATGGAGTCCTCATCTCTGGAAGCTTTTACAAACAAGGTACCTTCCAGAGAAGAGCTTAAAATATGTTTGCATTTTTTGTCCAGTCTAATAAATAAAATATCGTGAAGAGCTGAGCAGAAGTTACTGTATACATCAGAGCAATCTCTTACCAATGACTTGAGACCAAATTCTGCTTTAAGTTACATATATGTAATTTGATTTATGCATGGGGACTCATCTTTGTACAGAGCCACATTAACTTCACAGGGACGCTGCACAGGTATAAGTGTTCCCTTTTATTGTCTACAACAGAGTGGCACAAGCATAACTGAGAGCAGACTCTCATTACTGAATTTTTCAATCTTATAGGAAAATTGTTCTCAAAATACTGTACTTTGAAAGGGCATGAAAAAAAATAATCACACTAGCTCTCTCTAAATTGGTCTTTTGTGATCCCAAAGCTTTTAATCTAAAATGTCACATATTTAATTCACATTTTCATTTGTAATCTACAGATAAGAATACCTGTGATTTACAAAATCACTTACATTAACACCAACTAGCATGCTGAATTTGAAATGCAGAATTAAGAGCAAAATACAGGCAGCATTGTTCACCAAAACTTGGCAAAATAATCTTTTAAGACCTGTACAATGTTCTATTGTAGGAGAAAGAACAAGTCCTCTTCAGATATTGGTGGTGAAACATCCTTAAATACACCAAGTGTGTGTGTGTATATATATAAGGCCAAGGACACTTTTTTCTTGTTGAGAACGAGTAGCATTTTTGTCAGTATTCAGATTAAGGTAGTAAGTCATTTATGGAGCAAATTAAAATTAGCGCGTAACTCAGTTACTATTCTTGTGTGTACTCCAGTAGCATTCACAATATGCTAAGCACTGTTATATGCATAAAAGGAAGATAAAGTCTTGCTCCAAAACACTTTACAAGACTGTTGTCACAGTCTTGTAAACATTTATTCATGTGCTTAATTTTAAATCATGGACTACTCATGTGTCTAAATAAGCACATATACCTTGATCCTGCAAATATTGGATAAGAAGATATGAAACACATGAAGGATGTAGGAGAGGGATACAATCAAAACATCTTTATATGGATATATTATTAAATAAATACAATTTTGTAACTATATATTATGTAATAAACACATGAATTATGCCTGGCCCCCTCAACCCTACCCATTTAGTTGACTAATATATTGTAGGAGTCACAGAAAGAGTAGATCTGGAAGAGGGATCTGTAGGAGAAGGTGGACCTTACAGATCAGGTGAAGGCCTTATGGAACATCAATTAAGGCAGTAAAAGGACCAGTCACACTGTGGATCTTCATTCATTAGATGGGTTTTGCACAAAACCCAGTTTTCCTTACTGTACACTGTGAAAAGTGTGATAGATGCCTCTTTTTCAGAGGAGATTAGAAAGGTTTGCTATGTTCTTATTGCAACCTGATATTTTCACACATCGTTCAACTTCAGAGTTGTACCAAAAGGCAGCTGCTAAACTATGTTCAAATAGAATTGGTAGAGCTCACAAAATCAGGATGGCAGTTCTTGACACTTCATAGTCACATCACAAATCAGAACACTTAGTAAAACCACTAAACTCTCTGAGGCACTGGAGTTTGAAGGCCAAAGACTATCCATGTGTTTTAACTACACTGTCAGAAACTCCAATAAGCATTACACCTTGCTGACAAAAATGCAAGCCCAGGAAAGAATGCAAATGTTATAAGCAACATTAATGTAAGAATGCAAATGTTATGTGCAAAAAAAATAAAAAGCATGAGGACAATCAGCATTCTACCATGATTGAAATAGTATTTATTTAAAATTTTCCATTTCTTGCAAATAATTTGTAATAAGAATGAGAACTTCACCACTCGTAGAAAACAAGAGTTATATAAAAGATCTATGAGATCATCCAAATTTCCCCCTGCAAATAGTGTGCCCTACATGGGACTTTACAGATAAACAGAGAACCCAACTGTTTTAAGTATTGTTTTTATGGAAACTATCCATAAAATACCTACAGAAGTGTCTAGTATTTACATAAAATTGAGTGACAAAATAGTGTACCATTAAGGCTGAATTTTTTTTACTAACTGCAAAATAATAGTGAGATTTATCACAAATGTATTTAATTTACTTCCCATCAGTACACATTTCTAAAAAGGTTTATTGTGCTAATAATGGTGCCCTTCCCTGCATTTTTACATTCACAAAAGTGATAATATTTAACCATATATAAAAGTATACTGTAAATTAACAGAATAGTAGTTGAGTATATTTATAAAATATATTATATAATAACAGTTGTTCTACAGTTGCAATACTAACACACTTATACGATCATATATTGATTATTCATGATCCTGCTTAATTTTGCCCAAACAAGTAGGACCATATTGTTCCTTAGCATCATCAAAGGCAGTTTACTAGGCAAGCTAATAACTGTATGTTGATCTAATTCTTTTTGGAGCAGAAATAACTTAATTTCCAGGTATATATTTAACTGTTATGGGCTTCTCACTGCTTTTATGAAATGAACTATGCCATACACTTCCTTGGCATTGCTCAACAGTACTTGAGAGCTGGCTTAGAGATTTCATATTTTCACCTGTATTTTTAATTTCTCTCTCCTCAAGAAATTAAATGTTATTTAATACTCTGGGAAGGTAGTGAAGATACTTTAAAGTGTAAAACTATTTTCCTTTGGGTGAAGTACTCTCCCCATCTTCAGCTGTAACCTCAAATACGGAGATGGCAAACCCTGAGGATACATCTACAAAGCAGCTGGGAGCATACTTCCCACTATGGGTAAACTGACACAGGCTAGGATAGTAGGTATTTATCTACTCACATTGGGAAGCATGCTCCTAGCTGCTGTGTAGACATACCCTAAAAGGCACTTCAGAAGACTGTGATGCTCAGATAATCTTGCCATTAATCTCTGCTTTAATCACTAACAACCAAATTAATATACTAACATTTACAGCAATCTTTACATCACTTCACTCTACTACTGATGTGTCAGGTTTAATGTACAAAAATAGGCCTTGCACAGTACAGTATAATGAAGTCAGTCAAATAGGGGACAGGAATCCCCTCATCACCAATCAAAATCACCAGATTTAAAAGCTAAAACTAGTCCTCTCGGTTTGACTCAGGCTGCATATAATAAACTGTCAAAAAGGGAACCAGAAATAATATATCATCAATCAGGCTTTTATATGCAAAGGGCCATATCAAGCAAGGTGCTGAGCACCTGGAAACCCAAAGTTGAGAAGGCTCAGCACTTTCCAGACATAGCCTTTTGTGCATAATAGTACAATTATACAACAAATTCCGGTTCACATTTTGACAAATTTATCATATGCAGTATTAGTCAAACAGAGTGGGCTACACCTAGCTTTTAACTCTATTGATTTTGATTAGTGACTAGGGACTCATCTCCTACAGATGACTGACTTTATTACACAGCACTATAGATTAATTGTTGTTGTAGGATAAAAGCGGACATATTAATGTGGTACAAAGTGAATTCAACGGGAGATGAGGATACTTAGTGCCTGATCCTGCCAGGAGCCATGTGTGAAATATTCTATAAGCCGAGCTGTGTGCAATTTTTGTGTAATAGGAACATGAGTGGTGGAGTATGGGGAGACAAT